>NC_069362.1:99240000-99944166 GCF_021730395.1 Mercenaria mercenaria | reverse complement strand
TTAGCTGTCTTTTAGACTGCCTTGTTTTGTTTTGTTTTGACCAGTATCATGTAAAATGAGAACTATTTGAGTTTTTGGAAAAGGTAATATTAAACTTTAATATATTAGTTATTGAAAAGGCACAGTAATATGTAAAGTTTATAATTGTTTTTGGCTGGCAAAATACTGCCTCAACCTGTGGCTATTCTACCATAGATCTTCACTTATGTACAGGAACAACATGTTGTTCAGTAAATAAAAATCAGCTTTTTCTTTTTTGATTTCAGTTGATTGTAGCTGCTATGGGCCCACCAGGTGGAGGTAGAAATGATATTACTGGTCGTTTCACACGTCACATGAATGTGATCACAATAGATGAGTTTGAGGACAGTACTATGACGAGGATATTCACTAATATTACTGACTGGCACTTTGGCAAGGGATTCGAGGGGGCATTTGTCCGTAACGGAAAGGTTAGCTTGAACATTTAGTGATTTATTTCTTTTTTTTTTTCTAACAAATTTTGTAATTTCAGTTAAGTAAGTGATGTACAAGTTTGTGTTTATAGCGGATTATGTAGTAAAGATTTTTACAATGCTTATGTGTGTCAGAAAACTGTAAAAAGGAATATGATTTGTGCTTTCAGCTATTGGTTCAAGCTACTATGGGTGTATACAAAGAGGCAATTGCGAATTTCCTTCCCACACCTACAAAAAGTCATTATGTCTTTAACTTGCGTGACTTCGCACGTGTAATTCGTGGTGTACTGTTGGTACCAGCCTCATGCATGACAGAAACAGAGAAACTACATAGACTATGGGTGCATGAAGTATATCGAGTCTTCTATGACCGTCTTACTGATCATGCAGACAGGTGAGGGTTCTTTTGGTTTTCTTTGATACAGTTTCAATGCAGTACAGTCAAAACTGTGCTTAAAGCCATTTGTTAACAAAGGCTGTCTGTGAACACAGTCTATAGCTTTTTGAATTAAGTGTGTGAACAGACTTTCTGTTAATATATTCTGTGTTCTACTATATAAGATGTGCACTCTTTAAACGTAATAGACAATGTTCTTTATGTATACGAACATGTTAATATTATGTTACAGAGATACGAAGTAATTGTTCACATTTTCAGATACGAATTTGGGTCTAAATATATGTTTAACAACTATTCTATTTTCAGGGAAAAGTTTTTCTCTATAGTAAAGGAGCAGTGTCAGGATCATTTCAAAGTTAATATTGACAAAGTGCTTGGTCACCTGTCTCGGAGTGGTACTGTTATAGATGACAATGTTCGTAGCTTGTTCTTTGGTGACTACATGCAGGCAGAAACGAAGGCGTATAATGAAGTTACAGATTTCAAGGCTCTTACCGAAACTATGGAAGGGTACGTTTTGGATTTTTCCAACTTTTTTCTTCATTTGAAATTTTCAATTTCTTGTTGAAAAATTGTTATGATTAATTGGAGTTATTTGAATTAATTGGAAATCTTGAAAGATGTTGATATTACTGAAGGTATGTTATATACTGGGTGCGCATAATACATGGGTATTTATGGTATTTTTTGTTTTAAGCTTTTGGTATCATTGCACTATGTGCATTATTTTTTGTAAATTCCATTGAAAATACACTGACAAGTAAATATGTGTAACTAATATGTTTGAAATAAGCATCAAAATACAGCATCAACAACTAACAAATAAACTTTATACTGTTTTATTTTTCAGCTATCTCGATGAGTATAACATGATTAGCAAAGCACCAATGCATCTAGTCATGTTTAAGTTTGCTATTGAACATATTTCACGTGTTAGCCGTGTATTACTACAGGATAATGGACATGCCCTTCTTGTTGGTGAGCTTATTTTACACAGAGTTGTAATTGTTCTATTAATACATTGTAATGTTGTCTTTTAAATCAGAATGTAAATCTGTCAAAGTGTGTGATAAATAGATCAGTTGTTACAGTAAAAACATTCACAAATTTGAAAAAGTAAAGAAGCACAAACTTTAGTAGATAGATTCTTTTATTTTCTCCATTCATGAAGAGCACAAACAGTTTGTTCTTACATTCTATATTGTGTGTGCAGGTATTGGTGGTAGTGGACGTCAGAGTGCAGCTAAACTTGCAGCCTTTATGGCAGATTTCGACCTGTTTGTTATAGAGATTACTAGAAATTATACCTCCTCAGAGTGGAGAGAGGACATTAAAAAGGTCAGTAATTAATGATTTTGCTGTGCATTTATATTATAAGTATTCGAAACAGACTAGTTTCTATGTATTTCCTGATTGAGACAGTCAGCAAAAGTGAATCCCCAAAAACAAAGTGGAAATACATGCATTTTTCAAGTAAAAATCCAGCTGAAATAGATGTGTATGTAAAAAGGGTGGAGGAAATTATAGCATTTATCCCAATATACCAAGTTCTTCCTGTTACCAGTAGAAATAATAACTTTACAAATATGACTTTATTATACGCCCGAAGGGACGTATTATGTTATGACGCTGCTGTCCGTCTGTCTGTCTGTCTGTCTATCCGTCCGTCTGTCCGTTAGCAATTTCGTGTACACTCTGTAACTCTTGAACCCCTTGAAGGATTTCAAGGAAACTTTACACAAATGTTCACCACACCGAGACGATGTGCAGAGCGCATGTTTTGGATGTCTCACTTCAAGGTCAAGGTCACAGGAGTCAAAGGTCATATCAGTTTGTTTCGTGTCCGCTCTGTAACTCTTGAACCCCTTGAAGGATTTCAAAAAAACTTGACACAAATGTTCACCACACCAAGGTGACATGCAGAGTGCATGTTCCGGATGACTTGCTTCAAGGTCAAGGTCACACTTAGGGGTCAAAAGTCATATCAGTTTGTTTCGTGTCCGCTCTGTAACTCTTGAACTGCTGGAAGGATTTTAAAGAAACTTGGCAGAAATGTTCACCACATTGTAACGATGTGCAGAGCGCATGTTCCGGATGACTCGCTTCAAGGTCAAGGTCACACTTAAGGGTCAAAGGTCACATATGACTGCTTTGTGTATATTGCTCTGCATTGCAGTGCTCTTGTTTTTATTTGGCAGATCTCTTTTTTGTACTTACAATAATTTTTTTTTTTGAATTACTTCCCTTTTATGTTACTATAAATAGCTTATTTTGAAACTTTTTTATTATTGGCCGTAGGGAAAAACTGAGACTACTATTCTGTGGTACAACATGGATGGTACCTCCAATTTTAAGGTGTATTTTTACATACCTGTACCTGATAAGGATTTTTTTTTGTAGACTTTGAATATTTTTTTTGTGGACTTAGATTTGTTTTTTGAAGTTTTCGTTTTGTTGTTCCAGTCCTTTGGGGCTACAACAGTCAAGTTCTTAAAATTTTGCTCCCATCCTATGATGTAAGCTTTCGGGCGTATATTGCCCCGCTTGGCGGCGCTCTTGTTTTGACTGGGGCAGTCTTTTTAAGGTTTCGATGGAGGCCTTGAGAAACAAAAATCAAACAACACCAAATCATAGAAAGAAAGAGTTGTTTGACATGAAAATTGAACAGCATGTAAAACATGTATATTACTTTACGAAACAAGTGTCAGTATACTGATATAAACATTGAATTCCGGAAAAGGGCTGCCTAAAGGGGCTCCACTTCCGGACAGTTAAACGCCTTTAAAAACTCACCATTTTCAAAGAACAGTTACACATGTTTGTTTTGATGCATTTGCAATAGCGTGCGAGTGGTGAAATTTCACGTAACAAGGTGGAACATAGTTTTCAGCAATTGTTTATCATTTTTTCTTTACAAATGGCATTCATTTTCAAAGGGAGACAACTTTTCTCAAAGATTACTTAAAATAATCGGAAAAAGTTGTTTCCCTTTGAAAATGAATGCCATTTGTACTTAAAATAATCAGGAACAGTTGTCTCCCTTTGTAAATGAATGCCATTTGTAAAGAAATAAAGATAAACAATTGATGAAAACTGTGTTCCACCTTGTTATGCGAAATTTCACCACTCGCACGCTATTGCAAATGCATCAAAACGAACATGTGTAACTGTTCTTTGAAAATGGTGAGTTTTTAAAGGCGTTTAACTGTCCGGAAGTGGAGCCCCTTTAGGCAGCCCTTTTCCGGAATTCAATGTTTATATCAGTATACTGACACTTGTTTCGTAAAGTAATATACATGTTTTACATGCTGTTCAATTTTCATGTCAAACAACTCTTTCTTTCTATGATTTGGTGTTGTTTGATTTTTGTTTCTCAAGGCCTCCATCGAAACCTTAAGAAAAGTCAAACTGCATGCAAGAGTTGCTTCCCTTCAACTTCAGTGGGTAAGGGAGATGACTGCGTAGAAGATTGAAGAAAATAATTATTATTTTATTAGTCCGATTTCTTTATTTCTAAAGCATCAACTTCAAACACTTATGCAGCATTATCGTTAATTTAACACATTTAAATGTACATCAACTGAAAATTACTTTTATAAAAGATTCATCAAAAACACACTATGTGAAGTAAGATGCACATAATGCCACTTTAAAGATCCCATCTGTTTCGTATTAGATATGGAAAGTGAAAAGAAGTTGTCAGTACTAGACATTAATGACTTTTCTCTTCAATTTTTATAGGGAAGTTGTGAGGATTAAATTTTAATGGTTTTCCTCTTCCACATGTATAGGGAGATGTCAGTACTGGATATTAATGCTTTCCTTTTCCACCTGTACAGAGAATTCTCGGTACCGGTACTGGATATTAATAACTTTCCTCTTCCATCTGTGTGAGGAAGTTGTCAGTATGAGATTTTTATGACTTTCCTCTTCTACCTTTGTGGGAAAGTTGTCAGTACTACCAGTATTGGATAAAAATTCCAGTATGTTGATTGACACGTGTTGTAATGGAATTATTACTGGAAATCAAAATTAAATCCAACAGTATGAAGCAAACCAAAATCTCAGCATCAGTGCAGGAATCAGAATTCATATTTAAACTGGTTCAAAATCTTGATTCCCTGTTGAATGATTTTTTTCAGCTTTTCCTCAAAACTGGGAGTGAGGGCAAACCAACAGTGTTCCTGTTCACAGACACACAGATCAAAGATGAGTCATTCATGGAGGACATCAGTATGATACTGAACACCGGAGATGTACCAAACCTGTTTGCCCAAGATGAAAAAGCAGAACTTACTGAGAAAATGCAGGCAGTTGCTAGACAAGAGGTATTGTATTAAATTTCTAGAATTAGTTACTCATAGGAAAGAATTGAATCTAGAATTTAGTTGTTTTTAGCAGATTTTCAAGAAAAATGAAAAATTAATATTTGTTTGGTAACTTAAATTTTTCTTAATTTTTCTTGACTTTATAGAGAGATTGGACTTTTTTGTACTTAATTTAGTTGCTTGAACACAGTTTCTCTTTTATAAACTCATAAATGAACCTGAAATAAGACTAACTGAGACCACAGGAATGGTAGTTCAGAAATTGTAACAGGACTACAAAATGAATACTTTTGTGACATTTTTTTAGTTATTCTGGTGAACGTTTATGTGATATGTTTGGGCTCTTTCAGGCTTATATGGCCAAAGTGGTTGGTTTCTTTTGTGACTTTGTTGTTTATCTGCTTAAATTTTCCCCTTGATCCTATGAGTATTTTTAACCTGTGTAATAAATTGTCTGATTAAAAAATAATGGAGGAATTACATTCCATAACCTAAATTTTTCTAGAAGAAAAAGTTCTTACTCATTTTGATTTTATATGAATTGTTTTACACATATATTTGCAAATTAAATCCTATCTAAGTATGAAGAATGTGTAACTGAATGGTTATTTTTAAAAGATTATATACATAGAACTACATTTTGAATAGTATTTGAAATAAATATTGTTAACTGCTTCATTGCTTTTCAATGCTTTATTGCAGTTTTCTTTTAAAGGAAATTCAGTTGAAGTGCTTTTGCTAAAATGTTGCAAATAGAATAGTGTTGAAGTAAAATTACCTGAAGATAGTACATTTCTGTAATATGTTATATTAGCTATAAGAACATCACATTTGTTCCACTTTCACTCAAAAGAATGGTTTACTATAACTTTAAGCATTAAAACCTTACTTCAAAGAAATTGACTGAACATGTCCTGTTTTAAGATATTTAATTTCACCATTCCTTGTGTTATACATTAAGTGCTTCTTACAATACCTATATATTTGTTATGTTAAGAATGAAAAGAAGGAAGGTGCCGAGGGCGGAAGATTGTCAGCAGACGGCGGTCCACGTACACCTAGTCCTCAGACTAGCAATGACGCTTCAAACATGTACTCTTATGAGAGTGAATTTTATGCTGGGGTGATTATTACGTGGGATCTGGATATTGTCACATGTGATATTGTTCTGCATGACTGAAAATTGTACAAGCTGTTCTTAAAATTGCCAGGGACTGTCATGGCCCGAGTGGTTTAGGTCATGTCCTTTGAATCTCTTGTGCCCTCACTGCTGTGGGTTCAGAATCTTGCCTTTGGTGTAGAATTTTTCATGTTAGGAAACTGTTCAACTAGCTTACAGAAGGTCGGTGGTTCTACCAAGGTGCACTCTTGTGCCTGAAATACATTTTCGAGGGGCACCAGGTACTTCCACCACGGTCAAAATCTGGAAAGTGCTTTTTTTGCAAATAATTATGTTGGTGTGACATTTACCATCACTCATCCTCCAACCCCCCGCCACCACTGAAAGGAAATTAAAGAAAATTTTAGCATTCATTTGTTTGTGTGGTATGCTGAAATATGTGTGACTCAAGTTCTTTTATGCTCTGAGTCCCCGCAATATTAATAGTATTACTACAGTGTTCAAAGAAAATTTAAGTCTACATTTCTGACTTAGGTTGTTCCAGCTATCATATTGAAATTCAGTGACTCTATCCAGGCGCCAGGCTGAGCTACAGTTTATGCCAGTAATTAAAACAGCAATAATATATGGAACAACAGCAGTGCAACATTTCTCCATCATGTTCAATTGGAAGGAAAATTTGACCAAAATTTCGACATCAAAGCTTTGATTATTTTAAGAACAGCTTTATCATGATATTCTGTATTTATGTATTGTAATTGAATTTGATGAATATGTGCTATATATTTGTTTGTCACAGCTTATGGAAGTCTACCAATTTGATTTTAGCACTATATCATATTGTTTGGTGAATTTTTGGAAAGTACCATTAAATTTTTATGCCCCCGGCATCTACTGATGCAGGAGGCATATAGTGATTGTCCTGTCCGTTTGTTCATTCGTTCTTCCGTTTCGTCCGTCCGTCCGTACGAGGTTAACCAAATGGGACCATTTCGTCTTGCATCAATACCCCTTACTAGAATGACTTGATACTAATTCAGATGTAACCTGTGACCATTCCTCATCTTCAGACATCAACTGACCTAAGTTTGACCTTGACCTCATTTTGGACTTAGGTTGCTTTATATGGGCCATCTCTTGGTTAACCAAATGGGACCGTTCGTCTAGCATCAATATCGCTTACAAGAATGAATTGATATTGATACAAATACAGATGTAACCTGTGACCATTGCTCATCTTCAAACATCACCTGACCTCAGTTTGACCTAGATCTTGACCTCATTTTGGACTTTGGTTGCTTTGTATCGACAAGGATGCCACCGGGGGCATCAAGCGTTTATTAAACGCAGCTACTTGTTTATTTTCGTATTTAATTTTGTATTTAAAAAAAAAATGAAGTTGAGAATATGTGATCTATAAATATCACTGACAGTGATTTGTACTCACTTGCTGTTTGATTCCTGTACAATGTGCAGTTTTGTTGTATTGTTTTACATGTGGGTCACATATTTTTGTGAAAGTGTAAATATGACTGGTTTCAAAGAGACTGCCTTTCTCAAATAACTTTATAAATCAGACTTTAAGATTTGGTTTGTAAAGTTTATGACTGTCTTGTCTTAAAATTCAAGTCTTAGCAGTACCATAGATGTGGACACTTTGCAGGATTTTTTAGGCTAGTGCTAAGCATATTTTTGGTAAAGTAAACAGTTACAATTTAAATCAATTCATCTTGTTTTATTGCAGTTCCGTATGTATTTTTAGATTTATTTTCAGATTGACTGTGCACCACTTATCCTTTTTGACATCAGCATGAGAAATTTTAACAATAATCTTGAAATAGGAAGTTATCTAGGCTAAAGCATTTTAGATAATATTTCATTTGTACATTTTTTGTTTCATATTATTTTGCAGGGTAAGAAGATGGAAGCGACCCCACTAGCGATGTACAACTTCTTCATAGATCGTGTCAGACAGAACCTCCATGTTGTTTTAGCTATGAGTCCTATTGGAGATGCATTTAGAAACAGATTGAGAATGTTTCCCTCACTTATTAATTGCTGTACCATCGACTGGTTCCAGGTAATTGACCAAACATTTTATTTGACTGGTTCCAAAATTTCCAGTGCAGCTTGGTAGCAGTGCAAAGAATTTTGTACATGTCATTTGTGTCAGTCAGATGTGTAATACTGTGACTACAAAAATGATATTTATTAAATTTATAACTCTTACCTATGGATTCCAAATTAATTTTAACCAGAGGCGTAGGCATGGTAGTTTGAAAAAAAATGTTCGGATAGAAAGATCTTTGGAAAACAGTTTTTGTGTAGTTGACTGGATTCCTTCATCATGATTTGCTGTTTTGAAGTCTCTTTTTATGCATGTTATTGACTAAAGTGGGAATTTGTGTGTGCTTATTGTTGACTGGTTCTATGCGAAAAGCAAACTTCTTCCTTGAAATGATACATAATTAGGAAGTAGATTTTCATTTAGTGGACACGGATGTAATCCAAAAAAGCAAAATTGATAGAAGTTTTAAAACTGAATGGAACTTCACTGCAAATGTTACTAATGGTTTATGTTATATTTAAGACCTGGCCTTCAGATGCTCTAGAGATGGTAGCTAACAAATTCCTTGAAGATGTAGAACTCGAAGATAATATTAGACTCGGTGTTGTCAGCATGTGTAAAGTTTTCCATGAGAGTGTCTTTACACTCTCAGAAAGGTTTGTATTCTTTATAACTCTGACATTGAATTAATTCCAATAAATTAATGTATATATAGCTACTGTTTATAGCAGTTAAGAAAGTTTTTTTCATACTGAAGATTTTATGATATTCACGATGGATGTTTTTTTGCTAATTTGCACAAGTCAACTTGAGAATTCAAGACACTTTTTGAATATCAGACAGTTTTGTCACTGAGAGAAAAAAATTCTCCAAAGCATGAATTGTATGGACAGTGATTAGGGCAGTTGTCTGTCAAAGCGTGGAATAAACAGGACAAGAAAATGACTAATGTCTACAGAATATTAGGTCAGAACAATAAATTTACTGGCACTTTTTTCTGTGCCGTTTTTGCGTCTTAAGTTATCTGTTTAAAAAAAAATCGGAAAAGTCAATTTCAAAGCAGTGAATTATGGGAAGAAAATAACAAAATCTTAAAGATACAGTTCTTATATTTTAGGTTCTTTGACTTGTTACGTCGCCATAACTATGTAACACCAACCTCCTACTTAGAATTGATTCTAACTTTCAAAAAACTGCTGGGGATCAAACGAGATGCCATAATGTTACTGAGAAATAGATACCTGACTGGTCTCGAGAAACTTGAGTTTGCCGCGTCACAGGTATCAGTTATGCAGCAGGAGCTGAGAGATCTACAGCCAGAACTGATCAAAACATCGGCAGAAACTGAGAAACTTATGATCAAGATTGAACAGGACACTGTAGAGGTGGAGGCGAAAAAAGAGGTATGTGGTTGAAGCTTTCTGAATGGTTTTTGGTAGTTTAAGCTCATTTAATTTAAATGTATTGGTTGTAGCTATAATTTTAAATTGTTGGGGTATTTATCACAAATTATGTTAACAACACAGAGTGACTGATTTCTTCAAACTAGAACTCCTGCGAAATAGGAATTATGGATACTGTGGACAAATTTTGCATTGCTGACAGTGGTAATAGAGTATCAACATCGTATGCAGGAGGTCAAGGTTCGATCCTTGGCTGTGTCATACCATAGACTTCATAAAAATGTTACAGGTGGTTTCCTTGCTTGATGCTCAGCATTGAGAAGATAGCTGTAGGATTGATCAGAATTATGTGACTGTTTGGGTATCATGTCATGTGTCTGCGGCACGATAGTCCATGGAAGTACCACTCTAAAGCTGGGCATTGTGGTCACTGTTGCAAGTAGATGCCATCGCTGTATGACTGAAAAATTATCAAAAAGATGCAACACACATTATACAAACACTACTATTGACAGCATTGGTACCTTTGACCTCAGGGTCAGATGTTTCAGCATCACTGCACCTCCTAGATTATAAATGAGATTTTGTCATTTATCTTCCAGGTTGTAGCGGCAGATGAAGCTATAGCTAACGAGGCAGCTGCAGCAGCTCAGGCAATTAAGGATGAATGTGAAAGTGACCTTGCAGAGGCCATTCCTGCCCTTGAGGCTGCCATACAGGCTTTGAACACCCTAAAACCTGCTGATATCACTCTAGTCAAATCTATGAAGGTAAAAGAATTTGTATTATTATTGTTATATACCTTACTACTTAAGTAACGAATTAACTTGCTGTGATATTGGTACAGTGTATACTTACTAACACACATTCGGATCCTGGCTTATACTTACCGGTAATGATACTCTGTTTGGCCACACATTTGAATTTTACAACTAAGACCTTTCTTATCATAGTTTCAGTTATGTTAAGTTCATTTCTTATCGTGTATGTTTCAGAACCCCCCACCAGTAGTGAAACTTGTGATGGAGTCAATTTGTGTAATGTTTGCCTTCAAACCCGAGAGAAAACCAGACCCCTCAGGTTCTGGCAAGATGGTTGAGGACTACTGGGGACCATCTCAAAAGTTCCTGGGAGACATGAAGTTTCTGGATAAACTGAAAGCCTATGATAAAGATAATATTGCCCCAGCCGTTATCAAGAAAATCAGGGACAAGTAAGTGTCTTAGTGGAAATTGAAAGCCTGTTACGCAGGGATTTGATTCTTCAAGGTTTACATTTTTCCAAAGGCTTCTTTGACAAAATAGCCATTTGATGTCGGTTTGTATTTCAACATGCTTATACTTTTACATCAATCTGGCTTGCAGAAGGTTGATAATTCTTACAAGATCCTTGCCTCTGCCTGTAAAGATAGAAGTTGCACCTACAGTCTTACTCTTCTATCTTAAGCTTGAATGTTGTCATGTTACATTAACTATGTCAATGTAACAGAAACCCAACAAAAAACTACCTTCTGACATCTTTGCGGGATGTTCTTATCATGGAATCATTGACAACTATGATCCCACCTAATATCTTCTGAAAACGAAGCTGTAAAAGTAAGTGTCATGGTTGTATAATGTTGATTTCACTATTGTAAGTCTTTAATATTATTACAGGTATATTCCAAACCCAGAGTTTGATCCAGTGGTTATCAAGAATGCCTCCACAGCCTGTGAGGGTCTGTGTAGATGGGTAAAGGCCATGGACATCTACGACAAGGTCGCTAAGGTCGTGGCACCAAAGAAGATAAAGTTGGCAGGTGCTGAGTCAGAACTTGCTGTTCAGATGGACAAACTGAATGAGAAGCGTGCACAACTAAAGGAGGTTAGCACATTCAAAATACATTAGAAACTGGATATTTCAAATTCCGAAGGATCAAGCTTGTTATTTTGAAATAACCAAAATTCAACATTAAAATGATACTTTGAGCACATGTTTTCGGGACAGGATTTTCAAATGTCTTTGAGAATTTTGAGATAAGCGAGTTGGAGATAATGAGTTTCCACTGTAATTTGCATGCATTGTATTTTCTGCAGTTGAAATATTTTATGAACAGTAAGTTCTATGTTAATATTAGCATATTATGTTAAATACTCTAAATACCCTATAGGATCTATGTAGCTGAGTGTTTAAGGTCGGCTTTGATTAACTTACCCCTCAGTGCTGTGGGTCTGAGCTAACAGGAAGTACCTGCCTGTGTCTGTGATAATGCACAAAGGGGCTTCACGGGTCTTTCTCCACCAAGAAAAGCTGAAATGGTGCCATACGGTCTAAATATGTTAGTAAGACTTAAAACTTAAAACTCGACATTTATGTCTTTTAATTCTGAAAGATAGCTTTCTGCTAACACCTGAGCATCAATCAACAGTTTTTTGCTCAGGATTCTTACATTGACCAAACTTGTGAAATATGTTGTACTTGACTTTCATATAATAATTAAGGTGGCAGACAAATTGCAAGCACTGAATGATGAGTTTGAAACAATGACAAAGAAGAAGAAAGAGCTGGAAGACAACATCGACCTTTGCTCAAAGAAACTGGACAGAGCCGAGAAACTGATTGGTGGATTAGGTGGAGAGAAGGACAGATGGACTGAGGCAGCCAAAACACTTGGGGAAAAGTACACAAATATTACAGGAGACGTGTTGCTGTCATCTGGTGTTGTAGCTTACCTAGGTGCCTTCACTGTTGACTTCAGAAATGTTAGTGTCTTTATTTTCTTGTGTTTTTATTTCAAACCTTACTAAATGTATACCGTTGGACTTCGTTCTCTCGAAATCAACGGGGCAGGCAAAATTTGTTTGAGTTATCGGTAGTTCGAGCTATTGAACAATAATTATTACGTTATATAGGTATTTTGCCTGGACCTGATGATGAGTTTGAGTGAAGGCTAGTGTTCGAATTATTGGAGTTCAAGAGAACAGTGTTCCAGTGAATAAATATTGAAGATTAGCGACAATAATTAGTGTCTCAGCCATAAACCTAGGACATCCATTTATATAAAGTGTATCAATTTACGTAATAATTCCGACATGATAAAAGTGTCTCATAAAATGCTTCGTAAAATAAATAGGAATTCATGGAACAGGATGAATACATGTTGCATATAATTGTTTTGAGAATTGTTTACCTTGATCCTCAATGATTTGTGAGATGATGAAGGTTCTCTTTTTTTTATTGGAACACAATGAAATCACAAGATGATGAATTTGCCATATTAGCTTAATATGAATTCATCCTGTTTTACAGGACTTTGTATCCAAATAAGCGGACTATTCCAATAACCAGTATTTAAATAAGTGGAATCAACTGTATTTAGTAATCAATTCTTTCACATTGCTATGTTCCCTGTATATTTATTTGTCTTCATTTTATCCATCTTTACTTTTTCAGGATATTACCCAAGACTGGCTGAGTGAGTGTAAGAAGAAAGAAATCCCATGCTCTAAAATATTCTCCCTGAATCAAACACTTGGCGATCCAGTGAAAATTCGTGCCTGGAACATAGCTGGTTTGCCAGTAGACAATTTCAGTATTGACAATGGTATTGTTGTGTACAACTCTCGCAGATGGCCCCTGATGATTGATCCACAAGGGCAGGCCAATAAGTGGGTGAAAAATCTGGAACGACAAAGTAATCTTGGTGTATTAAAACTTTCTGATGCAAATTATCTAAGATCATTGGAAAATGCTATTCAGTTTGGTTCTCCAATTTTGATAGAAAATGTGGGTGAGGAGCTTGACCCGATTCTGGAACCAGTTTTACAGAAGTTAACATTCCGGCAGCAAGGTGTAGACTATATCAAACTCGGCGACAATGTTATTGAATACTCTCCAGATTTCCGACTTTACATAACAACCAGACTGAGAAGTCCTCATTATCTGCCTGAAGTAGCTGTCAAGGTGAGTTGATTAGAAAATTATGTACATTTCATTACAGTTGTTTATAGAATAATTATATACATTTCATTACTCAAGTTGAGGAAAATTGATTTCTTGAACAATTTTTATTCCATGTTTTCAAACTTCTCATGTTTGTCTAATTATCTTCATGATCCTCCTGCAAAGTTGTAATTCAGTGTTCTCAACTTTTTTCAGGTATGTCTGGTAAACTTCATGATCACCCCTCAAGGTCTCGAGGACCAGTTGCTGGGTATTGTAGCTGCCAAGGAGAAGCCAGAACTGGAGGAGAAGAAAAATGAATTGATTCTAGAAAGTGCAGCTAACCAGAAACAACTGAAAGAGATTGAAGACAAGATTCTCGAAGTGTTGTCATCATCACAGGTAAAGCATTCTGGGTTTTTCTTTTTATGCCAAGATGGGGTATTAATAATTCATCAACTACTAATGGTTGTTCTAGGACCATGGTAGGAAGATAGAGATTCATGAGTAGCGTTTGGCTTTTTGTTTAGACACTGTCATTCTTTTTAACAGACTAAAAAGCTTCTTGAATTGCTTTCATGTGAAGATGCATTACATGCTGCCATAACTCTGTTTGCAATTCCTGAAATAATAGGCTTCTTTTATTTTCTGTTGTACCAGAATAGCAGAAAAGCCTTTCATGAACTTAGACTATATATGTAACTGTAAATTCAAACATTTTTACCGAAACCTAATTCAGCAGTCATACAATTCTTTTAAATAAGCTCTTTAAATGTTTAAATAAGCTCTTTAAATGTAGGTGAAATAATGCACTTACTGACAAATTTATATGTTTCCAGGGTAATATTCTAGAAGATGAGACAGCCATTAAGATTCTTTCATCATCCAAGGTGCTGTCACAGGAGATCGCAGCGAAACAAGAGATCGCCGAGCAGACGGAGCAGATGATTGATGAAACGAGGAACGGTTACAAACCTGTCGCCGTACACTCCTCTATACTCTTCTTTTGTATATCGGATCTCGCTAACATCGAGCCTATGTACCAGTACTCTCTTACATGGTTTATCAACCTTTATCTGCAGGTAAATTATATTTACTAGTGCTTAATAAAAAATTCAGTGTAGAATGAACACCATTTTTGAGACAATTGACAAAATGTACTTCTTGTACAGAGAAAAATACCAAATTGGAAGGAAAATATCTCTCTTTGTAGAGAGGTGATTGCTCTTCGAGGTGTATGGTAGACAAGTTATACTGTCCTGAAACCTTACCATGCTAAATTTCTATAATGAATTTATCCATGTTCCAATTTGGACAGTACCATTAACTGTGAAAAGGGGTGCTTACCAAAAAAAGATACTGACTGAATGACGAACAGTGCAGACCATGATCAGACTGCACGGATGTACAGGCTGATCTTGGTCTGCACTGGTCGCAAAGGCAGAATCACTTGCGCCAGCATGCTAAGGGTTAAATAGGGGTCTCAGTGGCTGAGTGGTTAAGGTTGGTGACTTTGAATCACTGGCCCCTCACAGCTGTAAGTTTGAAGTCTGGCTTGGAATGTAGAATTGTTTCATTAGAGGAAGCTATCCAGCTGGCTGCATAAGGTCAGTGGTTCTACCCAGGTGTCTGCCCATGCCTGAAATACTGCACAGAGTGGTACCTAGGGGCTTCCTTCACCATGCAAAGCTGGAAAAATGCAATATGACCTAAGGGTGTGTCAGTGTGATATTAAATGTAAATGGTAAGTCTGTACTGGAAGTTCACTAAACTAAAAAAATTTCTACTTACTTTTGTAAGTTTGATGTCCATGTCATGTTTTCTTAGAAAAGCAAACATTATAAAGACTAGAATATGTATGTTGAACACAGAATGATATTCTGAAGATGTTACTAGTAAATTGCACTGAAGTTTGAGTTTGAAAAGAAAGGTTCAGATGTATTGTTAATATAGGTTGTAATATAGTGAACAGTAAGTATTGGGCTATTCAGTTGTATTTAAAAAGATTTCATTACCAGAATATAAGTAAAGCCTGTGCACATATCAACCAAATAGATTGACCCACAAGCTTTGGTATTGTTAGAATTGATTCTCTTTCCAATTCATGGAAGACCTTCATTAAGTATGTTTCAGTAGAAAGTTCAGTAAATTTTCTTTCATCATTAAATCATGATAATTGTAACCTTGTTTTTTCAGTCAATAATGAACAGCCAACCTTCAGAGGAACTAGAAGAGAGAATATTCAACTTAAACGATCATTTTACCAACAGTATATACAAGAACGTGTGTCGCTCACTGTTTGAGAAGGATAAACTGCTGTTCTCATTTATTCTCTGTGTTAACATTCTCAAAGGACAGTAAGTTAACATTTTTTATTGTTTCTAATTAGTGTGTTAATTAATTTATAACAATGTTGAAATACAAAATTAATGTTCTCACAATGTGTAGTGTACACATTAAATCACTGACTAGCTAAAGATAACTAACTTTATAATGTAATGTAGTGACCCATAATGACATTTGACTATTTTCTTGTGATTATTTATTTTCGTCTGCCATTTCTGCGTTCTGTAGCTCCCTAGAGTACCTGTTTTTTGTACCAGACAGGGATAAGGAGAAATCTTTAGAATCGTGTTTTTCTTTTGTACAAAATTTGGTTTTGGTCAAAAGGACTATTTCACAGAAATACAATTTTGTAGATTTCACATTTCGTAGAAAAAATGAATGGGAATTTTCTTTTTAGTGTTTCATTTCATGGATAGAGGTAACCGCAAAATGAACAAAAAAAATAGCCCCCATAAACATTAATGATTTTACAGTCTGGTATTTAACAGAGAATGCAAATGGCATTACAAGGTCACTACAGTAATTTTAATCCAGAATATGGAAAAATGAAATTCTAATGCCTTTTTGTGTGCCCTTTAATGTTTGCTACATATAACTTGTCACAAAGTCGCAGTATTGAATGAATCACCACTTACAACAAATTTAATTTGCTTTAAACTGTAGATTCAAAGTCACATGACAGTATAAATGATTATTTTCCAAATGTGTTGGGGATAAAAATAAACAAGCCGATTTTCTTTGAACACATACAATTGCAGAGGAAATGATTTTGTTTGTAAATTTAGAAATGTTTTCTTCAGTTTATGTACTTTGAGTCTACTGTATGTTTGAAAGCCTGTTGCATAGAATAATACTAACACTAATATGTTAACATGTATAAATAACTTAACATAAATGTTTTTTAACTTAGAATAAGAAGTAAAGGGTGAGTATTCAGGCAACATGATATTGCACACTGGATGCACGGGAATCTGGATTTTATCTTTATTCATGACATTTTATTTTCTAGATTTAATGCAAAAGGGTATGGGTTTGGTAATACTTCTTTGTGGTGTGCTGATACACATTTTTTAATGTGTTTTTTTTTTTGCTGAAATGGAGAGCTTTTTTTGAATTTCTTGCATAAATAGGTCTTGCAAGATGGAGAAACACTTTAAACTGCTTGTGTGTTGCTTTTTGGAGAGAATAAGAAATATCGGTTTTATGTCTTTTGTAGACATTAATTTTTTAAACCCAACCCCATTCATATTCATATGATCATCATAAAATATCTGTGGAAAGTGTGTTTGCATAAGCTTTTAACACTTTGAGAGCTGATCCAAATTACAGTAAAACACTGATTACTTGTGGACCCGCAGGGATGAGCAAAATGCTCAAATTATCCATAATGCGAGAGCCAGTGATGCTCAAGCGAGCAGTGTTTCACTGTATGTCAGTGCTTGCTTAAACTTAAGGTAGTTCTGCATGTTCTGATCAAAAGTTTTTCCTCAATGTAGAATTTGATTAACTTAACCTGCACAAACTATAATCATCCAACAAAATTGATAGTGAGGTGTTCTTCATTTTTGTTCATTTGAATTTCACATATCAACATTTTTCTGACTATATTTATGTCTCCCCCAGGAGGCATATTGTTTTTGCCCTGTCCGTCCGTCCGTCCGTACATCACACTTCATTTCCGAGCAATAACTGGAGAACCATTTGACCTAGAACCTTCAAACTTCATAGGGTTGTAGGGCTGCTGGAGTAGACGACCCATATTGTTTTTGGGGTCACTCCATCAAAGGTCAAGGTCACAGGGGCCTGAACATTGAAAACCATTTCCGATCAATAACTAGAGAACCACTTGACCCAGAATGTTGAAACTTCATAGGATGATTGATCATGAAGAGTAGATGACCCCTATTGATTTTGGGGTCACTCCATCAAAGGTCAAGGTCACAGGGGCCTGAACATTGAAAACCATTTCCAGTCAATAACTAGAGAACCACTTGACCCAGAATGTTGAAACTTCATAGGATGATTGGTCATAAAGAGTAATTGACCCCTATTGATTTTGGGGTCACTCCATCAAAGGTCAAGGACACAGGGGCCTGAACATTGAAAACCATTTCCGATGAATAACTAGAGAACCACTTGACCCAGAATGTTGAAACTTCATAGGATGATTGTACATGCAAAGTAGATGACCCCTATCGATTTTGGGGTCACTCCATTAAAGGTCAAGGTCACAGGGGCCTGAACATTGAAAACCATTTCCGGTCAATAACTTGAGAACCACTTGACCCAGAATGTTGAAACTTAATAGGATGATTGATCATGCAGAGTAGATGACCCCTAACGATTTTGGGGTCACTCTGTGAAAGGTCAAGGTCACAGGGGCCCAAAAATTGAAAACCATTTCCGGTCAGTAACTTGAGAACCACTTGACCCAGAATGATGAAACTTCATAGGATGATTGGTCATGCAGAGTAGATGACCCCTAACGATTTTAGGGTCACTCTGTTAAAGGTCAAGGCCACAGGGGCCTGAACATGGAAAACCATTTCCAATCAATAACTTCAGAACCTCTCGACCCAGAATGTTGAAACTTCATAGGATGATTGTTCATGCAGAGTAAATGACCCCTATTGTTTTTGGGGTCACTCCGTTAAAGGTCAAGGTCACAGGGGCCTGAACATTGATAACCAGTTCCGATGAATAACTTGAGAACCACTTGACCCAGAATGTTGAAACTTCATAGGATGATTGAACATGCAGAGTAGATGACCCCTATTGATTTTGGGATCAGTCTGTTAAAGGTCAAGGTCACAGTGGCCTGTTCATGTAAAAAAAAATTTGGAAATAACTTGAGAAGCACTTGACCTACAATGTTGAAACTTAATAGGATGATTGGACATGCAGAGTAGATGACCCCTATTTATTTTGAGGTCACTTGATCAAAGGTCAAGGTCACAGGAGCCTGAACAGTGACTTGAGAACCACTAAGCTTAGAGTGTTGAAATTTAGCGGGATGACTGGACATGCCAAATAGATGATCCCTATTGCAGCCAACCATCAGTGTCTCTTTGACTTTCGCTCCTGACCCCTATTGACTTCTTGCCTATAGGACTTTGCATTGGGGGAGACATGCGCTTTTTTACAAAAGCATTTTCTAGTTAATTCAAGAATTATTGTACCCCCCCCGACAACAAAGTTGTAAGGGGGGGTATACTGGTTTCAGGTTGTCTGTCTGTCTGTCCGTCTGTCTGTCTGTCCGTTACTAAGACGCAATCTTGTGCGCACCAACTCTCCTTATCCCCTTGACAGAATTTAATGAAACTTCACACAAGTGATCAGTACCAACAGTAGTTGTGCATGAAGCATGTTAGGTTCTTTTAGAAAAAAAAATTGCAGAGTTATGGGACTTTGTTTTTTTGTTACTATACTATATACATAGACACAATCTTGTGCGCACCATCTCTCCTCATCCCCTTGACAGAATTTAATGAAACTTCACACAAGTGATCAGTACCAACAGTAGTTGTGCATGGGGCATGTTAGGTTCTTTTAGAAAAAAAATTTGCAGAGTTATGGGACTTTGTTTTTTTGTTACTATACTATATACATAGACACAATCGTGTGCGCACCATCTCTCCTCATCCCCTTGACACAATTTAATGAAACTTCACACAAGTGATCAGTAACAACAGTAGTTGTGCATGTGGAATGATAGGTTCTTTCAGAAAAAAAATTTGCAGAGTTATGGGACTTTGTTTTTTTGTTACTATACTATATACATAGACACAATCTTGTGCGCACCATCTCTCCTCATCCCCTTGCCACAATTTAATGAAACTTAACACAAGTGATCAGTAACAACAGTAGTTGTGCATTAGGCATGTTAGGTTCTTTCAGCGACAAAAAATGCAGAGTTACGGGACTTTGTTTCCTGTTAACATACTATGTACATACAGTCTGCATATGCAATCTTGTGCGTGCCTAATCTACCAAACCCTTGCACACAATTTAATGAAACTTCACACAAGTGATCAGTACCAACCCTAGTTGTGCATGGTGCATGTTACATTCTTTTAGATAAATATTCTGCATAGTTATAAGACTTTGTTTTTTGTTACTATACTGTAACCATACAGTCCACATAATTATGCAATCTTGTGTGCGTCAAATTGCAATGTACTGTGTCAGTGCATGTGGGGGGTACATTCATCACCTTTAGTGATAGCTCTAGTTTATTTTGAATTATTTAAATTTCCGTATGCACAATACAAGCTTTTTTGTATGTTTTTCATGCAGAACAACCTTAAATGACAACTTTTGAGTCAACAGGGTTCCATTTAACTTCTAATTTTAAGTTAAACTGATAAAAGGCAAGTGTACCATAGCTATTTTAAAATATGCTGAACAAACTGAATAATACGTCATTTAACATTCACTGTTTTCAATTTCTAACATAGAAATAACCCAGCTGCGTAAGTTAACAACAAACAATTGTAATACCTACAATAATCTAGATGAATTTAGATACATTGAAATATACACTAGAACCTAGAATCACACAGCCTAGCTTACACAGGATGCTGGTGGAACATAATCAGGACAAGCCTCAGTTACATGTTACCGTGGTTTACACCACATGGCTTAGTAGGCAAAGGATGCTATTTGGAAAATGTAGATACAGTTTGTGAAAATTCAGGCTTAGAAATATGTTTAAACAGTTGGTAATAAAATAATTGATTTTTTTTTAATTGATGAACGTGCTACTTGGCATAAATTTTATAACAGTTAACATTTTCCTGATAACATCCTTTGTATGATTGTAGATGCTTCCATGAACACAAATTAAGTTCATTCATGGGCTGTTACTAGATGTATTCATGGTCAGTGCTTTAATGGCCTTTAACCAGATGCTTCCATGAACACAAATTAAGTTCATCCATAGACTGTTACTAGATGTATTCATGGTCAGTGCTTTAATGGCCTTTAACCAGATGCTTCCATGAACACAAAATAATTTCATCCATAGACTGTTTTTAGATGTATTCATGATCAGTGCTTTAATGGCCTTTAAACAGATGCTTCCATGAACAGAAATTAAGTTCATCCATAGATTCTTATTAGATGTGTACATTGTCAGTGCTTTTAAAGCCTTTAACTAGATACTTTCATGAATACAATTTACATGCTTCAATGAACATTTATTAGATGTTTCTTTTTGACACAAATTATGCTTCAATGGACATTCAAGCAGATGCTTCCATGAATACAAATTATGTAATACTATACCTATGGACTCTTATTAGATGCCTTCATGATCACAATCTTAATGTTTCTTAGACTTTAAGATGCTTTAAAATTCTGATTATTAGAGGTTTCCATGAACACAAATTAGGAGAAATTTCCATGGACTTTTAATTTGTTGATTTTATAATCATAAATTAGATTTTACCATGAACACAGGTAATATGCCTCCAAGAAAACAAATCAAATGCTTTTATGAACACAGACTTCCTCAGCTTCCTTAAATACTGTTGCATTGTGAACTGACTTGAGTCCATTTTTCACTGGCACTCAATAGAATATAGAATATTTTGTAGACTTGAAGTTTCATGGGTACTGATTTCAAACTACCAGTACCTTGAATTTTTCATAGACCTGTGCTTTTATGGACTCCAGGTAGCAGCCTCTATGAATACCATGTAAACTAAGTAGATCAGTAGATAGCTCCATCGTTTCAATAGATCATTTTCTTGGACACTGACTAGATATTTCAGTGGAGTATAGAGTAGAAAGTTGCCATGTAAAACAGCAGTGACTTTGCTACTAGCTGATATTTCAGTCACTGTAAAGTAGAGATTTCCATGGGTACTTAGTTTCATGGACACTGGATCCTTTATGGACATTGATTGCCAGTAGATGTGTCTATATATTGACTGCAAATCAGTCTTTTTTCTTTGTCTTTTATTTTCTTTGATAATACTTACTTGATTATTTTTGGAAAAAGTGTCAAACTAGATTTTCATATGTTGTAATAATGGTAATGAAAGAGTACATTTTTGCTTGGTGGAGGGTTGGTAGTGTATAAAGCTAGTTGCAAGAAGTAGAATCTGCATAGTAACATTTTGTGACAATTACAATAGAATATTCTGTTACTTTATTTATAAACATGATATCACAGGAAGATGTTTGCTAGAACAGTGCTGCTGCTGTGGGTTTTTTTTCTTTTCAGACGTAATTTTGTAGCTACTTATTTTAAAGATCTCTTTTTATATCTGATAGTTTCACTCTGTTCCAGATTTTTTTAGATATCCTTCAATATCTGAACTGTAATGACTTTTGTAAAATGTCCTTTATCAACATGAATTTTATATGCTTTTTTTGCTAAAACATCAAGATACTTATGTATATTTGTAAGGAAAATATATTTTTCTAGGTTCCAGTTCTGTTCTGTTAGGTTCCATTGTTATGTATAATCACTATAATGTCTGTATATTCTTAAGGAATTTAAGATTTTTCAGGTTTCAATTTAATGTCAGCTCAACAACAGAATTGAACACATATAAGAGAATTTTGTTTTATCTATTGCAGAGGTAGAGTGGATGAGGATATCTGGAGATTTTTGTTGACAGGAGGTGTGGCTCTAGAGAATCCTCACCCTAACCCCGCCCCTGAATGGCTGAGTGACAAGTCATGGGGAGAGATTGTTAGAGCATCCAATCTACCATCACTCAAAGGATTATTTGAACGTAAGTTTTTAGCTTGACTGTACAGCTGTCCTGCTCAACATTTTTATCCTGAGCCTGGAAATTCTCCAAATGACCTGCCATCTGTAGATCAGGTTTCTTAGGAAAAAATGTGAATACTTTGAAAGTTAACAAAAGATCTATCTTTTGTGCCTGGCATGAACATACAGATGGATAAGAGACAGATAAAGGGACAAAATAAAATGATTTGTTTATTCTATATATTGCTTTCTATCTATGTCTAATGTTTCATGAAAAACAGTTGTGTACTTTATAGTTATGACAGAGTCCATCATATATGACCTACAGAAAGATAGACAGATGGATGAACAGATGTACAAATTGAGAAAATAAAATAATGGGCTTTTTTTTCAAATTGTCTTCTGCCTATTTACCAAATTTCATGAAAAATTTCTTGCATAATCCAACTTCAGTCATATTTTTGAACTATTTGTTGTCATAGCAACCATTTTCATTGCAATAGCAAAAAAAAAAGAGAAAATAAATGGATGTGCATATTCTTCATCTGTAATCTATTTGTAATCTATCCATATATCAAGGTTCATTAAAACTTCTCTTTTACATTTTAAATCATTGCGCCACACCCTTTGGTGAAACACTGGTAAAGGGGGACAACTTGTGGTTGCAAGGGAATGTCCAAAATGTTCAAGTTATCTAGGCTTTTTTGAGCAATGCAGAAAATGTTAAGGAAACTGCCAGCGAGCACATGAATTGCTTGTGTGAACCTGGGTTATCAAGCCATAAATGTTAAAGCACTGGTCTTGCACTGTATTTGTACCACCTGACAACAAAGTTGTAAGGGGGGGTATACTGGTTTCAGGTTGTCTGTCTGTCCGTCTGTCTGTTCGTCTGTCCGTAGACACAATCTTGTGCGCACCATCTCTCCTCATCCCCTTGACACAATTTAATGAAACTTCACACAAGTGATCAGTAACAACAGTAGTTGTGCATGGGGCATGTTGGGTTCTTTCAGAAAAAAATTTGCAGAGTTACGGGACTTTGTTTTTTGTTACTATACTATATACATAGACACAAACTTGTGCGCACCATCTCTCCTCATCCCCTTGACACAGTTTAATGAAACTTCACACAAGTGATCAGTAACAACAGTAGTTGTGCATGGGGTATGTTAGGTTCTTTCAGATAAAAAATTTGCAGAGTTACGGGACTTTGTTTTTTGTTACTGTACTATATACATAGACACAAACTTGTGCGCACCATCTCTTCTTATCCCCTTGACACAATTTAATGAAACTTCACACAAGTGATCAGTAACAATAGTAGTTGTGCATGGTGCATGTTACGTTCTTTTAGATAAATATGCTGCGTAGTTATGGGACTTCATTTTTTGTTACTATACTGTATACATACAGTCTGTATACATACAGTCCACATAATTATGCAATCTTGTGTGTGTCAAATTGCAATGTACTATGTCAGTGCATGAGGGGGGTACATTCATCACCTTTAGTGATAGCTCTAGTTTAGTCTATAAGTTTAGGGCAGGGTGATTAATAGCATGTTTTGGAATTTAACCTTCCCCTGTAAGGTGTATTAATTTAAAAGCTGACCATAAAGTTATAGAGTTACAATTTTTATGTAAGATAAGTGAAATTTTATTAAACATCACTGAAACATCTTGTATTTCTTCTTGTATTTCAGATGTAAATGAGCACATAAGGGAGTGGAAGAAAATGTACGACTCCCCACAACCCCAGGATGTGAAATACCCATCTCCATTTGATGTGCTTCAAGGCATGGATAAGATGGTGGTTCTAAGATGTTTCAGACCAGACAAGATGGTACCAGCTGTCCAGGATTTCATCATTAATAATCTGGGTCAGACGTATATAGAACCACCAACATTTGATCTTGCAGGATCGTTTGCAGACTCAAATTGCTGTGCTCCTCTTATTTTTGTGCTGTCCCCTGGTGCTGATCCTATGGCAGCATTGCTGAAGTTTGCTGAAGACAAGGGTTTGAGCCAGGCGAAGGGAGAAATTCAGACAATATCTCTTGGACAGGGACAGGTAAAACACTCATTATGTCTGTTTGATGTCTTGAAAACAAAGGAATCAATGTCTTCTGCTTCAATTTACTTATGAATAGTGTGAAAAAGTAGCATCTTGACTTAGGAACAGTTTGTCAGTCGTCAGTCAGTTGGCACTTTTATCAGCAGTTTGAAACCGGCCCAGACAACCTATAGTTTGTTGATTATCCAATTAATTGTAATCAGTCAATCAATCAATCAATCAATCAGTCAATCAATACATCTGTTGTAGGGACCTATTGCTGCTAAGATGATTGAGAAGGCTATCAAGGATGGTACATGGGTTGTGCTACAGAACTGTCACTTAGCAACCAGCTGGATGCCTAAACTAGAGAAAATCTGTGAAGAGGTGATTCGCCCTGAGGATACACATGAAAACTTCAGACTCTGGCTTACCAGTTACCCATCAGACCAGTTCCCAGTTTCCATCTTGCAAAATGGTAGGTTTGTTAGGAACAGGACTGAGTTTTTATTCTGTATATCTATATATATCCATATAATTTTGTAAATCTAGTAAGAATTACAAATGTATTTGAAATGTATTATATAAAAGGCTGGATATTTTTATAAGTTTTTAAAATGTGTTTTGGCTGTAATTGTAAGTTGACGGGTTATTCTCGGTGACTTCTTTGCTTTATTTCTCACAGTTTGTTATAAAAGAATATAATCTATTTTACACTGCCCTTAATCATTTTATCATTTTTGATGCAAAGATGGCTTCCAGTCTGAGGTTTCTTGTATACATTTAAATATGTTTTCATTTTTCATTATTTTTAACTTTCTTTTCTGGAATGCTACAGAACTTAGTATGTTCTATCTGCACTTTCTCTGTTGTTTACCTAGATATTTGAACTGTGTCATGGGAAAAGGTGATATGTTGAAATGATGTTATTTTTAAATAAATTCAAATGATCTAATGTACACAGTGATTGTTGCTTTTATTGTATTTCTTCTTGCAGTAAACAAACTGTAAAGCAAATATTACTGTTATAATGAAGTGCAGAATTAAAGAATATTTATGTATGTCTACAGGCTGCAATATGGTGCCTTTTGTCATGATACAGTTCATTTAGTCACACAAACCAGTTGGTATTGTAAATGTCAGAGCATAGCTAGGACGTGTTTTTTTTGTGATTCATTCATGCGATACCTTTGTAATGAGTTTAGAAGCTGTCAGTAACTAGCTGATAACAACAGTACTATGAATTTCCTGACTGTTTTGGAGAATGACTGTACATGTTGGTCAAAATTTGAGCACTTATGGCAGCTTTGTGAAAACCAACAGCCACCAGCAAGAATCCAGATCATTGCACATCCATACTGATTGATTATCACCATATCCATACTGTTCATTTATCAATTTCAGCAGTTGTATGCAACTGATATAGCAAACAGTATGGATCAAGATCAGACTGCATGGATGTGCAAGTAGCTTTGGATCCATACTGTATTTCGTACAGTAGCACTCGTATAATTTAATATGTGGGACAGAAAATAAATGTTGTACTTCCTTAAATATTTTAAGTTAGCTGGTAAATATGTAAGTGTTTAATGGTAGTGAAATGTTGTTAGTATCTCTGTACTAGTAAAGTACATTAGCAAAGAAAGACAAATGGTATGAATGAAACAAGATTTATGACACAAATGTCATCTGGTTGTAGTGTTACTGTCATAATGTCAGTATTACATCATTTTTTACACTGTCAGACCAATTTCTTATCAAGATAAGAGAAAAAAGGTTTTAAAAGGTCTAGACAAATGCATGTTTAATAAAAGTTCTGTATTTAAATTACTTCTAAAAGTAATTGGTAATTTCACTGAAAAATGTCAGTGTTAGAACATATATCGTAGGGGAGTATGTCTTTATTTCATAGAATAAAATTGAAAGAAATGTAAGATTTTCTTATGTAATTTTAGGTGTAAAGATGACCAATGAACCTCCAAAAGGACTGAAATCCAACCTTCTGAGATCTTTCCTAAATGACCCTATATCAGATCCTAACTTCTTTAATGGATGTAACAAGGTATGTAAACTATCAGTCCATTTTGGCCTTTCTCGATAATGTACACCTGTAAGCTGATGACTTCACCTCTTTTTTAGTCAAATTTCCACATAACTAGAAGTTAGTGCTGTTTTTGAGTTGAAACATTTAATATTTCAGTTGAGTATGTTTACCTCAAATTCCTGCCGTAACCCTAATCCTGTAAAGTACAGATGAATTCCAAGAAGTAACAGCACCTACTGAGTTATAACTGTATCATTAAAAACATGTGTTGTTTATTCCTGTGAATGTTTTAAAAATCAAAAGGCTATTTGGTTAAACTTGGAGTATAAATTAATTATTGCATTCATTCTGAACAATTTCTCTAAAACTGCAAATGTATATGTGCCATTTTTCTGTACATATATGGTATCTTCTTTCTTCTGTTTAGCCTGAAAGATTCCACAAGATGTTGATGGGACTGTGTTTCTTCCATGGTATGGTACAGGAGAGACGTAAATTTGGACCACTTGGTTGGAATATCCCCTATGAGTTCAATGAATCAGATCTCAGAATCAGTCTCAGGCAGATGCTTGTAAGTGATAATATAATAAAAACTGATACAGTCTATCAGTTGGACAAACAGTGTTTTTATTTTGTATATTAAATGAATCCAGTCTGTCAAGGTCAGGATTATTTGGTTAATTCTCCAGTAGAGAACATGGTAATAAATCAGACAGAACCATCTTGTTTCATATTATTCGTGGCTAGTTTGATTCATGGGTGATTGGTTTGATTAATGTTCGTGTAATGTCATGAAAATGACAAAAAGTTTTAATGTAGACATAACGGTCAAAATCTTCTAGTAGTTAGCTTTCCCATTGATTTATTTGGCTATGGTTTACAACTTTAAAACTCTTTTTCTATATTTTGTTTTGGGTTATTATTTCAAGGAAGCTACCCAGGTTGTTAATATTCCCAGGCATGAATATATTCCAGATGTCTTGAGGGGCATCTTGTCTATACTTGGGTATCCATCCAGTCAAAAGCTAGAAAACTACATTGTTACTATAGTTGTTGGTAACAGCATTACAATAAAGAATTAAATTTTTTGGTAACAGTTTCTTAATCCCTGGTTGATAATTGATTGTAGATGTTCCTGAATGACTATGAGGAACTCCCACTACCAGCCCTGCAGTACCTGACTGGAGAGTGTAACTATGGTGGTCGTGTGACAGACGACAAGGACAGACGTCTGCTTGTTTCTCTCTTGAGCATCTTCTTCTGCAAGGAAATTGTTGAAGATGATAACTACAGGTAAAGCAGAATTACAGTGCAATCTCTGTGCACAGATGAATAAAATTTGTTGGTTGTACTGAGGTTGTTTCAGCCAGAGAATTTATATAGTAACCTGTTCAGAGCAACATCTTCTGTATGAAAAATGAACTTAAGTCTACCTCAAAGTATGTAGTGATCTTATAAGAAAATATAAGTGAAATATCAAATACCAGGTAGTTTGCAATGTAAAGCTAAAATACAAGAAATATCCTGTTTCAGATTTGATGGGTCTATCGGTAAGTTATATGGATGTTACGTTAAACAGAAATATTTAAGAAGTAAAAGCTGTCATTTCAGGACAAAAATTTAAAAATTAAAACATTTCAGAATATCTGAGAGTGGGCTGTACTATGCTCCACCGGAGTTGCCATACCAAGGATACATTGACTACTTGAGATCTCTACCACTCAATCCAAGTCCTGAGGTGTTTGGTCTCCATGACAACGCTGACATTACCAAAGACAACCAAGAAACTCAAATTGTAAGTGGTATAAAAGAGTCAATAAGCAACAGAATCATAACTGGCTATTTTTTTTAGGAATTGCATATCACCCAGACAAGTTTGTTTCTAGACTTCTTAGTGCAAATAAAGGGTCATCAGAGATAAACTAAATCTCATAAGTTATCACAAGAATTAGAGAGATTTTGCTGTATGTTCATATGTTCAAGGGTTTCAGATCAGTTTAATTTGATAGATCTTTGGTGGTTTTTCTTTCTTTAAAATTTGCAATGTTAATACATTTAAACAATTATTATCATTCTGTGAAGAAAAAATAGAATCATTTCCAGTTGAATTTTGATAATGTAATGGGACTTTTTGTCATAAAATTCCATATATGTAAACTTGTAATATTCATCAATTTACATATAAAAAAGTAATTTAAATAAAAAACTAATGTTTACTTTCAAAGTAATTGTCTGGTCAAAATTTATTGTCCACTCTGCTGCTGTATTATTGCCAAAGGCCATTTTGTGATAAATTGTCGGTGAAAAAAATGAATGTATTGTTTGCATGTATGGAAAATGCTGTAGGCCAAATATTTTGACAGAAAGTATTATAAATCATAGAACAGTATGGATATACCCACTGAATTATGTAGCTATGTCTAAAAATACATTACTTTGACATGTTTTTTCGTATTTCAGTTGTTTGACAGTATTTTGCTGACACTACCGCGACAGTCTGGCAAGGGAGGTAAATCTGCCGGAGATGTTATACAAGATTTATCTGCCGATATCCTTGGAAAAATGCCCCCTAACTTTGATCTTGAAATGGTCAGTAATAGTAAAATATATATGGCCTTCATATGAAGGCATGTGATATCTTATGCATAATATTTACTAACTTACATAATATTTGTACTTTATATAATATTTTCTTCATAAATTGGCTGTCATAGGTTTAAACTGATACTCTGTCCAGGCATACTTGTGTAGCTTGTTCACCTTTGTTGTAAAGGAATTTGAATGAAAAGTTTGGTGTATTAGAAAAGAATAATAGGGTATCATGTTATATTATTATTTTCAACCTGTACCCTGCTAAATTTCTAAAATGGACTAGTCCATCATTCAGTTTGGGCAGTACCATTTATTTTTTGAAAGGGTGTTCACTGAAAATTTACTGACTGAATAGCGAACAGTGCAAACCATGATCAGACTCACTTGCTGCCAGCAGGCCAAAGGTTAATATGTGAGAAAAGGTGTGTGTTTTTTTTAACATGTCTTCAATCTTTAGCACAGCCTAACTAGTTTGGATGATGTTGGATTAAAAACATGCATAACTACATTGTGTCGGAAAGTGAAAAAAATTATTTTTTTTCCAATTTGTATACACTAATGTATCAATACTTCCTGTCATTTTACAGGTTATTAAAAAGTACCCAGTCGTCTATGATGAATCAATGAACACAGTACTCAGACAGGAGTTGATACGATTCAACAGACTAGTTACGGTGGTACGGTCATCTCTAGTGAATTTACAGAAGGCTATCAAGGGTCTGGTTGTCATGTCCTCCGAGCTAGAGGAAGTGTTTTCCAGTATGATGAACGGAAAAGTTCCCGCTATGTGGGCCGCAAAGTCCTACCCATCATTGAAACCACTTGGCAGTTATGTGACAGACTTGCTAGCAAGGTATATTTTGATTTACATCCATTGTGTAAAAGTATTCTCTTAGAAGAGAAAAGGTGTAAGGAATGTTGTTTTAGACACTGGAGAATACAGGTTAAGGGGTTAACAGTTTATTTGACATATTGTACAGTTACATATATTTAAGGGTGGTTTGTAAACCCCCTACTGAATTTATTTGAAGGCCAGTTCATTTTAAGAAGAACTGCCAAATCTAGAAGAAAAAATGCTGTCTGCTTTCTGGTTTAAACCATTTACTTCAAACAGCATTTACCACCCTGGTTAGCTTTCTAGGGTTTTAGTTCAGTATCCAGTATATATCCCCTATAAACACCATTAATGACTACAAACACAGAAACTTTCTCAGATGAAGTCAGTAATTTGGTTGAAAATGTGCTTTCCTGGTTCAAAAGAAGTCCAAAGTAAACAGGTGATAATTTTACCATTTTCTGCACAAATTTGTGTAGAATGTGTGCTCTAATCACATTTTTTCACTGCTAGAATACACTCTGCATGAAATGAGACAGTTTTCATGTTTATACTCCAATGATGGCGAGTTTTGCAGATCGAAACCGAAAGTAGGGGTTTATAATGCGGACAAGAGCAAATATATGCCATTTTTAGGGTAGTAGACCACCATTGACTGGTATTTCTCTAGGAGGAACTATTCAACCCCCTTTTTTCTTTTCATTTTTTCATTAATTTATTATAGAACTTTCATAAAAAACTGGTGTAGGAAAAAGTGATATTCTATACAGATAAGTAAATTCGACCTGAATTGTCGTTTTTTTATATGAAACAAAGGATTTGAATAAGTGACCTTTAACCTTTGTTTAACATACACACCTTATTTTTCTGTAAAGCAATTGTTTCTTGAAAGGTGTAATGAACATAGATTATGTTGACATGGCATTAACGTTGTATTTCAGACTGAAGTTCTTCAAGGATTGGATAGAGCATGGTGCTCCGGAAACATTCTGGTTGTCAGGATTCTACTTTACACAGTCATTCCTTACTGGTATGTTGTCATACTGAATGCTCAATTTACCATTGTTTTTTTTTCAGTTACAATACAGATCTTTTGTTAAAGTAGTTAGGGCAATAATTTTTTGCTTTATAACTAGCAGTTAAAAATATATTTGTCCTGAAAGTTGTTCATATGACTTACCTGTACTATGACTGATGACATTTAAAAATGGAATGAAAAAAAAGTTGTTTTTTTTAAATTAGGTTAGTTAAAAGCTTAGTGCCAGTTAAAATATGTCAAGCATTTTTACCTCCCCTTATGAAATAAAAGCAAAAATTACATCAGTGTTGTGATGAATTTCATCAGGGCCCAGTTGTTCGAAACTTTAACGGACTGTTAAACTAATCGCCTGTTAAATTTGGATTCAAAATACTAGTGTTGGTGGGAAACACTAGTATGATGTTTTAATTTTACTGTAAAGACGTTTTAGTGTTCATTATCCTTCAGCCATACATTTGTTTCTCTAAGTTTTCTAAAGTGTCAAAATATTACTCGAAAAGTTAATCGACTGTTAGCTTGATCGACTGTTAAGGTTTTGAACAACTGGCTCCTGATCTTCGAATGTGTAGTTGTTACGTGTGCAGAGGAAATAAAGAGCTTTTATATTTTTATAAAGATACTGCTTACAACTACAGTTTTTTAGTTTGTCCATCAGTGTGTCAGTCTGTCCCGCAGTTCTTGTCTGGAGTATTTCTTGGCAATCAATGGCTGGAAACTTTAAAGGAAGCTTCACCTCGACAGGAGATGTCCATGTTATCTTCACAGTCCAGTTAGATGATTTTTCACAGTTATTATTGATTATCCAACATTAGTATACAATAGAAACATCAGTTCTCTTCTCTGAAGTATTCAGCAACTTGTTGCTGGAATTCAGCAAAGCTTTATAGGAAGCTTCATTCCCAAGAGGAGATACCCATATTACTCTTTTGTTCCAGTTGAATGATGTTTAGCTCCACTATTCGGAGAATAGGGGGGCTATTCTACTCGCCCCGGCGTTGGCGTGGCCCTTCTTGGTTGAGTTTTTCGCCAACCTTTGTTTTTCTGTCATATCTTTATTACTAGTGCTTATATCTTACTGTAACTTCACATAAACATTGTCCAGTATATAAACAGTGTATATGTAGGGGCTGAGCCCATTATACCCAAGGTCAAGGTCACCAAGGTGTTATACTTTGGTTATTTTTAAGGTTAAAGTTTTTCGGCAACCTTCGTTTTTCTGTCATATCTTTGTTACTATTGCTTATATCTTACTGTAACTTCCAATAAACATTGTCCAGCATACAAACAAAGTATGTACAGGGGCTGGGCCCATTTTATCCAAGGTCAAGGTCACCAAGGTGTTATACTTGGGTTATTAGCTCGACTATTCGAAGAATAGTCTAGCTATTCTACTCACCCTGGTGTCGACGTCGCAGTCGCCGTCACACCTTGGTTAAGTTTTTGCATGCAAGTACATGCAGCTATCATTTAAAGGCATATAGCTTTACGACTTTTTTTTTCTTTTTCTAGGTCAATTACCAGCCTCACTGGGTCAAGTTCCATAACTCTGACATGTATTTTTGGCAAATTATGTCCCCTTTTGGACTTAGAAAATTCTGGTTAAAGTTTTGCATGCAAGTTACTATCTCCAAAACTAATGCAGATATTGAATTGAAACTTCACATGTGCCTTCGGGGTTATAAAAATAGTTGATAGCATCAAGTCCCATAACTCTAATATGCATTTTGGTCAAATTATGTCCCCTTTTGAACCTAAAACTCTTTTGATATTTAACATTTTGGGTTATATTTTTCTGCTTCTGGGACATTTCGAATAGTCAAGCTTGGCTGTCTTACGGACAGCTCTTGTTTTTAAGGTTAAAGTTTTTCGGCAACCTTTGTTTTTCTGTTATATCTTTGTTACTATCGCTTATGTCTTACTGTAAGTTCACATAAACATTGTCCAGCATACAAACACAGTATGTGCAGGGGCTGGGCCCATTATACCCAAGGTCAAGGTCACAAAGTTGTTATACTTGGAATTATTTTCATGTTAAATTTTTTTGAAAGCTTCGTTTATAGACATATCTTTGGTACTTTAAAAGATAATGGCTTGAAATTAAAAGTTCCTTTATAATCATCATCTGCATATGTGGTTACAAACCCCTTAACTCTTATTGTATTTTTGGCAGAATAATGCCCCTTTTGTACTTAAACTTTTTTTGCAATCTTCGCTTTCTGGATATTACTTTAATGCAATATAAGATAAGACTTGAAACTTAAAACGTATCTTTATCGTCATCATCTGCATGTGTGGAAACAATCCCCATAACTCTGATTTGTATTTTTGACCAAATTATGCCCCTTTTATACTTAAATTTTTTAACAAACTTCATTTTCTGGACATAACTTTGGTACTATATAAGATAATGATTTGAAACTCAAAATATATCTTTACCATCATCATCTGCATGTGTGTTCTTGACAGAATTATGCCCCTTGGTGTATCTTCCTTTTAAAGTAGTGGTCTCTTATTGAGACATACATTCATTTTTTCTATCAAATCCCTGAATAGTGGAGCGGGCTGTCTTACGGACAGCTCTTGTTCACTGACTTATTGCCCTTTGATTATTAGCTCAGCTCTACCAAGGGCTCAGGATGAGCTACTAGCACAGACAGATGGTTGTCGACATTTTTAGCTTGACTATTTGAAGAAAATACTGCTCGCGTCGGCGTTGGTAAAAGTTTTTATCAAATGGTAATATCTTGTATACCATCAAAGATATTAACTTCAAACTTGGAACACTTGTTTATTATAACATTCTCTACCTGTAGGCAAGAGTACATAACTCTGTCGAGTATTTTGGCTGAATTATTATGAAATTGTTTCAGATTTTGTACAAGGCCATGTTTTGTAAAAATTATTTGACATGACTGTGACTGAAACTTTGAACTCTTGTTTATTATAACAGTCTCTATCTGTAGGCAAGAGTACATAACTCTGTCCAGTATTTTGGCTGAATTATGGCTCTTTCAGACTTGGAAATTGGTTCAGATTTCGTGCAAGTCCATGTTTTGTAAAAGCTTTTTGACATGTGGCTTTGAAACTTTGAACACTTGTTTATTATTATGATTTCCATCTGTAGGCAAGAGTATATTATAACTTTGTTAAATTTTTTGGCTTGCCTACCGTCATGGTCATACATTGCCATATAGTGCAAGACTTATCCAAATCCACAAATACAAGTACATTGCTTGTCTTATCGATGTTTTATGTCCATTTTCGAAGAAGGAGGGGTATATTGTAATTGTTTTGCAGATGTCGGTTGGTATGTAGACCAATCCGTTTCCGGATGATAACTCAAGAACGCTTGGGCCTAGGGTCATGAAAGTTGATAGGGAGGTTGGTCATGACCAGCAGATGACCTCTACTGATTTTGAAATCAATAGGTCAAAGGTCAAGGTCACAGTGACTTGGAACAGTTAAACGGTTTCAGGATAATAACTCAAGAACGCTTGGGCCTAGGATCATGAAAGTTGATAGGGAGGTTGGTCATGACCAGCAGATGATCCCTATTGATTTTGAGGTCAGTAGGTCAAAGGTCAAGGTCACAGTGACCCGGAACATTTAAACGGTTTTCGAATGGTAACTCAAGAACGCTTGGGCCTAGGATCATAAAAGTTGATAGGGAGATTGGTCATAACAATCAGATGACCCCTATGGATTGAGATCAATAAGTCAAAGGTCAAGGTCACAGTGATCCAGAACAGTTAAACAGTTTCACGAACACTTGTACACAGAATCATGAAAGTTAATAGGGAGGTTGATCATGACCAGCAGATGACCTCCATTGATTTTGAGATCAATAGGTCACAGTGACTTGAAGAGTTAAATGGTTTCCGGATGATAACTCAAGAATGCTTGGGCCTAGGGTCATAACAATTGATAGGGAGGTTGGTCATGACCAGCAGATGATCCCTGTTGCTTTTGAGGTCAGTAGGTCAAAGGTCAAGGTCACAGTGACCCGGAACATTTAAACGGTTTTCGAATGGTAACTCAAGAACGCTTGGGCCTAGGATCATAAAAGTTGATAGGGAGGTTGGTCATGACCAGCAGATGACCTCTATGGATTTTGAGATCAATAGGTCAAAGGTCAAGGTCACAGTGACTTGGAACAGTTAAACGGTTTCAGGATGATAACTCAAGAACGCTTGGGCCTAGGATCATGAAAGTTGATAGGGAGGTTGGTCATGACCAGCAGATGATCCCTATTGATTTTGAGGTCAGTAGGTCAAAGGTCAAGGTCACGGTGACCCGGAACATTTAAACGGTTTTCGAATGGTAACTCAAGAACACTTGGGCCTAGGATCATAAAAGTTGATAGGGAGATTGGTCATAACAATCAGATGACCCCTATGGATTGTCAAGGTCACAGTGACCAGGGACAGTTAAACTATTTCCTGATGATAACTCAAGAACGTTTAGGCCTAGGATCATGAAAGTTGACAGGGAGGTTAATCATGACCAGCAGATGACCCGTATTGATTTTGAGTTCAGTAGGTCAAAGGTCAATGTCACAGTGACCCGGAACAGTGAAATGGTTTCCAGATGATAACTTAAGAACACTTAGGCCTAGGATCATGAAAGTTGATAGGGAGAATGGTCATGACCAGCAGATGACCCTTATTGATTTTGAGATCAGTAGGTTAAAGGTCAAGGTCACATTGACCCGGAACAGTTAAACCATTTCCGGACAATAACTTGAGAACGCTTTGGCCTAGGATCACAAAACTTAATAGGGAGGTTGATCATGACCAGCATATGACCCCTATTGATTTTGAGGTCAAAGGTCAAGGTCACATTGACCCAGAGCAGTAGAACTTTTGTGTACAGTGACCAAATAATTTCTGTTCCTTGTGCAATTACTGAATGCATCAATGGGGGCATTTCGTGTTCAACAAGCTCTTGTTATCCCCCGACAAAAGTCGGAGGGATATAGTTTTGGCATTGTCCATCCTTCCGTCCGTCTTTACGTCCGTCCGTCTATCCATCCGTCCGTCCGGAGCCATATCTAGGAAGTGGTTGGGAATATTTAAATAAAACTTCATATAAATGTTCACCACTATGAGGTTATGAGGCCCGTCAAGTTTCAGCCAGATTGCCCAAGTAACACCAGGTTTATTGCCCTTAGAAGTTTCTAGTGTTAACTATATAGGGCACTATAAATATGGTAATTTCTGCTTCATAACTTGTGATATATTTGACCTAGAACTATGAAACTTCAATAGAATTTAGATCACGAGAATGTGGTTGTGCACACACAATTTTGTACGGATTTCTTTAGTGACTTCAAAGTTATTGCCTTTTAATTGTTCAAAAATCTACGTATTTGTACATAACAAACTTACCATTGGGTAGAATTTCATAAAATTTCTTTCATTCTTTTCCATGAACATTTATTATAAACATGTGAAGTTGTGTACCCACACCTGGTCACTCCCTTGCCTTGGTCACCCCCCCCCCCCCCCTCAAAAAAAATTCATTCCTTATTTTAGATTTTTTAAAACCTGCCATGAATATTTATCATTATGCAAAGTTGTACCGTTCCCCCACCTTGCTACTCCACCCAGTCATGCTCACCACCCCCGATCATGCATTCCCCACCCCACCCCCCTCCCATTTTTTTTTTGAGTCGGCTAAAGGCTGAAAGCCTTTTGACGAGTCCTTGCTGTTCAGCGATTCTCTAAATGGACCGAATAACACGTGAAGGGATGTAGTTCCATTAGATTTCTCAAACTTCAAACAGTTCACTGCATGAATGAAGTTAAGTTGTGTCAATTCCCTTTGCTTATGACCAATATACGATGTAATCTGTCATATTTATGACTTGTAATTGTGCAATACTCGAATGTAACTCATTAAGCATAAATGTGCATTTTAAGAATTGCGCAGGCTTACAAAGCTTGGGTAACATCCAGCGAAAGACAAAAAATAGTTCCACAGGGCTCCAGATAAGATGCGTATTAGCGTAAATTACGTATAGAAATAATGCAAATACGCATGTCTAATAATTTCTAAGCGTATAAAAACGTATATAAAATTACAGAAATGCACACAATGCTTTTTTAAAAACAAAATCTGAATCGTCTGGATGCGTTAGGTAACATAGCCGATCAGCCTTAATTCTCCCACATTGAACGTAAACACGCATCGTATGATTTCTATAAACTTTGCGTGGGTTGAATTTTGCAGTCAGTAAACGGATAAATTATCGGAAGAAGAAGCTCTTACTGGTTTGTTTAGTTACTACTGATATTAAAAATGATTTTAATTCTTATTTTTCGAGAAATAAACAAATCGGCGAAACATTAAATTGTATTTTCTTGTAGTTTTTGAAATCGAAAGTAGATCGTCTATGTTTGGCTGCTTTCACGAAACGAAACAACTTTTTTATGAAAAGATTTAAATAAGAGGTAATTTAACCGTAAACTTCAATGTCAGATACTGCCAATTGCTGCTAAATGTCTTCGTATCATCACAATTTGTAAAATATATTGTTGAAACTGGAGAAAAGTGTAATCGTATCCGGATATAATATTTTGGGTAAATATCAAGCTGTGTTATGAAATTTTCAGAAAAAAAAACTAAAAACAAACTGAAACTGGTAGACTATACTGTCAGTACATCAATCATTAGCCGACTCAGGCCCTTCAGGCCTTTGATTTAATTTTTAGCTCTATTCATAGAATAGTAGAGCTATTGGACTCACCCATGCGTCCGCGTCCGCGTCCCGATTTGGTTGAGTTTTTGTATGTAAGCTGGTATCTCAGCAACCACTTGTGGGAATGGATTGAAACTTCACACACTTATTCACTGTCATTGACTGACTTACATTGCACAGGTTCCATAACTCTATTTTGCTTTTTTACAAAATTATGCCCCTTTTTTGACTTAGAAATTTTTGGTTAAGCTTTTGTATGTAAGCTGGTATCTCAGTATACCACTTGTGGGAATGGATTGAAACTTCACACACTTATTTACTGTGATAAACTGACTTACATTGCACAGGTTCTATAACTCTATTTTGCTTTTTTTTACAAAATTATGCCCCTTTTTCGACTTAGAATTTTTTGGTTAATGTTTTGTATGTAAGCTGGTATCTCAATACTCACTAATTGGAATGGATTGAAACTTCACACACTTGTTCACTGTCATGATCTGACTTGCACAAAGCAGGTCCCCTAACTTTATTTTGCTTTTTTACAAAATTATGCCCCTTTTTCAACACAGAAAATTTTGGTTAAGTTTTTGCATGTAAGCTGGTATCTCAGTATCCACTAATGGGAAAGGATTGAAACTTCACACACTTGTTCACTGTCATGATATGACATGCAGTGCAAAGGGTCAATAACTCAACTTCGCATTTTACAAAATTATGCCCCTTTTTCAACTTAGGAGTTTTGGGTTAAATTCTTATATGTAAGCTGGTATCTCAGTACCCACTAATGGGAATGGATTGAAACTTCACACACTTGTCCACTGTCATGAGCTGATAACCACTATGCAGGTTGCATAACCCTATTTTGCTTTTTTACTATATTATGCCCCTTTTTCGACAAGGCTGTTGAATAGTCGTGCGTTGCTGTCCTCCGACAGCTCTTGTTAATTTTCCATCAATATTTATAATCAACATGTGAAGTTTTGTACCCTCATCCGGTCAACCCCGCACCCTCTCCCCCCCACCCCCAATCAAAAAAAAAAAAAAATCCATTCCTTTTTTTAAAAAAATGTTCAAACTTTCAACATCCACAACCACCCCGCAATAGCCATGTTCATGATATCATTTGATTGTGCTCTCTTAAGGACATCTGTTCTTTAAAGTTCAAATGTTCATGTTAAATAGCAACACTTGGTGCCAAACTACTCGAAGACAATTATTTTGTTCTAGTTACACTTCAAGCTCACATTTCAAATAACTCCATGTAATTCTAAATGCTAAGCTTATTACAGTAAACATAATTCCATTCAAAATAATTTCATTAATCAGGATCAACATAACATACATTAATTATGTACACTTAAAACATTCTTTTTCTGTTAAATTGATTTTGACTAAATTAAATGAAATTATTTGCTTCTTTATAGTGACATCCTTAAGTTTTTGCCGGATATATTTCTTTGCCATTACTCACACAGATCCTTTCGGCGGGGGATACCAATTCATCGAATTTGCTTGTTTCTATTACCGGGGTCCATTTTTCTCTGGAAATTAGCTACTAACAAGTGGTAGAGTTCTAATATTCTTTTATTCCATTTTAAATAATTTCTCTCTTCAATAAATCCAATTCATAACACTTCATAGTATATAGTATCATTCTCTAAAGTTTCCAAAGTATTTCTTGCCTAAAATATTAAAATATCAATTCTGACTAATTTTAACTGTGGTGCCTAAAACAAATCCAAATTCTCACTAACTTCTTCTTTCAACTTTCCCTCCAAACTCTGCAACATTTTCATTCACGCCCACTTCATACTTCAACCAATCACATCTAACATACCTCATACTTCAACCAATCATATCACACATGCATACATTAAAACCTGACCAGTACTTGTCTACTCCAGTGGCTTATTACTTTCTGATACTAATTAACACTTACTAATTAAATTATTACCATATCAAATTCTGTCTGGAATATCTTTTGAAGTAGTAGACCAAATCAAATGCACATATGTTAAGCTATAATTATATCTAGATAAGTAATGAACTGTAGAAAGGTAAGGAAATAATGACTTAATGTTATTTTAATGATTTTCATAATAAAAGTATATCTAAAATCTAGAACTGGTCACATTTCATTTGTCTGAAAATCTCTCCCATACTTCATTCAATTCTTCGAATAGTTGGTCTTGTTACTTAAACATTTGCTCTGAAACTATTGGTCAAATTTAGACCAAGCTTGTTCTGTAACAAACAGGCAAGGTCCCCTCTCAAATTTGTTTAAATAGGGGCATTTGGCCCCTTTTATGACCACAAAACTAAAGATAGAAAACCCTTTAAGAACTTCTCATGGACAGCTTAATGAATCTTCATGTCAACCTTGGTCTGTAGCATCATTGTTAAGTCCTCGGTTTTGTTCCAATGAGGGCTATTGTGGCCCCTTTCAGGGACTAGAGCTAAAAGTAGAAATACCTATGAATGACTTCATGAGCCACTTGATGGATTTTCTTCAAATTTGGTCTGTAGAATCGTTGTAAGATCCTCTTTCAAATTTGTCCAAATTGGGGCATTTGGCCCTTTTAGGGGCTGCTGGAGCTAAAGATAGAAATACATTAAAGCAACATCTTTTTATGAATCACCTGATGGACCTTTATCAAACTTGGTCTGAAGAATCATTGTAAGATACTCTCTCAAATTTATTCAAATGTGGGCATTGGCTCCCTTTATAGTTGCATCTAGAGTCATAAATAGAAAACATTTTTTGATTCCATACCTCATGTTTTTATTTCGATGTAAATGAGATGTGAAACCAAAATTTGTAGTCCTGTTTGGCGCCATATTACCTATACTGTGTTGGTGCGCCGTAAAACCCAAATAAATAAATAAATTTAAACAATTTATGCTGATGCACAGTTCGTTGGATCTTCATCAGTCTTGGTCTATTGCATCATTTAAGGCCCTCCCTCAAATTTGTCCAAACTTGGGCACTTAACCTGTTCTATGTTTTGTATGCTAAACAGATATTAGCATTCATGATTAAGTGTCATAGGTTTAAGGTTAAATAGTCAAGGACAGGTGTGTGACCTAGGGCCACTTTGATCTCACGTAATCTAGTGTATGCAGTATGAGCATTTTGCAAAATGTGACGTTAGCTTATTCCTGTACAGCAAAAAACAACAACAACAACAACAAAAACACACATGTACATAGCAGTTACCTACAAAAGTTTACCATCAGCTGTAAGACTCCCAGGATAGTGTCAAGTTGCTTTCTTTGGCAATAGACTAACTCCCCTCATGCTATCTATTAATATAGAATGACCCTTTCTTATCAAAGTTCTCTGAGACTGGCATTGATTTTTTAAAATCTGCATCCAGTTGCTCGTGTAACGGTTCCAAATAACCGTGCCAAAACAGAATAGGTCTAGATGTAATGTAAGTTTGATAAAGTTCAGACAATTTTTGCGTATTTAAGATAAATCAATGTGACTTTATGCCGATACTATTTCCTACACAGACAATAATAAATGTTACTAGATCATACATAGTATGTAAAGAAATTGTTCCGAAACATATTTTATAGTAAAACATTTTACAGGTCAAGAACTTATACCTTTGGATAAGATTTTCAAAAAGAGAACTAGTAAGTTCCTATGTTAGAGCCAAGTTTGAACCAAGGGACATGATCTGAACAAATAAGAATTCTTTGTCGAGTATATAGTGATCTCAAGCAGAAACATTGAAAACAGAATATTTTCTATACTGTTTTTACCAGGTCAAACTAAGCATCATTGTCATGTAAAGGAAAACGTCCAGGAACTCCTGCAGCCGAACGAATATCACGTATAATGAAATATCACCAATTGTTATTCATTATTTAGCAACATGCTACAAGAATGATATCCTAAAGTCAGTGCTAAAATATCAGTCGTTTCCAGGTATTTTCGAATAATGTTTTGCACACCGGATCCCAGCAGTTTGAGTCATACTGTGGGGCTATCACTTCAGTGTTGTATCTATGACATAATTAATATAATACTACCAATATAAATAATCGTTCAGCTGTTTGCACGAATTTTACGTGAGTACAAGAATTAATGATACGTCGCAATATAAAGGTGTATTCTATTTTTCTTAATTATATTAGTATTACCTGAATATTTGTAAAACTGAACGTTCACTAAATTTAACAGTTGTTTTCGTAAGCGCAAATAGCATGATCTAAAGGACCATAAATCATAATATACATATATATTGTATACAGACAACACGGAGCAAGACGGCACATTTGTTAAGCAATTCCTCGTCTCAAGCAGCCATATTTTCAAGTCCTTTTATCCACTCATCCTGTACAAAATGACCTCTATTTAGCAGCCATCTTTAGCGAGAGGACACTTCTATCTGATCCATTGTGTTGCTAGGGTGCATTGTGGTAGTAATTTTAGTTTGTTGGGGGTTTAGGCTATGGCATATGTCGACATTTTAGCCTTCCTGGCATACTATTTCAGGCACATGCAGACACCTGGATAGATTAACAGACCGTTCTAATTAAGCTAGTGGGATTGTTTCCTAAAATGAAAGAAATCCTTATCAAACGACTTTAACTTGGCTAAATATATAAACTGTTTTTGTAGAGTTACATTCACAATTAAAATATTATTATTATTATTATACCAGATTTATATAGCGCCCTTTTCATGATAAACACGGTCAAAGGCGCTTTACATATAGCAAACGCAGCCACACAGGGCGCGAAATTCATCCTCTACTAGTACAGACTCGGAGCGGTCTGACCAGAGGGACAGAATGAGATGTCACGTATAAGTCATTTGTTAAAAAACGTCTTGTTTTATACTGTGCTAACCTATACATGAATTTAGTGTATACTATTTTAACTCACATTTTCTGTCTATTTATACCATGAAATAATTGTTTACATTTTCACATATTAATATTTACCTAATATATCTTTTAGTACTGACCAGCTGAATAAATATGAATAAAGATGACGAAGTTAGTTGTTAGTAATTTATTGATACGCACATAAAGAAAGATCTATGATTCCATCATACCCAAAATGGCCACCATTGTTTGAGAAACTTGCTTCTTCATTCTAAATTTCCGATATCAGAAAGCTGTGTTTTGAAATGGCGAGACTCTCCCTTTAAATAGTAAACCATGAAGAAATAAACGACACGAAAACAAAGCGTCTTTAGACACAAGTAATTGTATCACGATAAATAATAAGGTTAAATGAGAAAAAACTTGTTTTTTATAAAGAGTATTCGGAAAATTAATGTTCTCTTTAATTATTATACTGATTATTTCACTATCAGTTCCTATGTACAATTTATGAACATCCTGGGCAAATACCTTTAGAACAATATTGGCTGTATTTTTAGTTCACATTTTTCCTTGCTTCGCACGAAAAATCAGAACTACTACAATGAGATATATTTCTAGTTCACGATTTTCCCTGCTTTGCACGAAAAAAAATAGAACTACTACAATATGATGGATAATATCTCGAGGCCCGTCTTCCAAATGCGAGCGACTATCAAAATCAAACAATATGTTTTAGTATTGTCAACCGCAAAGTAAAAGTACTTTCTTTAATATTTCCAAAAGAAAATGAAATTTTGATATCAGAGTACTATCACAAATGTTCTTTCCATAAGACAATGAAATATTGATATCAGAGTACTATTACAAATGCTATTTCCATAAGACAATGACATTCATAAGACAAAGAAAGTTTTATACCAGAGTCCTATCGCAAATGCTGTTTCCATAAGACAATGAAATTTTAATATCAGTCTTATCACAAATGCTGTTTCCATAAGACAATGAATTTTTAATATCAGAGTCCTATCACAAAAGCTATTTCCACAACACACTAAAATTTTAATATCAGAGTACTATCACAAATGCTTTTTCCATAAGACAATGAAATTTTGATATCAGAGTACTATTACAACTGCTTTTTCCATAAGACAATGAAATTTTGATATCAGAGTACTATCACAAATCGAGGGCTCAACGCGAAACTAGTCTAAATATATATAGAAATAAAAGCAGATAGACTAGTTTCGCGTTGAGCCCTCGAAATGCTGTATATCAGACTATGTTAGTAAAATCTGCCAACCTAATACGTGGAACCACTGTGGTTTCGAATGGATGAGTCCTTTCGCAAAGTACTCGTGGTTTCAGCTTGAACTTTTCCTTGTCAAGGCACTTTGCATTTCTTATTTCGTCCGTAAGATCTTTAACTTTACTTTGTTCGAATTTGAAGTTACGGAAAACTTAATGATCAAACGTCTGGACTCCCTAGCAATATTTATGCGCTGTATACTATGGCATGACTGAAAAAAAAAAACATGCAACCTAAGGATTAAGAATAATACTTAATATCTTGAAATCAGATTAAAATTGAACATTTTAACAATATATATGTCTATCAGGTGAACACTTACATAACTGACAAGATAGTTTTTTGTTTATTTTCCGTGTGTTCGGCTACTCAATGAAAATTGAATTTTGCCCTTCATGAAAAATAAATTTCGGTATCAGGGCCTCAGTTTTGCAAATTATATATAAGGAAAGTAGAACAGACTTGCTTCATATTGAAAGATCCCTTCACAGAGGATTATTACAGATCTCGTTGACAAGTGGGCAACATGAAGACTTTGTTTGTTCTATTGCTTTTAGCTGTGGTATGCAAAGGTATGTGAATATTTTTATTATTCCCAGATAAATGTAAAGAAATACGTAATAAACTTTCAAATTTTGTCAGATAGTGTCCCTTCAAACGGGTAGGCAGACTGATATGTCAATGTGTTGTTCTTTAGATATGTATGCAACTTTTTATGTAGAAAAATGCTCACTCATTCAAATTTCACTGTCAATTATTACATGCCTCCTTATATAAGCAAATGGAGTTTATGTATATATACAAGTAGACGTACAATTAATGAGGTCGACTATAGTAGGGAGATGTTCTTAAAACGACAATAAGCTAATTGGTTCCCCAGCTATGATTAATTTGGCGAAGTTGTAGGATATGTGCGGAGACTAAGGTTGCACTAGAACATAATCCAGGAACACTGATCAGCTGTTTAGGTAAACTAACAGAGCTATACATTACATACATCAGTGTTTAATCATAATGTACATTTTCGTAATTTTGAAGCTTAAAACAACATAATTTGAGCCGCGCCATGGGAAAACCAACATAGTGGCTTTGCGACCAGCATGGATCCAGACCAGCCTGCGCATCCGCGCAGTCTGGTCAGGATCCATGCTATTCGCTTTCAGAGCCTATTGGAATTAGAGAAACTGTTAGCGAACAGCATGGTTCCTGACCAGACTGCGCGGATGCACAGGCTGGTCTGGATCTTTGCTGGTCGCAAAGCCACTATGTTGGTTTTCTCATGGCACGGCTTATTTGTGTTTTTAATTGATATGCCGTGTCTGTAGAGATAGAGGTATATAATATTTAATTTTTTCTTTCATAGGAAACCACTTGAAGGTGCGTCAATTAATTGATATGTTGAGAGCACAAGAGGCAGAAGAATACAGGAGACACGAAATTACAGCAGGCAAAAGACATGAAGTTACCGCCGGAGTCAAAAGACATGAACTTACCTCCGAAGCCAAAAGACATGAAGTTACCGACGCCGCTAAGAGACATGAGTTTACTGCCGAAGCCAAAAGACATGGTTATACTACAGCAGCCAAAAGACACAAGTTTACCGCCGCAGCCAAAAGACAAGGCTTTACTTTGAACTTACCCACTTCGACTCCAAGAGCATACACGCATGACACGGTTGTAGACGAGTTCACGGGCTTTCAGGAGGCTTTTTTATTTCCAGGAAGTCATTATCTCATCGATATGATCCGGAAACACTGCGAATCTGGAATGGGTCTCAAAATGGCGATTGAGGATATAAAAGGTATACGCATGTTACAGTATAATTTGTTGACGTTATTAGGTATTGACATTTTAATCCCCTTATTTTCAAATATTTACATTCATTATTTATATGGAAAGAAAAAAGGCGTTTATTTTCGTATAAACAACATTGATGCAATGATATAAAGGATGGTTCTTTCAGCGAGATTTGGCAATATTCCGCACAATATGACGTCCTTCACAAAAATGAACAAAATGGCGTCGTACGAAAATGGACACCAAACAGAACATAAAAATGTACCTAATTTTTTTTTCTGACGGTAACGATCAAAATTGAATCGACACAGCTATAATTTTTCACTGAATTTAACGATATTTTAAATAAAAATGACAGGAACTGTATTTTTATTGGAAGGCGAGTTACAATTGACTGTGGACATTTCTATTCAAAGACCGATATCCTGACATTTATTTTGACTTTCTGATACCAGTGGAAAGCAAACCATTTATTTTTTTAACAAGCCTCTGTAAAAATGTAAATATTAGAAATGAATCTTGTTTTTGAGCGTTTATGTAGGGATAACGCATGTTTTTTTTCTGTGTTAATTCATCTGCAGAGTTAGGAAGGACTGGTTGGTGCCCGATTCCGGCAAGGACCATCCCGAGTGATTCTGAAGATGTTACAACACGAAACGGACATGCGCTAACGGTATTCTAGCATAAAACGTGTAAAAACTAATAAATGAATATTTTGTTCCTCAGCGACATTAGATTTCCATGAAATGCACGAGAATATCTGCGTTGTTTTATCACATTGACGTCATTTTCTTTTATATTATACATTTTAAGACCGTAATACGTTTACGCTTTGCCACGGAACGCGCATATATAAATGTTTTAACAGTACTTGAGTACAAGCGCGAGAACGAACGTTTACTCTACGTTTAAAACATCCCCAAAAAGTGACAAGAAAAGCAGTTTTATGCTAGAATACTCATATAATTTCTTGCAAATCATCGCCAGCACGATTCGTGGATTTGTAAGAAGTTCCAATGTGGTTTATGCCCGTATAATTCACAAAAAGTAGCATCCATTTCTTAAAAGATTACAACACATCCTGTCAAACAATCTTCATTGTTTGTTCAAAGGACTGCTTTCTGTTAATTAATTATAAAAAATGTTTACAAACAATAAATAAGTAGATGTGTATGTTTTGTGTTAAGGTTCTTAAACAATAAGTGATGTGTCACCATGATAAGGTCGTGATTTGTCTGCTGAGATTGATATCAACCTTTAGCCTGCTAAATTTCTAAAATGGACATGTCCATCATTCAGTTTGGGCAATGCCATTTATTATTCGAAGGGGTGTTCACTGAAAATTTACTGGCTGAATAGCGAACAGTGCAGACCCTGATCAGCCGGCTGATCTTGGTCTGCATTGGTCGCAAAGGCAGCATCACTTCCCGCCTAATCAATATGTATAAAGAGTGGCAACATCTTCAGTAACCTTTCATTCTATTTTTTTCCAGAGTTTCCTCTTTACTTCGTGTTTAAATGTTTTAACTATAAAAGTTAAATGCGTTCCTTTGAAGGTGTAATTAATGTAGGTCATTTCATATTAGCTGTTTTAAAAAAAGGCACAAATGTTCTCTTTTCTGTGAAACATGTAAAGCATATTACTCAGTAAGTTGCCTGAAATGGAATTGTTCAAAATCTGTGAAGGTATCCTCAGTTTACACCTTATGTGCGCCAGAAACCATACCACAAGTCGCAAGGGTTAAACAATTGTCGCCAATATTTTAGGTCAGGTTAAGTGCATTTAATATAAGATTTCCATATAATATCGCTTCGTAGTGTTTAGAACATTTCGTACGAAAATCATTTTTACTTCTGCACTGTTTTGTATTGATAGCTATTTTCATGCACGTGCATTACTCTGAGATTTCATCCAAAACATAACTGTATTAAGTACCGTGTTCAATTTCAGATAATTTTGAAATTCCCGATTGTGAACTAAAGGACCTGGGAAAAGTGTTCGGGCTGTTGCAATGGGTTCAAGACCCAGACAGTGTCGCACTACTGGTTACCAGAATGCTGATCAAACCAGTGTTGAAGGAAAGAATGAAATGCCCTGCCACCATCCTTGATATGGGATTCATCAGTAAGTCTTAAACAATTTGAGGATGTGTTATGTTGAATTCTTTTATTTTTACTTTGAATTTATGCTAACTGTTTGCTAAAGATCTCAGTCTACGTTTTTATATTTGCTACACAAGTTGGAGTATATTATGGAGATAGACACTTGGTTAATCAATCATATGACTATAACACACGTATGGTGATTTTTCTTGATCGCTTTTCAAGTGGAGACTAATGTTATACGTAATTTCAATTTTCTGGTAAAATTTCAGTTTTTGTGCTGCTTATGTTAAAATTAGGTGTTACCTGGTTTAAAACGAGTGTTGCAACCTGTCGCAGAATGCGACCTTGATATTGACCAATTTCAAAATAAATCAACCAAACGGATGCTGGAGATCTGAAACTCGTTTCTAATATAACTTTTACACAGATGCTGGGGATCTGAAACTCGTTTCCAATATAACTTTTACACAGATGCTAGAGATCGATGCTGGAGATCTGAAACTCGTTTCCAATATAACTTTTACACAGATGCTGGAGATCGATGCTGGAGATCTGAAACTCGTTTCCAATATAACTTTTATACAGATGCTGAAACTCGTTTCCAATATAACTTTTACACGGATGCTGGAGATCTGAAACTCGTTTCCAATATAAATTTTACACAGATACTAGAGATCGATGCTGGAGATCTGAAACTCGTTTCCAATATAACTTTTACACAGATGCTGAAACCCGTTTCCAATATAACTTTTACACGGATGCTTGAGTCCTGAAACTAGTTTCCAATATAACTTTTACACAGATGCTGAAGATCTGAAACTTTTCTCCAATAAAACCTTTACGATTGATCTTTTGATGCGATTTCAGAATTGCTGTTAGCTAAGAAGCAAGAGTTCGTGGCGAACGATGACGAAGCACTTTACACTTTTTTCAAAAACATGGCGCCACTGGTTGACCCAGCACTAGAACCATTGGCGGGCGACGTTGCTACAATGAGCGTACTCGAGTTTCACGGAAGTATTTTCAACGAGACAATGGAGTTCTTGTGGAAATATGGATTAAAAGGTAAGGTGACACTATTTGCCTACTGATATTCAGCGGAACGTTGAAGGCGCGTCCCTCTAGAATTGTGCCAATTTACTGTACTTCCCATTTGTAAGTAATTCTGAATAGATAGAATCTATGCAGCTTTCATCTATTTAAATATTCTTGTTATCTGTAATGTATAAATAATAGTTATTTGTTGTATTAGGCATGTAGAAGATGTGACATAGAATACATGTAGAAGGAATTTGTCTTTACTGAAAGTTTACTTGCTAAAATATCGATTCAAATAGTAAATATTTATCCGTTCCTACATTGTGTTGCGCATCTTGAGTCGTGATATAGAACATGATTATTTCTAAACTCAATTTTGTAAATTTGCTGTTAATGAAAGGGGCATATGGAAGTTACAGCAGTGCTTTTAAATTGATAATTATAGTAATATAGTTGAAATCTCTACGATAACTCCTTTACTTGGCGATAAAATGACTTTACGGACTCGACCATCACAGTGACTGACAAACCCACTACCAACAGGGTCCGAACTTCGTGATAGGGTTCTGCAACCTTTGACACTGTGCGTCAGTAAAAACCAGAATTTCGGTTATTATACTTAAAAGATCTTACGCCCGTATTTCCTGTTCATTTTCAGATTTAGCCTATGCAAGTCACTCCATTTATCATGAACTGCAGAGATATTTCCGCTCTATCCAAGACGGCAATCACTTCCTAGCTAATGGAATGGCATTGAAAATGCGTATAGAAAGCGCTTTGTCTGGAGTCCGGTGTCCCTCTTCCTCCGAGGTTGTAGAATATCACAAAACGGAAATGCAGAGATTCAAGGATGTGTGAGTATCTAACAAAAATTAAGACGAATTTATCGTATTCCTGTTGTGCTGAATTAAAAATGAAGTTTAGTCTTTGTGAATCATACGTGTTTGATACTGTGAGCTGAATGTAATAAATACACTTAGTATTTCGTTATGCACCTCTGCCTGTTTTATCCCAACATCATACCTCATTATAGTGAAACAAGACTTTTGAGGAAACTGTCCATTAAACTTTGTTCATAATTTTCAAACATGCCATCGTTTATTTCTATTAACTTTCTTTAAGTCGTGAATACAAACGATAAATGAAAGGATGCAAGACTGGTCCTCTGTCAAACCTGGCTGTACGAAAGAGCATGCGTATACATGTTTAATGTTCTTCACCTCAGATCCTTGTGTAGAAGTGAATTACATACCGAAAACAAATTTCGTAAATCCAGGAATACGGGTCAACCCTATTGAATACTTTGTTAATATTTTTGTAGATCCTAGCAGGAGGGTTATTGTTTGAACTGTCCGTCCGTCACACTAGCTTACGCACTCAACTCATTCAGTTTTCATCTTACTCAAATGAGACTTGGTATGCATCACCATCATCATGAAGTTGACATACGCACACTATACATTTTTTTCCATCTATGTTCTGCTGTTTTGGCTTTATAATAGCACAACTTCATTTCTACCTTGTGCATCAACTCGTGTCACGATCAAAATGAAATGAAACTTGTTATACATTATCAACATGTAGTGGATATATGCATTTTATGGGAGGTCCAGGTTCAAGTATTATTTTTGAGTTATACCCCTTTTATGGAATTTGTTATATTAAACTGTATCTGTACCTTGTGCGCTCAATTCACTTTACAGTTTCCATCCAGTTCAAATTGAACTTTGCATCATCAACATAAAGTTGATATGTGCATATTGTCCGATAATTTTTTTCTTGAGTTAGTCCCTTTTTGGGCTTTATAATACTAATGAGCATTTGTGTCATACAGTGTTGTGTCATTATTCTTACTTTATAATTTTCACGGGGGCCCCCGTGGCCGAGTGGTTAAGGTCGGACTTCAAATCACTCGTCCCTCATCGATGTGGGTTCGAGCTTCACTCGGGGTGTTGAATTCTTCATGTGAGGAAGCCATCCAGCTGGCTTACGGAAGGTTGGTGGTGCTACCAAGGTGCCCGCTCGTGATGAAATAATGCACGGAGGGGCACCTAGGGTCTTCATCCACAATCAAAACTAGAAAGTCGCCATATGACCTATAATTGTGTTGGCGCAACGTTAAACCTAACAATAAATAAATAAAATTATAATTTTCAAATGTTTATTACACAGCGAGGGATACATTTTTTAACTCCTGGATTCGTGGAATGTGTAATATTGAGTTAAAACCGTGGAAAAGTCAAGAAATAATTTTTGATTGCAAGATCAAACATTTTTCACTCAGGAACACCAGGTTTTCCGTATATGCCACTAGTGAAACTATTGTATGTGATGGTGTCACGGCGAAAGGTATTTTGATCTTTCTTTAAAACAATCTAATATCCACTATCTTCCAGATTTGCTTTGATGGAGACCGAGAACATTTGTTTGAAGGTAACTGCTTTCCTTTCCAAATACATCCACACGGCTATCCCAGGGTACCAGCCAGACTTCGAAAATAACGCACCGTTAGATGATGTGTGTGCCGGGATTAAGTTGGTCATTGACGGCATTGTCCAAGAATTTTCCGAATACGAGTACTTCCTGTATTCAATGGACATAACTGAATTTAAAGCGATGACTGGAAATGTGTTTAGTAAGTTTGTCTTTCCTAATCAACGTTTGTATATTTTGAATCAAAGAATTTATAGTCTACTACTAGCTTCCAATTTGGCCATTTAGGGATGATGATTGGGCACTTAGATTTAGCCCCGTCTGTCCGTCCGTCCAACATTTATATTGCACATAGATTACAAGTATATCAAGCAGTATATTTGGCATAAAGTTATCGGACATTAAATATCTATAGGATTGTTATTCATCAAATCAAGGTTTGCGCTTAGAGTTTGTTTGGGATTTCAGTAAGACCAGACTTATGGCTCTTGGCGTAGTAAAAATATACATACTAAACGTATGTCTTGCATATCTCAAAATGTGTTTGACCTACAGTCATGGGACTTCAAGGAATCTTATTCAGTATGTGTAGATCTGCATATTTGGCTTTCGTTTGGATTTCATTAAGGAATGCTAGAGTTATGGTCGAATAAAACATATGTATAGAGAGCATGAAAGTTTGTATCAATTGTATCTCAAGTTTACACAACTTCATCTGCAAACTTATTCAGTCATTTTCTTTTCAGTATAGTTTTAAAAGTTTTAAAGATGGTTATTATTCTAAGTATGGTCTAACTCAACTTAATCTTTTAAGAAAAGTTCATACTGCTATATTAATTTAATAATATATTTAGACATTAAACACATTGCCTTAACCTTATATATGTCACTGTCAATTTGTAACGAGATGCCTATTTCCCATTTTAGCTCGACTATTCGAAGAATAGTCTAGCTATTCTACTCACCCTGGCGTCGGCGTCACACCTTGGTTAAAGTTTTGCATGCAAGTACATATGCCTATCATTTAAAGGCATATAGCTTTGAAACTTGTTTTTTCTTTTTCTAGGTCAATTACCAACCTCACTGGGCCAAGTCCCATAACTCTGACATGTATTTTGAGCAAATTATGCCCCATTTTGGACTTAAAAACTTCTGGTTAAAGTTTTGCATGCAAGTTACTATCTCCAAAACTAATGCAGATACTGGATTTAAACTCTATAGATAATTTAACATTTAGGGTAATATTTTCCTGCTTCTGGGACAATAATTCGAATAGTCGAGCATTGGCTGTCTTACGGCTAGCTCTTGTTTTCATGCAAATCATGTATAATTACCATCATGGAAATACAAAAGAATACAGTTATTTTGTGTAGCTTCTTTAAAAACAAAGTCCTGTCCCTCTGTTGACTCCAAAGCATGTTTTGCCGAACGGTTTACATGTAAGCTGGTCTCTAAGTAACTACTGCTAAGCGGGAAAGGATTGAAACTTAATACACAATGCGCATGTTCCGTAACTCTGAATTGCTTTTTAGCTCGACTATTCATAGAATAGTGAGCTATTGGACTCGCCCATGCGTCGGCGTCGGCGTCGGCGTCGGCGTCCGCGTCCCGATTTTGGTTAAGGTTTTGTATGTAAGCTGGTAACTCAGTAACCACTTGTGGGAATGGATTGAAACTTCACACACTTATTCACTGTGATGAACTGATCTACATTGCACAGGTTCCATAACTCTATTTTGCTTTTTTACAAAATTATGCCCCTTTTTCGACTTAGAAATTTTTGGTTAAGGTTTTGTATGTAAGCTGGTATCTCAGTACTTACTAATGGGAATGGATTGAAACTTCACATACTTCTTCACTGTCATGATCTGACATGCACTAAGCAGGTCCCATAACTCTACTCTCTTTTTTTTCAAAATTATGCCCCTTTTTCGACTTAGCAGTTTTTGGTTAAGTTTTTGTATGTAAGCTGGTATCTCAGTATCCACAAATTGGAAAGGATTGAAACTTCACACACTTGTTCACTGTCATGATATGACCTGCAGTACAGAGGTTCAATACCTCTACTTTGCATTTTACAAAATTATGTCCCTTTTTCAACTTTTGTATTCATTCAGTTGACAAGGCTGTTGAATAGTCGAGCGTTGCTGTCCTCCGACAGCTCTTGTTCGTTAAGTTATCCCTCTTTTTGACTTTCAAGTTTCAAGCTTTAGCCGGCTAGCGGCAAGTCATTCTGCCTTTCCGACCAGTGCAGACCAAGATCAGCCTGCACATCCGTGCAGTCTGATCATGGTCTGCACTGTTCGCTATTCAGTCAGTAAATTTTCAGTGAACACCCCTTCAAATGATAAATGGTATTGCCCAAATTGAAAGACCAGTCCATTATAGAAATTAAGCAGGGTAAGGGTTAAGCATTTCTCATTCAGCATGTTCTCGGACTCTTCCTTACGAGAAGTTATGGAGCTTCAAAATGACAAGCTTGGCTGCCGGCGATTTCAATTTGTATACCCAACTACCTTTAGATACCCTTGAACTATTTCATATTTTTGCTTTACAGCGGACACTGAATGGGCTGTGCTGGAAGAGGCTCTCCATAGACTTGATTTTGCAAGGATACCTTGAAGGTAATTAAATGTGTTTTTTATTTTTGTAAAAATGAAATTTGACAGCACTCTGTATGCTTAACTTAAGTTAAGATTAACGTTAAGATCTAATGCACCAAATGATACTTTTTAGCTCGACTTTACGAAGTATATGGGGAGTTATCCTACTCGACCCGGCGTCGGCGTCGGCGTCCGTTCCGCGTCCAAACCTTGGTTAAAGTTTTGGTGCACTTCCCATTATCCCTGTACTTACTTGATGGAGCTGCTTCAAACTTAAAATATTATTCACCATCAACATCTAGATCATATGGCACAAGGGCCATAACTCTCGAACCAATATTTCATGAACTATCCCCCATTTTGACTTAAAATTTCGGGTTTAAGTTTTGGTGCTCTTTCATTCTATCTCAGTTATAAGTAAATGGCTTTAATTCAAACTTAGAATATTTGTTCTATGTCACCACCTACATCATGCGACACAAGGTACATAACTCCGACACCAATTCTTCATGAATTATGCCCCTTTTTACTTAAAATTTCATGTTAAAGTTTTGATGCACTTTCACTCTATCTCTGTCATAACCAAATGAATTTGATTCAAACTTAAGATAATTGTTCCATTTCACCGCCCACGTCATATGAACATCATCATCATTTCCATCATCATCATTATCATTATCAAATGACAAAATGTCTGTAACTCTTGTGTATATTTCATGAATTAATGTCCCATGTACCCTTAGCTTTTCAGTTTAGTTTTGATGTTTTTTTACCTTATCTTTGTTTTTACTAAATTCAGACTTAAAATGGTTGTTTCGCATCATCACTCATATCATATGACACAATGTCCATAACTCTGGCAGCAATATGTTATGACTTATGCGTTCTCTTTGCTTAGAATTTAAGGCTAGTGTTTTGATGCACTTTTGCTCTATTTCGGTTATTGCTAAATAAATTTGATTCAGACTTAAAATAGTTATTCCACATTAGTAGCCACATCACATGACAAATGGTGCATTACTCTTGTAGAAAGTTTCCATGAATTATGGCCCTTTTATACTTAGTTAATGTTTTGATACACATTATCTCTATCTCTATCATTTATACCAAATACATTTGAAACTGTACACTATCTTCATTCATAACTGGGGTCATTAAATACTCCGGTGGTAGCTCCGCACCATCGCACCTTCAACCAGTGAAAACATTCTTATAATCTTTTTTATTTGGCCCCTAGAGAAAAGAACCGGCGCGAAAACAGCTTTTTAGCTATAAGGATTATGTTGCTGAGCACAGAAAAAGAGCATTATTATATTTAGAATTTCTGTTTCAGGATAGATGGACTATTTCGTGGCGTTTCAAACAGACATTCGCAGTGCTTCAGACGTTTTCTTCTAGAGACTGTACAGAGAGATTATGATTATGATAGTTTATGATAATGTTATGACTGATATAAGTTTGAAGACTGCCTTTATTTATTAATAGTTATTTATTTATATACATATATGTAATACATTATACAAACGAAAGTAAAGTTTTGAAGTTAAGACTGTTTTTGCTTATTATATGATATTACAGTCTATTGATCACAATATGCTAAATAGTTTTCCCTATATATTCTATATAAAACTGACCTTTTTTAAAGAGCTGCCAAACATAGCTAGACCCATTTCAGAGAACAAATCCTTACCTCATTTTAAAGAGTTATGATACAACTAATATAAAATGAAGAGAAAAGTAGGGGTCATGTATTTTCTAAGAGATTTCTATGGTCACATTTGCTTACTGTAAACTGACATCAAAATCACACTGCTGTGATCTGGAAGTACTACTCGTACTAAAATTGAGCTTGACTTCACCAAATACAACCTGCTCTCCCATTTTTCCTACCAAAATGTCAAAAATACACCCACAATGAAATTTAAACAGAAACTAGCTTCAATTTAGACCTATGTTGCCATGCCAGGTGAAAAATTAGTGTTCAAATATCTGACAGCCATTACGCGACTAGACCAGGTGGCTCCCACGCTGGTTCCTTTATAGAGTAGTTAGGCATATTGAAGATATGTCCGCTTCGTTTGTACGGAATCAATCAAACATGCTTCCTGAAGACTTTACACGCGTCTTTAGTATTTGGAAAGACCGTGTGATGTCCCCACCCCCCAACAGTAAAGTTGGGATGATCGGTATAAATAAAACAAACCAGGCAATATATGGGGTAATAGCTTATCTCTAGTGATGAAGTGGAGTATGTTTTTATGTGAACATTACTATAAGCATAGGTGGGACCCCATGGCCGAGTGGTTAGTCGCTGACTTTAATATTCCTCTGCCTCTCATGGCTGTGGGCTCAAAACCTTGGTTGTAAAATTCTATGCAGGGATATACACTTCTTTTAGTCTTTTAGCGGAAGTTTGGAACCGAGTTTTGGAGCGAAAAAAAAACCCACCAAAAACCAAATAACTTACGTTCAAAGAAATATTAACACAGACTTACAGGATGAATGATTTTACCAAATACATGTGTAACTATGAGGAAAAGGAACAGATTTGTTACTTCTTGAACTCTGGGGTGGTAAAGCATCGTTTTGACTTATTAGAATAACAGTAAATCTCCGAGTCAGCAATTCACCCGATTATCATCTAAGGACGCATTACTCTCTACGGGGTTGGGAGAGGGTCTTATAGCACTTTTGATATTCTGTATTTAGAGCCGCCATACCCTTTTTATGTACCTTTGATTATTTGTACATGTCTTTGCTTTTATTTATCCACACAGCATTTAGTAAAAATTCTGTTTCTCCCTAAAAACATTTTACCAAGTTGATTTTGTTTAATTCTAGGGAAAAGACTATTTGCTGTCTTCCTGATCATGTATATTTCTACTTTTGAAAATTCGGTGATTTCATTTAGACTTCGCTCAGAATCTTAACTCCACCACTTCACTCAAGACTCAACTGCACTCCAGTACTCAACTCCCCCACTCAACTCTCCCACCCCAGGTTTAAGTACAACATTTTATTTGTATAGAATAATTATGTTATATAAGGAAGCCATCCGTCTGGCATCTGGACTTCCACCACAAGTTAGAAAGTCACCATATGACCAATAACTGCGAATTGTCTTTAATGTGTGCGGTGTCAATTGTTTACAGATTTCAAAGAACTTTCAAAAATAGGTTGATAAAGGTATTATGAATTACTTTGACGACTTCGCTTTAAAAGGTCGTTTTCAGTTATATCACATTTTTATCTGATCGCAAGTTTGAAGTACGTGTTTGGTTTTACCCTTTTTGACTCTTTTTGAGCAAGAACAGGGCATTCCACAAAGTTCTGTGAAATGTTTGTTACCAGGGACAGATTCTTCATTATATGTCGACGATGTTTTATATGTTATCGTTAAAAAAATATGCGTTCAATTGAACGGCAGTTACAGCAATGTTTGAATAAAATTCAAACTTGGGCCATGAAATATGGTTTTAAATTTTCCAAATCGAAAACCCAGTGTCCACTCTTGTCAAACAACACTGTGACACTGCGCTTTTCCTCAGTGGTACAAAAATACCTGTTGTTGACGAAGTAAAATTTCTTGGTTTTATCTTTTATGAAAAGCTTTTTTATACCTCATATGAAATGTCTGAAAGCCAAATGCTTGATAAGATCCAACCTGGGTTACGGTTCAGCAAGAAAATCTTATTTACAAATGTTAGATACCATTCATAATCAAGGTCTTCGTTATTGCTCTTGGTGCATTTAGAACATCGCCTTTAAAGCTTGTATGTTGATGCAAACGACGCTTCTCTTTACACATGCCGAGAAAAACTCTTTGCAGTATGCTTTGAGGATGGCTGCAGACAAATCTCATCCTGCTCATAAAATCATTTTAAACCCATGTACTTCGATTCATATAGAAATGAACAAAAACAAATCATACCGCTTGGATTTCGCATATTCCCCTATGAATGAAACTTACTTTGAATTCGATAAAATAAAAGAAAACTCAATTCTGTATACACCACCATGGATCCTTGCTTCCCCTACAGTTCTTTTTAAAATGAAAACTGCCTATAATAAATCTGAAACGAATCCTGAAATATTGAAGTTCAAATTTAATGAAATCCAGTCAACTTATAAGGAATTTTTCCCAATTTACACAGACGGTTCGAAAGATGATTTAAAGGTTGGCTGTACTGCCGTCAGCCACCTTCATCGATCAAAATTACGTTTTTCAAATAACAATGTTTTCAGCCGAGACTAAAGCTATTGATTTAGCCCTAACTTTTGTATCAAAATATAGTGAAGACAATTTTATTATCTTTTACGACTCACTTTCTGTTATACAGCCAATTCTCAAATCGAAATATGGATATTCCTTTCATTCAAAATATTATTCTCAGGCTTCATGCACTATCTTTCAGCAAGAGTGCCAGACTGTCACAAAATACGCCCGTCTAAATATTCAGTTACGTATCATAAAGCTAATAATGTTGATGTTGTATGCCTTGTTAACCCAAAGAGAGCCATAATCCAAGAGTGCCTGGGGCGATTTAGGTGGTTATCAAACTTGGCCGAAGTATTATGCCAACACACATTGTCAGCAAGTTTGGTGAAGATCGGATGAAAACTGTTCGACTTAGAGAGCGGTCAAGGCTAAATTCGCAGTTTTTCGAGTAAATCAAGGGCTATAATCCAAGAGTGCCTGGGGCGATTTGAGTAGTTATCGAACTTGGCCGAGATATTATGCCCACACACATTGTCAGCAAGTTTGGTGAAGATCGGATGAAGAGAGCGGACAAGGCTAAATTCACAGTTTTTCGAGTAATTCAAGGGTCATAATCCAAGAGTACCTTGGGCGATTTAGGTGGTTATCAAACTTGGCCAAGATATTATGCTCATACACATTGTCAGTAAGTTTGGTGAAGATCGGATGAAAACTGTTTGACTTAGAGAGCGGACAAGGCTAAATTCGCAGTTTTTCGAGTAATTCAAGGGCCATAAACCAAGAATGCCTGGGGCGATTGGGTGGTTATCGAACTTGGCCGAGATATTATGCCCACATACATTGTCAGCAAGTTTGGTGAAGATCGGATGAAAATTGTTCGAATTAGAGAGGGGACATGCTTTGGACGCCGACCGCCCGCCCGCCACGTGTTTTCACATAATACGTCCCGTTCTAGAGACAGGCGTATTAAAAGTTGTATTGGTATTTATGGAAACGAGGATGCTGACTGATGCTGCAGCAAAGAAACCCCTTCCATTACAACAATCTAATATGAAATTACCATATACTGGTTTTAAACCAAATATAAATCAATACATTTTATCTAGGTGACAATCGTCATGGAACAATGCTTCGTTCGGTAAAACCTACTTTATATCTGTTCGCAGGGAGAAAGTTGTTCTTTCTCGTTGCCGAATAGGTCATACCCGTTTGACTCATTCTTATCTTCTGGACAAAGAAAATCAACCTGAATGTGCACAATGTCAAACACCGCTTACTATTAAACATGTTTTAATTGACTGTGTGGACTTTGCTCCACAGTGCAGTACATACTATAACGTTAAATCTTTGAAAAAGTTGTTTCAGAAAGTTTCAATCAGCAGTATTTTATCTTTTTTAAAGCAGATAGGCATTTATCACAAAATCTGAACATTATACATTTTATTCACATTTTCTGTAATATTATTATGCTTACAACTGATATTTTTAACATTATACATTTTGCTTTACAATTTACGTTTTCAATATAACTTTTCGGCAATATATGACCTTTTTGTGTCGATTCGTCGTAAAATTCAACTCACTCACTCACTCACTCACTCACTCCATCTACCGATTTTAGATGATCTGCAAGAAGACCTAATGTAGTCCCAAAGTAGTATTTACATGTCTTAACACACAAAAATAGCAATCAATCGTTACGTTTACATTTTTATTACAGTAGCTTGCTACAAAAGTAAATGGTTTGCTTCCACAAGTATCAGAAAGTAAAAATAAATTTCAGAATACCGATCTTTTCAACATATAAACAGAACAGCCAAAAAAAAAAAAAAAAAAAGACGCGCCCTAACTTAATTGTAATAAAATATTAATCAACCTCCAATAAAAATACAATTCCGGATGTTTATTCAAAACGTCCTTACATGCGTGCGTTATCGCGGAAACAGTGTGTACATACCACGTGGTTTGTGACGTCATTTTCGGGTATTACGGCAAGAAAATTAATAAACAAATCCGTCGATTCAGAACTTAAAAACACTGTAAGTATTTCATTTTTTCGCCGATTTTAATAATTCTTTTACGAGGCTCAAGCAAAAATAGTGGGCTTTAAACGTAAGGCAATGATTTTCTGAAATTCTAAGCAGTTTTTGCAAAGGTCCGTTCCAACCCTGAAATACTGAAAATTCTTGGAGGGTATTACGGCAAGAAAATCCTGTGTTTTACAAAATAATGCAGGATTGCTTTCTTTTACATTGTTGTGCCTTTCACCGCTGGTTATTTCGGTTCCAAGAAGACTCGCGAACCACTTTTCTTAAAATGAAATGGTAGGTATCCGTGAAAAAAATGTGTCTTCCGAAAATGCTAATACGGCAAGAATGATATGACGGCAAGCAGATTCATGAATACACTTATTGTTCCTTTACGAAGATTATTGTGTTTGAGATTCATTTCCTCTTGAAAAATACCTGTTAACAGATTTCTTTAGCTTTTAAGATTTATTTCGGTATGATGTGATATGAAAGAACGGGTTTTTTCAATGCTTCTTAAAGATCGTTTAGTAGATCTATTTTTTCTGTGTCATTACTTGTTATCTAATAATTTCGGGCTTTCAGAAGTTTCCAAATTTTTACTTTAATTATAATCTCAAGAGGTATCTTAAAGATGAGTCCCTTTGTACCTATACTGTTGCATCCACGAATGCTAACAACTAAATTGCCAAAAAAGTGAACAAAATATATTAATAATTGAAAAATATATCCTAAATGTTCACATTATATCTTTCCTTATCAAGCATTAGTGAGAATTGGGCCTCTGATCAATACCTGATAATGTATCGAAACTTCATATAGGATAAGTCTTTGAGATTTCGAGATTACAGTGATAGATCTACAAACATATTGATACGAAAAACCTGATGTTGAAGACGAATACTCGGACGACGTATTTTAACTTTTTAAGAGTAATGACGCCAACAAAGACTAAACTTAAACTTGGGAAACGATCTAAGACGTCAGAGTTCAGACACAGAAACCAACAAGCGAGTTCAAATGTAAAGTTTGTTACCTCATTGATACATACAGAAGTTATCAATAAGGTTTTTTACTATAAAAAATAACACATTAAATTATGATAGTGTAAGCAGATAATTAAACACTTTTAAAAATTGGTTAAAGATTTTGAAATGTAAAACATAACAGTAATATTTAATTAAGAAATGAAATGATTTTTTCGGTGTTCATGCGAAATGAACGACAGAATAGAATCGGCAATTTAATAGGATCGGCAATAGGAATGGATCGGCAAGTTTAATAGGATCGGCAAGTTTAATTTCTTATAATTACATTATATTTTCTTTCCATTTGTAAACTATATAATATTATGAATTGCATATGATTTGTAGTATTGAGCATTAAAATCAACTTCCCGGCGATTCTGTTCACCAGACGGAACAACTGCGATGTCGTCTGAGGAACGTTCTTCCTGCCTATACGCGGACGTCGTAAAAACACCGGTAGGTTATCACTAAGCAGCGATGATGTAACTTTCGCGCCTTTCCTTTTGCTGTTCATACGAAATGAACGTCAAATGTAAAAATGTAAAATTGGAAATATTCATTTTATCAGACCCAACAAAGCAATGGCAATACAACAAATGCAAAATCAACAAAAGGCCACCAAGCCAGGTTTGTAGTTTCCATATACGTAACGATATATCACGCACATTGAAACTCATAAATGAAGACTGTGCAGCATCCTTTTGTGATAAATTTGTGTTTCAAAATTATCTTTTATGTAAACAAAAAGTTTTACTGACGATGGGGAAACTATGATGAACGTATATGATATATTATTGTAAGAGTAAAGCTTTTCCATTTCGACTTTGCATCTGCCGTATCGTCCATTAATCGCAGTTTAAACAATGTAAACCATATAATTGTAAATAACAGAACTATGCATATGTATGCAGTATTTCCTGTATGTCATACTAGAGTGTAAAATGCAGATGCGCCTTTAAAAATAAAAAAAATATCAAAAACGTATATCACAGTAATGTGTTAGAATATTTTCTAAAATTGGACACTTCCATAGCGTAAAACAACGACTAGAAGAATGTGATAAATTCGATTTTGAGTAAAACAAGTTTGTATCTCATAAAAACCACACTGAACGTGAGACAAAGAACTATTGCTTTGAATAAAGCGTTAATGATAAGACAAAGAGCATATTTAAGTATGATATTGATCTGCTCCTGTTGGTTAATAAAACATAGTTGACACAGACGGAATCAAGGGTCGGTGTAATATCTTCCAAATACAGGTCATGTAATGAAACTGTTGTTTACCAAGTTACGATCCAAGTTATGGTAAGGATCGCAGAATCATTACTGAAGATAACTTCGACTTATCATGAAACTTAATTAAGAATCATGTATCCAGTCATAAACCATAAAGTGGTGAAACTTTATGCCCTAGAAAGGGAGCATATAAGTAAACGTATGAAAAGAAAAGGTTTATCCTGCTTGATAAACGTAACATTGTAAATGTGAATATTCTTAAGATTTTGCATAAATTGTACAGTAATACATGCATTCTTCAGACCCCTATAAGTATGTTGTCGTAGTAAAATTATTTTTTTTACAAACAATAAGTATCTTTTATGAACAATATTACAATCGTTCAAAATATCGTTTCAGAATCATGTTCGTGGTCGTAAATTGGAATGTAAGACTATGCCTATACAATCACTTAACTTGCCAACACTATAAGTAAAAAGTATTTTCAAGTTGTGTTAAACAGACTTTAAAAAGTAATCCCGAGACGACTATGAAAGTCCTCTGTCGCTGACATAAAACATGTACAACTGTTTGTACAGCAAAGCCCCCATCCTTCCTATGGACGGAAAGTGCATGAAAAGGTAACAATAACTTTGAAAACAGACCCCTGAATTATTCTTTCTAATAAAGAAAATGTTTTGTCAACACTTCAAAAATGAAACAGGGCTTTACTGTTTATAAACGGTTCAAATTAGTTTAGCATACCATGCACTAAGTAGGTAGGCCCTATTTACTTACCTGCTGACGGAAGTAAGTAGTTTTAGAGAACCAAATCTCAACTGCTGTTAGGGACAATAGGTGTATAATAGGGTTATTATAACAGTAGATTGATCTGGGACTCTGTATTCGGCTCGAGTGGATTTTGCCAGATGGGATCTCACGAGGCGCGCAAGCGCCGAGTGTGATCCGACCTTGCAAAATCCACGAGAGCCGAATACAAAGTCCCAGATCTAGCTACTGTTATAATGACCCTTTTATTATATACCTTTACCATTTTGATTCTTGTTTTGTTTTTGAACGAAATCTTCAATGTTTATCGATATTAAATGGAATTTAGTGAAGTTTTTATGTGCGCTATTTATAGAAATGTGTCGGGTCATGCATATTTATGAAAATAGTCCGGCAGCATACAAAACGGAAGGTACAATACGGAGTTTAAAAGGTACGATACGGAATTTTTGTCTGTCTGTTCATATTTACTTGTGAAATACAAGCCAGTTTTTTACAGAATTTACATAGGTATATAATAAAAATGAATCTGCTTGCCGTCATATCATTCTTGCCGTATTAGCATTTTCCCAAGACATATGTTTTCAATGAGAAACCTATCATTTCATTTCCAGTAAAGTCGTTCGCTGGTCTTTTTGGGACCGAAATAAACAGCGGTGAAAGGCACAACAATGTAAAGCAAATCAATCCTGCAATTTTTTGTAAAACGCAAGGTTTTCTTGCCGTATTACCCTCCAAGAATTTGCAGTATTTCAGGGTTGGAACGGACCTTTGCAAAAACTGCTTAGAATTTCAGAAAATCATTGCCTTACGTTCATAGCCCACTATTTTTGCTTGAGCCTCGTACAAGAATTAATTAAATCGGTGAGAAAATGAAGTACTTACAGTGTTTTTAAGTTCTGAATCGACGGATTTGTTTATTAATTTTCTTGCCGTAATACCCGAAAATGACGTCACAAACCACGTGGTATGTCCACACTGGGAAAGGGTCGTCCTTAATATTCTTGCTCCAATGTTGCTTTTACGAAAGTAAACGCTTTTTTCTTTAAATCAATATACAGAAACAATAGCCATTGTGTATGGATGAGCATGACAATAAACAAAACACATAAGTTCAAAATATCCTGCATACATATTACTTAGAAATGAACGAAATATGATAGTTTGAAAAATATCTCTATAATACGAGTTGTCTGTCCACGACAAGAGGAGGTATGAAAAGCCACTGATCCATAACTATATTTCCATTTGACATAATCCGCAGTAATTTATGTCAATAGTTTTATTCTACTTAAAACTGCAAGACCGACGGGCATATCAGCATAGATACCTCAGATTGCCTGAGTTTGTACATCATGTAATGTAAATTGACACATGAAGGTTGAATGAACAACATGCTTCTGAATGACAAGGAAATATAAACGAACTCTGTCCAAGCGTTTTGTTCGCGTGTTATTGGGCTAGTGAATGCTTCATTTTCTTTGTTTGTCTTATCTTAGAAAAGGTTTTCCAAAGACAATACAGCATCATTTAATGTGGTCTGATTCACCCAAAATATTAATGAATAAATGAAAATGTGTTACTATAAATGAGTGACAATGACTTCTGGAGAATCTTCTGTTGTTTTCTCTGATTGCTTTTTAACATTATCAACTCGTCTGTAAACTAAAGCAAGGACAAAGAAAATCGCTGCAATCGCCTCCATGACACTGACTGTAAGAACAACGCTACCATAAGTACCGAAATTGTCTCTCAGGCTACCTGAAATGTACAGGAATTTAAATATTTAAATGTATTTGTGTGTGGTGTCATTCCAAAAAAGAATTCAGCAGTGTTTAGGACGGTGCCTACTTGTAGCAGTTAGCATAGTGCCTAACTTTATGGTACAGCCACACTAGAATGTCATGTTGTTTACACGGTAACATGATACCATCTGTACATGTATTTGATTTAGCATCCCTTTAAAGGCCTTGATATTGCCAGTGGGTCGATGATTTTTCTCTTCCGTTGGGGGCTAAAGACTTTAATAGTATGGTTCCGATAAACAGGGTTAATTTTTATTGGGAAGGCAGTCAGTCTTACAAATCTATCAGAAAATGAAAAGAGGAAAGTTTACAATTTAACAATTTGATTATCATCCTTTTTGACAAAAATGGTAACTTTGAAAAATCATTTGAGCCGCGCCATGAGAAAACCAACATAGCGGCTTTGCTACCAGCGTGGATCCAGACCAGCCTGCGCATCCGCGCAGTCTGGTCAGGATCCATGCTGTTCGCTATCAATACCTATTGCAATTAGAGAAACCGTTAGCGAACAGCATGGATCCTGACCAGACTGCGCGGATGCGCAGGCTGGTCTGGTTCCATGCTGGTCGCAAAGCCAATATGTTGGTTTTCCCGTGGCGCGGCTCATTTGTTCGAGATGCGCACACATTTTAACTTGATTTTTCCATGTCCAGAAATGAGACCGTGTTTTGAAGAGTATTGTCCCTTGATTATATTGATAAAAATTTTATTGAAAGCAAGTGCAAATATTATAGATTACTTCAATAACTTTATAAATATTTCAGATAATGTTTTGATGTCATTTGATGTATTGAATATTTTCCGCGTAAATTTACCGATAACGGCCGATCGATACACTCGATAAACTGTTTTCAAGGGAGGCAATTTCGCCAATAAGCCCTAAAATTGACTGGATATGAAGAAATGTTTGATTCAAACATCTATAATTTTATTTTACTGCTTGCAGAATTTTGTAACGAACATTGTCACAGCTTATAAACCTTATAGTGCGCATTTTAATGTTATGAAATAAGGCATGAAAAGAGTACGTGTTACAAAAACTTAATATTCAGGTTACATCCCATTATTTTATATTCCAATATCAGTGACTGCAAATTTACGATAAAATCATTTTTACCTTTTGTTTTCGTAATAACTGAATATAAAAGATATTGGCACATAATATTTTTCAATAAATCACATTGTCAAGTGTCATTGCACCTGTGATTATTTATTATTTATTATTTTATATAAAATATTACTGCTATTCTACTTTCACACAGGGAAAATTTTTTCAACTGCATTGCACACATCTTCACGATCTAATGGGGACCCCTGGTGTGCTAATTATCCCCAAGTTAATTATTAAAGATATTCACTGCCCATCTTTCACTGTGATACATTTATCTTCAGATATTTACTTCGAAGATCTTTTATTGTTATAGATCTCCATCAGATGTATTTAACTTCACAAAGATGGATAGAAGAGCTACATTCATAATCAAATGTCAAGAAGCAGCTTTTGATTGTTAAAAGAACTTCCAATTTTTCAGTAGCAGAACACATTCACACTGTGTCCATCCATGCAGACATCCAGCATGTATTGTCCGTAAGTATTGACCTGGCACTCAATAATCTTCGCCAATATTTTCGGATGTTTTCGTTAACTTACGCAATATTTGTATTCTGAAAATATCTATATTATTAAAGTAACAGATACAGCTAACCGATGACACAATGGCGGAGTGGTAAGATGTCTGACTTCCAAGCATGTTACCACGGGTTCGAAATCACATTAAATCATTCTTTTTATGTTATGTAATGCAATTGATGCCAGTTTTATTGTTGATTATTTTAAACATCATATTTTTATGAATTTTAATTGTTTCCCTTGTAGTATTTATTTTCTGAAAACGCTGGTGACAAGTACTTTGTATTTTTTGTATATAATAAAGATGCTTCTAAAACTGTTTTTAGCTCGACTATTCGAAGAATAGTGGAGCTATCCTACTCGCCCCGACGTTGGCGTGAGCGTTAGCGTCACACAAATGTTAAAGTTTGCGTACCACCCCAAATATTTTCAAAGTCCATTGAGATATTGCTTTCATATTTTGCATACTTGTTTACCATCATGACCCCAGTCTGTAAAAAGGAGGAGGCAACTATATCAAGCATTTTGACTGAATTATGGCCGCTTTTCGACTTAGAATATGCTTATTGTAATGTTAAAGTTTTACTCATAGCTTATATTATACTATCAAGCACTGAGAATAGTCGAGCGCGCTGTCAACTGACAGCTCTTGTTATTTCCACTTTTTCTACAACGGTAAAATATGATAACATTCAGTGAAAGGACCATAAAAATCACGACACGTTTGATATGATAAGTGGTTAGTTTGCATAAAACATATAATAAAATCCGATCAGACATAGGACTCGAACCCACAACCCTGAGATTGGCAGCTAAACGCTTTGTCCGCACAGCTAATAGCACATGTGACATTACGATATCAAGGAATTTTATATATCTTATAGTTATATCGCTATTCATGTTCGGACACCGATAATTAATTTACGGAAATAAACGGAATATTCATGAGTGCCAGGTCAAAACTTACGGACAATACTGCTATGGATAACACTGTTGATACACATAAACGTGCTGACACTTATAAAGTAGGCGATTGTTACAGTAGGTTCTCGTTTAAATCAGGTTTCTAGTTTTTTCAATGGTTATTGATGACAAGTGCATTCAAAATAGGAAGTTCAATTTTCTATATTGCTTACATTCTGATAACTTTTTTTTTTCAGTACAGTTTTTGTTTTTAAATCGATATAAGAAATGCATGCGACATGTAACTGGTACGTTAAAATCGTGCTGCTAATAACACTGAAAACAACTAATTTAATAATGATAACAGGTAAGCCGGGTTCCGATAAAAATGTTATTCTTAAGGTATTAGGCCCATAATAGAGTATCTCCTTTTTGAAGAGTATTCAATTTCTACCATAAACCTACTTTGACTGCAATTTTCAGGGGGGCGTAGGTTCAAGCCCCACTGAGACCAAAATTTTTTTTCCTTATTTTTCTTTTTTTCTAGTAAGTTTTTACTTCTTTCAAGACTTGTTATTGATTTATTGTACAAAAACGGAAAATATTCATTTGATAAGCGATTTCTTGCTGTTCAAAGTGAATTTACCTCTGAAATAGAAGGGGTAGAGTTAGATATCTTTAAAAAATACTGAGTTACGTGCGGTAAAAGTTCTCTATTTTGCCTTCATTCTTTAGATTACATATTGTGGAAGAAATGTAGGTAGGTTTTACTTCTGCCCCACAGTTGTTTTTGAATGAAGTGAGCAAAATTCAAAACAGACCGGCAGAATTCGACCTTATTTTTTCAATGTTGGATATAGAATTCTGTCTCGTTAAATCTGTTTACTTGAGGCACCCTAGAAAAAATGATACTGACACTTTTAGTTTTTAGTTTTATAATTGTTTACCAATAGTTTGATGATTATTTCATAAAAAATAATGGTATAATGAATTCTCTGCAAACGTTTTGGATAAAGGCCGCCACTTTGAAATTTGTCTCTACTTGAGCTTGAGGAAATACCATAATTTACACAAAATTTATAAAAAACGGCACGGTAAAAGTTTTTAAAAATTTGCAACAAAGTGCGAAGCACGGTCAAGTGTAAGAATATACCAAGCAAATGCCATTTTTTAAACATTACTATTAGGGGCCTAATACCTTAAATAAAGCATATAGTGACTATATCGAGACTATATTATTTTGTCGGGTAAAGCAGGATTTCGATAAATACAGTTGCCAATAAGGTTATATTATATATTTCAGAATAATCAACCTAAATGACGAACAACATTATCATTGTGATAGCAAACACATATATCTAAAGGAAACGAAACGACCACACCGTCCCATATCTTTTAAGCATTGTTGACTAAAATTCTACAGCTTCAAAACACAAATTTTATGCTTTTATGATAAACGTAACTTTAACTTATCAAATGTCGGGCCTGTATACATCACACCTATAATTGTAAAAACTAGTCCTGATCCTACTGGAATAAATTCTGAGCGTAATACTTTTAACACAAGAATCAATTGTGCCTAAACGACTCTGCCAATTGCAAAGCCAGACAGACAAGTTCCAATCACATACAAAACATAACTCTGTCCTTTATAAAGAAGTAATTACCCGACACAACCAGATATAGTGGAAATAATCGGGTAGATAAAAGAATTGAATCCACGCTTTTGTTTAAGCACAACCGGTACAAGTCTTGATACAGTGTTAGCGATGTTGAAAATGACAATTGCAAACAGTCCCCGAGATTTACTGAAGCCTTTCCATCTACAAATATCAAGAATCACCTCCAAGTATCCATTTATGCCAGCAGCTGAAATGGCGGTGGCAAAAAGTAACAAAAGGTAGGTTGTGTTCACCATTTCTCTCAATGTTTGAATACCGTTTATGATAAAATTTCCTTTATGTCTTGTTGTGGGGACTGGTGTCTCATTTTCTGTATTTGTATTATCGGTAGAAACTCTCGAAGACAATGCAACATCTGTAATTGTGCTCCGATTCATCCAACATAATATGAACAATGGGGACGAGTTACTGTATATAGCTCCGAGGATAAGAAACGTCTCACTAAGATAAAACAATGTCATCAACCAGTCTAGAAAATACGGGTAGACCAATCCAGCTAACGGACTGGAAGCACTCAGAACAGCTAAAAACAGAACTTTCTTCTTGCCTGTAAAAATTCTACCAACTATCACAACAACACTGATAAATCCCATTGAAATTCCAACTCCTGAAATTAGATTTAATATTACTATTTAGAAATAAAAGAAATAAATTTTATGAAAATGAGCCGTGCCATGAGAAAACCAACATAGCGGCTTTGCGACCAGCATGGATCCAGACCAGCCTGCGCATCCGCGCAGTCTGGCCAGGATCCATGCTGTTCGCTAACAGTATCTGTAATTCGTACAGACTTTGAAAGCGAACAGCATGGATCCTGACTAGACTGCGCGGATGCGCAGGCTGATCTGGGTCCATGCTGGTCGCAAAGCCACTATGTTGATTTTCTCATGGCACGGCTCAAATATTCTTTGGAAGCGTAGGTTGAAACTTAGCAACTCAATAGCAGACACGGTTTGGCTGAGTATGCCTATGAGAGGTAATGAAAGTGCAACAACACCTCTCAAGCACCCTAACATAAACTTAGGATGAATTTTATCATAGTATATATAGATGATATTATATGAGTGTCTTTCCAGATTGAATTTATTAAACGAGTTGAATAAAATAATAAAATGCGAGGCTCTGCCGAGCATTTTATCAATTTTATTCAGCAAGTTTAATAAATTATATGTGGAAAGTCACAAATGTAATATTCTTTTTATCACAGCCTTTCTTGTCGAAACATTAAAAAATCGACTTTCTTTTACTATATAAGCAAGACAATTTGACCGACGTCGCCTATAGTATAAATGACGTCGACGTCAAAGCTTTATTACACTAGTGTATTATCATGTTTATTTAATGGCTTTATTACACTCACGCGACGTCAAACATGTGAACAATTAATGTTTTCATGAACCAAAGGGACCAGATAATATAACAATACCGACTCCAAGTATCTGAGACATTTTTACAGTTGTCATTTGGTAGTTGATGAAATTTAGTAAAATATCTTTTTTGGCATGGAACACAACCAAGCAACAAAATAACAGACTCGGTTGATTAAAGCCTTTCCTGTCCTGGTAAATATATTACTTATCTCTTTATTATCATTAACCATTGTGTGCTGATTTGAAAATCAAAAGAGCACTTGGGGCTTGCAGGCATTATTATTTAGTTAATGCAACCAAACCAATACTCCCAAAGTCGTTATAAGTGGTTGATTGGTCAATACTAGTTGATACTGGTCATAATTAAAAATTTTCTGTTAGATTAGATTACAAAGATATATTATTATTCTACTTAAATGTCACAATAAGTGGAAACGGCTAATTTAACTGAACTTAATATTTCATAAACTGTATTAGTAAGTGTTTGATTCACAAGTGATAAATCTAATTATTTTCACTGGTATAAATTATTTAATGAAAACGTGCTGCGAGCAGCTTGTCCCTTTAAAGGAAAAGGTTAAATTCTGTTTTGATATCAGTTGTCACATTGCCTCATCGACACCATGTCTTACAATATACAATATATTATATGCTGCAGGCCTGTCTATCTAGTCATAATCAATAATCACACTGTATCATTGAGATGCTTGAAAATTGTAACTTTATTTTGAAAAATTAGTTATGAAATCAATGCATTCAACTGACCAGTTTCAACCGCTATGTATATTGATCAGGGATATTGCATAGTACTGTCCATTTCAATTAGTGTAAACTAAAGTAATAAAATCTTTAATTAATTTTAAATAAAGGCTACTGTAAGAAGATAAAAACATTGATTAAACTAGTATTGGCCGCTGACCAGTCTAAGTATATTGTCCGATATTGAGCCTGACCAGGACACATTGCCACTTGAGGACCAAAATTGAATCGACCAGTTTTGACCACTTTACATTTTAACCCTTAGCCTGCTGCAGGCGAATTTAACAGCCTTTGCAAACAGCTTGGAACCAGATCAGACGCCGATTAAATTGGCGTCTGATCAGGTTCCAAGCTGTTTGCTACTCTGACAATATTTCTTCCAATTTTGGAGCAAATTGAATGAACTTTACAATTTTAGCAGACGACATTTCCAGCAGACGACAATTTATCTAGCATGCTAAAGGTTAATGAACATAATTTAATGTTATTCAAATTGCTTTATTATTTTGCATTACTATTACGGCCTGTGCTTATCTGTGAATGTACATTATGTAAAAGTGTTAAATAAACCAGTATTGACCACCAAAGAATGACCATAATATTGAATCGACCAATATAGACCGCTGTTGTCCGGTTTGAACCAGTATTGACCGCCGGCCCGGACAATACTCATATTGACCGGCTTTTTGCCAACACTGCTTAAATGATAATCTTTTTTATCTTTTTTTTTTAAAACATCGTTATCTTATATATTTTTCAAAATATATTTTGAATTCAAATTGTCTTGTTTGACCACTGTATACTTTAGCAAGTTCCTTCCGGCTTATTACTAAATAAAGAGTAACTGTTGATAAAAGAATTGAATGCGAATGCGTATTAACAGATGCTCCCTCTTGGTAAAACGTCTATGTTATATATATAAGGCCATATATAAGTGTCTTCTCAAGGTTAAGCTTCAGTCATACCATACCTGATACAATACCGATGCTTATGTAAAGATGCTCTTTTCTGGTAGCAAAGGAAGATACACAGAAACCAACTGGAACGAGTATACAAGATAGAAGTGTAACCCAAGGGAGCCCTAGTTTAGTGATGAGAGCTCCGCTGACAACACCTGAAACGATGAAACATGGCGTCGTTAAGATGAATAAAGCACTTGCTGGAACAAACTAATTAATTTTGTAATACTTATCACATTATCACACACAGCTTTTAATCAACAAAGTAATATGATGTTTTCATTTTGAAGTTACCAAATGGCGTCTTATCGCATTAAACCAAAAGAAAATAAAAGTTCAATATATTTGGAAGTATCTAAGAAATCTTATGGGAGATTATTTGAAAACTTTGAGCAACTCAAGAAAAATGATGACAGATTAAAATGCCTTTTTTTCTTGTATGTGTGTGGCTGTTTTTGATATTGCATTCATTCTTGTGCGCAGCCTCTGTTTCCTTGTAAAATCATATGTGCATCCGCTTCCATTTGGAGTGCTGTATAGTCGGCCGCATTTCTTTGAATGTGGAATTTTCTATTTTCTGTATGGTCGTTTCACGTTCATTCTTATTTAGACTGTTCATTAGAATAAATGGAAGTAATTGGACTGCAAATCTTTTTAAGAAGCATTTAATAGAATAGTTTCAAAAGGAAGAATTAAGGGACTACATTCCGGAGCAAGTCGCCTCTAAAACATTCCTAAACTTTTATAGAAAGATTTAACTGGAGTCTGAAAAGAATAATATGGAAATACGTTATAGCAAATAGCACTTATACTCGTACTTTTTTACTTTTAAATAGATTTAGAAGAAATGGTAAATTACTAAATACATATAATAACTCAAAACATTCTAGTATAAAACGACACCGACAGAAGCCAGTAAAGAACCAATAAAGGTATTGTTTATTTTAATTTTTACGGTAGGTTAAAAATATTAAAGAATAAGCCAAAGTATAAAATTGGACACCAAGTTCATTGAGCAAATCAAGAGGCATTTTGCTAACGTTTACACACGAAACAGGACAAAGCAAATATTTGTGATTAATGGAATTCGCAACACAAACCCAAGGACACACTAAACATTTAAGTAACAAATTAATTGAAGACGCATTTTATGAAGAAAGACATTTTACTACTTAGCAAGAAGGTTTTAGAATTGATAAAGTTTTTAAACGAGACTATAAGAAGAAAGCTTGGTTTCGTTTGGTAACCCCAAATACTTTACAAAATTTTTAAAATATATGATATAAATGATTGAAAAAATAATAAACAGTAATGGAAAAGAAACGCCAGATCAATGAATTATTCACTTAAACTAAACTTGCAGCTGCTTAAAGTAAACGTTATAAGTTTTATGGAAGAGTAAATACACCATTACAAATCAGGTATTATGGGTTGCTCAGCTGCTTTAGCACTCTTTCCTGCTATTCCTATATTTGTTCCTTTGGTTGGAGCGGTTCCATCCATAATTACGATTTTTTCTTAACAAACTGAAAGCTGAAGATAAGAAAACTATCTTAAAATTTCATCATCACAAAATCAAACAACCATCTCTAAAATTGAACGTATAAAGAACGAAGACAGTAAAGTTATTGAAGACAGTTTTTACAGACTTTTTAAAAATACAGAAGGAAAAACTTTTCAATGCCTCTCGAAATGCATATGAAGGATTTAAGCTGAATGGATACGATGATAGTGATAAGGATAGCAAAGCTTGAGTTTTTTAAAAAAAATGTTTTTCTTTAATTAAGTATAATATACAGAGATGGTTAACTCTATAATTACAACAAAATTACATTGCACTTAAATATATAGAACGATGAAAACGGATGTTTTAGATGGTATCATTTAGTAGAGATAGCCCCTAAATTTTTCAAAGATATAAATACATTAATAAAGTCTAGACATTCATTTCTAAGCAACATGATTTTACAGATAGTTTTGTTAAGATCAATATCTGAAGTTTTATTATTCAATTTAAAAAGGTGATCCGCAAGAAATTGCAACACTTACATTAAGCAAGCAGTACTTATAAGCAGACATATCTATTAGTTTCCCATGCAATAACATCATTGAGCTGGAGAATGTGAACGGTTTAAAACACAATATTATACATTTTTGCACAGCCAAACATTCAGGATTTATTCATATGTGTTTGATTTACACTTTAAAACCTGTTGCATATGAGTTTCTCAGCTAACATGTGGTAAAATATAACTTTTAACAAGCCGATAATCAAATGATATACCAGTAGGTGTGTGTGTGTTCGGGCTTAACGTCTTTTTCAACAATTTTTCAGTCATATAAACGACGGTGCCTACTTGTAACAGTGAGCACAATGCTCAACGTCATAGTGCTGCCTAACTGGAATATCACCCCACCCTGTCAACCCACCAGTTCTAGCACTACCCTCTTAATGTTGAGCGCCAAGCGAGGAAGCTATTAGTACCATATTTTACGTCTTTGCTATGACGCGGCGGGGGATCGAACCCAAGACCTTCCGCAGTCGAAGCGGACGCTCTACCACTAGGCTACCGAGGCGGTTATACCAGTAAGTATTTTATAGTTCATATAATACAGTTTTGATTGTATCAAAATGTCACAATAGAATCACTTTTGTAATATAGGACAGGTAGGATTAGTAAATGTGCAATTATATTGATCTTTATTTCCTGTGCCTACTTTAAGCTTACACATTTCTAGACCAAAAGAGTTTCAAATCATAAAAAATACATTGAAAGACTTGACTATGCTGGGATCCAATTTCCTGTAACATTAAATCAAATACCTAAAACAGACATTCAGGATGATATTTTATTTAATATATTTGGTAATATGAATGTTATAACATGTTTTCTATTGTATATTTCAAACCTTAAGACAATGTGAAATGCTATTGATTAATGAAGATAAAAAAGGCCACTATGTTTGGATTAAAGACTTTAATAGATTAACGCTTATCAAAACAAAACATAAAAATAAAAAGCATACATGCAAATCATGCTTAAGATGTTTTTCTCAAGAAAGAGTATAAAATGAGCATATTCCAAATTGTTTAACTATTAAAGGTGCACGATTTTCACAGTTATTACCCTTTAGCTCCTGAGAAGATAATTGTTCAGGTTCAATGGTTTTCAAAATACGGCATAACTATTTAAAATAACTTTTCAATAGAAACAAGAGCTGTCGGAGGACAACAACGCTCGACTATTCAACAGCCTTGTCAATTCAATGAATATTAAAGTATGAAAAGGGACATAATTTTGTCAAATAACAAAACAGGATTAAGGATCCTGTACAATGCATACCAGCTTATGACAATGGACAATTAAGTTAAAATCAATTCCACTCAGTATGTACTAAGATACCAACTTACATACAAACACTTAACCAGAAATTGCAAAGTCGGAAAAGGGGCATAATTTTATAAAAGTGCAAAGTAGAGTTATGGAACCTGTGCCATGCATGTCAGATTATCACAGCGAAAAAGTGTGTGAAATTTTAATCCATTCCCATTGGTGGATACTGAAATACCGGTTAACATATAAAACCTTAACCAAAACTTTCTAAGCGAAAAAGGGTCACAATTTTGTAAAAAAGCAAAGTAGAGTTATAGAACCTGTGCAATGTAAGTCAGTTTATCACAGTGAATAAGTGTGTGAAGTTTTAATTCATTTCCACAAGTGGTAACTGAGATAGTTTAATCAAATTCTACATTGTAGAAAAAATTTCGATCCAAACGTGCAGAACTACCTTAATGTTTTTAAAAAGAAAGAGGAAATTTTGATCTTTCGACAACTTACAACGGTTTCTTTCTGAAGAAAGATCCTTTTGATATATTATTCTATTAAACCCGTTCGATTGATTCAAAGTGAAAAGACACTTATGTGAGATCCACTATTTACCAAAGCTTAAAAATATTCCAACAAGAAGTGCTTGCACAGTTACAGTCGTTGCACGATCTTTCTGGAATTTGTCTAGAAGCTCAACGAAGAAAACTCCAAACGCAAATACCATACCGTGTTCGAGGAAGTTCTTCAAAAAACAGAAAGAGAACACCAGTCCTCTGTTACCTCTGGAAAATAATAATCAAAAGTGAGGGTTAAACAGAAGCATGTCGTATTTCACATCAACATTAAATAAAAAACCGTTTCATGACGGTTTCCAAAAGAAAGTCCTCGAAAATATCAGAATATAATTCTTGAAGGACTGCAGTGAAATACTGATGTTTGATTAAGAAGAACACCATTTTGTGGTGTAAATTGACAAAAAAAAATATGTCAGCGGTGGTCTAGTGGTTAAGGTGCCGGCAGCTCAACCCGGGGGTCGTCGGTTCGAGCCCCACTTGGGTAACGACAATGACTTTTCATATGACACCGGTACTGTTTTTTTCCAGGGAGTGGACTCGAAAGTGTGGGCAATAAGCTTATAGCTATATCAACAAAAATAATTAGTATAAAGTAATTAAATATGTCAGACATGAACAATTAAAATGTCTTTTAATATATACCAAAACGTGCAAAAACTATAAAAATGAAGCCAACAATTATAACACTACTTCTAAATGATATGAAACTCTAGTGAAATAATTTTTTATTGTTGAACCAATGAGTTTGCGTTTAACACGTCTGGTCAACATTTCGTTTACTTAAGAAAAATAGTTAACATTTTCATATACCACTCTGATCAAAATATATCTTTATTCAAAGTGTAATAGAGAACTTATATCGTTTAACCCTAATTAAGCAAATAACTCCATCTATTGTTGGTTTAAAAAGAAAATGATAAAGCCAAGTATACAGTTATTACCTTATGAAAACACCTATCAAAGTTCAGAGTTATCAGAAACTACTTTACGCGTTAATCGTATGTGAACTGGCGCTACGGTGAAAGTACAACGGACTTCTATCCATAAGTGCCAATTTGTAATTTTGACCTAAATTGTCGGTAAAATTGGTGGATATATAAACTTACTTTTGACCCGCCAAGAACATATTCCTAGTTTAGATCTTACCTTTAAACCCTTCCTATATTATTTAAATGAGACAACGTTGACCCCGTAAATGTTACATTAACCAGGCAAGTTCGGTGGCTTTCTCAAATGATGAGCTCGAACAAACAGCGATTAGAGGTATGTGATAGGAAGTCAACAACCCTAAAGAATCATAGCATAATTGGCTAGAAGGTTCATAAAACAATTATTTCTCTATAGGAATGAAATAATTGTACAAAATCCTGATAACCATGATAAAGCCGTAACTGTTTCCTTATTGTATTATCTCACAATGCTTACGTCTAGCATTTATATATGTTCACATATTCCAATCCACATTTTCTCACTAAAATAAAGATGCACTGATTAAATGTTCGTTCTGAAAACAAAAATGAAGCATGGAATAGTTTTGTTTTGGAACGTTAACAAGAACAGAATGTGGAAGCTAGGTGTAGCACTAAAAATGTGCATACTTCTATTTGCAGTTTAATGTTTTGTACTGCTAAATAATCATGCGTATTATCAGTTTCAGTCGTTTACATTCGAGTCCGATTTTCGTAATTCTTAAACTCTTGCGTCAGATATCAGATCCCGGTCCTGGCACTGGAAATTTCTGAGATTCTGAGATGTCTTGAGTGTCTTCCACCTAACCAGAGGCCTGTACTGGTTCTTCCCAGGAAAGACGGCTTCGCGTGTATCGGTGCTATACATCGGGCACGTTAAAGAACCAGACTGTCTATTCGCAAAGAGCTAGGCTAAGTTAGCCGGACACGTCTGTATCTAAAACGTTCTCTCTGTCTGTTCTGGGGGCTTTATCTCACTCTGTCCCTCTGGTCAGATCGCTCTGTGTCTGTACTAGTAGAGGATGAATTTCGAGCCCTGTGTGGCTGCGTCTGCTATATGTAAAGCCCCTTTGAACGTGTTTATTATGAAAAGGGCGCTATATAAATCTGGTATAATAACAATAATAATAATAATGTTACAAATTATCATTAAAGTCGGTTTATTGACAGGAAGGGTTAGACAAGTTTTATAAGTGTGAGGTGATATATATTTTCTGCACTTTACTGAATATGATACAGGATAACTATATTTTTCATTTACTATAATTCGCATTGAAAATTATTTTGTTACGGATAAGCCGATGACACTGAATCTTATACCCAAACTTTTACTAGAACTACAAAATAATTAAATACATATAGCATAAAAAGTTAACTGTGATTTATCAAGCTTTAAATATTCTGATAACTGTTTTATATAACCAGTATCCGTAGTGATATACATATTGTCTGCATTATAAAGTCAAGGCTTTTAATTTTATGTTTAGAATAGCAGATAAAGCAGGTCTTCAAATAAAGTGTGAGCATGATAATGCATAATTATATGGCTAGAAAACAAAATGAAGTGCACATGAACGTGTACAGTTAGGGTCATAAAGGAAGGTGATCAAAAGCAATAGATTGAACAATACTTTCTACTATGTATATCAGATAATATGAAATAAGGCACTGCCTCAATCGGGAATCGATCAGACTTCAACTCATCCCTTTACCATTTAAAAAACCTGTCTACTAGGGTGTTTAATAACAGGCAAATTGTTGAGAAGCACAATGACAGACTTAAGGTGATCACAACAGCTCACACTGTGCTCAGATGAGCTAAAAATCATACAAACTGAAAAGTTACTAGATTGCAACTCACTGTTAACAAGACTTAACAGACAGACACACATTAACATTCTATTTGCACCACGGCAGGTTAAGAGCTCAGTCTAGGGAGACATATTAGCCTTCTTGTGCAGGCTTGGCTTTTTCTATTTGTGTTAATTGTAATTCTGAAATTACTCGGAAAAAAAATCCAAAATTTTGTTTTTTAATATACCATCACAAAGCCTTGAAATTTCCCTTTAAATTTATTAATAAACGTTCAAAATTTTTAATTTTTAACTGAATACACGTTTATAACATCACAGATCACAAAAACTTTTTTATCCATACAAAAAATTTAAAAGCTAAAACGTAAAAAAAACAACTTTTAAAAACATTTACTGGATGCTTTTGTCGGGCTTTGAAAAAGTTTTGCAAAATAAGAAAATGTGACTTGCGGGGAATCTGTATTTTTAAAATGCCCAATTTTCCCTTTTACAACAAGAACAAATAAAAAAAGGGGGGCCCCTTTGGATGGCCCTGTATCGCTCCCCCTGAATATTGACGTAAAAGTCTCAAGATAAACCCTTTCTACCAAGTTACATTAAGATTAATCATAAATGTGCCTCTAAAATTTAACTGGCTTTTCCTTTGATTTGACTTGGTGCCCTAGTTTTTGCCCCCAAAAAAGACCCAGATTCAAATTTGACTAAAAGATCATCAAGATTAACATTTTATTAATTCCAAAGAAGATCCCAGCCCAATAAAAGGGGGCCTCGGAGTTTTAAACCCAAGCTTTTTCCTTTTTGATTTAAAACCTAGTGACCAAATTTTTTAAAATCCCCCCGAACAAGTTTTAAATTTGGGCCTATAGATCATCAAGATTTAAAATTTCTGAAAAATTTTCTTTTAAGATATGGTAAAAAAAGTGGCCACAAAACAGTTTTAAAAAATTTTTTCCCTTTGATTTGACCGGGTGCCCTATTTTTTGCCCCAAGAAAACCCCAATATCAAACGTTTCCAAAAATTTTTTTTGAGGTTTAACCCTTTTGACCAAATTTAAATTAAAAAGGGGTTCAAATTTTTGTAAACCTCTAAGTTTTAAACCCCAAGGGCTTTTCCCTTGTTTTAAAACCTGGTGCCCAATTTTTTGACCCCCCCCAGACCCAGATTTAAATTGATCAAAGGACCCTTAAGTTTAAAACTTTTGACCAATTTTTCATTAAGATATTTTCCTTAAATTTGGGTTTCCAAAGGGGTGGGGTTAAAACAAAAGTTTTTCCCTTTTTGTTTGACCTAGGGGCCCTTTTTTTAAAACCCTCCTCCCCCAGTTTCAGCCCTTGGGCCCTTTGAGATCATCAAGTTTAAAAACATTTGACCAATTTTTATGAAAAAATAAAGCCCAAAAATTGTGACCTCTCGGTTTAATAATTTTTTTTTCCTTCGATTTGACTTGGTGCCCTATTTTTTGATCCAAGATAATCAAAATCAAATGGGGCCAAGATTTTTTGGGGGAAATTTTTCTTCCCCAGTTTCATAAAAAATTAGGTAAAAAATTTTACCTTTTAGAGTTTAAAACGTCAATTGTTGACGAGGACGGCACGGGGCCGATCACAAAAGCTCCCTTACATTTTGTGCTCAGGTGAGCTAAACGCAAGAGTGTCAAAGGAGTGACGAATTATACCTCAACAATATGGCCTTATCACTGAACAAAGGAAAAAATTTTAAAAGCACTTTTTCTTGACCATCCCTAATGCCCCAAAATTTCCCTTCTCCAAAAGTTTCCCCAAATTGCCCCCTTCCGCCCAATGTTCATAAGTTGTTGAAAGGAAAATTTTTTAAATGCCCCGGGTCATCCTGACCTTTGGAACTCAAAAAATTAAATAAGGAAAAGCGGGTCAAAAACCAACCTGAAACAAAATTTTTGGGGGGTTTCTCATCCCAAGCATCCTGCAGTTATTGCCAAAAAACTTTTAAAAAACCCGTTATCTTTTTTGTTGAATTTAAACCCATCCCACCGAACGGGAAAGGTATATGGCGACTTTACATTTTTAAATGGTGGAGGAAGCCCCCAGGGGGCCCCCCCCGTGCCCCCTTTTTTAAAGCCCGGGGTTCAGTGTCCCTTTGCCCCTGTGACCTACTGACCTCAACATAAATTGGGGGGTTCACCTGTTTGGTAAAAACAACCCCCCTAACAATTTTCATGCTCCTGGGGGCTAAAGCTTTCCCAAGTTATAATTGAAAAAAAATTTCACAGTTTTGCCAAAAGTCCCTTTGACCACTGACCTAAAGAAAAAATTTGCCCTTTAAAATTTTCTTTATGTGCCCCCCTGGAACCAAACTTATCATTAGGCTAAGGTCTCAATTAACCCTTTAAAAGGGTTTCAACTGCCCGGGTCCCCTGTGCCCATGCCCTTTGAATCTTTTCCCCCCAAAATCAAACAACCTTTTAATTTTAACTGTTACACCTGTTTAAAAAAGCTAAACCCCCGGGCCCAAAAGCTTTTCCCAAGAACCCCCCTTTTGACCTACGCCCCCAAAGTCGAACTTGACCTGTAACAAAAGTCCCAAAAAAATTTTTTTAAAATTTGGGTTAAAGCTTTTATGATTTTTATCTTTGGGAAGCCATAAAAACCCTACTGACTAAAAAGCCCGACAATTTTAAACTCCAGGGGGGCCCCTATAAAAAAACCTTCCCTTTTTAAAAAAATTCATGAAAACTATGAAAAACAAAACCCCCAGGGGCACTATGTCAACCCCGTCGGGCGTAAAAAGGCTGGGAGGGGCCATGAAAACTTTTGTCTCACTGAGGAAACCTTTATCCCAAAAAAAAGAGACTGAAAAAAAGTTACAATAAAAATTTAAATTTACAGTAACAAAAAAAGGGAAACGTAAAAAAAAAAAAAAAAATTTGCCCGCGGGAGTAGGTCAAAATACCATGAAAATTGGTTTGTAAAAACCCATTTTTGTACCCAAAAATTTGGTCTTCTTTTTTTCCCTTTACGACCAGTAATAAAAAAGTTACAAAGAAACAATTTTAGTAAAAAAAAGGGGAAAAATTTCTGGATCTTACGCAGACACCCGTCGCAGGAGTAAAACAATTTTTCCCCAAATTTACATCAAAATCCCTCTATGCTCAAAAAAAAAATTGCTCCGGGAAAAGTCTTTCTTTTTACCCGATTTTTGCCCTTTAAAGTTTGACCTTTGCCCTTAAAAACCGGGGACCGGGGTTCCCCCATGACACCTGCCCCTCATGGTGGTGAACATTTGTGCCAATTTTACATAAAAAGTCCCCCCCATCCCAAAAAAGAAGAAATGCTCCAGACAAAGTTGTTTTCTGTTTTTTTTGGGCCCTTTTTAAGTGTGACCTTACCTTAACAAAAAAACCGGGGTTTTTTTTCGCATGAACTCTTCTAAGGGTGGTGAACTTTGGGTGCCAATTACATCAAACCCCCTCCATCCCAAAAGAAAATCCCAAACCAAAGTTGTCTTTTTTAATTTTTTGACCTCTAATGTGACCTTGACCTTAGACAAAGGGACCGGGTTTTTGGCAGGGACACCCCATCTCATGAAGGTGAAAAATTGTCCCAAGTTACATCAAAATCCCCCCCTGCATGAAAAAAGAAATGCCCCGGGAAAAAAAGTCTTTTTTAAAAATTTGACCTTTGCCTTTAATTGATCTTGACCTTTGAGATGGGAAAACCGGGGGCTTGCGCATAAACCAACTCCTCCACTAAAGGTAAAATTTCATCCCATATATAAAAGTTTTGCCCCAGCATGCCCAAAATTAGGGTCCGGAACAAAAAAAACCGGAGGGGACCCCGCAGGAAAGCAAATAAAACCCAAAATTTTCTAGACTTTTGGGACAACTCTTCTTCGCCTTCCCAACCCGGGCTCGACAATAACAAAACCAATGTGAAAAATTTCATTATGAACCTAAAGAAAAAAGGCTTAGTCAAAAAACTGCTGTTCTCAAAATGCCAAAAAAAAATTTATTTTTAAAGTAAACCCTGAATTCCTTCCTTAAAATTTTGTTTTTTTTTTTTAAAAGTTTCCCTTTGTTTTTTCTGTCTTTTTAAAATTTTTTGGGTTCTTTCTTGTTTTTCAAGTATACTGGATTTGTTGACCTTCCATTTGTAGCTCCCTGCTCTAAAGAGTAAACCTTTAAAACAGAAATCAAAAATTTTTAAATTTGAAAAAAAGGGGACCCCAAAACCCCCTTTTCTAAAGACCCCAAAAGAAAAAATGGCCCATAGAGTGGCACAATAAAATTTTTACCGACGCCCCGGACGGACGCCGGACCCCCGCCGCTATCTAAAAAGCCCCCTTTTGTCATTTTTGTAAAGGGTGAGCTAAAAAATCAATACTAAAACCCCCGCTTCCCCCGGTTTAAACACTAAAATGTAAAAAAAAAAAAACCAAAAATTTTTTTTTTGAAATTTTAAACCGGGCTTTTTGGGTTTTGGGGAAAAAAATCCATATTTTTTAAAAGGGAAAGTGGCCAAAAAGGGCCCCTTGCATATGGGAAAGAAAAGCCCTGCCGGCTAACAATTTTTGAAAAGGGAAATCATTTTCAAAATTTTTTTTTTTTGGTGGTTCTATAGGGAAATTTAAATTCTTTGGGAAATTTTTGGAAAAGGGGGCCCAAACCCCAAACCCTTCGTTTTTTTGGGTGTAAATCTGCCCAGGGGTTCTAAGAAGTTTTTTTAAAAAATTTTTCCCACAAGAGGGAAACATCAACTAAATTTGTAAACCCTTTGGGGACAGGTGACCCAAAGCTAATAACTTTTTAAATTTGCATACAGTTTTAAAATTTTAGGGTTTTTGTCCAGAAATGCTTATAAACCCAAGAAAATGAAAGGGAGTCTTTCCTAATTTTTCAAGGGAAAAATTTTTTTTTCCGGTAACTTTCTGGGGAAAAAATTGGGTGGGAAGGCGGAAAAACTTTGGTTTTTTTTAAAAATTAAATTTTTAGGGAAAATTTTTGGGAAAATTTTTTTTTTGTGTCAAAAAATGAATACAAATAGGGGGGTTTTTGCCGCCGGGGCCCTCAGTAAAAATTGGGTTCATCACTCACTGTCCAAAAAATTTTAAAACATAAAAATCCGTTTTGCAACTTTTTGTCCAAAAAAATGAAAAAAAAAAATTTTTTCAAAGACAAAAGGGGGAAGGGGCCCTTCCCCTTAAAGGGGGGCCAAAAATTTAAAGGTAGGGCGGAAAAGGAAACAGCAAATTTTTTTTTTCCCCCCTAATGTTCCTTTTGGGATTTGATTCTATGCACTGCCAAACGCAAAAATCTGTCCACACAAATACTAAATTTTTTATACAGTTAATTTTGCTTTTTGAAAATTGAAACCCGCTTCCCCCCAGCTGCAACTATAAAAACAACAAATTCAAGAATTGGTATCCCCCCCCCAAAGGGTCAGTCGTGGGAACGGCAAAAAAATATATCCAGCAAAAAGTTAAGAATGTTCCAAGAAGCAAAAAAATTTTTATTAGTCCAAAAAAAATTAACAGAAAAAAAATGTTTTTTTTGGGGGGGGGGTGGGGGGTGAGGAAAACAACATTTTCATGTTATTATAAAAATTTTATAGAAAAATTAAAAAAAAAAAAAGAAAAAAAAAATTGGGGGGGGGGGGGATGGGTGTGTGACCCCAAAGGTTTAAAGGGGGGCGACCGTGTAGGTACACAACATCAAAGTTTAATATAAAAATGTTTTATGGGGGAAAAAAATGAAAAAAGTTTAACGAAAATTTTTCCAAAATTTGGGTTGGGTTTTTTAAGTACAGCTCTGTTTGGGTTTTTAAACCCAATTTTAAAAACAAAAAAACTAATGGAAAAATTTACTAAAAAAAGGGAAAAAGGGCGGGCAACATCAAAGTATGTTGGGCATAGTATTAAGTTTGGAAAAAAATTCTACCTGTAGTAACGAAAAATGGCGGATGGATAAATTTTTTTGGGATTTTTCATTAAATCAAGGGCCTAACCCCGAGGAAATTGACCAATCCCCCAAAAAAAAAAAAATTGAAGGGGATTTATCGCCGTAAACTTGGTTCATGTCTATTTTTAATTTTAAGAAATTTCTACCGCTAATTACTGAGAAATGCTCAGACGGGCATTTTTTATTAAATCAAGGGCAATAACTCTGAGGAAAAAAGACCATTCGAAAAAAAAAAATTTAAAAGGGGATCATCGCAGTATCTTGGTTTTGTGGGCTTTTCAAGTTTTTAATGAAATTTATTTCCTGCAAAATTTTGAGAAATGGCTGTAGACGGGCATTTTTTATTAAAATCAAGGGCAATAAATCTGAGGGAAATTGACCAATCGAAAAAAAAAATTAAAGGGGAAACATCGCAGTACTTGGTTTTATGTCTATTTTTTAATTTTTATGAAATTCCTTCCCGCTAGTTACTAAAAAAGGGTGCAGACGGACATTTTTCATTAAAACAAGGGGAATAACTCTGAGGGAAAATTGGGCCAATCAAAAAAAAAAAACTTGACGGGGGATCATCACAGTATTTGGTTCCTTTTTTTCAAGTTCAGAAATTCTACCAAGTAGTTCGGGGAAATGGCTGCCGACGGACAACCCCATTTTTTAAAACCCTCCTCCCCAAATTTCACGGGGGGGGGAAATAAAGAAACAGAAAGTAGAAATACCCTTTTCTCGCAAGCAATGGTTTCAGTCGTCAACAAGCACTTTGGAGCGTACAACAAAACTCTGTAAAAAAAGACCCCAAAATTTCCTGAAAATAGTGAAAAAGTGAGCAAATTAAGAAACCCGGACCCAAAAAACTGTTTTGAAAATTTAAAGGGCTAAGGGGGAACATCCTTTTTGCAGTTTTTCAAATTTTTAGGCCAAAAAAATGACCCCAATTATATTTTAATTTGGGAATGCGTGAGAAATTTGTTAAATAAAACTTTTTTAAAAGAAAAAAAACAGTAAGCAAAATTTTTTCAAAATGAAAAATTTAAACGAAAATAAATTCGGGAAAAAATTTTCAGTTTTGAAAAAAGAAAAACAGTATTTGGAAAGGTTTTTCTTTCACGACGACCCCGGGCCCAAAAAAGCCCCAAAAATTAAAATTAACCCCGTGAAAAACCAGGTACCTTTTTTTACTTGGTGGTCTATGACCTTTTACTTTGCTCGGTATCAAAAAAAGGCAAAAACAGACTGGTAAAAACAGCTAAAGAATCTTTTTTCTGCCTTCCTCAGTTTAGTTAACACAGGAGCCGGGCAAAATTCTACAATTTTTTATTGGGATTGAGGGCATGATTTATAAACCTAAATTTAAACGTATCTATATGTGTGCAGTGTAACCAAAAATTTAATTTCCCCCCAAAAACCCCTGTGGCAACCCGATAGAAAATTTTCCAAAAACCCCAACTTAAAAACTGAATTTTGGGAACCCTAAAAAAAAAAGTCTAGCTCAACCCCCCCCCAAAAACTTCAACCTTTGTTTTGGGGCAAACCGATGGGGATTTCCAAAGGGGAACAGGAATTTTAAAAGGGATCGGGCCCAAAAAATAATGCAGTGGGTTCAGTTTGCATTTGCAGAGGCTCAAATTTTTAAATTTTTTGGGCCCCCGTACTGCAAAAATTTTAGCATTAGCTTATTTTTTGTTGAAAAAATTTAAATTACTTGGGAAATTTTGACTTTCAAATTTAAGGGAAAAATTTGAAAAATCCTAAACAAGACACCCCCTTGCGGGTGCGACGCTCATTTTGATTTTTTTTGGGGTTTCCCGGGACCCGGGCTTTTTCCCCGTAAAAGGGAAAAATAAAGTTTTCAGGCAGGGCCCTTGCTCAGTGGTAGGCATCGGAAAAGGGGATTTCCACGCCCCGGGGTTTGAAGGGCCCCCCGGGCTTGGGGGGGGGGTGCACATTTTTTTCACCCCGTGACATTTGGCGCCCCAATGGGGCCCTGACTGGGAAAATTACTCCGAATCATGTTTAAACCCTTTTTCTCTATCCCCTTAGAAAATTTTGAGGACGAATTTCATAATGGGGGAGTATGTCACGGTATAGGGCTTGAATAAATTTAAAAAAAGGGGGGAAAGTTTTGTAGCGGCCTGGGAGCTCAGTCGGTTTTAAACCGGAAAAAGGTTTTTCCGAGGCCCCCGGGGTTTGATTCCCCGGGCCCCGGCTGGGACATTTTCCCACCCGTGAAAAAAACAAAAAAAATTAACAAAAAAACGGGAAAAAATTTTGACTATTATTTGTATTTGCAAATTTAAAATTGTGTGAAAAAATTTTTTTTCTTAAAATTGCATTCCATGAAATTGGGCCTTTTTTTTTATTTAGGGGTCCAAAAATTTTTTTCCTGTGGAAATTTTTTAAAGTAAATTTCATCTTCTGCATGATTTCGGTTTTTTAACTAACTCTTTAAAATCTTGCATTTATGGAAAAAGTTTTTAATTCCCAAATTTCCTTTTATAATTCGGGCCAAAATAATCGGCATGCCCCAGAACTCCAGATAAGGGGTTTTAATTTTTTTAATTACGAAATTGTTAGGGATCAGATATCTTTCCCTTTTAAAAAAATTTGGGGTACAAAACAAATTTATTTTAAAATGTGGTTGTACATACGACATGTAAAAAAAGAATTTTCATATATTCCAAAGAAAGGGTCGACCGGGAAAAACTTCTTTCGCCAAGTTTCGCTTATCAACGCTATCCCGACTGTTGACAAATTGGGATGGTGTCCCAAAGAGTGTGGGAAAAAACGAAACAAACGCCAATGCATTATGTAAAGCATTAACACATAATTTTTTGGACACCAAAAAAATTTTGGTCATAAAAATCTGAAAAGGGGAAATAATTCTACCAAAACTAAAAACAAAACCCAAATTTTTTTTTATTTTAAATTTGGGGTCATATGAACAGATGAACCCAATTTTTTAAAGAAAAAACTTTACAATTTTTTCAAAAAAAGTTTGTTTTTATTTCGAAAGCCCCATCCCGGGAATGTTTCCAAACCCGTTTAAAAACTATATTTTTTTCTATTTAAACCCCCCCGATTCCCCATATTATTTTGGCCGAAGCACGCTTATCGGGGAAAACATAAGCTCAACTTTAAATTTTTTTTGTATTTCATGCCGGAGCCCTTAAGAAATAATTTTAAACCTTTAAAACCCCCAAATTTTAAATTGATGGGAAAAAATAAAAATTTAAAAAATGGGTTTTATGCTTTTTTTGGGTGGGGTGTTTGTTTACAATACTATAAAACAATACTCACGTTTCTTTAAAAAGTTTAACAGGTCCCCAAACCCTGCACGCTGACTGGGGTGCCGTCCAAAAACTTCTAAATAAAAGTTTAAAAAAATTCCCTTAACAGTCCCTGCCCGCAAGTAAAATCCCGCATTTTCAAAATTTTTAAAAAATTTAATATAGGCAGAAAAAAGAGAAGGGCCCAAAAAAAACTAAAAATACCCGGAAAAGGGAAATTTAAAAATACAATCTGAAAAGCGACACAAAGGGGGAAATCTATTTTTCTCAAATTCCCCCCGGGAAGAACCCCGTTTGAATGCTTTTGTTTCCCCAAATTTTTTAAAATGTCGGCGCCAGTGTAAGTGTAAACCACTTCCCCCTAAAAAATAAAAATGTTCAAAATGTCCCCCGTTTTAAAAAAGCTACTCGTAAAGAATAAACAAGTTTTATCACCCCAAATTAAAATCAGTGTAGAACGTTTAAAACCCGGGTGATTTACTTCTGACGCAAAAAAAATTTAAAAAGCTTACTTTGAAATATTTTTTCGGGGCGCAGACATTTTTTGGCGGATATTTTCGTTTCGCCTAAAGTCGGACGGCGCTTTTTTAACATTTTTGAAGGGGCCGGGAAATCCCGAAAATTTATCGGGGTCGTCCGCACGCCCATGGTCTAAACCGGAACTTCCCCTATTTTTTTATTTGGGTAGTAAAGGGGTTGTTTGGATACCCTCCCAAGTTACCGTAGTGGGGTTCCGCTTCCCGATTTTTCCTCGCTTCGCGAGGGGGGGGGGGGGAAAAACTTTTTAAGGGTCGGTTCCCAAATTTCAACATTGATTATGTTCAACAAAAATTAACTGGAAAAATTGGGTTTAACAAAAAAATTAAACATTTTTTTACATTCATACCCAAAAAAAATTTTGGGAGCCACATGCAAAATTATAAATTTTTTAAAAAATTTTTATTTTTATTATTTATTATTATTATACCAGTTTCGAACCACGGGCCTCTGGGGTTTGCAGTCAAGCGTGTTACCACCGGCCCACCAAATCAGGTGCAACTGATTACAGTGTATTTTAACATACTTGTTTCAAGGTCATTTGCTGAAATTCTTCTTGGCAAAGTCATTAAACAAGAAAAAAAGTGTACAGAGAAACAGCATAAAAGTGCATTGTAACTCAGGTTATGTAGTACAAATAATTGGAAGGGTTAGACAAGTTTCTCTCTATTTATGTCAATATTATACATACCAAACTTTATGACAAGAGACATGATCTTAATTTTGATATTACAATTTTCCCCAATTTGGATGAGAATGTACCTCAGGCTATATCTTATGAGGTATATTTTTCTGAATTAATTCGGTTTTAAGACATACCGCATGTTTAGTGTTTAACCCGTTTACAGTTGGACAATACGCTACTCTCTTTGCTTGTCCTGCGGAAAAGGAAGAGGAATGCGATTAGCAGTTTTTAAATCTCACCAGGACCGAACTCTTTCGATTTCCGGCCCTTAAGGGTGTTTTTCTTGGTGCTCTGTCTTCTTGAAGTCATTGAGTACATACCATTTTGGTTCAAATTTTTGCTTTTTATATAATTATACAGGAGAATGCCATGCTTTTTTGTTTCCATGGTTTGTGTTAGAGATTTACCTGGCGGGGATTACTTTTATTTACACTGTTCCGTGTTTTTAGGACATGTTGGGGTAGGAGTGAGGTTTTGTGCGCACCATTAACCGGTTTAAGCTCTCAAGTGGTGTTTTTACCATTGACTGCTCTACTGTGTTTTTTTATTTGTTTGTTTTGTCCTCGTGTGTTTGCTTTGTATGCTAGTGTATGTGTGTGGGTATGTGTGTGTGTGTGTTTGTGTGTTTGTGTGTGCGTTTGCGCTTGCGTGCGTGTGTGTGTTGATAGTGTTTACATTTACGTGCTGTGAGTTCCGTTTTGGAGAGGCTGTGATTTTGGAACATGGCATTCCCTGTTAAATATTTATCCTTGTTTTTAAAAGTGTAAAGTGGTATGTTTTTCTGCACTTTCCTGAATATCATACAGACTATTTTTCATTGAGTATAATTCGTTTTGAGTATCATTTTGTTATAGATAAGCTAATGATAGAAACACTTACACCCAAACTTGTACCTATACCACAAAGGAATTGAATAATACTTTCTACTATGTGAATCAAACATTCTAAATTTTAATATGTTCACAAAACATTACTTAAAATAGGATTCAACAATATATTATTATATCTTTTGTTCGTACCTAAAACTGCAGTAGCGCGATACAAGCAAACTCATTATGACCTTTTAAAATGCAGGAGCAACTAATTACAGATAATTTTAACCGTATTTCTTGTCAACGTCACTTAAACCAAAAATAAAGTGTACAGAGAACCGGCATAAAAGCGCGTTGTAACGCAGTTCCTGTGGTAAACTTTGGCTAAAGACAGAAAACAGGTCAACTCTAAAGTAGATTTTTGTGGTTTGTAATTAGCGTTGTCAGTAAAGCATGTAAGCGTGTAGCTACATATTCACGCGACATTCACGTATAAGAATATACATATGGAGTTATATATTTACGAGTGAACGTATATTTTGTAGCGTATCTCAGAAAAATACAGTCATAGCCTATCGGAATAAAAAAAATGTAAGTTTCGATAAATGGCAGTCAAAAAGAGCTATGCTCAAGAGGGTTTACAAATTACATCTCCAAAAAATCAGTTACGACATACCTTTCAACAGATGAGCCTTTAGAGTTCTAATTATTGAGATGAACGATGTTCACTGCGGCGAAGCTGTTCGTGTCGTTTGCAAATACTGTTCAAAAGTATGGGAAGACATGACGACGATTTCTGATCTCTCTGTCGTGGGGGCTTTGTCTCACTCTGTCCCTCTGGTCAGATCGCTCTGTCTGTACTAGTAGAGGATGAATTATGCGCCCTGTGTGGCTGCATTTGAACTATGTAAAGCGCCTTTGAACGTGAAATTGGTCATGAAAAGGGCGCTATATAAATCTGGTATAATAATAATAATAATAATAATAATAATTTCTTCGATTCAAACCAGCAATTTCGGAGGATTTGTCAACAAGATAAAAATAAATCTGTTTGTCTTCACTTTGTATTAAATGTAAAAGTTCTATCAAAGGCAGTCCAGCTTTCTGTTTACATGCATGAACATATGTATTTTATCCGTGCCTTCATTTGTTAATGACGACCTGACAAATTAGACCAAAATGCATTTTTACGGCGGATAGGATGTGCAAATGTCAATTTCCAACCTTTTCAATAAGCAGTAATCTTTCCGGTAAAATCATATTTGCACATTATATCTTCTTATCATATAGGTCGATCAAGTCTAAAAGCGAAAGTTTTGTGGGAGATATTAGAAAATGATGTGTATTACGGAGTTTTTTTTTTCAGACTGAGGAAATACGGACAAATATTCATACGCCTTTCACTCGTCTAAATATTATCTATTTCGGATATTCATGATATCGCATCAAGTATTATTCTATTATTAAAGAAAAGAAGTGTTTTTTTTCTTTTGTTACTTTTCTTACAGAAGCGTTCTAGATTTCATCAACATTCAACGAAAATGTTAGTGCATTTTTTCGTTCCTGCGATTGTAAAAACCTACTTGATTTTGCTTTTTAAATTATATTTCAGCACGTCTGTCACGAACAGATGATTGTACACTGATGATAAAGTGAAAACCACACTTGATACTTCTGACTTGAACCCAATATCAACTGATCCACCATCATCAGCAGCGAGATCCAGACAATTTCCGTGTCCCTCTGCCATATGCATGGCCAAGTATGCCATTAAGTAGTCACCAAATAGACAAGCAGGAATTATACCGTGACTACTATGTTTGCGGGAGGATAGAATTTGAGCTAATATAAACAATGGAAAGCGCGGTTGTTTAGATGTAACAAAAATGATATAGGTCTTGAAGCTCCGGATTTTAAGATACGCGTACAGCGCTCCATTTTACGCACAATTTTTTTAAGGTTGTCGTGAATATATTATTGAGGTGCTAATAGAAAGACATTAATATCACTTACCCGTGCTGCTCCCGTCCGCAGTCAACTCAGCCAGTTCGATTCATTTCCAGGTATTCCGTATAACTGTGGGATTTTGGACTATGAGATGCATGTATACTCATGATCATGCATTTAACACAAGATAATAAGTTAAGGTAAAGAAGGCGTAATGAGCGGGAATTTCAAAAACAAATAACATGATTGATAACATGATTAAATAATAACAAAAAACTGATCTTCATACGATGTACAATTATTTAAAAGATCAAATGCGCACGTTTTACGTAAATGGCGTCGAAAAATCACGTTTAAGCACATCCCTATTTGGCTGTGGTGTTGCCGTTTTCAGGGCGATTTATTTAGTTTCGGGGCGTCCATTAAATTCAAAAAAGTATGACACCTATACGGTGACGTAAGTTTCAAATATGCACTCCGACTATTTGCCGAAGGAATGCTTTCTTTATGCAAAAATCATGCCAAAACTTTTCTACGAAATTGTTGTTTTCGAGTGGAATGACAAAGTAGAGTGTAAAAACTGAACCATAGATTATTTAAAAACAAAGTTATCACATAAATTTATTTAACTGTAAAATGAGCGAAAAAAATAATCGGGGATCGTTTTTCCTATATTTACTTAACTTTTCCCCTACCCCCATTTTCACGTGCATCAAAATTTTACAAAGAACTGTTTGTATTTAAGGGACAAATAAGTTCTCACAAAAAATGTTTACTACAACATAAATGTCATTTTACGCGTATTCTAATTTTGAAAGTCATTTAACGATTTCTGTCCGGTTTTTATTGTCAAAAAAAAAGCGTAATGAAAAAATAATACTTCTTTTTAAACATTTTACTGCTCGTTCTCTTTCTTTCATAGATATTTTTTAAAATTTTCTGAAAATGTTCCTGAAATGTCTTCGAATGGATTTTTTTTTTATAAAACTCCTTGACTATCAAGTTTGTTTTTACGCTACTATGCCATGAAAGTTGGGAAGTTTTAGGACACGTCACGGCCAACTGTACAATAAGTCTAATTTATGAGACTGAGTTCTTCCCCGATTTATAGCCAATTTTCCAAAACAATACTATGATTTTCTAATGATACAAGTATAAACTTCATTTTGTATGACTTACTTTTTAGATATTACTGCTCATTACCTAAAAAAGTCATAAAACAAAAGGCCACAGAATGTGCTTTGCACCGTGCCAGGTAATATTTGTAACAATTAGTAATATACTTATTATATTCTAATCATATTCTACAGTATAGGAGAGTTTTTGATTTAAAAATGGCTATTATTCTTAAACAACAAATTGAATTCAGCACAATGCGTTTCATTTTGCGACGGAAGCCATTGTTTCATTCATAAAAAATGTAAACAAGAAAGCGAAAGCAAGTTACGCGTGATCTAAAAGTACCTGAAAGCTAATATCATAAAATTCAAATTCTCCTGCTTCAACAATAACATATATATATAATCCATTCCCAGCTATAAACATAGATGCGAACAAATCTGTGTATTTTTACAAATTTACTACGGCACCCGGAAGCATGAAACCGATTCACCAAAATATTATTCCGCGCATACATGCCAGTATTGTGCTGCATGTAATTTAGGGTGTAAAGTTGATAGTGGCATTACTGTAAAGTCAGAAAATTGTCAAAATGGGTTATTCAGTGTGATTATATTTCAATGTAAAGGTTGCCTAAAGGAATTTCTATCACCAAGAAGCCAAATACTTAAAATGGATTGTATGATTTAGATGTTCGTGCGGTTTGGTGAACATGGCAAGCGATGGTGGAGCTTCTGGTCTAAATGAGCAGCTAAGTACAATGGATATACCATCAAAGCGAGATGGAACATTTTCTATACTAGAAGATGATATAAGCTGCTGGTGGGGTGGACCTTGAGAGAAAAAATGGCAAGGATCAGGGGCAGAAGAAAAGAGGCTCGCCTTAGGAAGGGGAGATTTTAGTGATGGTATTCCTGCCATGAACTTCCAATGAAACACATTGGAATATGGCATTGTTTTTATGTGCATTGTAGTTTGATGTTCAAGTATCTACAGCTGGGAGTAAAGTTCCTAAAAGAAACGCCAAATTACAGAGCAACTACACTTAGTACCAGTTCAGACAATTTAAGGAATGAGGATCATACACAACTCCATAAAACAACCAACAACCCTCACATATCAAAGGTATAACCACTTTGTGTCATTTGTTTGTATGTTCTTCATTATATATTATTATTATTATTATTAGTATACCAGATTTACATTGCAGTTATGTCTTATCATTGTTATTGTACCAGTTACAAATTACATGCAAGAATATTATATAACAAAACCTGATTATGTGCATTGTAGTTCAACGTTCATCAAGTATCTACAGCTGGCAGTAAAGTTTCTCGCACAACATACAATTTACAGAGCAACTCCAGCAATAAGATTACACTTAGTACCAGTTCAGACAATTTAAGGATTAGCATAAGAAACACCCCCCCTGAAACAACTAACAACCCTCAAGTATCAAAGGTATTAACACTTTGTTATTTGTTGTGTATATTTTGCATTATGCATTCAAGTTTTGTTTGTTTATTATTATTATTATTATTGTACCTAAGTTACATCATTTTTACTGGAACATGTCTCGTAGAAAGCTATGTTGCCATTACGACAAAAATTACATTTTTTTCCATTGAATTTTTCATGAGGCAGGTGCTTTAAATCTGAGAACTGAGATTAATTCAATGCATAATATGAGATGGTTTTAATTTGTCATGAACATTTAAGTTTATGAATATAAACTATTGAAATTGTTTATGTAATGTAGAATGTACATTTCTTACATAAAGGTTGTTGACTATCAAAATCTGAAATAAAAAATAATGTATAATAATGTTACAATGTACATTGTGACTATATTCAAATATAAAAGCTCTTTCTTATATTTTTGAAATATGGCCTGTTGTGAATTGAATAAAATAGATTAAAAATAAATTGACAGGATGACAAATGTAAAGGCAGGGCCAGACGGAAAAAACAGTGAAGTTTGTTGGTAGAGAAATTATACACCTATGAACAGTATGTGAATAAAAGAGAAAAAAAATGGTACAGGGGTACAGTACTAGATGTTGTTTCAGGTATGTTCTTAATATGAGTGGTCATAGTTCATAAAATTATTATTCATTGTCATAAGGTGACACGTTTTGTTTTGTTTTGGTTGTCATTATCCGACAGAACTTATTCTGACTGAAATAGGTGTCAGCCAGTAAAGAACGGTTTGGTCATTAGTCATCAATATTGATAGTATGATTGCATGCAGTCAGTATAAATTTTCTTCCTAAATCTATATTAGTTTCACATGCCATTAGCATCCACTTGGTGTAAGCAATCATATGTTGATATAGCTCAAATGTATGCATAGGCAATATGTACTCTGTTTATTATATAATTATATAAATTTAACATAAAATTGTCTGCTAATTGAAATTTGAAATTTCAAAATTAAAATCTATTTCATATTTTCAACAGGCAGATCATCTACTGTAACTGTGATATTATATATAAGTGATAGCTTAAGCAACACAAGAAATAGTATGAAATAGTCATGAAGAAGTTTTGTTATTTAATTACTAGATTTTAAGAAATGTCAGTGAACTGCTGAATGAAGTACATGAATAGCTTTAAATTGCATTTATTATGTTCCTCATAGGCGTGAGAGACATATTGTTATTGCCTTCGCAGTCCATCGGCTTGTCCAGATTTCACAGGTCAAACTGCTGGCTGGATTTTGACGAAACTTCACAGGGGTAATCAGTACCAAACCTAGTTGTGCATAGCGACGGCATGTTTTGCTTTCCGCACAAAAATAGCTGCATTAGCTACAAATAGAAATATCGTGTCCGGATTAACAATTCATTTTAAGCTTGGTTTTTGACGTTTTGAAATAAGACGTAAAGGTTAACAGTTATAAAAAGACACCCAAAATAGTCATTAGCATAAAGCCTGTGTGTAATGCAATGAGCCTGCCTGTGCATCAAAAACTGGTGTGCAGAGAGACCACCGGTGCCCCGACAAAACAGAAAGTAAGAGATTTTGAATACAGTCTAACCTGTCTTAAGCAGCCAGCCAAGGGAAGCAGACAATTTAGCCGCTTAAGCCAGGTGACCGCTGATCGGAGGTGCAGCCAGTATATGTATTTTTCAGACTTCTGACCAGTTTAGCCTTTAGGCCTATTTCTTTTTCGGTTTTCTATTATTATTTTACCAGGATACAATGACGTGCATTTGCCTTCGCAATACGAATGGTCTTCTTAGCAGTCTAAAACTCCGGCGTGGTTTCTTTACAACAAAAAAATGTTACAGACAATTTTCCAACTTCAAAACAATTTTGTTTACAATTTTCGCCATTTTGGTAAGGGAAGCTACTCTCCGCGCTTATTGTCTACGCGAAAATCTAAGATTGCCGTTACGTAATGCAATGAGCCTGCCTGTGCATCAAAAACTAGTGTGCAGAGAGACCACCGGTGCCCCGACAAAACCGGAAGTAAGAGGTTTTGAATACATCTGTAGTTCCATTTACATTTCGGCATATTAGTCAGTATTTTTTGCAAGAATATTGAAAAATAAATACAAATAGTGCGCTTGATATGTATGATACCAAAGAAAGAACTCGCTGAAGACTGTGGAAAAGGTCGGGCTAGTGTTCCATGTTAGTACACCATCAACTAATTTTATCGAGTTTGCGGGCAAAATCGCTGATAATTTAAAAGTAAACACTACAAGATGTAGAAAAGACATTCTAATGTTCCGTGCTCTACTTATCTTTGAGCAGCATTCCTATTAATATGGGTGACAGCTCGATTTTTCGCCTCCTTTACCGACCCGGACATAGTTTATCCCAAAGAATAGCCGGTGCCGACGCAAAGAGACCGCCGATATAGCAGATTTCGCAGAGTCCGCCGCTATTGGTATGCGCAGTGTAATATGTTTTTGTGACATAAACATCTTCTAGTTTTTTTGTCTGCCTGACATTATATATTTTCAAAAGAAGCTGATATTCTCTGTTGGGAACTTATAGACAGTTGATATTGCTGTCCGGTGATAACATCACATGCAATTTATTTTTACTTACAAATTTTAGCCTATATTTTAACTTGCTACTTCATATATGTGAGCTGTTTCTCATCATCCTAAGATAGGACAGTTGTTCTTTGAACTTATTTATGTAATTGAATTATTTCATTTAACTTCTTTATGGAAAGGCTTTGACTAGACAAACATTTCCTCTCGTTTTTGGCATGCAAGGTATATTGATTGAAAGGTTTAACTATTTTAACAATCATAATTTTTCAAATATGACAAGTATTAAGATTGTTCTTACATTGTTAAACATATTTCAGGTCCCTCGTGACTCGCGTTCACATGACAGCTGCTGCAGCTCCGCACAAAAGAATTTAACTTGAGGACCTGTAGAAAACTTGTTTCTTCTAATGCTATCACTTATGAGGGGCTTTCAATAAATAATGTTACTGCTTATGTAGTTCCGTTACCGGTTGTTATTTTTAAATGCAGTTTTCGGCACATTATTGAGCAATTTCTTGGAAACAAAATGGCAGAATGAGAAATGATAAAAATCGGTAGATTCACAGTAAAAATATAATAAATTTGAGGGAGGTGTACTCAGGTTTACTGGACAATTATGTTCAAAATCGTAAAATGCAATTCCTTGATTCTACCATTCAACAACTAGAATGGTAGATCAATTTTCATTCAAACAGATAAAACAAATCATGATTTACACAAAATACATTTGAAAAAATAAATAAAAAAGTTTATAACAGTATTAAATTGAGTGTGTATATTTTTACTCAAAAAATGATAAATTGAGTACAATAAGCCTCTGCAATTTTGCTGGCTTGATAATCATCGTTGAAAAAAATTCTTGCATTTTAAGTTGATACTAATTTCTTAATTCTTGAAACAAGGTCTTACAACTTTGATTAATCGCTCTCAAGACTCATTCCAGATGGAATCAACCTGAGTTAAATATTTTGTTTATGTTGTAAAATGAAAAACGCAATAGGAAGTTAAAACAAAACTCAAACTAATTACAAATTGCTGTACCTCGTAGAAAAACAAACAATATTTTTCAAGCCTAGACAGTTACTCAGTAAATATTAGAATAAAGAATTTAAAAAAAATAGAAAAGGGACATAATTTTACAGTTTTCAATATGACCCTCCTTGCCCACCATACCTCCACTAAAAACTGCTTTTTCTAAAACAAAAAATGGCTGAATATTTTATTTATAGTATGCTTGAAAGAACTGTTTCATATGTAAAAATTCAACTGATTTACACTTTTAACTCTAGGACACTGTTAATGAATGTCTTGGCAAGGGAATCAAATTGTTTGGAATTTATGCAAGGCAATGGAGTTCTTGTTCCGCATCACATAAGAACAGCTTCTTTTTAAGGTGATAAAGTATATAAATATTTGTATTATTGATAAAATTCATTATAAACACAAAATAAATAAGGTCCTAACAATGTACACATGTCATTAGATTTAAAAAATGTGTGCATTTTCCACAAATTTTCATGTCGAACAATATGTACCCCACCCATTTAATTCTGTAAGTGTCCGTGACTCAACCTTTAGCACAGTTAAAACGTTACGTCTTTTGTCCGCGTTTTTCAACCAAGTTCACATTGTCTGTTTGTTGGAGTTATTTGCATTCATTATTAAACGGCCCATTGCATTATTAATTGGTTTCATTCCGTTTCAGCTAATTCATAAATAGTTAAATACAACTTTCCCCGGAATCCGAAGATGTTAGTTCGAACCCGACTAGCTATAGCGTTCCGTGAAGTGGGAAAGTTGTCCTTTTGATTGTGCATATTCCAACCAACTTAGCCGTGAAAAATTATTTTTTATTTTGGGGTGTTACGCCCTATTTCGTCAACACTTTTTTTACAAAGCACTATGCTTTTTTCCAACAATATATTACAACTGTTTCATTGACAAAAAATGGTCACAGAGAGAATGACTATACCAGACACCAACCCTATGACCGCTCGATTGACGGACGAACGCTCCAATCAGTGTGTCATTCGCTACGATATGAGGGGTGGGGGTAACTTTTGATTTGATTAGACAAGAGAATGTTTTCTAAGGGTCAGTTGTATTTGAACTTTTCAAAACGGGAATTATTCTAAAATCTAATTCCACATATTTATTAAACATGGTTTAACATGGTTCAATTAAAAAGATGAAAGTTAACATTGTGGGAATGGCTGTATATACCGAAGTTGAGATAACTTTTAGCCCGACCTAAATGTTGTTTTTTTTCTGTGGTAGAAAGATATGCTTGTATTATTTTATGTGTGAAACAAAAAACCATCAAATATGACTAAAATAAAAAATGAATTTAGTAACTGATTATCAAAACGCGAAAGCTCATTGTTATCACTACCATTCCCGTTTATTCATATTATTGTATATGTTTTAAATATTTTTTTGATCATGCCGTTTTAAAACAGACCCTGAGCGATCATTTCGAAGGATCCGGGTTCTAAATTTTGCGTAAAAGTGCAAACGGCACCGATTTCTCATATTTTATACTTTAGTTCATTCATATCAGCCGCTTTGTTTCACGATAAAGTTGAAAATGATAGCGATTAATCGTCTATATCCAGCTATAATACACACGTTATTCAAATTTGAAAAAATACACATACTTATAAAAACGATAGAAGTCTTTATGTGAGTGTTAGATCTGAATACGGTCAAATGCTGACAAAACCTGAGCCATAGTTTTACTCTAAACATAAGTAAATCCATATTTGTTTGGCTTCAAGGCGTTCATTCTAGCTTTGAAGGAAAAGAATATATCAGAAAATATATTCAAAGTAGGCAATAGTTATATCTACTCTTTTCCTGAAGTACAAGTAGATATTTAAATGTTTAAATATGACGAAAAGCTGGATGCGACATGAAACTTCAACATACAAGTGTTTATCGTCAACGTTTAGAACGCAAATACGTTACGTCGTCAAGCAAAATGATTGACGCTCCGCTAGAGTAGCACTTTTTTACTTTAAGATTAAACGAAAGGACAAACTGCATTCTGTAATTTGTTTTTGTTATAATTTCACGTTGAAATAAACCATTACTCTAATGTAACGCATAGTAGCATGTTAAATGTCTACCTACTGACCAGAGTTGAAAACATTTTCAAATTAATTAGGTGACATTGGTGAATATTAACGGTTACGACACAGAACCGGGATACAAGTGATGAATAAAAGAACAGAACAGAAACAAAAATGGCCAACTCCATATTTATTGATGTTTGTTGGATATACATAATATACTAACTGCACTTGGATCTGAAGTAAATAGTTACATACAACTTATATTATTGTAATTTGTAATAATTATATAATACATTTTACATGCGAACTTTGAAATAAAATACATGCCTAATAAACACTTTTAAATGTAACACAGTGAAGTGAAAGGTATAATAACGAATTACATGTATGAACAAATGAGCCGTGCCATGAGAAAACCAACATAGTGGCTTTGCGACCAGCATGGATCCAGACCAGCCTGCGCATCCGCGCAGTCTGGTCAGGATCCATGCTGTTCGCTTTCAAAGCCTATTGGTATTAGAGACACTGTTAGCGAACAGCATGGATCCTGACCAGACTGCGCGGATGTACAGGCTGGTCTGGATCCATGCTGGTCGCAAAGCCACTATGTTGGTTTTCTCATGGCTCGGCTCAAATTAATCGTTAGCGGCATAAGGATGTAGTACAATGAAAAGAGTTTAATTTCTAGGCAGTATCAGAATGGCATGACAGTATTATATCTGAATAATGACGAGAGGGTCAACACAATCCTCAGCTGGAAAGTCACCTGATTAGTATTATAATCACACTTGTTACTAACAACTGAATAACCTTGTGCGGGGAGATAGGTTCATGTCATCCTCGTGTACATTTATTATCAGACTTAATCCACGATTTTGTCCGCTATGTTGAACACACAAGTAGAATATTTCACTTCTGCACTTCTAGCTTGTTTTGCACAAGCAATTAAAACTATCACTGCTAGGCAAATATATATACTCGGCATTTCCTGTCAATAATAGCGTTAATATAATAGATAATGTATGAGAGATTAGTGAGTTTTGCTATAAATGAAAAAGACACTGTTATTTCAAACGATTCATGCAAAGAGGAATCTGATGACGAAAATTTGACAAAGGGCATGTCTACAAATCCCGTAACAGCCACTTTCTAAACAGATGACTGATGACAAAGTTATAACTTAGGAATAGAAGGTTACTTTTGAAAAACATTAAATTAAATATTTTAAAGAAAATATTTACTGTTTCAGTTGCTGGTGACCCCTAAGTGCAGTAAACGATGAACCAATTCAACATATTTCATAAAGGTCCAATATTCTTTATGCGGTTCATACGAAGTCATTTATAGTTTTTGTTTTAATTCAGCTCTGTGGCCACTACACATTCAAGTCTTTTAACAAATTTAAGAAATGTTCATACAAGGATGATTTTGACTAAGTTTGCTGGACGTCCTTCAAGTTGCTTATAAGAAGGAACAATTTAAATGTTCTTGTTTCTTCTTTAAGCTGTCGTGACCCCTTAAAGTTGACAAGCTGAATAATTTGAACAAACGTGCAAGGGTGTTTATCACCAAGTAGACATCCAGCAAACGGTTGAGAAGAAGTTTTTATCTGTCTTTTTTTTCAGTCAAGCGGCCCTTTAGTGAAATGAAGCGAAACCTGTTAAATAAAATTGAGAAAGGCTCATGCCAGTATATCTGGAAAAGCTTTCGTGTGTAAGGATTTTAATTTACCCAACATACAAAACGTTTTCAGCTATATAAAATACAGTTCGGTAACAAATGGAGATTTTAAATGAGGTCGTAGAAATTTAGCGGTGTGCCGTAACCATGGAAACGGCTACTGAAACTGGTCATCGCGGAAACTCAAAAACTTTCTTTTGTCATATTTCAAAAGGTAATTGTAATAGAAACTTGATTTTTTTCATATTTTCATTAAGTTATGAATACCTATTGTTTGCAGTGATTAAATTCTAAATATCTTATTAAATTTCTTAATTGTCGTAAGCTCGTGCAATTTTAGTAATTACAGAAAATAGTTTTTTGGACATAATTACAACTATGGCTGATTTTTGGCTTGAAAATGCTGAATAATACTCATGCAATTTAAATTGTAAAATTTTTTAAACGTCAATTTAACATCATTTTATACATTAATACAGCGGATAACATGTCTATAGATTATTAATTCACTTCCTTTTTCAATACACATGGACGATGAAGTTATGGAATAACTCTCGGCTTGGAATATTTTACGAATATTATATGAAAAAGAAAAAAAATCAAATTAATTGTTGGAAAACATGTGGATAAATTATGTTTTTGTGACATTGTTAGCTGTCAGTATTGTATAGATACGCTTAACATATAAATCATGCGTAAAATTGTTCTCATTTTCGTTGATATTTGTACTATTACTGTTAAGAAATCAAGTATTTTAGATTTGATACTTCTGTCACTTTAATGATAAATCACATTACCGGACTTCTCTCCATAATTCAGCGGTACAATAATAGGAATACACTAGGCATAGAGTAAACACTTCCAGTGTGTGTAGAGCGGTTCTATCAAAGTGGTGCTAATGGTCATGTACATGTTTCTATGAAAACCTGGTGCGCCATGTTAATTGTCAATTGCTTGATATCAGATTTAATGCTTAATGCCGAACACCTTATTCAAATTGTTTTGAAAACGAAATGACATTTATTAAGTACTATGAAAGGCTATGGAAGCCGGTGCTAATTGCCAAATGCTAAATGACAAATAGTTATGTCAAATATTGCCTGTGAAATGGTAATTGTCAAGCAATAAATGATAACTGTTAATTACAAAATTCGAAACAATAAATGCAAATGCATATTGCTAAGTTCTTATTCAGATAAAGAGCTCAATATATCAGTGTATAAATACAACCATTAAATAGTCATTGGCCTTGTAACATAACTTTGTCTCTATTAAATTTTTAGAGTGAAAAGTTTGGATCATGTCATCTCACAACCTTTAGAACATGTTCTTGATTCAAATCAGGCTAATAGAACTTAATATGTTTTCACGTGATTAAAAGTAATAGTCTTAGTTTAAGGGATACAGATCATAAACGCATAGAGTAAAGGCGTTTGACGGGTAGCATTTATCATTTGGCAATAATAATAGGCATTATAGGCATTAGCACAACACAAAGGATATGGCATAAGGCATTTGATATGTATGGAAGGCTGGTGAGCCATGAATACAGCCAAATGCTAAATGACAAATATTAAATGCTAAATGCCAAATACTTAATGCTAAATGCCAATTACTTAATACAAATGCCAAATACTTTATATAAAATGCAACATACCAAATGCTATATGCCTATGGAAGGCCAATGCGCAATGCTATTTGCAAAATTGTTAATGCAAAATAAATGTTGTTTAAGAACTGCTTAATTTCATTGAAATAAAAATTGACAGTTGTATAATCATTGCCCTTTCATTACATAACTTTGTCTCTGTTACATAGTGTAGTTTACAGCAAACTATTCCGGTTTCATGTCCCCGTAATATCAGCAACGTTGATGCTTTAAATTAGACTGGCAGAACATTTAACTTTTTCAAATGAGTAAAAGTTACATTCATTAGCTGAAGAGATAAAGATCATGAAGACTGATAATTAGATACTTACCATTTATCATTTAACAATAAGAATTTGTTTTTATGACTTTTAGCATTTTGTATATGGCATATAGTATTTTATACGTAGCATTAGCATCAAGTAGGTGACATGTAACATTAAGCTATTGGCATTTAGCATTAACTATTCCTTATTTAGCATTTGGCAGTTAGCATAGAACATCGGTCTCCACTAACTGCGCAGGGACAATGAGCCCAGTGTTACTAAAGGAGAAGTTCGCCAAGCATTTTAGATGATGTTAGATGATCAAAATATTTTGGCCGCCAGCTGTTTTCGTAAGTAAATCATCAGACGTAGTTAGGAAGCTAGGGGTTTATCCAACTTCTCGTAGTTCGTATCGTGTAGGACTGCTTACACCAAGTAGGAAGTGACAATTCAGTGCTACATGTTAAGTAGTCCAAAATGAAGTTCCATGTGGTTGATAAGATCTTGTACATTGTATACGAGTCAGATAAGGATGTGACATAGCTTTCTCTTAGTTGTATTGCTTATTGTATTGAGAAAAGATCTAGATAACTTTCACTGTGAATTTCCATATCTACATGTATACGGGCTGTTGCTAAATGACAAATTTCATGGGACTATTTTCAGAAGGTGATGTTTTTTTCCAGACAGATAATAGGAGATTAGGAGTTCCAGAGGAAATGCTTACCGACTGTGGATCGCAGTTTACGTCAGACCTTATGGCAGAAGTTAGTAGATTATTGTCATTAAGGCAGTTAACTACAACACCGTATCACCCGATGTGTAACGGTTTAGTAGAGAAGTTTAACGGTAGTTTGAAGCAAATGGTGAAGCGTATGTGTAGTGAAAGACCTAGAGATTGGGATAGGTATTTGAATGCTATGTTGTTTGCTTACCGTGAAGTTCCGCAAGAAAGTTTTTCTCCCTTTGAGTTACTTTACGGCAGAACTGTTCTAAGAGAGATATGGGCTGGTAAGACGGAGAATGATGAGGTTAAAACCACTTACCAGTATGTTATGGATTTGCAAGAAAAGTTGGAGGATACGTGTAAGATAGCTCAGCAACAGTTAGCGAAAAGTAGTGCTAGATACAAGAAGTATTACAATAGGAAGGCTAGAGATAGGGGGTTTAAGGCAGGAAGTAAGGTACTTGTATTGTTACCTACGAAACATAATAAGTTGTTGTTACATTGGAAAGGTCCTTACGTAGTAGTAGAGGTAGAAAATAGACTAGTTTACAGGATAGATGTAGACGGAAAGTTGAAAGCTTTTCACGCAAACATGCTGAAACAGTACTGTGAAAGGAAGGATGATAGTAAGTGTATACCAGATAAGGGTATATTAAGTAAGGTTGGAGCAGCTATTGTAGAGGAGGATCAGAGAGATTATGATAGATTAGATCCGAATAAAAGTAGTGATGAGTTTTCAAGTAGAGTAGAAAGGGATATAGTTTTATGTCCTATAAAACAGGGTACAGGAACGTACAAAGATGTAGAGATCAATCCAGAGTTACCGGTAGAATGTAAGCAGGAAGTAGTAGATTTGCTAGAAAAATTCTCAGATGTCCTAACAGATATTTATTTTGTATATATATTTTTATTGATAGTTTTTAAGTTTATCCCAAATTTTGCCGCCATTGCAGTTCCACTCACAGATTTTGACGAAAAAGGGTCAGCCAAATCTTATAGAGTGGGGTGAAAGTTAAGAAAAGGCTTTCCAGACTTTGAAGGCTAGCTTAATGGGTCCGCCTATTTTGAAGTTGCCAGATTTAGATCAGACTTTTATATTTGGAGTAGATGCTTTAGGCTTGGGCTCAGTATTGCTTCAGGAAAGTGATAGAGAGAAATTACCTGTAGCGTATGCTAGTAGGAAACTACTACCTAGGGAGCAAAATTACTCAGTGATAGAGAAGGAGTGTTTAGCGATAGTATGGGCAGTAGCTAAGTTTTACCGGTATTTGTTCGGTATAGACTTTGTCTTAGAAACAGATCATCAGCCGCTCACTTATTTGAATAAAGCGAAACTTAGCAATTCCAGGCTGATGAGATGGGCATTGGCATTGTAGCCATATAGGATCAGTATTAGAGCAATTCCTGGTGGAGAAAATGTAGGTGCAGGTTACTTGAGTAGAGTGTAGACAGGTGGCTATATTATATGGTGTACAGACAGTGTCAGTGTTTTTTTTTTTTTTTTTTTGTTATTTTCAGTATGTCATTTTGTTTTCATCTAAGAAAATTATAAATAAAACTGACATACGGGCCTCAATGTATCTGTAGCTTAAATGCAGGTATTGCATCATCTTTTTGTAAATTTTTGAGTTATTGAGGTAAATGTCAGATTTTTCGCATGAAATAACTCTCATATTTTCCTGAATTTCATAATTAGATTTCCATGTAAATTTTATTAAATTCGGTTCAGTAATAAGAAAGTTGATATTTTATAAACTTCAGTAATTCATGTTTTTATGTTTTTATCCCCAAAACCACTATAACGGGCCTTAAATTGTCAAATTCAAATCCGCGCCAAAGTAGTCAGATTTCCCGGCTATATCGTGATTCCCGTGGAAATGCAAATAGTCAGAGTACACGCATATGTCGTGAGTCCTATGAAATTTAATATTTGGCGGGACATTACCCTAAAAATAGACTGGACTAGATATGCCTAGTGCACACCACTTTCGACATTAGACGAATTTACGTCAAATTGATTTTTCTTGGTAGAAATTTATGCTCGATCGGATTCTACAGGATTTTGCAACATTTACTTTTCGGCATGTGATTTTGGCTAGTTTTGGTATGTCAGGATTATTTATTAAAATTGTCAGGCTTTTGTAAATTATTTCGAAAGAGGAATCTAAAATGTTTCGTTTATATAAGCGGTAAGATTTGTACTGAGATTTGTGTAACATGATAAGTGTAAAGTACTCTTTGTCATAAATATATGTCAAACATTTCGTTGTTAATTATGAAACGCCGATACTGCATTGCATTGTAATATATAAATCTATGTGGTAAGTCTAGTACCATGTACTCAATATGCAATTGTAATTTGAAATTATTGTGTGCATATCTAAACAGCGTCCGTTTTATTGAATGGAAATTGATATTATATTCATGCTAGCTTTTGTATAACGTTTAATTTGTATTGTATTTCGTTAATGTTTTGTTGTAAATAATAGCTGCAGTTTATCATTTCCTTATCTATAATTTTTCATCATAAACTTTTCATATCGTTTTCATACTTTAACCTTAGACCTGTAAGTAATTAATTTTAGAAATAATGGAAGTAATAAGTGACGTATTTTAATCACGTGATGTATGAACTTAGTAGCACTCATATTTTGTATAAGTAGCACGTATTATTTATGGGAGCCTACGGAGGTATTTGTAGCAATAATTTTATGCCCTTACTTATTTGTTTTGCTATAGCGCTTACCATATGTTATATATTTTAGCTTCTTCCACCAGACGACTTTTACCTGGTGATGTCACGACCCGGAAGTACAATACCCGAGGTTATTTTATCTTCACTCGCCTGGATGTGATTTTCCCAGCGCAGAGCTTTCGTCCCATGGTTGTGACGTAACCCGCAAAGACGATGATTTTTGCCATCAACTGAAACAGCTCAGGGATGCAAACACCTACCATCATACGGAGCCAAAACGGAGTCAACGTTTTCACGGTTTAGAGGGACTTTACTTGAAGATATGTTGTTTATTTTTGTGCTACTTAAAGTTCGAAGTTAACGGAAACACCTGTGTCACGGAACTGTTAGTGTTAGGTCTTTATACCTGTAAAAGAGATACTGAGCTCATATTTTTTTGTTCATTCCTTCTTACAATAAGTTTTTTTTCACTTTTCATTTATTCATTGTACATAATAATTTTCTGTAAATAAATTTGCAAATATTGTAATGGGTGTTGATTTATTCTGGTAGTTATTGTTCCCGGTACGTCCATCCTGTCACAACATGTACATATTGTATCATGTTTCGTGTATATGGCATGATATTCTAGTGAGACAGCACCATAAAGTTAAGCTTCGTGCTCACTGCTACAAGTAGGCACTCCCTTAACACTATTGAATTCTTTTTTGAATGACACCACACACAAATACACACATTTAAATATTTAAATTCTTGTACATTTCAGGTAGCCTGAGAGACAATTTCGGTACCTATGATAGCGTTGTTCTTACAGTCAGTGTCATGGAGGCGATTGCGATTCTTTGTCCTTGCTTTAGTTTACAGACGAGTTGATAATGTTAAAAAGCAATCAGAGGAAACAACAGAAGACTCTCCAGAAGTCATAGTCACTCATTTATAGTAACACATTTTCATTTATTCATTAATATTTTGGGTGAATCAGACCACATTGAATGATGCTGTATTGTTTTCGGAAAAACGTTTTCAGACAAGAAAACCAAAGACAATCAGACACCCACTACCACAATAAGGTCCGAACATAACGCTGTGCTGAGTTCGGTTATATTTTCTTGTCATTCAGAAGCATGTAGTTCATTCAATCTTCACGTGTCAATTTACATTACATCTCACGTACAGACTCAGTCAATTAAGGTAGCAGTCTTGCAGTTTTAACTAGAGTCAAATTATTGACACAATTATGCTGCAGATTATGGATGTTGTCATTACAAGAGATAACGATGAAACCGTGTCAAACATTGAAGTCACTGATCCAGGTCTGTCTGACAATAGCGGTAAGGTCGCTCGCGATCATTTTTCAGTGACTTTCAAAGCAAAAGCTGCCAAACCTCTACCAGTGAGACAAACTGTTTCCTTTCGAAAACTTAGGGCAATTGATGTTGACTCATTCAAAGGGGATCTTCTGAAATCAGAGTCCTTGAAAGCAATCATGCAAAAGGCAGATGGTGATGAGTTAGTTATGTCGTTTTTCAAAGCTAAGGCGCGTCTTTTTGGCTGGTTGAAAAGATCGGTATTCTGAAGTTTATTTTTACTTTCTGATACTTGTGGAAGCAAACCACTTACTTTTGTAGCAAGCTTTTTTAGCATGATCTGGTATTTTTTGCTAATGTTAGAGCCTTTCTCGGCGGGGATTTTATTTACATTGTATTGTCTAACTTGTTGAAAGTAGGCTAAGTGCGAGGATGATATGCCCTAAACGCGTTTAAACCCCCAGTTTCCTTTATAAAGGTTACTGACGGTTCCAAGGCGGTGCCCCTATTTTCAACTGTTTTTCTGTCTGTCTGTCTGTCTTGTATTTTGTGTTACGTATGTTGTCTTGTTTGTTGCTAGTGTTTCTTCCTCCTTCACCTCACTCCCACTAATACCCCATCCTTTCCCCTTGCAATTGCACTCCCTTGTTTTGGCATCCCCTCCTTTACTATGGGCTAGTTTTCATGCCTCCTTTATTTTAGGCTGCCTGAATCCTAAGGCGGTACACGATTGTTTCTCCTGCTTATATGTCAGCGTTTGTGTGCTTGTCTGTCTAAATCGGTGCCCTAAAGGGTTGTTGTATCTTACTTATCTGTTTATCTCTATATTAGTTAGTTGAGAGTGGCTGTGTATGTTTAACTTTGGCACATGAATGTCTGCGTTATTTTGGTTTACGTTGTAGTGTAACTAGTATCTAGATGAGGAAGTTACTGCAACTACTCTGTAAGGGCGGATAAGACGTTTGAAGTTCATAGACTAAAGAAGAGTTGCAGAATTTCAACAAGTTTTCGAGCTATAGGGCCAGCGCATGAGAGTTTTACCTTAACGGTAGTTAAATGCTATAGGCGATAGCAAATATAGCCTGAGCATCGGAAAGCTGAAACAGAGTCCCAGGGTTTGGTAATCTACTAAGATAGTAGAAGAGTTCCAGATTAAAGACGAGATTCAGTGTAGTTGGCGAAGTGCAGCCAAGGCATCGGGGTTATACCTATATGGTAGTTGAATGCTACATGTGATTGTATATAGGCGTTGAGCGTTACGGCTTTATTTAAGAGCTCATAGACTGAGCATCTATGCGATAGGACTCTTTATGTTGTTGTTCAAAGACATTGACTGACGGGAACTTCGACAAAAAGACCAGTCAAGAATAGTGTCTCCAGCCTATAGGAGTTTGAGCTGATGTCATCAGTTGAAGGTTGCGTGTTGAAACATTAAGTGATTTTTGTCTGATCCCTGAAATTATTTAGTTAATAATTTAAATCATTTACGAATCATTTAGGCAAGGTAGCCAGAGGAAAATTCTATGTATGAGATATTTGGTCTCACCAGCTACGTGTTTTTGTTTTAATATTTGCTCAGTTGATCATAGTGAGTAATTGTCGTGTGCTACTTAACTGGTTTCCTTGTATATATAAAAAAATACAGTCTGTTGCATGTAAGGTGATTTCAGGCATGCCATGTCGTTGACATTTCTTATAGATATATAATTTATTTCTTCTACAAATGCCTTTGTAAATCTTCTTTTTGAATCATTGTGTATTTGCCCATCTTCAACAAAACGTTTTTATAGATTGTCTGGAATCGTATATATTTAGAATTATGCCTTATTTACATGTGTTCATTGGGACTTTAGGACATTTAACAATTTCGTAATTAGTTTGACCTTTGTGCATTTCATACGGAATGTTGGGGCAAAATAGTTATACGTTGGTATTCCTCTACATAAAGAGAATTTTCGAATTATTGATATTTAACAAGGTCAATACTAGCGATGAAACGAGTAGTCAGAATCAAATAATTGTCGATAGAAATGTCAGGTCGTCGACAATTTATGTTAAAGAGCTTGACTCGATGACGTTACCCAACCTACTGATACGTTTGATATGTTGTTTTTTGTGCCCCCCCCCCCCCCCATGAGTGGTGGGGGCATATAGATTTGGTCTTGTCCATCCGTCCGTCCGAAGTTCGTGACGCGCCTAGCTCAAAAAGTGTTTGATATAAATTGATGAAACCTTGCATGAGTCTTTATCATGATATGAACTTGCGCACCTCCTATTTTTCGTCTGGCTCCGCCCCCTATTTTCAGAGTTATGGCCCCTGGAATAGTCAAAAATGCACATTTTTCCTTGTGACACGCCTAGCTCAAAAAGTATTTGATATCGATTCATGAAACCTTGCATGAGTCTTAATCATGATATGTACTTGCGCACCTCTTATTTTTCATCTGGGTTTGTCCCCTATTTTTAGAGTTATGGCCCCTGAAATAGTCAAAAATGCACATTTTCACCTTGTGACATGCCTAGCTCAAAAGGTATTTGATATAGATTCATGAAACCTTGCGTGAGTCTTAATCATGATATGAACATGCACACCTCCTACCTTTTCTCTGGCTCCGCCCCCTATTTTCAGAGTTATGGCCCCTGAAAAAGTAAAAAATGCACATATTAACCTTGTGACACGCCTAGCTCAAAAAGTATTTGATATAGATTCATGAAACCTTGCATGAGTCTTAATCATGATATGAACTTGAGCACCTCCTATTTTTTATTTGGGTCCGCCCCCTATTTTCTGCGTTATGGCCCCTGAAATAGTCAAAAATGCACATTTTCACCTTGTGACATGCCTAGCTCAAAGAGTATTTGATGTAAATTGATGAAACCTTGCATGAGTCTTAATCATGATATGAAATTGCGCACCTCCTATTTTTCATTTGGGTCCGCCCCCTATTTTTAGAGTTATGGCCCCGGAAATAGTCAAAAATGTACATTTTCAACTTGTGACGCACCTAGCTCAAAAAGTATTTAATATAAATGGTTGAAAACTTGCATAAGTCTTAATCATGATATAAACTTGCACACCTCTAATTTTTTGGCTGGCTCCACCCCCTATTTTTAAAGTTATGGCCCCTGAAATAGTAAAAAATGCACTTTTTCACCTAATGTATGTGCCTAGCTCAAAAAGTATTGGATGTAAATTCAGGAAACCTTACTGGAGTCTTTATCGTGATGTGACCTTGCACATTTGGCATTCGTCTTGAGAATCTTAGCTCTTATTACAGAGTTATGGCCCTTGAAATAGCCAAAAATAGTGGATTTTTGTTTGTGATGCTCATAGCTCAGACAGTATATGGCCTAGAATAATGAATCCTTTTCATAAAATGTTTGTTGAGGCTATACCCTCAAACTGAGACTGCAAACATTTGAATTATTGTCCTACACCGTGTCCTACAAACACATTCTAGTTTCATCTGGTATCCGTAATTTAAGCGTTCTATTCAACATTAACCACTTCCCACATAGAAACCTAGCTATAGCCGCATCCGTTTAAATTCCATTTTGTTTTGAAATCAGGTTCCTTCGAAGTAAACATGTTCCTGTTTTTAGAGGGGTACAAATTACGGACAACCTGTATAAAACGTTGCATTAGTCTATGGAATAGTTAATTCATTGAACAGATGATGCTTATAATTATGCGAGGGCAAGTCACTTACTAAATATGTATTGCTCCCGAAGTCAATTTACGCTTAGAAAAATAAATCAAAAGTAAATATCACACTCATTTTGCACGTTCTTAATTCCAGTTCTTGCGTTGAATCTCCGTATCAAATAATTTGAGGTACCGCAAAAAAGTACTCGCGTGGTGATGAATATTATTGTTGTGATGATATGCCGATTAAAAAGATGAAAACATTCACTTTCTTCAATTGTCTTAAAAGATAATAATAGAAAAATGAAGAAGGTACTAAAATATTTACGCGCTATGATAATAAATAAATTATTTGAAATAAATCTGACCTAGAAATCTAGGATGATATTCAACATGTTGGTCTTCATTTCCATATAAAAACATTCATTAAATCTAGGACGCGTTACATGAAGTGTTGATGGAAGATATTTATACAAGCAATGTTCACTATTCTTTCATGTCTATATTTCTTATAGTCAAGTATTTCATTTGACTTAGAAAGAAGCTGTATCATTTTAGAAATTAAAATAAAATATTTGTCAAATCATTCTGAAAATTTAGTTTTGTTATAATTATATATGGTAGAACTGATTATTTTCCGATTGTGTACCGTAACACCTTTTTGGATTCAATTACCGATTTTGCAACATTAGATGAGATCAAGTATATACGTTTAGATGAATCTATCCCGCCATGAGTGGATTTTTAAGATAAATGGTATATGATACACAAATATAACTTGATAATATTTCAATACAATACTAAAGTATCAAAACACTTCTTTTTTATTAATGGAAGATTCGGATTTTCAATAAAATGTGCAATATGCAACATTTAAAGAAATACATGTACATACTTTTACGTTGAAATTATGTTACCAATGGAAGCAAAACTGTAACAGACTCGGTTTGGCTGAGTCTATTCATGAGACTGACATTTTATTGCCGTGAAAGTGTTTTGTTCTGCTGTACATGAAGGCATTTAACGTTTCAATAAAATCTACAAGCATATGCACCATTGGCAGACAATATACAATTAAAGTGAATACTACTACTGAAGTTTTAAAAGAACTTCTATCCGGAATAATGCTGACAATATTGTACATATATTATATATTAACAGTTATAAAAGTTCAGAAATCATATTTTGGTTTTGTCTGATTTTAGTCATCCAGATTTATCGACTTGTAAATTGAATATATTTTTATAATTTTTTGCTACTATAATGTAGACTTGTACCTTATGTTCGGTACTAATACTCATATAACTCGTAGACATCTTAGACAATGTTCAAAGCGATGACAAAAGCGATCTTTTAACTATTATCCCATTATGTAGGAACACGTCAGGCAATATATCTATAACATTTCTTTCCAAGAAAAATTAAAAACACTTTGAAGTTTCATTGAGTTTCATCAAAATCACATTTTTTTCAGACTTTCCATTGTAAGACTTTGTAAACAAAATTAAGAAGATGTAAACCCACAGCCGATACCCTGATATTTTGGCCATGAAAAAAGGTAGCAAAAAGATAATAGTTTGAGACTCGAGCGACACTGATGTGGTAACAGGCGTAAACAAATTCTAAGGTATGAGATTGAAGTGTTCTGTACCCATAACATGCTTTAGTTTTCAGTCATATTGACAGATTATATTTTTGCGATTCTTGGAAACAAGCAGGCATTATCTGAAATCAAAACGTAAGTTACATAAGAATATTGTGATCAATGTTACATCTAATGTTTAATATAGCGAAAACTTTGATGCCGTAAACGGATAAAGGACGGGTACAGTGACAGATGACACTGATATGGATGTATATGTTGCAAAGCGTTAGACATTCCAAAAATGAAAAAAGGCAGTTTTTTGTTACAAATCTTTCCGGACACAAACTCTAAAAAGCAAAGGCTATGCTGCTAGAAAAAATAATTGAAAGTTATTCCTTATATAGATGAGAATTATACACTTATCTAGTAGTGTGAGACACGAATAAAAGAGAGTGAAAATAATTCTGCAATAAAAACCAAAGAAGAGCAAAAGGTATCCAAAGACGACATCAGAAAACCTCTAAAACCACTTTACCAATTAATGAAAACATAAAGAAACAATATACATATAAGTAACTATGTAATAGAAGGCTACAGTTGTGAAACATTGAATTAGATATACTAAAGGAAAAAAATATTTCTTTAATAGCTGGTGATCCCTAAATGCAGTCAAGATCATCCAGTTCAACACACTTGAGAAAGGTCCAAAATTTGCTAACAGTCGTTAAGCGGTTCATGACAAAAAGTCTTTAATGACTTTGGTTTTGTTTTAAGTCAGCTCTGTGTCCACTACGCACAGTCAAGCATTTTACAAAATTTAAGGACTGTTCAATAACGATGGATCTGACTAAGTTTGCTGAACGTCTTTCAAGTTGTTCATAAGAAGGAATAATTTAAACGTTCTCGCTTCTTCTTTAAGCCTAAAAGGCTCATAATGCCTTTGTTTAAAATGTGGCCGTCAAATTTTCCCTTATGAACTTAAAATACATTAACTTCTTGTTAAATCCTATTTCTGATTATCAATTTTTTTGAATCCACGTTTTATTACCTCCCTTTAATGCTCTAACTAAAAAAGCTTATATGCAATATTAAAAGTAGCGATTTTCTAACCATGTAAATAGGCAAAACATCTATTTGGAAAGCTGTGTCATCTGTTTTTAAGATAGATTTTCAAAGCATAATGAACCTTAAAGCTCTCCTAGCCCCTAAAAGTTGACAAGCTGAATAATTTGTTCAAACGTGCAATGCTGTTTATCATCACGTGGGCATCTGCCAAATGGTTGATAAGAAGTCTTTTATATGTTTTTTGCTCAAGTGGCCCTATAATGCAGTGAAGTGGAACCATTGAACAAACTTGAGGATTGTAGTGTTTGCACTTTGTTTGCGGTAGTAGTGTATGCATTTTGATATACAAATTACTCCAATAAAAATACAAGAGCAGTTTCAATGTACATTTGTATAATAATTATTTAGTATATGATTAAGAGTTAGCATCTTTTTAACAGTAGGCATTTACTAAATTATCACTTCCATACGTGTAGTTGCTAACGTCATTTCATTTTGCACTATACAACATTACAAACAAGGAATATGCATTTACAGTCAAACCTGTGTTAGCGACCACCTCCGAATAAAGGCCACCCTGATAATAAAGACCACTCTTTGATAAACCTTCATTGATTTTATAGAACAAAGTGACCTCTGAATAAAGGTCACCTGTCAATAAAGACCACATTTTGTCTCTCCCTTGGATGGCCTTTGTTCACAAGTTTGACTGTAAAAGATATTCTTATTTGTTTTATTATTTAGCACATTTTACAATAAGCTTATATATTTGCTGCCATTCCACCGTTACAAATACAAACAAAAATAATATTAAAAAGAAACCCTGATGTAAGTGCACAATATTATATGTTATACAACATACCAGAAAACAAATAATATTTCATAGACGTAATTGACATAAAATCAGCCAGACTATGAAATAATCTAGTACGTTTATGTCAAATTAAAGTTAAATTAGAATCATATATATTACTTGTTTAATAATTGTATGGTTTGTTTTGTGTAAACACTCAAGTTAAAAGTAATGTTGTTTCTGCTTTTGCAGCCAAAAACGTTTATGGCAACCAACTTTTATTAGATATAATTGCATTAGTTTTTCTAGTCAACGTTTTCTTTTCAAGATTTAAAAGAATATGTTGTTAACAGTACACTTCAACAGTATATTATATTAAGATATAGGTTACATAGTTTTTTTTGTTACAGAGACAAACATACGATATGTGAGATATATTGAAGCATGTTTGGATACAAATGCTCACTTAATATCTCGTAAAACATTCGACTGTCAACCTAAATATATCGACCTCTACGGGTAGGATTTTATATAAATTTGTATTTCACATGCGAACAATTCAGTAGTAGGTTTTCGTTGAACATTATTTACCATTGCATTTGCCGACTTTTTTGTCAGTATTATATGTAATGCATCTTGACTTTTCTCATCATACAATAGGAATTTGAAGTACGGAAACTATTATCTGAAAACTGAATAATCGCCTGGCTCTGCACTTGTTTACATATTCGTTAACTGATTTTGTAATAATATCGTTATACAAAGGCCGTGTAATTTATGTAAATACTGAAGATACCTTTCATTAATGACAAACCTATTTTGTAAGTTTGACATACACATCCAAGAAAACGCATAAGACGGTACATCACGAAGAAAGTTGTTTATTCAGGTTTATTATAAACAGATATACAAAGAATAAGAAGGGGGTTTAAGGTACGCACGAAACGGTGATATTGCATACACAAAGTTTCTGCTGACAGTTTCTAAATGTGTTTTAAGAAAAGAAAAACATTAAAAAAATACACTAGAGAAGATTCTCTATTATCCGTACCAAGGTGAGGTTATTAGGTCCATTTTTTTCGTTTTTTCTTATCTTGTTTTCTTGTGACACGTGCCTGATGATAACTTATACATAGCATTTCACTATCTACAGGTAGAAATGAATAATAGCAATAGTAATTCGGAATGATTCTAAATAGATGAGTTGATGGAGGTCGGAAGAAATTAAATATCAAGCACGGGTAAGCGATATTTTATTACTCAGAAAATGTCTTTATACTACCACTTTAAAGCTATATTCACGAAAATTTCTTAAATTAATGCGCTGTACGCAGGAGCTTCAAGACATATTTTTTGTGTTTCATCTCAACAACCACGCTTTTTTTTTTATATATTAGCTCAAATTCTATCCTCCCGCAAACAGAGTTGTCACGGTATAATTCCTGCTTGTCTATTTGGTGACTACTTAATGGCATACTTGGCCATGCATATGGCAGAGGGACACGGAAACTGTCTGGATCTTGCTGCTGGTGATGATGGATCAGTTGCTGTTGGGTTCGAGTCAGAAGTATCAAGTGTGGTTTTCACTTTATATACAACTGTTTGTTCGTGATAGGCATTTTGAAATATAGAACAAAACTTTAACATTGCAAATCAAGCAGAAGAATTCTTTGGTATTGAAGAAATCTAGAACGCTTCTGTAAAAACCATTTCTTTCAAAATAATAGCTTATTTTAGACAAAAGTACTTGATGCAATATCATGAATATCCAAAAGAGACAGAAAGGCATAGGCATTTTTTCCCATATTTCCCATCATTTTCATTTGTCCGAGAAAACTCCGTCATGCACATTTCACATCATTTATATCTCCCACAATACGTCGAGACTTTTACTTCTTAGACTTTATCGACCTTTATGATTGGAAGATATAATGTACAAATGAGATTTCTAGCAAAAATATTAGCTGATTATTGAGGAAAAGGTGAAAACTGAAATTTCGTATAAATCCTTTCCGCCGGAAAATGCATTTTGATTCCTTTCTTTTCATTTGTCAGGTCATCATTAATTAATAAACGAAGGCATTTATAAAATACATATGCTTTGCATGGAAAGGTAGACTGTCTTTGATGGAAAATTTACATTTGATGCAACGGAAAAATAAACCGATTTTCCTTGTTAATCAAACCTCAGCAACAATTTGAATCGAAGAAATCAACGTCATGTTTTCCCGTACTTTTTATCATTTTTTTGCACACGACACGAATAGCTTCGCCACAGTGAACATCGTTTTTCACTATAATTCTGAATTAGTAATCTAAAGGCTCTTCTGTGGCAATTACATGAATTTACAGAGATGTAATTTGTAAACCTTCTTGGGCATTGCGCTTTCCGACTGTCATTTATCAAAATTATAATTTTTGTTCCAATAGGTTTTGACTGTATTTTTGAGACACACCGCATATTTAATATTCAGTTTTTTGTTCAGTCATTTAAAGGCGTATGTTAGATAAAATTTTCACGAAGCAGAAATCGCAAGACGCACCGATAACGACACCGTTGCCGGTAAAGTTGCACGGTTTCGGATAATCGGGCAATCGGCGTTTTTATTTCTAGAGAATAGAATGTACGTTTCTGGACATCGTGATAACTTTTGACTGTCACTGTCCCGTCACGTCCAAGCTAATTCTGAGCATGTGTGTAAGAAAATCCCCAACGAAAGTGTACGCTAGATAAAAATTTCACGAGACAGAAATCGAACGACGCACCATTTTCGCTAAAGTTGTATGGTTTCGGATATTCTGACAATCGCCTCGTTTATTTTCAACGCTTGATCAAAACTAGTCCAGATAATAGGACATACCTTTCGTGACAGCGTGATAACTTTTGACTGTCTGTTTCGTCACATCCAAGCTTATTCTTCGTATTTCTATAAGGAAACCCCAAAAGAAGTCTGTTGAGAACGTTTTCTTGTACACGTACATATGAATGTATTTGTAAAGGTAACGGGTCTGATAATGAATTTATGTTGACATTAAAGCATAAAATAGTCTCACTGACTTTTTTGAACGTATGTTTTGAGTTTTGTTTCTGTCATTTTAGTGTCATCGGCAGTCCAAAGTGCATTGAAACCGGTGTCGGGGTATATATTATAATATATCTAACTCATTTGACGTTTCTTTATGAATATTTATGTTTTAGTTATTGGAGTATGACCAGAATTTTATTTTATTTGTGGGTGACCACTCATTTTCTCTTTATATTTTAAAAGAAAACATTATCTTCTGTGGTTCTTGCAAGTTAAATCAAATTCTTTTATGTAGATTTGGATGTACAATATTTTATGATTATGATGATTTTTTGATTACGAAAACAAAACAACAAACAAGTTTCATGCAACAATTTCTTGAACGCATTAAAGTTTCTTTTTGTTTTTCTGAAGGGAAATAATCATGCCTCATGAGATTTGACAATCAGTTATACTTTATGAATCATTTATTTGATTCCTTGATTTATATGCTGTAGCAGACACGCTCTAGATTTCAGGATAAACTTGTACCCTAGACAAGCATATTATAATCTGAAATAAAATGAAAACAAAGTGACCCATATATTTTTTTTAATTTTTAGGTTGCTTATAGAATGAACTAACAATATATGAAATATGAACAAAATCTGTTATTGGAAAAAATGGTGAAAATTTAGCATACGCCTTTAATAGCTGGTCCTATAATATAGTTTTATTTTCTAACCATATAATTATGCTCACACTCTATTTAAAGACCTGCTTTATCTGGGTTTTTTTAAACATAGTATTACAATATGCATAACACTGCGAACAATATATATAGTCATATAAAACTGCTGTCAGACATATTTAAATTTTTGTGATATTGGGTTTTAATTACCTTGTAATGTGAATATAAGTTTCAGTGTCATCGGCATATGCATCACAAAATGATATCCAATGCGGATTCTAAACAATGAAAATTTGGCTATTCTGTTTGATATTCAGAAAACTGCAGAAAAATAACTCGTCTTACACTTACAAAATTTTTCTTATCTTTTCTGTCAGTAAACTGACTTAAAGAATAATTTGCAACATCTGACGTTATAACACTTCGAAAATTTGTGTAAAACGTAAAAAAACTGAAACTGGTAATATACAAACCATAATATGATTATCTAGCAGTACAATCATAAAACGATGAATAAAATAATGCATCTTTTTTTGTGTGTGTAAAAAATAGCTTTCACATTACATTGCTCTGTGCTTCCGAGAAATCTACCCTTACCTATTATCTTTTGTGAATATTCCTGGATAAAGGTAAGCTAAGCTTTAATTGTTTTGCAGAACATAAACTTGATCAGTGGGCTTTACTTTACAGAAAGAAAGGCAGATTGAATTACGTGAACATATATAAAAGCTAGACGTAAACATTGAAAGACAATACAATAAGGAAACAATTACGGCTCTATCATGGTAATCAGGTAATGAATTTGTACAATTATATTAATCCTTCAAGGAAACAATTACGGCTATCAGGTAATCAGGTAATGAATTTGTACAATTATATTAATCCTTCAAGGAAACAATTACGGCTCTATCATGGTAATCAGGTAATGAATTTGTACAATTATATTAATCCTTCAAGGAAACAATTACGGCTCTATCATGGTAATCAGGTAATGAATTTGTACAATTATATTAATCCTTCAAGGAAACAATTACGGCTCTATCATGGTAATCAGGTAATGAATTTGTACAATTATATTAATCCTTCAAGGAAACAATTGTTTTACGAACCTTCCAGTCACTTGTGCTATGACTCATTATGATCGTTGACTTCCTATCAATAATTACGTCTAATCACTGTTTGTTCGAGCTCGTCATATAGGAAAGCCATTTAACTGGCCTAGTTTATGTTACTTTACGCGGTAAACGTTGATTCCCTTAAATCGTATAGAAGAGGTTTAAAGGTAAGATCTAAAATGCGAATATGTTGCTGGCTACATACTATACGAAAAATAGTTTCTGAACTTTTATCGGTGTTTTCAAAAAGTGATAAAATTTAATATATTCTTGGTTCATTTGTTTTTGCTTGATTCAGTTTAAACGGTTACGGTTCTCTATCACTGATTGAATACAAGATATAATTTGATCAAGAGTGGTACATGAAAATGTGAACTCATTTATTTCATGATTATAATAAGGAAAATGTTGACCAAGCTTCTAAAATGCACAGTTATTTTAAAGGTTTAACAACATTTCGATAGCGCTTTACGGCGATATGACATTTCTTTTAGAAACAATTGTCAAAATTGTGTACATCATTTTTGTATTTTGTTACACTTTCAAATGTATATTGAAAGACTTTTAATTATTCATGTCTGACATATTATCAATTAAAACAACGAAATGGTGTTCTTTCTTAATAAAACAACAGTAATACTCAGCCGACCTTTAAGAATTCTAACATTTTTAAGTCCTGAACAGAAACTGTCCTCAACCGTTTTATTATTTAATATCAATATGAAATACGACGGTTTTCCGTTCAACCCTCGTTTTTTATTTATTTTCAGAGTTAACAGAGGACTGGTGTTCGTTTTTTGTTTTCTGAAGGTCTTCATGGAACCCGGTATGGTATTTATGTCGTTTGGAGTTTTCTTCGTTGAGCTTCTGGACAAATTCCAGAAAGATCGCGCAACACTGCAACTGTGCAGTCACTTCTTGTTGGAGTTACTTTAAGCTTTGGTAAGTACTGGATCTTACATGAGTGTCTTTTCATATTGAATCAATCAAACAAGTTGAATAGAAAAACAAATTACGAGGGAGGACCTTTCTTCGGAAAGACACAGATGTAAGAGTTTTTCATCACAAATTTGCCTTTCTGCCGAAAGATCGAAATGTCCTCTTTCTTAACAAATTACATTAAATCCAACCAAAACCTTTCATACTTGAAATGACATCAACGTCAAATGTTATAACATTAGTGATATACCAAAGATATGAGATGGATTGATTTCACTCCAACGGCGGCAATCATCAGTGATTAAAAGTATTAAATGTCATGTTATAAAATGATTAGATATATATATGTATTTTGCCAATTAATATGTTTAAATTGTACTTATTGCCGAATTATTGTCCGCAACTTCATCTTATTGACGTTTTAATGTTTAGTAACTTTGCGTTGCCACCAAGCATTGTTCATGTTGAAATGGAAAAGTAGCCAACCAGCCTGGGGGGAGCGGGGGGGGGGGGAGGAGGTCCGGGGGCATGGACCCCTGGAAAATTTTGAAATTCAGCGCTTCATTTCTTGCATTCTGGGGCATTTTAGGAGCATTTCCACCGCAATTTTATATACAATATAACCCTTATTTTTACATTTTATGAGCTCACCTGTTAAATTTGGGAAAAATAATAAAATTAAGTTTTCTTAAAGGTAAAATTCTTTCTTTCTTTGAGATAAGTAGCATAAATACGAAATACGTTGGGGTCGTATGTAGCAGCAGTCACATACACTTTGAATGCGGTCCTTATTTTGCCTTTCGAAAAACCATTTTCTTTCCTTCTTCTCTTCTTTCCTTCTTTAGGATTTTCCAGGGTGAGTCCGGACCCCCTCTGGACCCGCGCATGCAGTGCAGCGCAGTCCCAGAGGGCTTGTAGACCTTCCTGTCATGGAGCCTTCCTGTTTCTTCACACACAATGAAAACGAAAACATAGTTGAATACCAAACATGAAACGTGTCTCTAAATCTATTTTAATAACACATTTTTTAAAATTTTACCAAACAATAATTAGAAGATTTCCAAGACCCACAATCTTCACAGTTTTGGGAATAGCATTTCAGTTGAAGTCAGGTTTCGATATAAAACAGAAGTCTCTATAGATAGCCATTAAATTTAAAACCAAATCTGAATTCTGAATACAGAAAAAAGATCAGTCAATGTTTGCATTATATTAACGATAGCCTTATGCAAGTAGTTTTTGGTAATATACTGATTACGTTAATTGTCTTCAACATGACTACACGCTCAAGCAAATTTGATTATAAAAATGAATCCTGTATAGCCCAATTTTCACTTTGATTTTGTGTGGTTTAGTCATCTGTATTGAATGGAATTCTTATAGTTTTATGTAACAAAGCATCCATTATCTACCATAATATCAGTCATCAAGTTCCGTTTGACAGCTATACAACAGCAAAACACGTACTTGAGAAAAAGGAACACAGCAAACTGGAGTCTGTCATTTTTCTTGAATTTGTCTATGCTTTCAGGTAATCTTCGTTTTTCTTATATACTTCCAAATATATTCAAATTTTCCAAGTCCATTTGGTAACCTGAAATGCAAATATTACAATACATTCTCGAGTAACAGCTTTTTGTGATGGTCAGACGAAAGAGAGGTAAACTATCGAAACAATGATTAGTTAGTTGCTACAATTGCTTTACTTATTTTAACGACGTCATGTTTCACCGTTTCAGGTGTTGTCAGCGGAGCTCTCATCACTAAACTAGGGCTCCCGTGGGTTACGTTTCTATCTTGTATACTCGTTCCAGTTGGTTTTGGTGCCTCTTCCTTTGTTACCAGAATAGAGCATCTATACATAAGCATTGGTATTGTATCAGGTATGATGTGACTAAAGCTTTACCTTGAGGAAGCACTGGTGTATGGCTAACGCCGGGTAGGCTTTTTCAAAGTAGGGAGCATCTGTTCATACACATTCGTATGGTATCATGTATGTAGAGGTAGCAGTGACGTAAGAGAAAATTTCCAGTGCTCTAATATCTGGGGAACTTAAGTGTCATTTGACCCGTGTTGCCTCAATTCTTCATTCAGTGATATGTCAGAAAGAACTTCATGCAGTATACAATGGTCCAACAAGAGATATAATATAAAATATAAATAAGATAATAATATAAATTTATATAAAATAAATATAATGATTATTGAAGTCAAATTGTCTTAGACATTAAAAAGTTATAACTTAAAGTATATGTTTATCCCATGCCTTACTCATATTTTTATTTAAATTTTCAGTTCTTAAAATACTGCGGAGTCATGTTTGTTCGCATTGGACGAACTTTCGCGTAGTTCGCGCTAGGAACAGTGCGCGAGGTTAAGACCACACTATCATTTGGAAGTTATTTGTTAGAAAACTCTAAAATAGAAGTGATTAATGCAAATAAAGAGATAAATCATATATTTACCAGTGTAGGTCAATCAAACCGAGTCTGCTATTATGTTGCATGGTTGCCACAAATTTTATTGACTACAGTGTGGAAACGGCAAAAATGTCTCTCGTGTTATATCATCTGGTCCTTTTGGTTCATGGAAACATTCATTTGTACTATAATAGAACTCATCTTAAACACGAGAGGTGTTGAATTTCTGTTGCCTCTCATGAACATATTTCGTCACACCGAGTCTGCTATTGCGTTGCTTAGTTGCGTCCTATGCTTCAAAAAGATCTTTTCATAGACTGTATTTTTTCTATTACGAAACAACTATCTAATCTAATTTCAGGAGTTGGAATTTCAATGGGATATGTCAGTGCTGTTGTGATAGTTGGTAGAATTTTTACAGGCAAGAAGAAAGTTCTGCTTCTAGCTGTGCTGAATGCTTCCTCCTCGTTTTCTGGAATAGTGTACCCGTATTTTGTAAATTGGTTGATGACATTGTTTGATCTTAGTGACACGTTTTTAATCCTTGGAGCTCTATACAGTAACACGTTTCCATTGTTCATTCTATGTTGGGTGAATCGGAGCACACTTAAAGATGTTGAATTGTCTTCAAGGAATTCTAAAATTAAGACAGACACAAAAAATGAGGCACCATCCCCCACAATAAAACATAAAGGAAATTTTATCATAAATGGTGTTCAAACATTGAGAGAAATGGTGAACACAACCTACATTTTATTACTTTTTGCCTACGCTCTTTCAGCAGCTGGCATAAATGGATATTTGGGGATAATTCTTGATATTTGTAGATGGAAAGGTTTCAGTAAATCTCGGGGACTATTTACATTTGTCATTTTCAACATCGCTAACACTGTATCAAAACTTTTACCGGGTGTGCTTAAACAAAAACGTGGATTCAATTCTTTTATTTACCCGATAATTTCCACTGTATCTGGTTGTGTCGGGCAGTTGTTACTGTATAAAGGACAGAGCTATGTTTTGTATGTGTTAGGAACTTGTCTGTCTGGCTTTGCATTTGGCGGAGTGCTTTCGGTACCACTTCTTCTTGTGTTAAAAGCAGTACGTCCAGAATTTATTCCAGTAGGATCAGGACTACTTTTTACAATTTCAGGTGTAATATCCGCTATAACAGGACCGGCATTTGGTAAGTTCAAGTTATGTTTATCATACAGCATAATATTTGTATTTTGAAGCTGCAGTATAAACATTGCTTAAAAGATATGAAGCGATGCAGTCGTTTTGTTTCCTTTACATACACAAATTTCTATCACAATGATAATTTTTTTCATTTTAGGTACTGTTCATTATTCTGAAATATGAAATAAAATCTTAGTGATAGCTGTATTTATCGTAATCATACTTTACCCGACACAACAACTTGGTCTACACAGATTCACTGTATGTTTTTAAGAATAACTTTTTTTACCGGAACCCGGCTTACCTGTTATCAGGCATAGTTTAGTTGTCCCAGGATGCAGAAATGCATACATTTCACATATGATTAAAATCGACAAATAGTTTTCAGAACGTATAAGCAGCACGATTTTAATGTACTCGTTACATGTCGCGTGCACATGTTATATCGATTTACAAAACTGTATTGAAATAAGTTATCAAAATGTAGGCAATATGTAAAATTTAATGAAATATACTGAATGAAACCATGTAGAAATGGGAACCTGATTTAACCGACAGCCTACGTTAATCACCAGCATGACCAAGCGGGTCCAAAAGATGACGGTTAAATCAGGTTTCACTGTAATTTACACGAGCGTTATTTAAATCAAACAAAATTACTCCTATTGTATTACCTTGCATTCTTGTACACATTCCAAACCATACATATAACATGTTTTAATCATTTACACGTGATTGTTTCTTATATTAGTTTTGTAACTCAAGAATGCTTCACGCCTCCGTATGTATCTATCGTATCAAACATCTTCTGACCGTATTTTCGACAAAGATCCACATCTGCACCGACACTAGCTTCAACAATACTAATCCCTCTATCAATTAACCTACTGCGAAAAATATCCCAAATTTGATTTCGCAAATAATAAGCAGATAATTTGTGTAAATTTATAGAAAGTGGCAATCTAAGAGTTCAACAGCTATAGGCACGTTGTTGTGAATGAAAATTAAATTATAGCCAGAGCCAGTATTTGAGTTTAAATTGCGCCTAGCAACAACAAATCGGACGCTTATTCCAGTAACTTTAGCGCCACATGGCTAAAATGACTTGTAAAGGGTATACATTGAAACCAAAAACATTCTAACCGATGTCACCAAAACTGGTTATTGGCTAAGAATAAGCTATATTTTATTAAGATGTTTATACTGCCTGGGTGGCCTTGTGAGAGAAAGCCTGTTTCGAGTGTGGGCGTTCGTGATTTTGTTCCCTGGCTGTGTCATATCAAAGACGTGAAAAGTGGTGCTAGTAGCTTCCTCCCGTTAAGGTAGTTCTGCACGTTTGGATCGAAATTTTTTCTACAATGTAGAATTTGATTAAACTCTGATTTTTCAAAACTTCAGAATATACCGAGAAAATTCAGCAAATAAAAAAGATAGGGTCGTGTGCTTAATTTTTTGCTAGACTGATTTGAAAAATATAGACCTCATGCAATATTTCATAATGGAAGTCTATGGGAAAATCATAACTTTTATAACAATTTCGCAAATAGAAATTTTTCTACAATGTAGATTTTGATGAAACTTCTCATAGTTGTGAATAAAGGCATGGCCTATGATGTGATGAAATAAAATGTATATGTCCGTGTGCTTATTTTTAAGATATTTGACCATGATTAAAGTGAACCGGGCATTTCACGCTAATTTTAAGACACATTATTTTGTCATATGTTTTAATACCATATTTTGACTTTAGAAATATAGCAACAGTACCATTGTAATAAATTAACTCACTGGTTACGGTTAATTCATAAAATGATTTTTATTTCCGTGCGCCGAATCCAGGCTTTATTCTACGTTTTCCGGATAAATGGTGTTACGCCATCACTTCCGTTTTATCAAACGTGCAGAACTACCTTAAGAAGATGGTCTACATCAGCCCATCTCAGTATAATGTGTCTCGATGGGATATCATGCCGCATATCTACGGCATGATATTACAGTGAGACAGCTCTATAATGTTCGATGATTTGCTCACTGCTACGCCGTCTTTTGTATGAAATCGTTTGAGGTAGTTTTCACGTTCGGATCAAAATTCATCTTCAATGTAGAATTTGATTAAATCCTGATTTTTCAAAACTTTAGAATATACTTAGAAAATTCAGCAAATAAAAAAAAATAAAAAGATAGGGAGTCTCTGGGAAAATCAAAAGTTTCATAACATTTCGCGAATAGAAATTTTCTACAATGTTATTTTTAATGAAGCTTCTCACCGTCGTAAATAAACATATGGCCTATAATATGGTGAAGTAAAATGTATAGGTCCGTGTGCTTGTTTTTTTTTTGTTTTTTTTTAGATATTTGCCCATGATTGAAGTGATCCGCACATTTCATACTTGCTTTAAGCCATTATTTTGAATTATTTAATGTGTCAGATGTTTAAATATCATATTTTAACTTTAGAAAGATAGTAACGTTGCCACTGTAATAAATACACTCACGGGTTGCCATTAAGTCATAAAATGATTTTCATTTCCATGATTTTTATACGTTATCCGGATAAATGACGTTAGATTCTACGCCAACACTTCCGGCTTATCAAACGTGGAGAACTCTCTTAAAACCTTTTTAGATCGAGGACTATATAAGTGTTCCCCCAATCCAATAATCCTTATCAATTACTAAATAGAGGACAATTAGCACATCAAGTGTCCCCACTAGACCGTGAAGATGTGTGCAATACAGTTGAAAGAAATATTTTTTTCCCTTGAAAGTCGAATAATAATAATAATAATAATAATAATAATAATGATAATAATAAACCACAGGTGCAATGAAACTCGATAATGTGGTTTTATTGAAAAATCAATTGAACAACTGCGACGCTAAATCAAACACATGCACATGTGGTATCATATCTCGTGTATACGGCATGGTATTCTAGTGAGACGGCATTATAAAGTTGGGCATTGTGCTCATTGCTACAAGTAAACACTATCGTTTACATTAATAAAATGTTTTAAAAGACGCCAAACTTGAATGCACACATTTAAATGTTTGAATTCTTATACATTTCAGGTAGCCTGAGAGAAAATTTTGGTACTTATGGTAGCGTTGTTCTTACAATCAGTGTCATAGAGGCGATTGCAGCGATTTTCTTTGTCCTTGCTCTTGTCTACAGGCGAATTGATATTGCTAAAAAGCAATCAGAGGACACAACAGAAGACTCTATAGAAATCATAGTCACTCATTTATAGTAACACATTTTCATTTATTCATTAATATATTGGGTGAATCGGACCACATTTACTGATGCTGCATTGTCTTCGGAAAACCTTTTTTAAGGTAAGACAAACAAAGAAAACGAGGCACCCACTACCACAATAAGACGCGAACAAGACACTTGGCTCAGTTCTGTTATATTTCCTTGTCATTCAGAAGCATGTAGGTCATTCAATCTTCATGTGACAAGTTACATTGCATCTCATGTACTGACTCAGTCATTCAAAGGTAGCTATATATGCTTATATGTCAGTCAGTCTGTGTTACGATGATATCAAACCATAAACATAAATTGCTGAGGATTATTTTAAATAGAAATCTAGATAGAGTGATTTTTAAAATCTCCTCTTGTCAGGGGCTGACAATCCGTATTATGGACATTTTCAAAAATTCTTTCTCAAACCATCATATTTCGTTTATGTCTAAATATATATTCAGGATATTATGTTGTGTTTTGTTTACTGTCATGCTCATCCGTACACAACGACTTTCGTTTTTGTACATTGGCTAGGGGAAAAACACGCTTATTTTCGTATAAACAACTTTGGTACAAGGCTGACCCTTTCCGCGATAATGCACGCACGATCTGACGTCATTCACAAACGTGAAAAATTGGCGTCGTTCAGATTAATCTTTAAAAAATTGTACACCAAACTTTGACAGATAACACTAAATTATAGCTTAAACTATTTTTTTTCTGACGGTTAAAAAAAATTAAATGGACAAGACTGTATGATTTTTCCTGGATGTAAGAATATTTTAAATAAAAATCAAGAATTGCATTTTATAGGAAGTCGATTTACAATTTAGCTAGGACGGGTCTGTTTGGTTGTTCGGTTTAGATGTTGAAAAGAACGTTGTCCTGAAATGTATTTTTACTTTCTGATACTAATGGAAAACAAAACACTTACTTTTGTAGCAAGCTACTGTAAAAATGTAAATGTAACGATTGATTGCTATTTTTTGTATGTTAAAACAGGCAAACTACATTAAAACTAATAGCGATTTGTCCAAGAATCATTAGAGCGGTCTTTATACTCAACAAATGTACAAAAAAAAAACATCATTTAATTATTTTGAAAGTGCTGTTAGATTTTTATACGCACGCAGTCATTACAGATTTTATCTTTATTCCAGTGCAGAATAGAACAATATAAAATATCATATATTTAGATAAAATACAAAAACATTTACATCATGACTTATATGCAGTCATAAATATCGTTCTTTTATACCAGACTTAAAACAAAATATATAAAAGGGAGGTAACTGTTAGATAGAAGTGGTTCAACGGACTGCATAGTCGTTTCATCTGATTAGCTGTAAGCGATAAATGAAATTGTATTTTCATATACCTGGAAACGATATCAAAATTTGATATAAATGAGCAAAAACTGTAATTATATGGAATGGTAACAGCGTTATTATTTTATGACAAATATTTGCAAATGAAAAATAAACAACTTCTATAATTTCGTTATTGTTATTATGCATATTTTAATACAAAATGACAAGAATTGAACATTTTTGTAACGGGACATATGATTCAAATGAATGAACAAAACTATTTGTGGAAAAATTTGATCGCAGACATCTCTCTCGGTTTATCAGATTTTGCCGAGTAGAGATTTTTGAAAACTCAAAGCCAACCGAAGATCGAAAGGTCATGCCCATCTATACCTTGCACTCATTGTGTCTATGGTCGCAATAGCTATAAACGCGCAGCATTGCACATATCTATTTATGATCGCAATAAACATAAACGCCTATGTCTATGATCTCTTTTATCATAGACGCACATAAAAATAAACGCATATGATCGCAAATCATTCTGTTTATGGTCGCAACGGCCATAAACGCGCAGCATTACACATATTTGTTTATGATCGCAATAAGCATAGACGCACATGAAAATAACTGTTATATATGTTATATATGCCAAAAATTAGTCGATATACGAGTTTACGTCCTAGCATAGCTGATCGAACGAACCCTGGCCTCTTATTGCTACCACTGAATTTGAAGATGCTAGATGGAATTTCCTCCCCACTTCGGTTACTTCACCTTAGTGAACCAAGATCAGGAGAAGTAATCCATCTAAGCCCAAAAACAATAAATACCGCCTAAATGACCTCCTTTGGTTAGCGAGACTAACCTAATGACGATTCGACCAACGGTTGACCAGAATTTTCCGCCACAGCAAACAGTCCTAAACTATTTTGTCGACATTAAAGGCAGTTTGTCCTCCAAATTTCTAGACTAAGTTCAACTAGCATCTCCAATAAATCTACATCTGGCTTATCCTGTAACATGGCGATAGCCCCAAAAAGTGTTAACAGGTACATGTCATTCCCAACTGGCGATAAGTGTGTTTCGTGTGGGCGGTAAAACCCAGGTGTTTGACGATCAATATTATTAATAACCCTAGTAACAGTAATCAAATCATCATTTATGATCATTTCAGCGATTTGCTAATAATACAAAATATATAGTTTTACCTCAAGCATTCTATTACAAAAGATTATTCTAAAAAATAAAGGTTTTTTAGTAATTTGTATTTTTACTTGATTCCTCCTGGTGTGAATTAAGGTGCCGCCACGGACAGAAATGTGATGAACTGGTAAGAGAATAAAATCATTGTTTTGTCAACAAAACTCACACATTTCATTAAATTTTGACTAAAATATATTCCCAGAGAAAACTGTGTTTAGTTTCACTTAAAAAACAATTTACATCTAAATTTATAGAAAAATGACTGAAAAATGTTTAAAAAAAAGATGCAGCAGAACTCAACATTCAGACAAATAAGTAAAAAACCAGTCAGTGCTATACAAAACTTATAAAAATGGACTTTTGTACTGAAAAGGAAACCTATGATAGTAATGTTAAACATTCAGTAGAAATGTCTCGTAAAACTGGAAATTTAAGCGTGTTGAAACGCTTGCCGTATGCTCTGCCATCTTTCCATTCTAAAAGAATGTAAACATGAAAAAATATATTAAACATGCATCAAACACTCGGGAGTGATCGGAATGAAAATGTATCAAAATTTCATTTATCGGAAACTGGTGACCTCATCACCAAAAATTATTACGCATAATGGGAACACCTAGGACCTTTACACTGTCACACCTGTGACAATGATATCAAAGGCATTCCGTCAACGGTTTTTTCCTCAGGTAAAGTAATTTTCATTATGTTAAGGTTAACCCATCGTTTTAATTTTCAAAAAGTAAACGTTCCTGTATTAATAAGTACAAAAACGTTTGATATATCGAAACAACTTTTTCAAATGGCACTACTTTTATTATCGCACTAGACTATTTCCAGGGGCTGTTTGTCATGTAAACATTCGGTTAGAAACATGATGAACGTAGAAGTTGGACATTTTCCAATCTTATCTTACTACTTGAATTACTTGGTATGTATGCTTGCAGGTAAATGGAACAGATTTATTATGCAATAGATACTAAAGTGTGTGGTAAATATTTCTGATGCTGAATCTTAAAAGTAAATATTTGTTTTACAAACGTAAACAAATATGCGTAAACACGGAACGTTTATCTCGTGTTTGAAAATGTGAACAAGTATGGAGTTCTGTTGAAGGCATTTTAACGTTTTGAATCTGGCGTTTTTAAAAATGAATAATTTCCTGTGTGTTTTAAATCAGATGTAGTACGATTTTAGGTGAAGTGAATGTTGCTGTTGTTAAAGAAACATAATGGCAAAGAACATGAAGTGTAAAAAACATAATTTACGATCAAAATTTGGCCAGGCTTGTGGTAGGCACTCCCGGTTATATAAACGGAAATGTAGGCAAGATGCCGTAAAGAGAGCCAACCAATTGCATGGTGTATTTGTAAACTCAATAAAAAGAAAATGCCTCCGTACCAGTTTGTCAGAAAATGTTCTTCCAAAAGTGGTAAAACCGTGACAAGATATGTCATCAGACGGATACCGTTATTCAAGCTTGCAAAAGCAAAACTTCTATCGTTAGGTGAAAACACACTAAAATTTGTCATAAGAAGACCATTACCAACAGGTAACAGAATTATGAATCTAGATACTCTTAAAGACAGCGTAACAGACATAACAAAACATTATGTCTGTGTCCTTCTGCTGAAGCTCTTGCTCAAGATGGTCATAGTCCTTTTACCTAGCAAAGTGAAATGGTCATAGTCCTTTTACTTAGCAAAGTGAAATTGTAAAAAGCTGCTTATTTAGTATAAGTTTAGCTGTTTACCAAAGTTTTTACTAAGAATTTTGAATATCTAATATCTCTAAACATGCTAGTGGATATAATGACATTAACATAAGAGCAGTTTGGGGAACAGTCACGGGTGGAACAAGTACAGCTGATCTAAATGCTCAACTAAATGAAACACTTGTCACCATGAATATTCCCCAAATGAACGGAACAATGTTTACCAACACTGAAAGTGCAATTGGTAAGTGGTGGTTAGAAATAATAACTGAGGAAATGAAAAAGGCTGGGGATGAAGAACGTAAATTGGCAATCGAAAGAGGTGATTTTCATCACAGTATTCCTGCAATTACTGATATATGTAATGGAGATTGGTCAAAAACAACTCATAAGCATACATATAGTGCATTAGGCGGTGTTGCTGTGATATTTGGTGTTGAAACCAAGAAACTTCTGCACATAGGTGTCCATAACAAACAGTTTTTTGTTTGCATGTCTGCCAGCCAAAAAATGCTGAGCCAAAGGAGCACGGCTGTTTCAAGGACTGGTCTGAAAGTTCCCAAGCTATGGAGTCCGATATTATCTAAGAAGGTTTTCAGAAGGCTGAACAACTTCATTGTGTCAGATATACTAGAGTTATCGCAGATGGTGACAGTTCTGTCTATTCAAAGCTGTCGAAAATATACCTGTTCGGCGAGGAGATATAAAAAATTAGAATGTGCAAATCACACATGTAAGTGTGTACGAGCAATTGTAGAAAAATTTGTACAAGAAAAGCCCCATTTTTAAAGGAAAAGGAACGTTGTCTGCTAGAAACATTGTCCGTTTAACTACAGCTGTACGTTGCGCCATAATGATGAGATCAAAGGACAAAAATACTAAACTCTTGAAACATGACATTTAAAACTAAATTTACCATATTCTTGGTTTCCATAAGCACTGCTCAGACTTCTGTAAAAGTGAGTCAGAGCAAACAAATTGTGTGAAGATGAAAGCACCAGTAGGACTGGAGAAAATACTGAATCAGATGTGTCTGTTGACAAATATCTAATGATCAGTTTGAATACTGGTAGCTGCCTACAGATATGGAAATAGAGGACTCACGTTTAGCGGGTAAAAGCTCTGTGAGCATTGAACAACTTTAAGAAATAGTGAGAGACGTGTCTGTTATCCTTGGCCGTGTTGCTGACAGAGCACAGAGAGACTCACTGGGCATTTTACAACAAACCTAGCAGAAAGCTGGATGTCTATAAGAGCAAAATGTGATGGTGGTAAGACTACAAACAGGACTGGTGTAATCGTGGCTCCTGGCACACAAGATGCTATATAGTTGTGCGCTTCAGAAGAATCTTGGGCCATTATGGTCACTAGTTGCTTTTGGAAAGGCAACTGGAAGCGAATCAGGGCCATATTTCTTCAGTGCCACAAGATTTAATGTAATGAAGCAACAAACTTCTGAAAAATACAGAAAAACTTAAAAGTACAGACTAAACCGACAAAAACGGAAGCTACAATCTATGTCAATCAACAATTCCAAAACAGCTAAATTAGAATATGGTTGTCCATTGGATGACAATCCAGATATTGCAGGAAATGAGTTGAAGGAAGTCTGTGCAAACGTTTTGGGAAAAAAAGTAAAAAATGAAGAAAAAGTACGAGGGATCAGAGCAGGAGTAAACTTTGGACCACTGAAAGAAAATACAGGTTGACAAGTTCAAACTTTGACAAAGTGATTTCGAGAAGACATACTGATGTGTCAACATGTCTTGTAAAAATATTCTGTACAACAAATTTAAAGAAAATATCCGCGGCTTAGCACACGAAGAACATACCAAAACTGAATATAAAACATAAAATAAAATGCTACAATCAGTAATGTAGGCCTAGTTATAAGCAAAGCATATCCATTATTTTGCTTTCCTTTTTAAGTTGGCCCATTTCTCCATACATGTCTTTTCCGACTGGTGTGCTTAGCCTAATGCTGACACTTGCATACTAATGCTTATCCATATTTCTGCTTTTTTTGATATTGGTTACTGTGCTGGTTAATTTTGAGTTCAGTGTTTCAAAGTTTTCTCTCACCAGCTCTTCCAGCTTTAAGGTTTTGTCTGCATTGAAGTTGCTTGATCTTGTTTTATTTGATTTCTTGGTATTTTTACTGTCAAGCTCTAAATTTTGGCTGCCAGGTGCCATTTTGCAAGAGACAGGAAGTGGAATTGTGGGACTGACTGTAGCAATTAACAGCTTGTTAAATAAATTTAACCACCTGGTAAAAGTTAACATGAGTGTTAGTTAACACTCCTGTTAAAATCATTTGAGCAACACTTTTTTTAACAGTCCGTTAAGTAACAGCCTTTTGAACAACTGGCCCCAGGTTGATGAACTTTAGCAACCAAAACCATCCCATAATTAGGAAATTTAAAATTAACATCTGTCTCGGCCAGCGATTAGGTGCACTTGGCTCTGAAGCAAATTGTCACATACAACTTATATTATTGCAACTTGTAATGGTCATAAAATACATGCGAACCTTGAAATAAAATACATGCCTAATAAATTAATTAAGTTAACTAATTAAAGAAAAAAGCTCAAAATAAATATCTTCAATTGTATCATAGCTCGGTGTTTTCTCTTCACAAATTTGGTGCAGGTAAATTGTGTACAATGAGTGCAGGGTGCGGTAACTAAAAGTGTGCGGGTATTAAATACCCGCACGCTAGTTACCGTACTGCTGGATAGGAAAGTACGCCAGCGTGTCAGGAACAGCAGACAGCGAAGTGTATTTTATTGATTTTCTGCTCTCGCATTGGTTTATTTTACCTGGGCTTTACACATTTGTAAAGCAAGGATTTTAAGTACTCACTGAACTGCTGTATATGGCAAAGTGGAATGCCTACTGAACTACCATATATGGATGGCTATGATACAAAACAGAAAGAACATTAAAACTCGAGGGTAAACGATTTATACTCGGGGACTATGCCCCCTCGTACAAATCGTTTACCCTCGAGTTTCAATGCTCTTTCTATTACTTAATAACTGTAAAAGTAATTATGTTACACTTGTTACTTACTCAACGGAAAATCTCTTATAACCATGTAAGTATATATCAGGATTTCATTTCTCCTTTACCGATATTTTTTCACCTGCTAGACATTATTGAAACGGACCATAATACAAACAATCACAAATGCATCGAAAACAAAATGATATAATCAATCTCAAGTGCATCGAAAACAAAATGGTATAATCAATCACAGGTGCATCGAAAACAAAATGGTATAATCAATCACAGGTGCATCCAAAACAAAATGGTATAATCAATCACAGGTGCATCCAAAACTAAATGGAACAAACAACAAATTTACCCCTTAAGACGAAAATCTATCAATAACAATCAATATAATTTTCATCTTAAAGTTTACCATTTCTTTTCAAGAAAAATTAAACCACTTTGAAGTTTCATTAAATGTTATCAAAATAGCAGTTCTTTTTCAAACTTACAATTGTAAGAATTTGTAAACAAAATTTCGGACGGTGTGAACCCACAGTCAACCTTGGATTTATTTACAGGTGGTAATTTTAGATGTATTTCTATCCTTACCCTGGGTGGAAGTCTCCACATGTTCTAATTATCCACGATTATGTCCGCTTTCTTGTACACATAGGGTGTATGTGTGTTAATAAGCGCGCATGTCTTTCTGGCTCGTGATGCATGGATTATTTAGGGTCGCACCCCCAACCCCAAAAATAAACAACAACAAAAACAACAACAAATCTGAACAAAATGTCCGTGCACTGGAAAACAATTCTGTAAATGTTCAGACATTCCATCAAAATAGATGTTGAAAATGGATTCGTTGTAATAGATATTTTTTTTTTTTTTTTGGATTTAACGTCGCACCGACACATGGTAGGTCATATGGCGACTTTCCAGCTTTAATGGTGGAGGAAGACCCCAGGTGCCCCTCCGTGCATTATTTCATCACGAGCGGGCACCTGGGTAGAACCACCGACCTTCCGTAAGCCAGCTGGATGGCTTCCTCACATGAAGAATTCAACGCCCCGAGTGAGGCTCGAACCCACATCGATGTAATAGATATAACTATAATATTATATAGCTAGTACCCTTTATTTCATGTAAATCTGACAAGCTTCCAATGGTTGCAGCACAATCCAGGACCAATTTTACTTCTCTGTAACTTTCATTTTCTTGAAAGACAAGTGGAGGTCATGTTTCAACGCAGAGAGTTTATCCATATATGGCTGACTCCTAAGATTAAATGTGTTGAGGCAACTAAAGAATGTTAGAAAATTCTTAAATATAAAGACCGGAAGTGTATTTCTTTCGTGAGTGTTAAAAAAAGTAACAATGCGTATACATGTGCGTGAAATTAGCCAGAGCAGCCAGAGTAGCCAGAGTTCAGCCAGAGGTCAGCCAGAGTTTAGCCAGAGTAGCCAGAGTTCAGCCAGAGTTTAGCCAGAGTAGCCAGAGTTCAGCCAGATTAGCCAGAGTTTAGCCAGAGAAGTCATAACTCTGGTTACTCTGACTGGCCAGAGTAGCCAGGGTTCAGCCAAAGAAGTCATAACTCTGGTTACTCTGGCTGGCCAGAGTAGCCAGAGTTCAGCCAAAGAAGTCATAGCTCTGGTTACTCTGGCTGGCCAGAGTAGTCAGAGTTCAGCCAGAGTAGCCAGAGTTCAGCAAGAGTAGTCAGAACTCTGGTTAGTTAGTTACTCTGACTGGCCAGAGTAGCCACAGTTTAGCAAGAGTAAACAGAGTTCATCCAGTATCCAGAACTCTGGTTACTGTGGCTGGCCAGAGTAGCCAGAATTCAACCAGGGTAGGCAGAGTTTCTAGATTTTTAACATGTTCTGGCTACTCTGGTCAGCCAAAGTAGCAACAGTAGCCCGAGTCACCAGGATATCATTTGCTCTGGTTACTCTGGCTGTTTCTAGCAGAGTAGCCAGAGTTCAGCCAGAGTAGCTAGAGTTTCTAGGATTTTAACATGTTCTGGCTACTCTGGTCAGCCAGAGTAGCCAGAGTAACCAGGTACCATGTTCGCAAAATATTTTCAGTTTTAGCTAAGTTTAATTATGAAATTTAATATGTCATTTCTATCTTAATAGCATATTTATTTTCAGGTACATGTGTTTTTTACTTTCAATTGGGTGCCATTTTTTTCAACAGAAGGAAGTTGAGACAGTACACTGGGGAAAAAATATGCTATGAATAAGATCCAGAATGGGTCAATGCAAAACAAAAGACCATGACAGCCAGGTTGCACTGCACTAAATCACAGTCCAGTGTGGTATGGCATACAGCCGTATAAGTACTGAAGCTCCAGGATGGATCGGTGTCGCTTCGTCGTATCTACCCTTCGTGGGAGGCAGGCTACTTTGTAAAATTACTATTTATATAAAAGGAAAACATATCTAAGCATTATTTACAATGTATATAAACAAACAGCCTTTGCATATACCCGTTTATTATTTTTTTTTTTGAAAGTGTCATTTTTTTTATTCGTGGTATTCTTAACTTTGTTCGAAAATCATGCCGTCTTACTGTTTCTTTGTTGTTGTTGTTGTTCTTGTTTTATTTGATATTTTTAGGCTTGTTTTAAAGATTTTCAATCTACCAGAAATATATAGACCTGTTCGCTTTAATCTTTGTGAATTTCAGCCTTCATATACCACACACACAACACGCAACAGGTCTAAGTTTTTATTTACATTATAATTATATACAACAGTTAGTGCAACCTAACCATGTATAATATAATTTTTATGAAAAAGGGTCATACATTTTAAAAATGGCTCTAGTTTACATGTTTGTCTGTATTTTCTCTGGCCGTTCTGGCCATCCAGAGTAACCAGAACTCGTGCGCATTTCAGTTATTCCTGGTTACTCTGGTCAGCCAGAGTAGCCAGACTATGTAAAAATTATGAATCAGGCTGTCCTGGTCAGCCACAGTAACCAGAGTTCTGATTACTCTGGCTACTCTGGCAACAGGTTTTACTGTATTTTCTTTTGCTATTTCTGATTAGCAGGGTAGCTAGTACCAATGGCCATCTCAGAAATTCTGGCTGTTCTGGCCAGCCATAGTAGCCAGAGCAAATGAAATCATGGTCACTCTGACTACTCTTGCTGACCAGAGTAGCTAGAACATATTAAAATCCTAGAACGTCTGATTTCTCTGGCTGCTGTCTGAAAAATAAGACAATTTTTTGAAGTCCGTTTTATGAATCACTTGATACATATAAAACACTAAAAAATCAAACCTGAGAGAACCAAAAGGGTCATTTTGCAATAGGTATTACAGTATTTTCTCTGGCTATTCGGGCTAGCCTGGATAGCTAGAACCAATAGACATCTCGGAAATTCAGGCTGTTCTGGTTAGCCAAAGTAGCCAGAGCAACTGACATCCTGGTTACTCGGCTACTCTGGCCAGCCAGAGTAACCAGGTTTCTGGCTACTCTGGCTGAACTCTGGCTACTCTGGCTAAACTATGGCTGAACTCTGGCCAACCATAGTGACCAGAGTTCTGGCTACTCTGGCTACTCTAAACAGCCACTTGAAAATAGTTGTTAACTTGAAATTCAGTTTTAAACATGCTATTTAGATAGAAATGACATATGAGTCGCGCCATGAGAAAACCAACATAGTGGGTTTGAGACCAGAATGGATCCAGACCAGCCTGAGCGTCAAAATCCATGCTGTTCGCTAACAGATTCTCCAAGTCCAATACGCTTTAAAAGCGAACCACATGGATCCTGACTAGACTGCGCGGATGCGAAGCCTGTTCTGGATCCATGCTGGTCGCAAAGCCACTATGTTTGTTTTCTCATGGCACGGCTCAATTATGAAATTTCATAATCAAATTCAGCTAAGACTGAAAAACTTTTGTGAACATGGGACCTGGTTACACTGGCTACTCTGGCTGACCAGAGTTGCAAAAACATGTTAAAATCCTACAAACTCTGGCTATTCTGGCCAGCCAAAGTAACCAGAGCAAATGAAATCCTGGTGACTCGGGCTACTCCGGATACTCTGGCTGACCAAAGTAGTCAGAACATGTTAAAATCCTAGAAACTCTTGCTACTATGGCTGAACTTTGGCTGAACTCTGGCTACTCTGGTTGAACTGTGGCTACTCTGGCCAGCAAGCCAGAGTAACAAGAGTTCTTGCTACTCTGGCTACTCTAAATAGCCACTTGAAAATATTAATTAATTGAAATTTAGTTTAAGCATGCTATTTAGATAGAAATAACATATTAAGTTTCATAATCAAATTCAGCTAAGACGGAACATGTTTTGTGAACCAGGTTACTCTGGCTACTCTTAAAATCCTAGAAACTCTGGCTACTCTGGTCAGTCAGACTAACCAAAGCAAATAAAATCCAGGCGACTCGGGCTATTCTGGATACTATGGCTGACCAGAGTAGCCAGAACATTTTAACATCCTAGAAACTCTAGCTTTTCTTGCTGAACTCTGGCTACTCTGGCCAGCCAGAGTAACCAGAATTATGATTTCTCTGGCTGAACTCTGGCTACTCTGGCCAGCCAGAGTAACCAGAGTTATGACTTCTCTGGTTGAACTCTGGCTACTCTGGCTGAACTCTTGCTACTCTGGCTAGCCAGAGTAACCAGAGTTCTTACTTCTCTCGCTACTCTGGTTGAACTCTGGCTGAACTCTGGCTACTCTGGCTAAATTCTGGCTGAACTCTGGCTGAACTCTGGCTACTCTGGCTGCTCTAGCTAATTTCACGCACATATGCGTATACTACGACTTTGTTTAACTGTTTACTAGTATTTGGATATCTCTAAAGATTGGGGCTTGTGTAGTGTTCAATCAATATGAAATAAAACATACACATACTTGTTGCTGTATACATCTCTTGGACACCGAAGAGGTTTAAACATATGCATAAAGCAAAGCGAGAAGCAAGATACAATATTTGATATGTATCAATGACGTAAATTATATCGTTTTTTAAGTCGTCACGAGGATAACAAAAACTTCGTTTAACAATTTTGCAAGTCATTCGTTTAAAAGCTGAAGTAATGTTTTAAATGTTACATTTTAGAGTATCTGTAAATATGGTCTTCTAACATAATACTTTAAAAGTGAAGTAACAAATAACATGTATAAACAAATTAATTCTTAGCGCCATAAACTGGATGTAGTACAATGAAAAGAGGTTGATTTCTAGGCAATATCAGAATGATATGATAGTATTATATCTGAATAATGATCAGACCATCTACAGCTGGAAAGTCGCCATATGACCTATCATTGTGTCAATGTGACGTTAAACCCAACAAAAACAATTAAAATGTTAAATAGAAGTTGTTTAAACTTTTAGACGAAATTTAAATAAGACGCATATACTATGAAAAGTACACTGCAGGTTGTATTCTGGTTAGTAATATAATCACATTTGTAACAACTGAATAACCTTGTGCGGAGAGATACTTATCAGTCTGAGTTCATGTCTTCCTCGTGTACTTTTATTATCTGACCTAATCGACGATTTTGTGTTGTTTTGGCTTGTGTTGCACAGGTAACTTAGAGTTATTAAAGGGGGATATTCAACATTTGACAATGTATATATTTATAAAGAGTTTAATGAAAACTATAAACTGCCAAAAAATTGTGTAAATCCAACTACAAAAAAAAAAGATATGGCAATTTAAATATTGTCAATTTAATGAAACGATAGCCATTTTGGGCGCAGTGACGTCATCGTTCTTTCCTTATATAGACATTACCAAATATGGTATTAATGGCAAAATTATGTAAAATCAATTAAATATAGAGCTTGAATTTAAAATATACACTTTTACACACATACTGTGGCTCATATCATATTATAACCAACAAAATATGATTCTCTTAGTTGTTATTCACTGATTTTCCATGCATGGTAATGCATGGTAATGTAACCGCCCCCAAACACACAGGTGGTACTCAAATGGCTATAACATTTTTGTTTGTTATCCGATTTTGATACCTTTTTTCGGTAGCGTTAATGTTTCACCTATTTCTTTCTAATAAGGATTTTTGACAAATGTTGCACATTCCCCTTTAAACGCTTAAACTCTCCCTGCTCGACAAATACTCAGGATATCCCGTCAGTACTAGCGTTAATGTAATAGATAATGTATGAGAGATCAGTGATTTTTGCTATGAAAGAAAATAGCACTGTTATTTCAAACGTTTTATGTAGAGAGGAATCTGATGACGAAAATCAGACAAAGGGCATGTCTGCAAGTCTCGTAACAGCCACCTTTTTGGACAGATGACTGATGATAAAGATATAGATGTACATCATGTTGCAAAGGGTTAGAAATGCCAAATATAAAGAAGGCAGTTTCTGTTACAAATCATTCCAGACACAAACTTTTAAAGGCAAACCTTATGCTGCTAGAAAGACACAGATGACAACTGTACACAGATCTATCAGTGTGAGAGACGAATAAAAGTGATTAAATACATATTTCTACAATAAAGGCAATAGAAGAAAAAAAGGAAACCAAAGATGACGGTACAGAAAAACTCTGATTTCTGATGAAGAAGAAATAGCATTTTATGAGCTCTGGTATCACGAAAATATTGTGTAAAAGCCGGCATACTTGTGTGTTGGTCGAAAACCACTTTATCAAATTTGTAAGACAAAATAAAACAAGATATATTTACTTTCGTAAAACATTTAAATCAAATTTTGTGAACATTCGTAAGGCGGTTCATGACAAGAAGTCATTCATAGCTTTTGTTTTAATTCAGCTCTGTGGCCACTACACATTTAAGCATTTTAACAAATTTAAGAAATGTTCAACAAGATGGTTAAATTTAATAAACAGAAGACATTTTTACTATTTGCTGGTGACCCCTATGTGCAGTCAAGACCAACCAGTTGAACGCACTTTAGGAAGGTCCATACAAAGATGGTTCGGAGAAAATTTCGATAAAGGTCTTTTATCGTCTTTGTTTTAATTCAGCTCTGTGGCCACTACACATTCAAGCATTTTAACAACTTTAAGAAATGTTCAACAAGGATGGTTCTAACTAAGTTTGCTAAATGTCCTACAAGCTGTACATAAGAAGGAACAATTTAAATATTCTTGTTTCTTCTTTAAGCTCTCGTAGCCTCTAAAAGTTGACAAGCTGAATAATTTGAACAAATGTGCAAGGATGTTTATCACCAAATAGATATCCACCAAATAATTGAGAAGAAGAAGTATTTTATATGTTTTTTTTTCTCTATTTTTGCTCAAGCGGCCATTTAGAGCAGTGAAGCAGGATCAAACTTGAGACAGACTTTTACCAGCATGCTTTTGACCATTTTCGACGAACAACTTCTAGTGGTTCATGAGGAGAAGACGTTTAAAGGGTTTGTAAAATATTTTTATTGCTATAGCAACCCATGAATGAAGTCAGTTGGAACAACTTGAGAAACGTCTACCCAAGGGTGCTAAGAGCCATTGCCATAGTAGTGTATGCTTCTTGATATACAAATAACCCCAATGAGAATCGCAAGAGCAGTTTTAATATTCATGTTTATGAAATGAAAATAACTTTATGTAGTATCATAAGAAGTACCAGACTCCCGTGATATCTTATACGCTGAACTTTCTGAATTTGATATTTAAATATATTAAAGTGAGAAAGGTCAGTGTATAAGATATCAAATTAGTTTAGTATGCTCTGATCGGTGGAAAGATGCTTTGATGCAGATATATGTGTCTCAGTTATGGGTTTATGATATTTCATATATTTACACGGATAAACAATGTATGGTAAATTACATTCTGACTAAGCGATTGTTAACTCTATAGTAAAGATTTACCATCTATGACAGTAGGGCTTTACTAAAGTATCAGTTCCATACGTGTGGATGTTAACGTAATTTCATTTTGTACAATATATATGTTCTATTCAACATTGCAAACAAGTAATATGCATTCAAAAGACCTTATTTTGTATTTTATTTTTTAGCAAAGTATGCAACTTACGATCACAGTTAATACTAAGCTAATATATTTGCTGCCATTCTAAAAAAAATATGACTGTTACAAATACAAGAAAAAATAATATTTCAAAAACGTAAGAGCGCATTTATGTATGCTATAAAATATACCTTGGATAAGTTTAAAGGTCAGGACACAAACGTTATTTCATAGAACTTTAGCAGCAATAAGAATTAGGAGATATAAAGCCAACCAGTCTATGCAATAATCTAGTAAGTTTATTTCGAATTAAAGATTTAATTAAAGTTAAAATAAAAGTACAAGGTAATATTTTATTTGTTTAATAGTTGTATGTTTTTGTATAAACATTCAAAAACAAAAGCAATGCTGTTTCTGCTTTCGCAGCGATAAAGTTATATGGCTACAAGCCGCGACTGGATACAATTGCCTTAGTTTTTCGAACCAACGTTTCCTTTTCAAGATTTGTAAGAATATATTGTTACAAGTTCAATTCCACAGTATATTAATATATTAAAATATGGATAAAACCGTTGATCATTTACGGAAAACATTAATACATTATGTAAAATATGTTAAAGCCTGTTTGGTAAAAATACGCACATATGTCTCGTAAAACATTTGACTGTCAACCTAATTATATCGACTTTAACCTTTAGGATTTTGTATAAGTTTGTACTTAACCTGCAAAAAAACATCATTGGGTTTTCGTGACAAATTATTTACCAGTGCATTTACCGAGTTTTTTGTTTGTTTTGTCATTATTCTTGAACATTCTATGTAATGCATCTTGAGTATTGTATAGGAATATATTCAAATTACAGACAGGTGTTACAGATGTAACTTGTAAATAGCTCTTTTTGTCTGTTATTTAACACAACCACCTTTCTTCTTATTCCAAGAGGCTATGCCTGTTGTTTTTTTCTGAGACACACCACATATTTAGTGTTCAGTCTTTAGATAGCTGGTCAGTCACAACGATTTCCTCTATGGTGTACAATTTGGATCGAAAGTCTGCTTTGTGTGCGCGCACATTCCGAATTACATGTGCACCTGTAAAATATGCGTGAAAGAGTAGATATATGTCCACATGTATATTCTTATACTTACACGCATTAATATGTAGGTACACGCTTACATGCTCTGCTGACTACACGAACAACCGAAAAAAATCGACTTTAGAGTTGACCTCTTTGCTGTCTTTTGCCAAAGTGTACTACAGGAACCACATTACAACATGCGTTTAGGCTGTTTCTCTGTACTTTTATTTTTCTTGTTTTAATGGCTTTGACCAGCAGAATTTCATCAGACGGCCTGGTAAGAACCTGTATGTTAACTGTAATTTTAAGGTTTCATAATGACTTTGCTTGTAATGTAAGCTGCCACAATTCAAGCCATGAACAAAAAGTATAGAAATTTCTTCTTTCCACAATTTTTTTTTCTAAAGATATGTCACAGGTTGCAATAAATGGTTCACATAGTAGAAAGTAATGTACAATTAATTGTTTTTGAATAACTTCCTTTATGACTCTGGTCGTATACGTTCATGTAAAATATTGATAGAATTGTTTCGTAATCATGTAATTATGCTCACTCTCTATTTTGAGACCTGCTCTGTCTGCGTTTTTAAAACATAACGTCAAAAGCTTTATAGGAATTTACAATGCAAATAATATGTATAACAAAATTAAAATAGGTCATATAAAACAGAAAAAGTGGAAACTCTACAGGTCGCTCAACACGACAAAAACGAAAATGTTGCAGGCACGGTACAATTGAGCCTGTTCATGGACGGTAATGGAAATGGATGCTACCGTCAACGCCCCAGGTTGAGCAGACCTCAGCATTTACACATGCTACATGTACAAAAATAAATTTAGAGCTTTCATACGGCGTTGCCAATGAAACCTTTAATGATACACTAGCGTGTAATTCCATGAAAAGCGGCATGCAATGAGCAGAACTAAGCAAACTGGAATTTAGAAAGAGGATCCGAGGTTATGGAACCTGCATATCACAGGAACTGTCAAAGGACAAAATTAAAAAGCAGGCCCCATATCCAAGCGGTGATTATACAATACCCAAAGCTATGAAAGCGGGAATATTGGATTCACCCAGGCCGAAATGTTCAAGCTTGTACCGATAACATGACATAAAAGTCGTGTTGACCGATCTGAGAAAATCAAAATATAACATCCCTAAAACTGCTATCAGAATATTTAAAGCTTTACATTTCATAGTTATTTTTTGTGCTATTGAGATTTAATTACTTTGTAGTGTGGGTAAATATTTGGGTATAAGATTCAGTGTCAACGGCTTATGCACCACAAAATGATATTCAATTCGAATCATAGTCAATGAAAATATAGCCAATCTGTATGATATTCAGAATACTGCAAAAACAAAAACAAAATTATCGTCTTACACTAATAAAACTTTTATGTCAATAAAATGACTTAAAGGATTATTTGCAATATCTGACGAAAGAGTTCCGTGATAAAATTACGAAAACTTGACTCGAAAGGAAAAAGATTGAAAGTCATAAATAGAAAACATATCATGATTATCTAAAAGTCATAAAACGGCAAATAGAATTATGCATTTTTTGAGTGTTACACATAACTTCCACATTTTATTCTTGTGAATATTCAAAGACGAAAGTAAGCCATGCTTTAATTTTTTTGAAGAACATAAACTTGATCAGCCCGTCTTTATTTTACAGAAAAAAGTCGGATTGGATTATGAAAACATATATAAATGCTAGTCGCAAGCATTTTTAGACACTACAATCAGGAAACTGTTACGACTTTGTCATGGTTATCAGGTAATGATGAATTTATACAATTATACCAATCCTACAGAGAAACTTGTGCTACGACTCATTATGATCGTTGACTTCCGATCAATAATACCCTCTAATCACGGTTTGTTCGAGCTCGCAATGTAAGAAAGCTATCCAACTGGCCTAGTTGAAGTAAATTTTACGGGGTAAACGTTGACTCATTTGAATCGTATATAAGTGGTTTAAAGGTAAGACCTAAAACACGAATATGTAACCAACAATATGTGGAAGGTATTTCCTTAGTTCAGTTAAACCGTTAGCCTGCTAAATTTCTAAAATGGACTGGTCCATTATTCAATTTGATCGATACCATTTATTATTCGAAGGGGTGATCACTAAAAATTTACTTACTGAATAGGAAACACTGCAGAACATAATCAGCCTGCACGGGTGTGCAGGCTGATCTTGGTCTGCACTGGTCGCAAAGGCAGAATCACTTGCCTCCAGCAGGCTAAAGGTTAAACAGTATAAGTTCTCTTTCACTGATTAAATAAAAGATACAATTTGATCACCAGTAGTACATGAAAATGTAAATTATTTTGTTTCATGAGAGAGATAAAGAAAATGTTGAACAAACGTGTAAAACGTATACTCATTTTAAAGATTTAACAACATTTCACTAGAGCTTCACGGCGATATGACATTTCTTCTAGAAAAAAGTGTTATAATTGTGTACATTTCTTTTGTATTTTGTTACACTATGAAGTATATATTAAAATACTTTTTCATTATTCATGTCTGATATTTTATCAATTGAAACAACTAAATGGTGTCATTTCTGAATGAAACATCTGTAAAGATCTGCAGTCTTTTGCGAATTCTAAAATTTTCGAGGCCTTAACGAAAAACTGGCCTTTACCCTTTCTTTAATTTAATATTAGAATAAAAAAAAAACACACACAGTTTTCCGTTCAACCTTCGATTTGTAATAATTCTTTTTCAGAGTTAACAGAGGACTGGTGTTCGTTTTCTGTCTTCTGAAGGACTTCGTGGAATTTGATATGGCATTTTCGTTTGGAGTTTTCTTTGTTGAGCTTCTTGACAAATTCCAGAAAGATCGCGCACAACTGCAACAGTGCAATCACTTCTTGTTGGAGTTACTTTAATCTTTGGTAAATACAGACCTCACATGTGTGTCTTCATATTGAATTAATCAAACGAGTTTTATAGAATAACAACTTACGAGATTTCTTCGGAAAGGCACGGATGTAAGAGTTTTTTTTTTTAATCCAATAAGCCTCCAAGTCATTAGGTAACCTAAAATACAGACATTATATTACATTCTCGAGTTATAGCTTTTTGTGATGACCAGACGAAAGTGAGGTATACTAACGGTAAAATGATTAGTTAGTTGCTACAATTGCCCTGTTTATTTTAATGACGTCATATTTCACCGTTTCAGGTGTTGTCAGCGGAGCTCTCATCAATAAACTAGGGCTCCCGTGGGTTACGCTTCTATCTTGTATACTCGTTCCAATTGGTTTTTGTGTATCTTCCTTTGCTACCAGAATAGAGCATTTATACTTAAGCATTGGTATTGTATCAGGTATGTTGCAACTTGAGCTTAACCTTGACGAACCACTAGTGTCTGGCTAGCGCCCGGTAGGATTTTTCAAAGGAGGGAGCATCTGTTCATACGCATTAGTATGGTATCATGTATGTGGAAGAAGCAGTGACGTAAAGGAAAATTTCTGGTGCTTTGAAATCAGGGGGTCTTATATATACCGTTAAAATGTAAAGTGACGCCTCAATTCTGTATTCAGTAATAAGTCAGAAAGAACTTCATACAGTATACAATGGTCCAATAAGACAACTCATATTAGAACATAATATGAAATATATGTAAGATAATGATATAAAGTTATATAGAATAAACATAATGATTATTTAAATCAAATTGTCTTAGATATTAAAACATTATAAATTAAAATACATGTTTTCCCTTTGTCTTACTCATATTTTCATTTAGACTTTTAATTGAATGGAAGTAGTATATGAATTAAAAGATAAATCATATATTTACCAGACTTGAAAAGGCTTCAATCAAACCGAGTCTGCTGTTATGTTTCATGGTTACGTTTTATTAATCATGAAGATCTTTTCACAATTCTTATTGACTAACATGTGGCAGCGGTAAAAATGATATTCAATACCTTGGCTAAGTGTTCTTATATTATCTGGGCTTTTGATTAATGGAAAAGATTCATTTGTACTGTAACAGAATTCATCTTAGTAATACGCCGATGTTAGGATGTGTGAGAGTTGTTGCACTTTCATTACCTCGCACGAGCTGAGTCTGCTATCATGTTGCTTAGTTGCGTCCAATGCTTCCAAAGGATCTTTTGGCAGATTTTATTTCTTATTATTCACTCCGGGAGAACTACGTTCCAACGTAAGTCATGTCTCAACGATATCATGTGACATATCTCAACGACTTCTGGTTACCGTATCGCTCAATATGACACGGCTTATATTATTTTCATATATAGCAATTACTTTTATGATATTTACTTATGTCTTGACTTGGACATGTATTCAGGTTCTAAAAGTAATCGCATAAATTTATCAAAACATTTAAATTTTAAAAACAGTTGTCTGTTATTTAGAAAATAGAAGCATTTTGCTATTTTCCAGAATAAAACAAATATACTACATTTTTCAACAGCAATACTTACTGACAGTCAATTATCGATTAAAGGCAATGCCAGTTATAATGTTAGAAATATATTACTCCAACTGCTTTATCATAAACAGGCAATATTTATTCAATATCATGTTCCTCATTCTAACCGATGATGTTACTAACTCTAAACGCGACATAGGTAAGCGTTACTGACACTCATCGAAGTATTGCGGCTAAACATTACTTATATTCGAGTGAAATGTTCCAGCAAGTCTGTGACTGAAAATCAGATTTTGTTCAAAGTATGTACATATGTACTAGTATTTTTTTTATCCGTTTCTTTTATTATCATTTGACGGTTTCCCCAAGATATCTTACTAGCAATATGTACGGGGTAGCGCGGAGTTGACTTATACTATTGTATGCGCACACCTTAATTATTATTAAGTCTGTAAAAAGATTATTTTGAAGCACAGAACGCAACTAAGAAACCTGAGGTAAGCATGTAATTGTAGGTTATTAGATTTATATCTAGGTATATGCACGCGTTCTGCAGCGGAAATAGGGAAATATTACGCGACTTTATGAAGAATGAATGCTTATTTATCGATGCAAATCTAAAAATCTTTTTATAATTACTACGTGTGTATTATTCATTATATCAATGATAAAAAAATTGTTCTTTAACCCAAGTGGAACTGAAAATTTCCTAGTTAAAGAACTTAAAAACATGACGACATCCATGAAACTGAAACCCGAAATAAAACTAAAACGTCAATATTTATAGGTTATTGACTTTGTATGTGGATATAATGCACTTGTTCTGCAGCAGTAATATTGCGGGACTTTAGGAGCGCAATATTATCCGCGAAAGAACAAGTGCATATATCCACATACAAAGTTGATAACGCTTTATTACATACCTACTATCAAGTAATTACTTTATGTCTAAATTTTCTTTCTGGTACGAAAAACAGGAAAAATACGAGAAGAATTTCTCCGAAAATCTAATAAACAAATCAAGCTGACGCGCATTCATATTTTCCGCAAGTTGAAACGTCAAATAGATGTCGCAACGTGCGCGTGGACGTCATGTACATCACGCGATTCTTTCCATTTAAACGTTTAGAAAACATTACTCTCCGATATGAAAGCGTTGTCCGCAATATGTACAGTCTAATGTATGGGAGAATGGTGCCTTTGCGTAATAATGGCCCGTCCAAGGTGATAATAGCCCGAGAGCTATTATTTTCTTTTAGGGCCATTATCACTAAAAGACACCGTTCTCCCATCTATTTACCTGTTTATTACACGTGTACCTATAATCGTGTAAGAAAAGTTTAAAGTGCATTTTTCATTTGTTCAAGCATTTACTGGGGGTTTTCTGTTTCTATACCATTTGGATAAGAGGCTACATGTTGTATAAAATCAAATGCCTTGATAGTTGTACTTTCTTACATAAAGCATAATTTAGGGTTGTAAAAGAAAATCATTTCATGAAGAATTGCTACGAAGTTAATATACGACTGGGTTGTGCTTTCTTGCCATAATGGCACGTCTAGTGTTATAATCGCCCAAGGGCTTTATTCCGAGGACCATTATGAAACTAGGTGTGCCATTGCGGCTAGAAGGCACAACCAGCCGTTTATTGACTTTTTTTATCATATACGTTCACTTCATATTTATTTTGGTATTTTCATTTTATATATTTTCCAAACACCTAAAAGAATTATTTGTTTTGCTTTTTATCAACAATGCCATCAATATTTGACAATCGATCTGATTCAGCGACCTTTCAATCGCCTTAAATAATGTTACTTCATATCGTCAACATCAAAACGCGCTGACGTTCTGGTTACCCGGGGCCGTCATGGTTATGGCGCCAGAGGCGCTCTGCGCCATTATGGATACATAAACAGAAGCCGTAATGACTGTTTTAAACGGCTTTTTGTTACTATTTATAGTAACGTATATAATAAGGAAAAATATTGCACGATCGCAGTCCATTGAAACTCAATTGAAATAATTTTAGATACTTAATAAGGAAAAAATACCCCGGACTGGCCTTTCCGTCGACTTTACCAATGCCTGCAAAACCCATCTGGCACCCCATGCGATGGCTCTCGTGCTGGTTATGACAACTTGTGCTGCTTTGATATTATATGGTATTGTATATGTGAACTTAGACAATATCATGTACCTTGAGACCTTCTCTTCGTCCTATTTACATGTAGTATTTTTGTCGGTCTGAAATACGTTATTTTACGGAAAGAACATACCGTTACGCTTTAAACGATAAAACTAAAGTGGAACTTTGTTATTGTGCTTCATTTGAATGTAATGACGTCACTTCGGCTTACGGGCGTTCATTTCCCGCGCTGTGGGTGCATGCTCTGCCATAAGAATGAGTACTGCAAATGAAGTGTTTCTAATTGCTTTTTTTCTGTTGTTATTTGTAAAATACGGCATGCAACAAAAATGATCTGTCAGAATGAAACGCTAATTTTTATACGATATGCAAGAAAAAAATCAGTTATGTGTTTACGAACTCGACAGAAATCTCCGTCCTGAGGGCACTTGCGCCTTGTATGGTTACGAGTTATGACGTCTCAGGTTCCTAATACATTTGCACGGCGTAGTAATAATAATTATTATATGCGGAAAAAATGAGCAATACGCCTGCACCAACATTTGTTACGAAATAACTAATTTATGTGGAAAGTTCTTGAAGTAATGCTTTACGATCCTGATTATCTATACAGTATTGATTACCGGCGTACGCATGTACGTACTATCTAATAAGTGTAATTTTCTACAAGTTCAAATGGTAATTATGATGCTGAGACTTTGCAACACTGTATGTGAGACGTTGTCACATAATGTATGTTATCGTTGCGGCCTTGCAACATTTATGTAGCTTACATATGTGTATTTGTAACTAGTTCGTTGTATCTTGCAAAATGCTGCAAATAGCTAATATATCTTCTACACATCAAACTTGTCTTTTCAGTTATGAAAACGTAAAATATATGCTTAATTACACATAATAAGTGAATCAACAAGGTCATTCGAAGCGATACCGTAGCTTCATCGTTGAGGTATGTCACATGATATCGATGAGACTTGACTTACGTTGGAACGTAGTTCTCCTGGAGTGTTATTACGAAATAGTAATATTTAATCAAATTTCAGGAGTTGGAATTTCAATGGGATATGTCAGTGTTGTGGTGATAGTTGGTAGAATTTTTACGGGCAAATAGAGTGTTCTGTCTTTATCCGTGCTGGGTGCTTCCTGCTCGTTATCTGGATTGGTCTTCCCGTATTTTCTAAATTGGTTGATCAAATTGTTTGATCTTAGTGGGACGTTTCTAATCCTTGGAGCTTTTTACAGTAACACGTTCCCATTGTTCATATTATGTTGGATGAATCGGAGCACAATTAAAAATGTTGCATTGTCTTCGAGGGTTTCTAACGGTAATACAAATACAGAAAGTGAGACACCTGACCCCACAACAAGACATGAAGAAACGTGTATCATAAACGGTGTTAAAACATTGAGAGAAATGGTGAACACAACCTACCTTTTGTTACTTTTTGCCACCGCCATTTCAGCAGCTGGCATAAATGGATATACGGGGATGATTCTTGATATTTGTAGATGGAAAGGTTTCAGTAAATCTCGGGGACTGTTTACATTTGTCATTTTCAACATAGCTAACACTGTATCAAGACTTGGGCCGGTTGTGCTTAAACAAAAGCATGGATTTAATTCTTTTATTTACCCAATTATTTCCACCATATCTGGTTGTGTCGGGCAGTTACTTCTATATAAAGGACAAAGCTATGTTTTGTATGTGTTAGGAACTTGTCTGTCTGGCTTCGCATTTGGCGGAGTCGTTTCGGCACAGTTGCTTCTTGTATTAAAAACAGTACGTCCAGAATTTATTCCAGTAGGATCAGGACTACTTTTCACAATGTCAGGTGTAATATCTGCTACAACAGGCCCTACATTTGGTAAGTTAAAGTTTCTTTTATCATACAAGCATAAGATTTGTATTTTGAAGCTGTAGTAATTTAGTCACCATTGCTTAAAAGATATTAGGCGTGCAGTCGTTTCGTTTCCTTTAGATACACGCGTTTGCTATCACGATGACAAGCTTCTCCATTTAGGTACTGTTCATTATTCTAAAATATAAAAAAACCTCATTGGCAACTGTATTTATCAAAACCCTGCATTATCCGACACAATGGGGCCTCCGTGGCCGAGAGGTTAAGGTCGCTGACTTCAAATCACTTGCCCATCATCGATGTGGGTTCGAGCCTCACTCGGGGCGTTGAATTCTTCATGTGAGGAAGCCATCCAGCTGGCTTACGGAAGGTTGATGGTTCTACCCAGGTGCCCGCTCGTGATGAAATAATGCACGGACGGGCACTGGGGTCTTCCTTCACCATCAAAGCTGGAAAGTCGCCGTATGACCTATAATTGTGTCGGTGCGACGTTAAACCCAACAAAATAAAACACAATAACTGATTCTCGACATGGATCCAATTCATGGATTAAATAATTATACGATATTTAAGAATAACATTTTTTACCGGAGCCTGGCTGACCTGTTATCAGGCATAATTTAGTTGTCCCAGGATATATAAATGCATACATTTCAGACATCATTAAAATCGTCGATAAGTACTAGTAGTTTTCATTCTTATAAGCAGCACGATGTTAACGTACCAGTTACATGTCGCATGCACGTGTTATATCGATTTACAAAACTGTATTGAAAAAAGTTATCAAACTGTAAGAAATATGGAAAATTGAACTTCCTATTTCGAATGCACCTGACATCAATAACCATTTAGAAATAGAAACCTGATTTAACCGATAACCTACCTTAGCCATCAGCATGATCCAATGGGTCCGAAGGATGACGGTTAAGTCAGGTTTCACTGTAATTTACGAGCGTTATTAAAATCAAACTGGACTAGTCTTATTGTAACTCCTTGCATGCTTGTACACATTCTAAATCAGAAATATAGCATATCTGAATAACAAAAACGTGATCGTTTCTGTGTATTTAAATTTCTATCAAATTATTTTCATTCACAGATGATGTTTTACTTACACACTTATTAAGTCAGTACAGGATAGCTTTGATTTTTGTATGATGACATGTGGAAAATGATACAAGAAGCAAACATTTGTAATATTTGTCTGTTTGTCTGTCTGCAAGCCAGTACAAAAAGGAGATGGAAAGTTATAGAATTATCTATATCTAATTGTAAAAATGATCAACCTATCTTCTATACCCTAAAATCCGCTATACCCTAAAGCACTGTATAGGCATGTTTTATACAAAATTGTTTAAATTCTTAGATCGACTACTATACAAGAGTCCCCAAATAAGCAGCTCCAACTATTTCTCCTTAGTAAAGGTGTATAAGATCCAAGTTTCATATTTGAACGTATGACAAATTCCTGCACATAGATCAGCATGTTTATGTGTATCAACGGTGCTATCCGTATCCATTTAAGGCGGTACATGCTAAGTTTATAAGTTTTGATAATAAGTACATGTACTCTTTTGATAGCATTTCATAGCATAAAAATGCACATGATGTTTATAACCTGAGGCAATGTTCTTTACAATATTCTGCAAGCAGGAAAATACAAATTTAGATGTAAAAATGACGCATTGGTCATAAAAATTATATTTACAAATAAACAAATATTTCAAAGCTATGACGAATACACTCCTTTAAATGTTTAATTTCCTGTATATTTCAGGTAGCCTGAGAGACATTTCCGGTACTTATGGTAGCGTTGTTCTTACAGTCATTGCGATGGAGGCAGTTGCAACGATTTTCTTTGTCCTTGCTCTAGTCTACAGACGAATTGATCAAGCTAAAAAGCAATCAGACGAAACAACAGAAGACTCTGTAGAAGTCATAGTCACTCATTTATAGTAACACATTTTCATTTATTCATTAATATTTTGGATGAATCGGACCACACTTGATGCTGCAACCTTTTATAAAGATAAGACAAACAAAGAAAATTAGGCATTCACTACCACAATAAGACGCGAACAAAACGCTGGGCTCAGTTCGGTTATATTTCCTTGTAATTCAGAAGCATGTAGTTCAGTCAATCTTCATGTGTAAATTTACATTACATCTCATGCACAGACCCAGTCAATCTGAGGTAGCTATGCTTATATGCCCGTCGGTCTTGCAGTTGTAAGTACAGAAAAGCTATTGACATAAATCACTGCAGATTATGTCAAATGGAAATCTAGCTATGGATCAGTGGCTTTTCATAGCTCCTCTTGTCATGGGCAGACAACTCATATTATAGATATTTTCAAAAATATTTTTCAAACTATCATATTTTGTTAATTTCTAAATAATATGTATTCAGGATATTTTGAACTAATGTACATGTATTTTGTTTACTGTCATGCTTTTCCATACACAATGGCTATCATTTTCTACACTGATGTAAAGAAAAAGAGCGTTTACTTTCGTATAAACAACATTGGAGCAAGAATTTTAAGCATGGGCCTTTCCCCGATAATTCACGCATGTAAGGATATTTTAAATAAACATCCTGAATTGTGTTTGTATTGGAGATCGATTTACAATTTAGCTAAGGCGCGTCTTTTAGCTGTTCTGTCTATATGTTGAAAAGATCGTTATTCTGATTTCTGATACTTGTGGAAACAAACCACTTACTTTTGTAGCAAGCTACTGTAAAATGTAAATGTAAGGATTGATTGCTATTTTTGTGTGTTAAGACAATAATGTAAATACTACATTGGTACTGAATTAGGTCAACTTGCGGATCATCTAAGAATTGGTAGAGTGAGTGAGTGACTTGGATTGTACGGCGAATCGACACAAAAATATCATATATTGTTGAGAAGAAGTTATATTGCAAACGTAAATTGTAAGTATATCTAAAATCATTTATGTATGAACGTATATACATATATAGTGTTAAAATATCAGTTGTAAACATAGTAATATTGTAAAAGAATAAAAATATATCAACAGTGCTATCCATAAAGGATAAGGCGGTACATGCTGGATATTTGCATGGATGGATATTTGCATGGCTGGACACAGTGTGAATGTGTTCTGCTTTAGAGAACTAGAAGTTTTTTTTAACAATCGACTGTTGCTGCATGGCATTTGATTATGAATGTAGATCTTCTATTTATTTTGTAAAGTTAAATACGTTTGATGGGGATTTATAACATTCCAAGTAAATATCTGAAGATTAAAGTATTACAGTGAAAGATGGGCATTGAACATTTTTCATAATTAATTAATGGGAAATTAGCATATCAGGGTCTCCACTAGACCGTGAAGGTGTGTGCAATGCAGGGAAAGAAATAAATTTTCCCTGTATGAAAGTAAATGATAATAAGAGTAGAAATTTATATATAACAAGCAAATTCGATGAATTGGTATCCCCCGCCGAAAGGGTTTGTGGTGAGGAATGGCAAAAAATATATCCGGCAAAAAGTTAAGGATGTTAATATTAAAGAAGCAAATAATTTCATTAGTCAAAATCAATTTAACAGAAAACAAATGTTTAATTAAAGAGTACATAATAAATGTATGATACTTTGATCCTGACTAAAGAATTTATTTTGAATGGGATATGCTTACTGTAATAAGCTTAGCTTTTAAAATTAAATGCAGTTAATTGAAATAATTATGAGCTTGAAGTTTAACTGGAACGAAATATTGTCTTTGAGTGGTTTGGCCCCAGGTGTTGTTGTTTAACATGTACATTTGAACTTAAAAAAACAGATGTCCTTATGAGAACACTGGTAAGATATCTTGAACATGACTGAGGGCAAGGCTTGTGCAGTCACAACTTAACATGTTGAAGGTTTGAACATTTAAAAAAAAAAAAAAAAAAAAAAAAGGAATGGAAATATATATATGTATATATATTTATTTTTTAAGGGTGTAGGGGTGCGGGGGAACGGGAGAGGAAACAAAATTTCACATGTTGATTATAAATATTGATGGAAAATTAAAAATGAAAAACAAGAGGGTCATGATCACCCTGGATCGCTCACCAGAGTAATATGAGCTACATGTTTCTAATGTCAAACTGATGATTTTTAGAAATTTTTTGGAAGATTTTCCGATGTACAATCAAGTAACCCCTGGGGCGGGGCCAATTTTACCCCGGGGGTCATGATTTGAACAAAGTTTGTAGAAGTCTACTTGGAAATGTTACATATCAAATATCTAAGATCTAGGCCTTCTGGTTTATTTTTAGCAAATTTATGAAGATTTCCCTATGTACAATCAAGTAACCCCTGGGGCTGGGTCAATTTGACCCTAGGGGGTCAAGATTTGAACCAGTTTTGTAGAGGTCCACTAGGCAATGCTACATGTCAAATATCTAAGCTCTAGGCCTTCTGGTTTATTTTTAGAAAATTTTGAAGATTTTTCTATGTACAATCAAGTAACTCCATGGGGCGGTGTCAATTTGACCCCGGGGGTCATGATTTGAACAAATTTTGTAGAGGTCTACTAGGCAATGCTGCATGCCAAATATCTAAGATCTATGCCTTCTGGTTTATTTTAAGAAAATTTTTAATTATTTTCCTAAGTAAAATCAAGTGACCCCTGGGGCGGGGTCAATTTTGACCCCAGGGGTCATGATTTGAACACATTTTGTAGAGGTCCACTAGGCAATGCTACATGTGAAATATCTAAGCTCTAGGCCTTCTGGTTTATTTTTAGAAAATTTTGAAGATTTTTCTATATACAATGAAGTAACCCCATGGGGCGGGGTCATTTTGACCCTGGGGATCATGATTTGAACAAATTTTGTAGAAGTCTATTAGGCAATGCTACACGTCAAATATCTAAGATCTAGGCCTTCTGGTTTATTTTTAGAAAATTTTTGAAGATTTTCCTATGTAAAATCAAGTAACCCCTGAAGCGGGGTCAATTTTGACCCCGGGGTCATGATTTGAACAAATTTTGTAGAGGTCCACTAGGCAATGCTACATGTGAAATATCTAAGCTCTAGGCCTTCTGGTTTATTTTTAGAAAATTTTTGAAGATTTTCCTATGTAAAATCAAGTGACCCCTGGGGCAGGGTCAATTTTGACCCTGGGGTCACAATTTGAATAAATTTTGTAGAGATCTACTAGGCAATGCTACACGTCAAATATCTAAGCTCTAGGCCTTCTGGTTTATTTTTAGAAAATTTTGAAGATTTTTCTATGTACAATCAAGTAACCCCATGGGGCGGGGTCAATTTGACCCCGGGGATCATGATTTGAACAAATTTTGTAGAAGTCTACTAGGCAATGCTACATGTCAAATATCTAAGACCTAGGCCTTCTGGTTTATTTTTAGAAATTTTTTGAAGATTTTCCTATGTAAAATCAAGTGACCCCTGGGGCGGGGTCAATTTTGACCCCGGGGTCATGATTTGAACAACTTTAGTAGAGGTCCATTAGGCAATGCTACAAGTCAAATATCTAAGCTCTAGGCTTCTGGTTTTTGAGAAGAAGATTTTTAAAGATTTTCCTATGTAAAATCAAGTGACCCCTGGGGCGGGGTCAATTTTGACCCCGGGGTCACCCCGGGTGACCAAGGTGTGGGTGCGCAACTTCACATGTTTATAATAAATGTTCACAGAAAAGAATGAAAGAAATTTAATGAAATTCTGCCAAATGGCAAGTTTGTTATGTACAAATATGTGGATTTTTAGACAATTAAAGGGCAATAACTCTGCAGTTACAAAAGAAATCCATACGAAATTGTGTGTGCACAACCACATTATAGTGCTCTAAATTCTGTTAAAGTTTCATAGTTCAAAGTCAAATATATCAAAAGTTATGATGCAGAAATTGCCATATTTATAGTACCCTATATTGTTAACACTAGAAAATTCTAAGGGCCATAACTCTGGTGTTACTTGGGCAATCTGACTGAAACTTGACGGGCCGCAAGAACTCATAGTGGTGAACACGTATATGAAGTTTTAAATAAATATTCCCAACCATTTCCTAGATATGGCTCCGGACGGACGGACGGAAGGACGGATGGACGGACGGAAAGACGGACGGAAGGACGGACGGACGGACAACGCCAAAACTATATCCCTCCGACTTTCGTCGGGGGATAATAATAGCAATAATACCAAACTACAGGTGCAATGAAACCCGATAATGTAGTTTTATTGAAAGATAATATCTGCCAATATAATTTATATTCAGTAATTAAAAAGAACGGTAATAATGATTTGATCGTAAATGTGCAGTGACTGATATTGGAATGTAAAATAATGGGATCTTACCTGAATATTAAGTTTTAATAGTAAGTACTTTTTCATGCCTTATTTCATAACATTAAAAAAGCACATGATGTTTATAACCTGAGACAATGTTTTTACATTCAATATTCTGCAAGCAGTAAAATAAAATTTAGATACGTGAATGACGTATTCTTCTTAAAATTCCAGTTAAAATTTCAGGGAACCTCGAACAAATGATTTTTTTAAGTTATATAAAAGTTTGATAAAAATATAGTTAAATTATTTCCTCTTTTCACTTACCGATAGATTTGTAAGACTGACTGACTTCTCAATAAAATGAACGCTATTTATCGGAACTATAATGTTGAAGTCATTAGCCTCTATCTAAAGAGAAAATCTATTGACCTTCTGCCAAGATCAAGGCCTTTAAAAGAATGCTAAATCGAATACATGTATATGTGGTATCATGTTGCGTGTATACGGCATGATATTTTAATAAGGCAGCACTATAAAATCTGTAAAAAGATCCTTTGGAAGCAAAGAATGCAAGCATGCAACCAAGAAGAAATAAAGCAGACTCGGTTTGATTGAGTGTGTTCACGAGAGGTAATGAAATGTGCAATACCTCTCACGCCCCCTAGCACCGGCTTAAGCGGAACTTTATTGTTCCTTCTCAAGGGAAGGAACACATATGGTGAACATGTCACACTTGACTGAGCATGTAATGGATACAAGGGTATCGTCAAAGCAATCCGATTTCCCGTAGGACGCCGCCATCTTGGACTCATGCATATTCATTACAAATAGCCTCTAGCCTAATATGTATTTACGCATAATCAATCTTTATTTCAGTCTTTAGTGCAATACAACTTCGTAAAATAACAGAACAACAAGACACAATAATAAAGTTTAAATCATGTAACTCCTCGATTGAATATATCATAGTATAGAATCGAGATTAATGAAATGAATATGCATCATCTAAAAATAGACTCCAGCCAAAACTAAAATTACGTAATGAAATTGTCCCTGGTCACGTGATTTATTTAGATTCTAACGTTTCAGATTTGCAAGTGTTTTCTTTTGCGTACTTTGTTTACTCTTCCTGATTTGTTTTTCGAATCGTAAATGTATGTATGAAATTTCTTTCTGTTAAGTGTGCAGATACTCGCTGGTGTAGTCGCGTGATGAAAATATCCGGAAGTGAAATACAGACTGCAAGACAAATGCTTCCAAATAGCATGATATGTGCTGCACTTGCTTATATTAAAAAAAAAACACAACAACTTTGGGTTATAATAAAACTGTTATACTTGGATTACAATTTTATACATACCAAAATTTATGACAAGAGGGATGATTTTAATTTTAGTATTGTAAATTTTCCCCATTTGGATGGGGATGTACCTCAGGCTACATCTTATGGGGTATATATTTCTCAATTAATTCGGTTTGCCAGAGCGTGTAGTCATGTCAAGCATTTCAATGCACGTAATCAATATATTACAGGTAAACTTCTTCAGCAAGGCTACCGTTATTACAAATTGCGTAAATATTTTGCTAAATTTTATTATCGTAATTCTGATTTAGTTTTAAAATTCAATAGTAATTTAAAGACACTTCTGCGAGAAGGTATTTCTAAACCCGTTTTTTATGGGGATGTGGTTTACAAACTTCGTAAGATCTTGGGTCACGGTAATTTTCCAAATGTATTTGGAAAGATTATCAAACGTTTTATTAAAAGAGGTTACGACCCAACTGTTTTGAGACATACCGCATGTTTAGTGTTCAACCCGTTTACAGTTGGACACTACGCTTCCCTCTTTGATTGCGTCTGACGGAAGAGGGGGAGGACTCTATGATAAGCAGTTTTTAAATCCTACCAGGACTGAACTGTTTTGATATTTGTCTTCTGGCCTGTTTCGTCGGGCCCTTAAGGGTGTTTCTCTTGTTGCTCTGTCTTCTGAAAAGGCATTGAGTACATACGTTTTTGGCTCTTAAGGTTTGTTTTTTATATATTTATACACGAGCATTTTTGTGTTTTACATGCCATGCCTTTTTGTTTCCATTACGTTTGTAAGAGATTCACCTGGAGGGGATTACTTTTATTTACACTGCCCCATGTCTTTGGAACATGGTGGGGGTAAGAGTGAGGTTAGGTGCACCATAAACCGGTTTAAGCTCCCCAGTGGTGTTTTTGCCACTGACCGTTCCAAGGCGGTGCCCCACTGTGTTCCTTTGTTTGTTCGTTTCGTCTTATGTGTTGGCTTTGTGTGCGTGTGCGTTGTTCGTTTTGTCCTTATGTGTTGGCTTTGGGTGTGTGTGTGTGTGTGTGTGTGTGTGTGTGTATGTGTGTGTGGTGCACGCGTCTGCGTGCTGGGGGTTTCGTTATGAGGAGGCTACGTTTTTGGTGCGTGGCATTCCCTGTTTGATATTTTTCTTTGTTTTTTATAGTTAAATTTGCATCAAAAATGACAGAACATATTTTTCTCATTGCATTATTAAACGTTTGTAACATTATGCTGAAACAATTATATCACTTAAAAAAGAATATATTATATGCGTTAGAAGGAACCTTTTGGTAAGCTAAATCTTGTTACACGTATGTTGAATGGACTCCATGTTCCCAAAGGACAAGAAAATATAACAACACTGAATCACTACTATAAAGTTAGGCATCGTGCTCACTGCTAAAGGTAGGCACTGTCGTTAACACTATTGAATTCTTTTTGAAATGACGCCAAACACGAATGCATGTATTTAAATTTCTGTATATTAAGGTAGCTTGAGAGACAATTCCGGTACTTACGGTAGCGTTGTTCTTACAGTCAGTGTCATAGAGGCGATTGCAGCGATTCTCTTTGTCCTTGCACTAGTCTACAAACGAATTGATAATGCTAGAAAAGAATCAGAGGAAACAACAGAAGACTCTTTAGAAGTCATAGTCATTCATTTTTAGTAACACATTCATTCCTTCATTAATATTTTGGGCGATGATTCGGACCACACTTAATTATACAGAATTGTCTTCGGAAAACCTTTCTTCTGATAAGACAAACAAAGAAAATGAGGCACCCACTATCACAATATGACGCGAACAAAACGCTTGGACTCAGTTCGGTTATATTTCCTTGTTATTCAGAAACATGTAGTTCATTCAATCTTCCTGTGTAAATTTGCATTACATCTCATGTACAGACTCAGTAAATCCGAGGTAGCTATGCTTATATGCCCGACGGTATTGCAGTTTTAAGAAGAGACAAACAATTGGCATAATTCACTGCAGATTATGTCAACCAGTGGCCTTTCATACCTCGAGTTTAAATCTATTACAATTTAACTTAGGCGCGTCTTTTTGGCTGTTTTGTTTATAATTTATGTTTTACTTTCTGACACTAGTCTTGTTTAAGCAAACCACTTATTTTTGTAGCAAGCTACTGTAAAATATAAAGGTAAGGATTGATTGCTATTTTTGTGTGTTAAGGCATGTAAATACTACATTGCGACTACATAGGCCTGCTTGCAGATCATCTAAGAATTGGTAGAGTGAGTGAGTGACTTGGATTTTACTGCGAATCGACACAAAAAGGTCATACCGTATATCAGGTTTATTGCCGAGAAGAAGTTATAAAGAAAACGTAAATTGTATAGCATATCTAAAATCATTTATGTAAAAACGTATATGCATAGATAGTGTTAAAATATCAGTTGTAAACATAACAATATTGCAAAAGATGTGGATAAAAATGTATAATATTCAGATTTTGTAATAAATGCCTATCTGCTTTAAATTAATTTCATTTCATTTATTGGCAAATCGGCATTACAAATGCCTTTGACCATTTACAATATGCTTATTCAATATGGTCAAGGCATATACATACGTAATTATATGATATACACAAATACACGAAATATATTATTTCAATGAAACATTAATACTGTGCATACATAAATTCAGCTAAAAATTACATGAAAATCTAAGAAGTAGTTAGATCTTCAAGAGTTTGTTCACATAGTTTGAAAGCTTCGCTTATATATTTCTCATTTTTTATCAATCTTTTCTTGCTGGTAGAGGACAAGATATATGAATTCATTAACAGACGACCAAGCTCTATTAATACAATATTTCTGTCTAATATGTGAATACTTATTGCAACACAGCATAAAATGCTATTCAGATTCAACAAAATCACAAGAGCATATTTTACAGATACGATCTTGTCTATCAATACCAGTACATCGACCTGTTTCGATTTCTAAGCTATGTGATGCAGTTCTAAAATTTGTGTATTGTTTTCTCAGTACATTGTTCGGTAAAATGTCTAAATATGTCTCATAACAAAATTCAAATTTATATTTTCTATAATATTCAAGTTTCGATATTTGACATTTTCAAGCTTGATCACGTAGCCGTTGCTTAAACAAAGCATAATAGTTACAGTTTGAATCAAAATTCAACCAGACATCACTACAACCTAAACTATCTAACAAAGATTTAATTCTATGTGACGATGATTCGCCATTTAGGCTATTGCATTGCTCATTAAAATTCTATACATAGGCATTTCCTGGTTTTTCATGATTTATATCTAATATCTTAAGGCTCACTCTTTCATAATTTCTGATAATGGAAAGCGGCCAAGCTCGCCAAAGACAGCTAAGTTAGGAGTTTGATTTCGGATATGTTTACAAATCTTAAATGTAATTTGTCGATTTCTTTAAATTCATATATTCCCCAATTATCAGCAGCATACAAAAGAATAGGCGCAACCATTGAATTAAAAAGTGATAATTTTGTTCTAATGTCCATATTTATCCTACTGAAAACAGATAGCAAATTAATATACGCTCTAAAGGCTTGGTCAGAGAGTCTTTACAGCAATTGTCATATTTCTGGTATAAGTGAAGTTAACACCAAGATAACAAAACTGATCAACAATATCGAACTTATCACCATTAACATACCACTCAAATGAACGGTTTTGTTTTCTTTTTTTTCAAAGATAAAAACTTTGGTCTTTCTGACACCTATCTTAAGACTCCATTTATCAGAATATTGATAAATACAATCAAGTTGTGCTTGTAAGCTCTCAGCATTTGTTGTGAATATAACAATGTCGTCCGCAAAAATCAGCATATACATGCACTTTGACAACTGAGTTAAATCATTATCAGTTAGGTTATTAAAATCGATACAATTTTTAATATCGTTTAGGAATAGTATAAACAATTGAGACGAGGGTAGTTCATCTGTTTAAATCCAATAGTGACATCAAAAATGTCTGAAATTTTCATATTTGGAGTTAATTTTACACATGACTTGACATTTGAGTATATAGACTTTAACATGGTTATCACTTTACAACTAATACCTGAATTACAGAGTTTGATCCACATGGCATCACGTATTACCGTGTCAAATGCCTTTTCGTAGTCTATAAAAGCACAAAATAATTTAGATTTATTAAACAAGGTATTGATAATAACTGTGTAGAATAAAAAAAGTACAGTCACTAGTACAATGATTATCCCTGAAACCAAATTGAGCATCATTAGATTCACACCACTTATTGATTCTATTTCTAAGAGTTAAAGAAAATATTTTTGCAATTATATTGACAAGAGTTATTCCTCTGTAATGACGAGAGTTCGATTCATTCTCCTTTTTTAAAAAATAGGTATTATAACACCTTTACACCATAACTCAGAGTATCTCCCCGAATATAGAAACAAGATAAGAAGTCATAAAATGAGTATATGAAAAAATCGGCCACATTATTTTCATAGTCACAGCTTTTATGTCTATTTAAAGAAGACATTACTTTAGATACTTCATCCAAAATAAATGGACAATCTAGTTCATCTATACGTAAAGTCTCCGTACGACTAATCTCCACTTCTTCTGATACGAAGTCAGTTTGATTTGAGCTAGATGATATACTAAAAAACTCGGCAAATAACCTTAAACAATCAGATTTCGGCAAGCTTTTATTGTTGAATTTTTTTATATATTGCCAAAATTTTCGTGGATTCCGTTTACTTAAATCAGATACTAGTAATTTGGACTTTTCAATGTAATAATATTCCCTTTTACCTTTGCTTTTAATCTGGGTAAATCACCTCCTACTTGACAAAAACTTATAAGTCTGTTTGTATCAGACGGACTAGTTTTAAATGCCCTTTTGTCCCTACAAAAAGGCTTTTTTGCTTGCTTACACCTATTATCAAACCATGGGGGTTCCTTTTGTAATTCCTTTTGGGCATAACGGTAAATGTTTTACCATGCAACTTAAAAGATATGTCAAAAATAATTGTATTCAAATTTTCAATACATGTGTCTATGTCTGATTCACCAGTCTCTAACTGATATAAAATATCATCAAACATGTGTTTATTTTCACTAATCATGATTCAATACAATAGGGTCATTTTCTTTCCAAATAATTTTATCATAAGTCAATGCATCATACTGATATAAAATCGTATTTTCGCAATTCAAACCAAATTCAATCGGACAGTGATCTGAATATTCCGTTAAATCACAGACTTTCATATTCGCTATACTAGCGAAGTTATTGTAGCTTGTAGTTACATAATCAACAACACTTGCGGCCTTGCAGCTATGCGCTGTATTATAACAAGTAAAACTCCCTTCTTCAAGCCGACCATTAACAATGTTAATATTACTTTCTTTACACAGAGACAGCAATTATAATCCGAAACCGTTATCATGACTGTCTTGTGATGCACGTGATGGTATATTCTTTACCACTATATCATCTAAAGGCATTTATCAGGGGATAAGGTGTCGGTCGCTCAGTCCAGCGGTCGTGGGTTCGAGCCCCACTGGGGTCACGACCATGACCTCTCATATGACACCACTACTGCACTACTGTTTTTTCCAGGAAGCGAACTCGAGAGTGGTTTCAATAAGTTTGAAGCTTTCATCACAATCGAGCTAAAACAAATTAGTATAAACTAAAGACATGTAAATGTAACGGTCAAGATTGATGTTATTGACAAAATCAGGCTGTTGAGACCTGTTCTAGACTATAAATCACCTGTCAAATATATATTTCCAAAATTACTGAATCTTCTGATGTCATCATTTATTTGTTCTATGAAGTCGAAGTTATGTAAACCCGACGAGATGTTTTTATATACATTTGAATCCCCAGGCGGTAACAGGTACAGAAATACAAGACATTTAAAGTTCCAAAGTGTTCTTTCAGTAATTTAAACCACACTAGGTGGACGGATAGCTCAGTGGTTTGCACACTGGCCTTCCAATCCTGAGGTCGGGGTTCGATCCCCGGCAGCTACTCGGGAATTTTCAGAAACGCTTTTCAGTGTTTCCAACCCAACTAGAGGTGTACTGGTCAGGAACCCAGGCAATCCTTGCGTGTATCAGTGCTATACACTGGGCACGTTAAAGAACCAGGCTGTCTATTCGCAACGAGCTAGGCTAAGTTAGCCGGACAAGCCTGTATCTGATTTCTGATCTCTCTGTCTTGGGGGCTTTGTCTCACTCTGTCCCTCTGGTCAGATCGCTCTGTGTCTGTACTAGTAGAGGATGAATTATGCGCCCTGTGTGGCTGCATTTGAACTATGTAAAGCGCCTTTGAACGTGAAATTGATCATGAAAAGGGCGCTATATAAATCTGGTATAATAATAATAATAATAATATACCTTTGACATTTAAACTTACAAGTTCAGTTTTTTGAAATATTTTTCCTTATAGTATATAACAACATCACCACTAAACCGTTTTGCTTTACGGTTATATTTTTGCATCGGACACGAAAAAAGAGCAATGCCCATCGATATCAATATTGGTTGTTTTTGAGTTCCATACTTCTGTGAACAATAAAATTGCCTACATGTATGTTGTTTAAAAATCCACTATCATTTAGTTTATTTACAAGCCCTTGTATATTCCATAACAGGAAAACGTTAACTGCCCCTGCTCTTCCTAATTGGCTACCTGTTCTGATTCATGAAACAAACTGCCATTGAGATACAGTTTATCATATCGCATAACTGCTGTCTTGTTTTTTTTCTCTAGCATTTATCATCTCTGGTATTAACCTCCTTCTTCGATCTTGGATAACGTTAGGATATTGATCACTGCATTTAACAGATATAGAATCATTTTTCTCAAATACCTTTTGTTTGGTTTCTATTTTATAGGGCGTTTGATTAAATTTTACAACAATTGGTCTATTTTACCCGATGTAAATTGGCCAATACGGTGCGCCCTGTATATTGACATTGATACTTGTTTGTACGTCCGCCATACCCTAATCGTTTTAAAATTTACAGAACGTATAAATTTTGTTACATCAGTTTCCAGTTTTACACTTCTGCGAGAAGGTATTTCTAAACCCGTTTTTTATGGGGATGTGGTTTACAAACTTCGTAAGATATTGGGTCATGGTAATTTTCAAAATGTATTTGGTAAAATTATAAAACGTTTTATTAAAAGAGGTTACGACCCAACTGTTTTGAGACATACCGCATGTTTAGTGTTCAACCCGTTTACAGTTGGACACTACGCTTCCCTCTTTGATTGTGTCTGACGGAAGAGGGGGAGGACTCTATGATAAGCAGTTTATAAATCCTACCAGGACTGAACTGTTTTGATATTTGTCTTCTGGCCTGTTTCGTCGGGCCCTTAAGGGTGTTTCTCTTGTTGCTCTGTCTTCTGAAAAGGCATTGAGTACATACGTTTTTGGCTCTTAAGGTTTGCTTTTTATATATTTATACACGAGCATTTTTGTGTTTTAAATGCCATGCCTTTTTGTTTCCATTACGTGTGTAAGAGATTCACCTGGAGGGGATTACTTTTATTTACACTGTCCCGTGTCTTTGGAACATGGTGGGGGTAAGAGTGAGGTTTGGTGCGCACCATAAACCGGTTTAAGCTCCCCAGTGGTGTTTTTGCCACTGACCGTTCCAAGGCGGTGCCCCATTGTGTTCCTTTGTTTGTTCGTTTTGTCCTGATGTGTTGGCTTTGTGTGTGTGTGTGTGTGTGTTCCTTTGTTTGTTCGTTTTGTTCTAATGTGTTGGCTGTGTGCGTGTGTGTGTGTGTGTGTGTGTGTGTGTGTGGTGCACCCGTTTGCGTGCTGTGGGTTTCGTTTTGAGGAGGCTGCGTTTTTGGTGCGTGGCATTCCCTGTTTGATACTTGTCTTTGTTTTGTTTTACAGGCATTATCGGTTTTCTCTTCTTCTATGTTAAAAAAGAGTAAATTGTTCCGCATGGACCTCGACTGCAAGTCAATAACTTCCTCAGTTAATATGTGATTCACCTTCTTTAAAGTTTGATATTCTGACATTACTTTCTTATCTGATTCAATACCAGACTTAAGCTGTTTGTCAATGTCATATTTTTTTCTAATCTCATCGCTTAATTGTGAATCATCATTTCTGCTGGCTTCAATTTGTGTTAATTTACTGTTTTGACCATAACTTTTACTCTCGAGTAATGAGACACGTTGATTTGATCCATAACGGTCATTTTCTGTGTCAAATTGCTTATCTGACTTTCAGTTATATCCAGTTTATTTAATCTTTTGTCCATTGTCATGAGCTTTTCCATTATAGCTTGATTTACAGGTATTGTAGATTGAGTGAGCTGTTGTTGATATTAAGATAGGGTCATAAACTGAGTATGTTGAGGTAAAATTGACCTGGAAATCCAGGTACCTGCGTTGTAACTAGCATATGGGGATGATATCGGAGAATTTTGATCTGCCATGATTAGGCTTTTACAAGGCTGTTCAATCGATAATTTGGCGATGCTTGAGGTTTCGTTCTGCCCATAAAATGTTTTCTTAACACTTTCAAATTCATCCCGCCAAAATGTACAACGTTAAAGTTTTTATATAATCTCGCTGTCTACAGATAGAACAGAGAGAATACCACTAACTTCGTTTTCTACAAGTTTATATTATATCTTTCAAATATTTAACGTTTTAGTTTGCACTGTGGAGCTAAGTGCCAGATACTATCATCCAGAGTTTGCATATTTTGAGGACATACACTTATATTATTTACGTTACCTTGGCTTTATTAGAAAATTACAGCGTAGATGCTACATCATAGTATCTGTTCAACGTACAATACATCGTTGTTAACAACTGTAGTATTTCGTATAGGTATTAATTTTATTTAGATATACCAAAAAAAAAAAACAAAAAAAAAAAAACAACAAAAAAACAATAAGTAGTTAAGTACATTATTGGTTTTGGAATGTGTATCTTTAATTTCTTTAATATAAGTTAGTAAAACTGTTAAGACCATCTAACATTCCTATTACTTCTTGTGCTGAGGGGAATACTGTCTGTTTAATGAAAAGGCAATACTTTAGATAAAGTATTCATTAGATGAACAATACTTTTATTTACATAATTCAATTATTATATCACAGTTCATATAGATATAAGGTTCTCTATAGTTTCTTGATGGGACAAACATACGTTAAATCAATCATAAAAATGTTTCGCCTATTGACCATTTTCTTGCAAATCATCTAAATTGAAATATTTCAAATATTGATGTAAAAAGACTTGATTTCTTAATATATATTCTATCTTTCTGTAGCATTCTATTTGTAAGATCAACAGCTGGAACTCTTCCCAAGAGTTATAAGAATATGGTAGTTCATTCGATTGAATTCTATATTATGTAGTAATCAAGTTATAACTTTACATTGTCAGACGAAAAAGTAAAATTACACTACTTGTGATGGATGCTATACTTGTGATGAATGTTATGGTATTTAATATCGATATCAAACAGAATATTTTAATGATTAAAAAAACCGATTTTAAATACAGACTAAGATACAGGCTTAATTTCTAGTTCGTATTTATTCACAGTCAAACATGTCAGTAAACATGTCCATCTTTAGAAAATAATGTTGTCTTTGTTGACAAACATCTCTTAACACAAGGAAATTTACCTATGATGTTTTAGTATTAAAGAATTAATTTATAGATAATCCGTGTTTTAACACTATTTATACACGATGGGCGGTTATACGTCGGGCGTAATAATTGATTAATGATAAATGATTTCATACGACGTATAACCACCGGAGTGTATAAATAGTGTTCAAACCCGGTTTTGCTGTAAATTATTTCGATTTTAATATGTCTTTAATTATAAAAGTTTGATCAAATATGATAGAACTGTTTCTTCGCGCATGTACGGCGCCAAATAGCAAGTCGTCAAGCTCCTTTGTTTATACGCGCCAGGACCGGAAATGGTAATTCGTCTTGCGCAATAATTCCATTAGAGCGCAAATGATGAAAAATTATTCTGCACAGCGATTAACCAACTCAGTGTGTGTGCGTGTGTGTGTGTGCGTGCGTGCTTGCGTGCGTGCGTGCGTGCGTATGCTGTGTGTGCGTGTGCGTGTGTGTGTGTGTGTGTGTGTGAAATAATCAAGACAGTTGTGCAATGTGACATTTCATCTTAAATATGTTTTAAAAAAAAATATTTGAAAGCGTCATTTCTCGATGCATACATGATGTTAAATATCACATCGATATGACGTCAACTTAGTATCAATGTGATGATTTAAGCATTACTAGTCATAATAAAATTATGGTTAAACGAGAATATGAAATATTGACCTTTACAAATAGGTTTTACAATAGTTGCCTATATACGGAGGTTATCTTAAGTATGTTTGATTGTATATACAGTACACAATTTCTAAAACATTTGAAATCATATGTGACAAATGCTGAATATTAAACCAGGACAAGAAATGAAATCGGACCAATTGACTGATAATGAGTGTATATTTATTGTTTTCATCTTTATTTGGGTCTCATCAATGAATCTCTGAACCATAAATATATACATATTGTACTACAATACTATAAACCATGTAAGTAAATGTATTCATTTATTTTAACATTGATCAGTTGATCATAGTGAGTTTCGTGTGTTACTTACTGGTTTCCTTATCCGTTGGCATACCCTCTACACAAAGAGACTTTTCTTATTATTGATATTGAACAAGGACGAGACTTGCGATGAAAGGAGTAGTCAGAATCAAATAATCGTCGCTAGCAATGTCAGGTTGCCGACAATTGTTGTTAAAGAGCTAGACTCGATGGCGTTGCCCTATCTACTGATACGTTTGATATGTTGCATTTTTTCGTCTAGTATCCGTACTTTAAGCGATCTATTCAACTTATAAACCATTTCTCGCATAGAATCCTAGCTATAGCCGCATCCGTATAAGCTCCGCTTACCCGACATAGATTTAACTGGGTCGCTAGAAGGCCCAACTATAGTAAAGGAACCAGCGTGGGAGCCATCTAGTCTAGTAATGGCGGTCAGGTTTTTGAACACTAATTTTTCAATTGACATGGCCACAGAGGACTAAATTAAAGCTGGTTTCTGTTTAAATATCATTGTGGATGTATTTTTGACATTTTGGTAGGAAATGTGGGAGAGGAGGTTGTATCTGGTGAAGTGAAACTCAGTTTTAGTATGAGTAGTACTTCCAAGTCACAGCAGTGTGATTTTACAGTAAGCAAATGTGACAAGAGAAATCTCTCTTAGAAGATACATGACCTTTACTTTTCTCTTCATTTTATATCAGTTTTATCATAACTCTTTAAAATAAGGTAAGGATTTGTTCTCTGAAATGGGTCTAGCTATGTTTAGCAGCTCTTTAAAAGAAGTCAGTTATAGAATATATAGGGAATACTATTTACTGGTGTGTGACCTAGAAGTGTCTTTTGAAAATGCAGAAAATATATAGTATTGTTATTTATGGCAATACCATAAAGAACGCAAAATCGTACCTGTATTGTGGAGTTCCCCAAAACGTAATTTTGGTCGCACGTGGTTTCTGGTGGAATATTACTGGTGTGGTGTTTTCCGTGATAACTCACAAATGAACCGTTGGGTTTCCAAAGATCACGTGCTTGATTTACATATTGCATTTTGTGATTTGAAATCGGGTTCCTTCGAAGAGAGGGGGACATTTTACGGACAACCTGTATAAAACGTTGCATTAGTGCATTGAATAGTTAATTCATTGAACAGATGATGCTTATAATTATGCGAAAGCACGTCACTTACTAAATATGTATTGCTCCCGAAGTCAATTTAAGTTTAGAAAAATAAATCAAATGTAAATATCACACTCATTATGCACGTTCTTAATTTCAGTTCTTGTGTTGAATCTCCGTATCAAATAATTTGAGGTACTGCAAAAACAAAATACTCGCGTGGTAATGAATATTATGATGGTGATGATATGCCGATTAAAATGATGAAAACATGCACTTTCTTCAATTGTCTTAAAACGATAATGATAAATAAATGAAGGTCAAAGAGTACTAAAATATTAACACATTATGATAATAAATTATTTGAAATAAATCTGACCTAGCATGATACTCAATATATTGGTCTTCATTTCCATAAAAAAACATGCTTTAAACCTAGGAAGTGTTGATGCTAGAATATATATATATATACCAAAAATGTTCACTATTCTTTCATGTCTATATTTCTTATAGTCAGGCATTTCATTTGACTTAAAAAGACTGCTGTATCATTTTAGAGATTTAAAAATAATTGTCAAATGATTCTGAAGATTTAGTTAATTGTGTTGTAATTATGGTACAACTGATTAGTGACAAGTGCCTGAATTTATATATTAGAAACATTAATATACTTTCGAGTTTCTCCCGATTGTGTATCGATACACTTTTGGATTCCATTATCGATTATATTTGTTGTCCGATTTAGATGAGATCAAGTATATATGTTTAGATGAATCCATTCCGCTATAAGTGGATAATTAAGATAAATGGTACATGATGCACGTAAGTTAATAAGTTATTAACGTTTCAATACAATACTAAAGTATCAAAACACTTATTTATTTAATGGAAAATTCTGATTTTCAATAAAATGTGCGATATGCAACATTTGAAGAAATATATGTACATACTTTTAGGTTGAAATTATGTTATCAATTGAAGCAAAACAGTAGCAGACTCGGTTTGACTGAGTCTATTCATGAGAAATTATGAAATAAAACTGACATTTTATTGCCATGACAAGTATTTTGTTCTACTGTACATAAAGGCATTAAACGTTGCAATAAAATCTACAAGCATATATACCACTGGAAGACAATATGCAATTTAAGTGAATAATACTAATGAAGTATTAAAAGGACTTTTATCAGGAATCAAGGCTGACAATATTGTATATATATTAACTCTTTGGCTACTATAATGTAGACTTGTACCTTATGTTCGGTACCAATAAACATATAACTCGCAGACATCTTAGACAATGTCTAAGTCGATGACAAAGGCGATCTTTTAACTATAATCCCATTATGTAGCAAACAGTCAATATATCTATAACATTTCTTTCCAAGAAAAATTAAAAACACTTTGACGTTTCATTGAGTTTTATTAAAATCACAGATTTTTTCAGATTTACAGTTGTAAGAATTTATAAACAAAATTTCACATGATGTGAACCCACAGCCAACCTTGCACCGACAGCCTACCCTGAGTGGAAAGTCTCGTTGTGTTCTTATTTTATCTTACTTAATCCACGATTTTGTCCGCTTTCTTGCACACACAGTGCGAATATGTATTAATAAGCGCACATGACTTTCTGGCCCGTGATGCACGAGTTATTTATGGTCGCAAACTCCCTCCCCAAAAACAAACAACAAAACAAAAACAAGAAAACAACAAAAAAGGAACACAGGCTTCCCATGCTCGACAAATACTCCGCATTTCTCGCAAATAATAGTGTTCCTGTTAAAGCGGTGAAAGTTATGTATGAGAAATCTGATATGTTTACCATGAAAGAAACAACTAATAGGTAATAGTTTTGAAACTGAGGCGACACTGGTCTGATATGGTAACAGGTGTAAACAAATGCTAAAGTATGAGATTGAAGTGTTCTGTCTTAATCCATTACATGCTTTAGTTTCAAGTTATATTGACCGATGTATACTTTTGCGATTCTTGGAAACAAACAGACAAATCAAAACATTTATAAAACTCTTTCAAAGGTTACATCTAACGTTTAATGTAGCGATGAATCTAATGAAGTAAACGGATAAAGGACAGGTCTTCAAATCCCTTAAAAGCGACCATTCTAGACAGGTGACAGATAACACTGATATAGATGTACATCATGTTGCAAAGGGTTAGAAATTCGAAAAATAAAAAATGTAGTTTCTGTTACAAATCTTTCCAGACACAAACGCAAAGACTATGCAGCTAGAAAAAAATGAATGAAGGTTATTCCTTTTACAGATGTGAATTATACACAGATCTATCAGTTTGAGAGACAAATGAAAGTGGGTGAAAATATTTCTACAATAAAAGGAAAAGAAGAGAAAAAGGAAATCAAAGATTACGTTAGAAAACCTATGATTTTTGATGAAGAAAAAGTAGCATTTTATGAGCTTTTGTATTTCGAAAATATTGTGTAAAAGCCGGCATAGTAATGTGTAGGGCGAAGGCCACTTTATCAAATAATTAAGACATAAAAGCAAGATATATAACTAAGTAATAGAAGGCTACAGTTGTAAAACATTAAATCATATACTAGTATACTAAAGAAAATATTTACTTCTTTAATAGCTGGTGATCCCTAAATGCAGTCAAGATCAACCAGTTCAACACACTTTAGAAAGGTCCAAATTTTGTGAACACTCGTTAAGCGGTCCATAACAAGAAGTCTTTCATGGTTTTTGTTTTAAGTCTGCTCTGTGGCTACTACGCACAGTCAAACATTTTACAAAATTTAAGAACTGTTCAACAAGGATGGTTCTGACTAAGTTTGCTGAACGTCCTTCAAGTTGTTCATAAGAAGGAATCATTTTAATGTTGTCATTCCTTCTTTAAGCCTTAAAGGCTCATAATGCCTTTGTTTCAAATGTGGCTGTCACATTTTCCCTTATGAAATTAAAATACATTAATTTCTTGTAAAATCCTATTTCTGATAGTTACTTTCTTTAACATTTGTCAAAGGTTTGAATATTGCTGAATACATTTTCTTGTTAAATCCCATTTCTGATAATAACTTTGCAAACATGCAAGGATATTTATGATCACGTGGACATTCACCATAAGAAGTCTTTTATGTGTTTTTATTTGCTGAAGCGGCCTATAGTGTAGTGTAGTGAAGCGAAACCAATTGATCAAACTTGAGAACATGTTTTTGACTTATTTCAATTAACACTCTAGCGGTTGATGAGGGGAAAATGCTTCGAGGGTTTGCAAAATATTTTTATTGCTATGGCAACCTATGAATGAAGTCAAGCAGAAGATTTTGAGAAACGTTCACCCAAGGGTGCTTAGATCCATTGAGTGGTTGAAGAGAAGTGTTTTAAAAACTGTTTTCTGTTTTTAGCTCTGACAGCACCTAAGTGCAGTTCAGCGAAACCATTGATTGTAGCAAAAGTGTTTGCAACTTGTTTGTGGTAGTAGTGTATGCTTTTTGATAAACAAATTACCCCAATGCTAATACAAGAGCAGTTTTAGTGTTCATTTGTATAATAATTATTTAATATATGATTAAGAGTTAGCATCTATAAAAGTAGGCCTTTACTAAGGTATCACTTCCATAGGTGTAGTTGCTAACGTTATTTCATTTTGCACTATTCAACATTACAAACAAGTAATAAGCATTCAAAAGATCGTCTTATGTTAGTTTATTATTTAGCATATGTCAAAGGTAGAAATATTTGTTTCACACAGTAGAAAGATTTGTTCAATATATTGTTTTTGACTACCCCCTTTAAGACTCTTGCCGTATAAGCTCATGTGTAATATTGATAGTTATATTTTCTCACCATGTAATTATGCTCAACCTGCTTTATCTGCTTTTATAAACATAGTATTATAAGACTTATGGGACTATATGTATAACACTACAAAAAATGGTCATATAAAACTGCTATCAGACATATCTAAAGCTTATTATAACAAAGTTAACTTTTGTGCTGTGGGGTTTTAATTACTTTGTATTGTGAGTATAAGATTCATTGGCATTGGCTTATGCATCACAAAATGATATTCAATGCGGATTATCAACAATGAAAATTTAGCTATTCTGTATGATAGTCAGGGAACTGCAGAAAAATATATCGTCTTAAACTAATAAAATTTGTCTAACCTTTTCAGTCAATAAACTGACTTTAAGAATAATTTGCAACATCTGACGAAAGAGCACCGTGATGAAACTACGAAAAATCTGAGTAAAAAGTAAAACGATCGAAATTAGTAATATGCAAATCATATTATCTAGCTGTTAAATCATAAAACAACAAATAAAATAGTGCACTTTTTATGTGCAACACATAGCTTCCACATTATATTCTTGTGAATATTCCCGGATAAAGGTAAGCTATGCTTTAATTGTTTTGCAGAACATGAACTTGATCAGTGGGCTTTATTTTACAGAAAAAAGGCGGATTGGATATGTGAACATATATAAAATCTAGACGTAAACATTGAAAGACAATACAATAAGGAGACAGTTACGGCTTTATCATGGCAATCAGGTAATGAATTTGTACAATTATATTTATCCTACAGGGAAATAATTGTTTTACGAACCTTCCAGCCACTTGTGCTATGACTAATTATGATCGTTGACTTCCCATCAATAATTACCTCTAATCAGTGTTTGTTCGAGCTCGTCATGTAGGAAAGCCATCTAACTGGCCTAGTTTATTTTACTTTTACGGGGTAAACGTTGACTCACTTAAATCGTATAGAAGGGGTTTAAATGTAAGATCTAAAATGCGAATATGTTGCTGGCTACACACTATACGAAAAATAGTTTCTGAACTTTGATAGGTGTTTTCAAAAAGTGATAAATATATTCTTGGTTCATTTGTTTTTCCCCGACAATATGTGAAGGTATTTGCTTGATTCAGTTTAAACGGTTTCGGTTCTCTATCACTGATTGAATACAAGATATAATTTGATCACGAGTTGTACACGAAAATGTGAACTCATTTATTTCAGTAAAACGCACACTTATTTTAAAGGTTTAACAACATTTCTATAGCGCTTTAATTGTGTACATCTATTTTGTATTTTGTTACACTTCGAAGTGTATATTGAAAGACTTTTAATTATTTATGTCTGACATATTATCAATTAAATCAACGAAATAGAGTTCTTCAGTAATACTCAGCAGACCTTTAAGGATTCTAACATTTTTGAGGACTGAGCGGAAACTGTCCTAAACCTTTTTATTATTTAAGATATTGGACCCGTAATAGAGTACCTCCTTTCTGAATATTCAATTCCTACCATAAACCTACTTTGACTGCATTTTTCAGGGGTGTGTGTGTGTGGGGGGGGGGGGGGGGGGCGTAGGTTCAATCCCCACTGGGACAAATTGTTTCCCATATTTTCCTTTTTTCTAGTAAGGTTCTACTTCTTATAAGAGTTATTATGGATGTATTGTACAAAAGTGGAAAATTTTCATTTTATAAGCGATTTCTTGCTGTTCAAATTGAATTTACCTCTGAATCAGGGGGGTAGAATTAGACATCTTTAAAAATACTTAAGTTACATGCGGTAAGCGGTAAAAGTTCTCTATTTTGCCTTCATTCTTTAGATTACATATTGTGGAAGAAATGCAGGTAGGTTTTACTTCTGCCCCAAGGTTATTTTTGAATGAAGTGAGCAAAATTCAAAACATACCCATAGGATTCGACCTTAATTTTTCAATGTTTGAGTTAGAATTCTGTCTCATTAAATCTGTTTACTTGAGGCACCCGAGGAAAAAATTATAATTACAGTTTTATTTTGTGTTTTATAATTGTTTAACAATAGTTTGATGTTTCTTTTATCAAAATTAATGCTGTAATGAATTCTCTGCAAACGTTTTAGATAGTGGCCATCACATTGACATTTGTCTCTACTTGAGCTTGAGGAAATACCATAAATTATATAAAATTTACAAAAAACGGCACGGTAAAAGTTGTTTAAAATTTGCAACACAGTGCGAAACATGGTCAACTTTAAGAATATACCAAACAAATGCCATTTTTTAAACATTACTATTAGGGGTCCAATACCTTAATGTCAATATGAAATATGACCTTTTCCCCTTCAACCCTCGGTTTTTATTTCTTTTCAGAGTTAACAGAGGACTGATGTTCGTTTTTTGTTTTCTGAATAACTTCATGGTATTTGGTATCGTATTTGCGTTTGGAGCTTTCTTCGTTGAGCTTCTGGACAAATTCCAGAAAGATCGCGCAACAACTGCAACTTTGCAATCACTTCTTGTTGGAGTAACGTTAAGCTTTGGTAAATAGAGGACCTCACATGAGTGTCTTTTCATACTGACAGACGTTAAATTCAAAATGTTCTTTGACTCAGTGTAGTAATTGTTTCTAGTCAATTTGGATCATGGAGTGCATTCAGTGTACTTTTAATACTGATTCCGCTTAAGTCGGTGCTGGGGGTGGGGGTGGGGGGGGGGGGGGGGGGGGGGGGGGGCGTGAACGGTAATGAACTTCCTTTACTTACTATGATCAAAACCAAAGCAAAAAAGCACAAAGATCCAATAAGATGAACTATGTTCAAGGAACGCAACCTTCCTATACAGAAACTTCCTTAACATACACAGTAAAACAAGCAGACAACAATGACAAAAAACACATTGTTTACAAAAGGCATTTGATGTAAAACACATTGTTATAAAATAACAAAACTTAAAGACCTAGTATATAGGCATGTACACAATGCTTTTGAAAAAGGCAGAGCATCAAGAGAAACACAATGCAAAACAAAACAATCCAAAAGACAAATGGCAATGCAGCGCAGAATGAAAACGAAAACGTAGTTTAATACCAATCATGAAACGTGTGTCTTAACCTATTTTAATGACACTTTTTTAAATATTACCAAACAATTAGAAGATTTCCGAGACCCACAATCTTCACAGTTTTGGGAACAGCATTCCAGTTAAAGACCCACAATCTTCACAGTTTTGGGAATAGTTTTGGGAATAGCATTCCAGTTAAAGTCAAGTTTCAATATAATTCGGAAGTCTCTACAGAGTTTAATAATAGCTGTTAAATTTAAAACCAAATCTGAATTCGGTTAGAAAAAAAAACAGTCAATGTTTTGCAACATGTTAACAAAAGCCCTATGCAAGTAGTTTTTGGTAATATACTGATTACGTTAATTGAAGTATTCAAGATGATGCACGCACAAGCAAATTTGATTAGAAATATGAATCCTGTACAGCCCAATTTCCACTTTGAATGTGTGTGTTTTAGTCTTCTGTATTGAATGGACTTCTTATAGTTTTATATAACAAAGCATCGATTATCTACCATAAGATCAGTCATTTAGTTCCGTTTTGCAGCTAAACAACAGTCAAACACATACATAAAAAAGGAACACAGCAAACTAGAGTCTGTCATCATTTTGCTTGACCTTTTCTATGCTTTCAGATAATGTTCTTTTGAATTTCTTATATACTTCCAAATATATTTAAATTTTCCAAGTCCTTTGGTAACCTGAAATGCAAATATTATAATACATTCTCGAGTAACAGCTTTTTGTGATGGTCAGACAGAAGAGAGATAAACTATATATTAGTTCCAGCAGTTGCTTCGTTTATTTTAACGACGTTATGTTTCATCGTTTCAGGTGTTGTCAGCGGAGCTCTCATCAGTAAACTAGGGCTCCCGTGGGTTACGCTTCTATCTTGTATACTCGTTCCACTTGGTTTTGGTGTCTCTTTCTTTGCTACCAGAATAGAGCATCTTTACATAAGCATCGGCATTGTATCAGGTATGATATGACTAAAGCATTACCTTGAGGAAGCACAGGTGTATGGGTAACGCCGAGTAGGCTTTTTCAAAACAGGGAACATCTGTTCATACGCATTCGTGTGGTATCATGTATGTGGAGGTAGCAGTGACGTAAGAGAAAATTTCCAGTGCTCTAACATCAGCGGATCTTAAGTGTCATGTGACCCGTGTCGCCTTAATTCGTCATTCAGTAATATGTCAGAAAGAACTTCATGCAGTATACAATGGTCCTACAAGAGAGTTGAAAATCAAATTATAATATGAAATATAAAGATAATATAAGATAATTATATAAATTTATATAAAATAAACATACTGATTATTTAAGTCAAATTGTCTTACGTATTCAAATGTTATAACTTAAAATATATGTTTATCCCATGCATTACTCATATTTTTTATTTGCATTTTTAGTTCTTAAAATACTGTGGAGTCATATTTGTTCACGTAGGACGAAATTTTGCGTAGTTCGCGCTAGGAACGGTGCGCGAGTTTAAGACCACACTATCATTTGGAAGTTATTCAAATAAGCGCACATGTTAGATTAAAGTGGTTAATGAAAATAAAGAGATAAATCATATATTTACCAGTATAGGTTAATCAGACAGAAACAGTCTGCTATTATGTTGCATGGTTGTGATTATTTCATCCAAAAGACCTTCCACAATTTTTATTGACTACCGTGTGGAAGCGAAAAAAAAGATCCCCCATGTTGTTATATCATCTGGCTCTTTTGGTTCATGGAAACATTCATTTGTACTATAATAGAATTCATCTTAAACGCGAGAGGTGTTGAATTTTCGTTACCTCTCATGAACATATTCAGTCATACCGAGTCTGCTATTTGCTTAGTTGCGTCCTATGCTTCAAAAAGATCTTTTCTTAGACTGTATTTTTTTATATTACGAAACAGAAATATTTAATCTTATTTCAGGGGTTGGAATTTCAATGGGACATATCAGTGCTGTTGTGATAGTTGGTAGAATTTTTACAGGCAAGAAGAGAGTTTTGCTTTTAGCTGTGCTGAATGCTTCCTCCTCGTTATCTGGATTGGTCTACCCGTATTTTATAAATTGGTTGATGACATTGTTTGAGCTTAGTGGGACGTTTTTAATCCTTGGAGCTGTTTACAGTAACACGTTTCCATTGTTCATATTATGTTGGATGAATCGGAGCACACTTAAAGATTTTGAATTGTCTTCGAGGAATTCTAAAATTAAGACAAACACAAAAAATGAGGCACCATCCCCAACAATAAGACACAAAGGAAATTTTATCATAAACGGTGTTCAAACATTGAGAGAAATGGTGAACACAACCTACCTTTTATTACTTTTTGCATGCGCTATTTCAGCAGCTGGCATAAATGGATATACGGGGATGATTCTTGATATTTGTAGATGGAAAGGTTTCAGTAAATCTCGGGGACTTTTTACATTTGTCATTTTTAACATCGCTAACGTTGTATCAAGACTTTTACCGGGTGTGCTTAAACAAAAGCGTGGATTCAATTCCTTTATTTACCCGATAATTTCCACTATATCTGGTTGTGTCGGGCAGTTATTACTGTATAAAGGACAGAGCTATATATTGTACGTGTTAGGAACCTGTCTGTCTGGCGTTGCAATTGGCGGAGTGGTTTCGGCACAATTTATTCTTGTGTTAAAAGCAGTACCTCGAGAATTTATTCCAGTAGGATCAGGACTACTTTTTACAATGTCAGGTGTATTATCCTCTACAACAGGCCCGATATTTGGTAAGTTCATGTTTATCATACAAGCATAAAATTTGTATTTTGAAGCTATAGTATTTTAATCACAATTATTTAAAAGATATGAGGCGATGCAGTCGTTTCGTTTCCTTTACATACACAAATTTCTGTCAAAATGATAATTTTCTTCATTTTAGGTACTGTTCATTATTCTGAAATGTATAATAAAACCTTATTTGCAACTGTATTTATCGAAATCCTGTTTTAGCCGACACAGCAACTTGGTCTCGACCGATTCACTGTATGTCTTTAAGAGAAAACTTTTTTTACCGGAACCCGGCTTACCAGTTATCAGGCATAGTTTAGTTGTCCCAGGATGCATAAATGCATACATTCACGTATGATTAAAATCGTCGCCAAATAGTTTTCAGACGTATAAGCAGCACGATTTTAATGTACCCGTTACATGTCGCATGCACGTGTTATATCGATTTACAAATCTGTATTGAAATAAGATACCAAAATGTACGCAGTATGTAAAATTGAACTTTATACTTCTATTGAATGAAACCATGTAGAAATAGGAACCTGATTTAACTGACAACCTACGTTAACCATCAGCATGATCAAGCGGGTCCAAACGATGACGGTTAAGTCAGGTTTCACTGTAATTTTCGAGCATTATCTAAATCAGAAAGGATAACTCCTGTTGTATCACCTTGCATTATTGTACACATACCAAATCATACATATGGCTTATTTTAATCATTTACACGTGATCGTTTCTGTATATTAGTTTTGTAACTCAAGAACGTTAAAAAACAAGAGAAAAAAGCAGTTAAAATAATTTTATTGTAAACGTACAATCACTGTTATTGGAATATAAATTAATGGGATGAAATCAAATTATTGTTTTTCATCTAGACAGAATTTTAAGTTTCAGTAATAAGGTACGTAATTTTTTTCTGTTTTCATGCCTTATTTTATAATATTAAAATGCATATGAGGTTTTCAATCTTAGACACTAGTAAAACAAAAAAATAAGGTGTGTGAATTACACAGTCTTCTTAAAAATCCACTGTTTTCTCCTCTCACTTACTGATACATCTGTAATGCTGACTGACTTCCCATTTAACAATGAACCCTGTTTACTGAAACAATCCGTGACAGTCATGAACCCTCAACTGTAAACAAAAATCCATTGAACAAGTTCGACGCTAAATCAGGCACATGCGCATGTTGTATCATGTCTCGGGTATGTGGCATGGTATTCTTGTGAGGCATCATTATATAGTTGGACTTTGTTCTCATTGCTACAAGTAGACACTAACGTTTACATTACTAAAAATGTTTAAAACGACGCCAAACACGAATGCACACATTTAAATGTTTGAATTCTTATACATTTCAGGTAGCCTGAGAGACAATTTTGGTACTTATGGTAGCGTTCTTCTTACAGTCAGTGTCGTAGAGGCGATTGCAGCGATTTTCTTTGTCCTTGCTCTAGTCTACAGACGAATTGATAATGCTAAAAAGCAATCAGAGGACACAACAGAAAACTCTATAGAAATCATAGTCACTCATTTATAGTAACGCATTTTCATTTATTCATTAATATTTTGGTTGAATCGGACCACACTTAATGATGCTGCATTGTCTTAGGAAAACCTTAGGACAAACAAAGCAAACGAGGCACCCACTACCACAATAAGATGCAAACAAGACACTGGGCTCTCCTTGTCATTCAGAAGCAAGTTGGTCATTCAATCTTCGTATGACAAGTTACATTGCATCTCATGTACAGACTCAGTCATTCCAATGTAGTTATGCTTATATGCCAGTAGGTATTGCAGTTTTAAGTAGAGACAAACCATAAATATAACTCGCTACAGATTATTTTAAATAGTGATTTTTCAAACCTCCTCTTGTCAGGGACACACAACCCATATTATTGACATTTTCAAAAATACTTTCTCAAACTATCATATTTCGTTCATTTCTAAATATATATTCAGGATATTTTGTTGTGTTTTGTTTACTGTCATGCTCATCCATACACAACGACTATCGTTTTTGTACATTGACTAAAAGAAAAAGGGCTTATTTTCGTATTAACAACTTTGGTGCAAGAATATCAAGGCTGATCCTTTCCGCGATAATGAACGCGCAATCTAACGCCATTCACAAAATGTTAAAAAATGGCGTCGTTCTGAATAATCGTTCAAAATTGGACACCAAACTTTGAGATATAACACCAAATTATAGCTTAAACTATTTTTTCTGACGGTTACAAAAAAAAATAAAATTGAATGGACAAGACTGTATGAGTTTTTCCTTGATGTAAGAATATTTTAAATAAAAATCAGGAATTGTATTTTTATAGGAAGTCGATTTACAATTCAGCTAGGGCGAGTCTTTTTGGCTGTTCGGTTTAGATGTTGAAAAGAACGTTGTTCTGAAATGTATTTTTACTTTCTGATACTTATGGAAAGCAAACTACTTACTTTTGTAGCAAGCTGCTGTAAAAATGTAAACGTAAAGATTTTATTGATTGATATTTTTGTGTGTTAAAACAGGTAAACTACATTAAAACTACTAGCGAATATATACTCGTCAAAATGTACAAAACAAAAAACATCCTTTAAAGCGGCATGCCTCCAGATCGTTGGACAACAAAAAAAAATTTTTTTTTTAGATATCTTGAAATAAATGCTTTATTACTTAAGAAGGCTTTAAAACTTAATTACTGACTTTATTCTACGGAAACACATGAGAATTTGCTGTTTTTACTGCTTTTTTACGCTTTTACTCCAGGTAAACTGTCTGGATTATAAATATCTATATTTCGAAGTCATTATTCACTTCTTCAGCTATAACGCTATTGGTTACGACGACGGAAAAATGTCTTTTTTGCCGCGGCGGTCCGGGGTTCGATTCCCGATGCGGTCATCTTGTTTTCTTGATTTGGAACTTTTAAAATATTTTAGAAGCAAAAATTCATATTCTAATGTTCATGATATGACCAAACTTCAAATTGAAAGAAAGATTATTGTTTAGCCAAATCTGGAGGCATGCTGCTTTAATTCTTATGAAAATGTTGTGAGATCTGCTATGTTATGACGAAGCCACATACAATCATTATAGATTTTATAGTTATTCCAGTGCAGAATAGAACAATAAAAATATCATATATTCAGATAAAATACAAAAACTTTTACATCATCACTTACATATACGCAGCCATAAATATCGTTCTTTTATACCAGACTTAAAACAAACAAGAGCTCGTCGAACACGAAATGCCCCCTTGATGCATTCAGTAATTGCACAAGGAACAGAAATTATATGCTCACTGTAAACAAAAGTTCTACCATTCTGGTTTAATCTGACCTTCGACCTTTAACCTATTAACCTAACAAGAGATTACAGAGTGATCTTGGCGCCATCCACTGAGCCATTTTTGAATGTTCCAAATTTCAAGACTAGCTCAAGGTCAAAATCAAGGTCAAATTTAATTTTGGTACAAAACAATGTGTATGTTGTCCAAATTTGGAAGCTGTGGCTTGAGAAATGTGAAAGCAGGTCACTAGATCAATTTCAAGGTCTAGGTTCATTTTGGTAGACAGAACTATGCATGTGCTTCAAATTTGGACCTGCTTAAGAAAGCTTGAGAAATGTGAAAGTAGGTAATAGGTATAAATCAATGTCAAATTTCAATTCAGAACACAAAAATATGCATGCGGTCCAAATTTGAAGCCTGTAGCTTCAGAAATGTGAAAGCAGGTCACTAGGTCAATCTCAAGATCAAAGTTCATTTCGGTACACAAAATTATGCATGTGGTTCAAATTTGAAGGCTGTAGCTTGAGAAATGTGAAAGTAGGTCAATAGGTCAAAATCAAGGTCAAATTTTATTTCAGAACACAAAACTATGCAAGTGGTCCAAATTTGAAGCCTGTATCTTCAGAAATGTGGAAGTAGGTCATTAGGTCAATCTCAAGATCAAAGTTCATTTCAGTACACAAACCTATGCTTGTGGTTCAGATTTGAAGGCTGTAGCTTGAGAAATGTGAAAGTAGGTCACTAGGTCAAAATCAAGGTCAAATTTTATTTTTGAACAAAAAACTATGCATGTGGTCCAAATTTGAAGCCTGTACCTTCAAAAATGTGAAAGTAGGTCACTAGGTCAATAACAAGATCAAAGTCTTTTTCGGTACACAAACCTATGCATGTGGTCCAAATTTGAAGGCTGTAGCTACAGAAATGTAAAAGTAGGTCACTAGGTCAAGATCATGGTCAACTAATGTCAAGGTTCATCTTGCCATTCAAAACTATACATGTGGTCCAAATTTGAATGATGTAAGTTATGGACATGAAGATTCTAAGTTTTACCCTATATAAGTCTATATGAAAAATATGACCCCTGGGGCGGGGTCATATTTGATCCTAGAGGGATAATTTGAACAAACTTGGTAGAGAACCACTAAATGATGCTACATTACAAAATATCAAAGCCATAGTCTTCGTGGTTTGGACAAAAATATTTTCAAAGATTTTCCCTATATAAGTCTATATAAACCATGTGACCCCCGGGGTGGGGGCATATTTGACCCCAGGGAAATAATCTGAACAATCTCAGTAGAGGACCACTAGATTTTGCTACATACCAAATATCAAAGCCCTAGGCCCTATGGTTTTGGACAAGAAGATCAAAAACCGTTTAACTGTTCCTGGCCAATATGACATTGACGTTTGACCTAATGACCTCAAAATCAATAGGAATCATCTGCTGGTCATGGCCAACCTAACTATCAATTTTCTTGACATTAGACCCAAGCTTTCTTGAGTTATTGCCTGGAAACCATTTTACTATTCCTGGTCACTGTGACCTTGACCTTTGACCTACTGACCTCAAAATAAATAGGGGTCATTTGCTGGTCATGACCAACCTCTCTATCAACTTTCGTGACCCTAGGCCTAAGCGTTCTTGAGTTATCATCTGGAAACCGTTTTACTATTCAGAGTCACTGTGACATTGACCTTTAACATACTGACCTCAAAATAAATAGGGGTCATCTGCTGGTCATTACCAACCTCCCTATCAACTTTCATGATCCTAGGCCCAAGTGTTCTTGAGTTATCATCCGGAAACCGTTTTACTATTCAGGGTCACTGTGACCTTGACCTTTAACATACTGACCTCAAAATCAATAGGGGTCATCTACTGGTGATGACCAACCTCCTTATCAACTTTCATGATCCTAGGCCCAAGCGTTCTTGAGTTATCATCCGGAAACGGATTGGTCTACATTCCGACCGACCTACCGACAGACCGACCGACATCTGCAAAACAATATACCCCTCCTTCTTCGAAGGGGGGCATAAATATTTAAAAGGGAGGCAACTGTTAGATAGAAGTGGTTCAACTGGCTGCATAGTCTTTTCATCGGATTAGCTGTAAGCGATAAATGAAATTGTATTTTCATATACCTGGAAACGAAACAAAACCAAAACGAAGACGATGCTATTTTATATTTGTTAAGAAGATTTTCTTGCTTAATCGTTAAACAATACAACCGTAATCTAGCTTGGATCTATTTCATGTTCTATAGAGTATTAAGAGTATTAATAAAATCTTGCGGTCGGCTCCCCAATTAGTATTTGAAATTAACTTTGAAAGAATAAAGGACTTCACGCATTTGACTTTCAATATTTTAGATGTGGTATAAATGAAAGCTTTTTGTTAAGTATAATTCGAAGAATCTTTGTTTCGTCAACAACGGGTACTTTTGTATCGTCTAGAAAAAGCTAAGGGTCACAATATTGTTTCCATAATTGACAAAAGTGGGCACTTTGACTTTTCCATTCGGAAAGTTCAAAACCATTTTCCGTGGCCCAAACTTAATCCAAACACAGATCTATTTAGTGTTTTATTATACGCATATTTTTCAAACGATAACATATCAAAATAGCACCGACATATTATAAACAAGCTAACCCTGTAAACAAACGAATTATTGTAAGACGACCTTTTAAACATTAATCGTCAAGGTCATAGTTGATACCATATTTCCATGTTATATCATAATCTTTTCTAAAGCGAAAAGGAAAAAATGGAATATGTCTGTTTGACAAATGCATAATAAATTAAATTTTCCAGATGCACAAGATGATCAGTTGTGCTACTTTGTTTGCGGAATCAGCTTTGAAATCTTGTTGTTAACATGAATTATTCTACATAAACAACTAGTTGGGCAACCCCGATTACATTACTGGGTTCGTTTAATTTCCCGGGTTTGGTATGGGAATAGCTAACTCTTCCTCCAAACTCGGAAAGCCTTTTCCCAATTGGTTTTTAAACGGGGATCTCTAAGAGTTTTGTTTTGTTGGTTTTTAAAGTCGACCGCACAAATTTTAAAGGGCAAGACACTTTACTTTGATGGGGAGGAGCCCCCCATTTTTGTTTTTTTTTTTATCACGAGCGGGCACCTGGGTAGACCCCCCCGACCTTCCGTAGCCCCTGATGGCTTCCTCCATGAAATCAACGCCCCGAGGACTCGAAACCCCACGATGAGGGGCAAGTATTTGAAGTCGGGGAAATTTAACCCTTCGGGCAGGAGGCCCCCTAAGAATATTTTTTCAAATAATCAAGGACTTAGAGTGGTTGTCACCAGATGTTAAAGTTTCAGAGTTCAAGCCAGGAAAAATTAAAAACCGGGGGGTTAGCCCGATGATAAATACCAAACATCTAAACGATAACCCGGGAAATTATATACCACAAAAAAGCTTTAATGTTTTCATTTGTAAATGCCACGAAATTTTTTGATAAAATATTGTTGAACTTCAAAGATACGAGCGGGGAAAAGAACCGACTTCATGCGAAATTTGGAGTCAAAATGCTCTCTTTCCGGCCCCGTACCTTTTTTTCGCAGAAATTTTCATGCTTTACCTTTTTATTTTAAATGGCAATCAAATCAATCATTTTTGTCTGGATTTTTTAAAAATCGCTCTACAAATCGAAAACGTTTTTTCAATTTGGGTTAAACCATGTTTATTTTTAGTAAACCATTTCTTTTTAAGGTTTTGGAATGGACTTGGCAATATCAGAAAGGATAATAAGATCATAAAAATTATCAATCCTACATTCTGAGAGTTAGGCTTAGTTTGACTTAGTCTATTCAGAGAAATTAAGAATTCTAATAACAAGACAAAGCTAAGGGAAAGAAGGCTAAAAGGCGGGGAATTTTAAAATTAAATTCACGTTGAACCAGTTTAAATAATAGCAAAAAACTTTACCCATGTACAATTTTTTTTAAAAAAAAAACAAAAAAATACTTTCTACGCAAGTGGCTTCAAAAAATCTCGTTTAAGCCTACCCCTAAATAACTGTAACGTTGCCGTTTTTACGGCGGTTAAGTTAGTTTCGGGGGCGTCCATTCAATTAAAAAAAGTAATTATTTTTCATTTAATTAATAACGGGAACGTTGAAACCTATACGGTGATGTAATTTTCAAATATTTACTCCGCCTATTCGCCGAAGGTATACTGAATCATTTCAATAATCATGCCGCAATCTTTCTACAAAATTATTGTTTTCGAGCGGAATTACTAAGTAGTGTGAAAACTGTCCCATATTACAACCCCCCCCCCCCCTCCCCCCACCAAAAAAAAAACAAACCCTAAGATTATCATATTAATCTATTTTACTGTAAAATGAGCGATAAACGGGGGACTCCGACTTCGTTTTCGCTGTATTGTGTTAAATTTTCCCCATCCCCTTTTCAACAGGCAGACTTTGTGCATCAAAATTTTAGAAAAAAGCTGTTTGTTTTTTTTAGGGAAAAATAAGTTGATCACAAAAAAGTTTACAACAACATAGATTTCGAGTGTATCTAATTTTGTAAGCCATTTTTTCCGATTTCTTTCCGATTTTTATTGTCACACTTGTATATAAACACAAAAACGAAATGAATAAGTGATATTTCTTAATAAACATCTTACTGCTCGTTATTTTCTCGATAGATTTTTTTAAATTTTCTAAAAATGATCCTGAAATGTTTTTGAATAAAATAATAATATAAAATTCCTAGACCACCGGGCTCATTTTCACTGAAAATTGGAAAGTTTAAGCACAGCTGAAACGTTACGTCTTTTCCCCGCGTTTTTTAACCAAGTTCTTATTGTCTGTTTGCAGGATTTGTTTAGAAACAATAAAGACAGGTTGTGTAAGCAGACCGCCGTGACATAATTGGAATGTTGGTGAGAAACGGTGTAAACCCAGCACAACGCTTATTAAATGCATATGTGCAATAACTTATTTATTTCATGTCCGTACATTTATAACGTCTGAGGTTAACTTCATGTCGTTTTGACTGTGCATATTTAGACCAACTTAAAAGTCAGAATTAGCCAGGAATTTTGGGTGATACGCCCGTTTTTGTCAACATTTTATATTTTTACAAACACTAAACTCTTTTTCAACCGTAATTAACAACTGTCCCATTGAAAAATATTAGTCACGGATAGAGTGACTGTACTGGGAACTAAACCTATGACCGCTCGAATGACGTGTGAACACTCCAACCAGTGTGTCATTCTCTCTGACACGAGGGATGTGGGTAGTTTTTGACTGGGTGAAAATCTTTTGACTCGGTGACTATTTTCTAAGGATCAGTTATATTTGAAGTTCAAAACTGGAATTATTTTAAAATCTAAATTGCACATATTTGTTAAGCATGGTTTAAAATGTTCATTAAAAAGATGAATGTTAACATTGTGGGAATGGCTGAATATGCCGATGTTGAATATGCCCGACCCAAAAAATGGTATTTGTTCTGTGTTAAAAAGACATGCTTGTATTATTTTATGTATGAAACAATTAAGTATAATTAAAATTTATTTAGTCGTTCATTGTTAAAGCGCGAAAGTTCATTGCTATCACTACCCTCCCGTTTATTCATATTAAATACCAAATTTTTACCGTTTTTTTATGTGGCAGTTTTAAAATTGTCTCCGAGCCCTCATATTTCATTGGATCCGGGTTCTATATTTTTTTTACGTAAAAGATTGGAAACGGCACCGATCTTTCATATTTTGTACTTCAGTTCATTGATATCATCCGGTTTTGTTTCAAGCTAAAGTTGAAAATGAAAGCAATTTAGTGGCTATATCCAGCTATAATATTCACATTATTTAAATTTGAAAACAAAAACATACTGATAAAGACGGTGGAGTTTTTATCTGAGTGATTTTTTTTCTTTTTTTTTCAGGTAACATAACATGACAAAATATGAAGGGGTTTACGTTCAGCAATGCATCATACAGGTTCTTAAAATAAAGGAATTCAGTTCATATATCATATATAGATTACAATGAAATGTCTTACTACACGTACATATGGATACCATTCACGTACATATGGATAACATTATATTGTGTATTGTTTTTGAAAAACACAAAAACAAACAAACTTTCCCTAACATAGAGTTCAAACAAGTTCGAAACAAGATCACTGTGTTTAGGATAGTTTTAAAAAGGTATACTGACCTGTCACGTTTTAAAGTACCGATCTTACAAATAAATTATATATATATATACTCGAAAGAATGCAAGATCAACATAAAAAATACGGATCTTACAAGTTAGAAATATCTGAGTTTTATCTGAGTGTTAAATATGAATACGGTCAAATGCTGACAAAATCTTAGCCATTTTTTTTAATTTTTACTCTAAACATAAATAAATATTTTGTTTTGCTTCGAGGCGTTCATTCTAGCTTTGATGGAAAAGAATATATCAGAAAATATATTTAAACTTGGCAGTAGTTATATCCATTCCTTTTATGAACTACAGGTAGATATTTTATTGTTTGAATATGACAAAAAATGGATGCGAAATGAAATCGTTAGCATACAAGCTGTTTACCATCAACGCTTAGAAAACAAAGACGTTTCATTTTTATTTAAACTTATTATCTTGTGTTAAATGCCTGATCATAGGTTCACATAGCATTTCAAAGTCCATTTCACTGTGTTAGTGTCCGTAGGTAGACATCTACAGGTAGAAATGAATAACAGCAACAGTAATTCGGAATACCTCTAGATGACTCGAACAGGTTAATGGAGGACGGGACAATTTAAATATGAAGCACGGTAAAGCGATATTTTATCAATCAGATAATGCCTTTTTATAAGCACTTAAAAGCTATATTCACGAAGATTTAAAAACGAATTTGTACATGTCCCGTTTTAATTTTTGTAAAATTGGAGAACTGCACGCGTATCTTAAAATCCGGAGCTTCAAGACATATTTTTGTGTTGCATCTCAACAACCACGCTTTCCTTTGATTATATTCGCTCAAATTGTATCCTCCCGCACATAGTATTGTCACGGTATAATTCCTGCTTGTCTTTTTTTTTTGGTGACTATGACAGATGAAAACGGAAACTGTCTGGATCTCACTGCTGGTGAAGGTGGATCAGTTGCTGTTGGGTTCGAGTCAGACGTGTCAAGTGCGGTTTTCACTTTATGTACAATCATCTGTCCGTGACAGACATGCAGGAATATAGTACAAAAATCAACTTTAAAGTTGCAAATCAAGTAGGTTATTACAATCACAAGAACGCTAGAATGCAATAAAAATTTTGTCGAAATCTAGAACGCTTCTGTAAATAAAAGACTTCTTTTCTTTAAAAATAGCTCTTAAGGATGTTTTTTCTAATGTAAAGAATGTTTTCATACTCTGTGAGCTTAAAGAACATTTGTTTCCAAGACAAACCAGAGAAGAAAAAACATAGATCACCGAACTCGTTTTAATTTTATAGGGCATTTTCTTCACCCACTGCTTAAGCATTTCTGAAATTTTGTAAAATTAGAAAAATGGTGGTACTTTATAAAACATATAATATCCCACTTAATGTTATAGGGATTTCAAGTGTTACAGGTTAATATGAATACAAGGTGGTGTCAGTATTATATAAGCATAAATGTCACTAACAATTCCCTTTCATTTTCACATATTGACATAATTACCCCACACACTTTATTGTCAATGGAAAAAAACGTATTTAGGTCTACAAAAAAAATTCTGACGATAAGATTTTCAAAATATTTGCAGCTTCCATGTTCCACAAAAATGCTTCAAATTGGAAAGAAAAAAAGTTGGGGTCACCGTGCATCTAACAGATTTATTAAGAAAAAACTGTTGAAAATTGGTGAATTTTGATGTTCTTTTTGTTTTAACATATGTTTTCTAGATAATATAATGTGCTATCTTGAAAACTTTTATTTCAATTATTGCTCATCATTATATGTATCTGTCAGGAAAATTTCAAAACCAAACCTAATCTACTTTAATAGATATTTGACATTACCTACCCCTACCCCATTGTAAATCTTACATCAATACCAGCCAAAAATAAGGGTGACAAATTTTTTTTCGCAAACAGTAGAATCTGTTTGCTTAAATGGTACATTATTAGCCATATTTTAATTATGTATGATTAATTTTTGGCAAAACTTTTGTTAGAAAGCACTATTCGGAGAAACATTTTTCAAAATGGCGGATATCCTGAAAAAAAACACGCTCGTACATCCTTAAGTACTGAATGCAATATCATGAATATCCGAAAGAGACAATATTCAGTCAAAAGAATGGTTTAGGAACATTTTTTCCGTTTTTCCTACCATTTTCATCAGTGCGAGAAAACTCCGTACTACACATCATTTTCAAATACCTCCCACACAATGCGTCGAAAATTTCGCTTTTTTTATTTGACCGACCCATATGATTAGAAGATATAATGTGCAAACGAGATTTCTACCAGACAGATTAGCTGATTATTGAGAAAAATTTGGAAACTAAAATTTAGAAATTCTATCCGCAGTAATAATGTCTTTTTGGTCTCATTTGTCAGGCCGTCATTAACAAACGAAGGCATTGATAAATATGCTCATGCATGGAAACAGAAAGTTGGACTATCTTTGGTGGAACATTTACATTTGATACAAAGTGAAGACAAACCGATTTTCCTTGTTGACAACTCCTCCGAAACGGTTGGTTTGAATCGGAAAATCGACGTCATGTTTTGCCGTACTGTTTTGGTCAGTATTTGCCCACGACTTCGCCACTGTGAACATCGTTTATCACTATAATTCTGAATTAGTAATCTAAAGGCTCTTCTGTGACAAGGTATATCATTACCTGTTTTTCCGGAGATGTAATTTGTAAACCCTCTTGTGTATAGCCATTTCCGACTGTCATTTGTCAAAACTCCAATAGGCTATGCCTGTATTTTTCTGAGACACACCACATATTTAATGTTCATAGTTTACAACGATTTCCTCTGTGGTGTATAATTTAGGTCGCAAGTCTGCTTCGCTTGTGCGCGCACATTCCGAAATACACGTGCACGTATAGAAATATGCGTTCAGTCTTAGATATATACGTCCATATGTATATGCTTATACGTGCACGCCGCGTTAATATGAAGCTAACGCTTATATGCTCTGCTGACTACACTAATCAAGAACCAGAAAAATATCGACTTAGTAGATTATCTCTGCTGTCTTTCGCCAAATTGAACTACAGGAACCGAGTTACAACGCGCTTAAAATTTTATGCTGTTTCTCTGTACACTTTATTTCTTGTTACGTGACTTTGCCAAGCAGAATTTCATCCAGAAGACCTGGTAAAATGTATGTTAAAATAGATTGTAATCAGTTGCACTTGAATTTTAAAGGGTCATATTAATTTTGCTTGTAGTATAGCTACCACAGTTTTAGGTATGAACAAAAGATATAATAATTTCTTGTTAAATCCTATTTCCAATATGTTTTGTGAACATAAGTCAAATGTTGTAATATCTGATTCACATAGTAGAAAGTATTGTTCAATCTATTGCTTTTGATTACCTCCCTTTATGACCCTAACCGTACACGTTCGTGTGCATTTGATTTTGTTTTCTAACCATATAATTATGCAAAATCATGCTCACACTTCATTTGAAGACCTTTTCTAAACATAAAATTAAAAGCCTTATTGGACATTATAATGTAAACACTACGAAAACTGGTTATATAAAACTGCTATCAGAATATTTAAAACTTGGTTTATCAAATTTAACTTTTTGTGCTAAAGGGATTTAATTACTTTCAAATTGTAATTATGGTAAAAGTTTGTGTATAAGATTCAGTGTCATCCGCTTATCCATAACAAAATGATATTCAGTGCGAATTATAGTCAATGAAAATATAGGTATTCTGTATGATATTCAGGAATGTGCAGGAAAAGATACCACCTTTTATTTATACAACTTGTCTAACCCTTCCTGTCAAAAACCGAATTTAAGGATAATTTAACATCTGACGAAAGAGTTCCGTGATGAAATTACAAAAATCGGACTCGAAAGGCAAACGACTGAAACTTATAATACACATGATTATCTAGCAGTAAAAAAACATAAAACGGCAAATGAAATTATGCACCTTTTGAGTGGTACACCTAGCTTTCACATCTTATTCTTGTGAATTTTCCAAAACAAAAGTAAGCCATGCATAGAACATAAACTTGATCAGTGCGTCTTTATTTTATAGAAAAAAAAAGCGGACGGGATTATGTGCCAGACGTAAGCATTGAGAGACAATACAATAAGGAAACAGTTACGGCTTTATCATGGTTATCAGGTAATGTATTTGTACAATTATATCATTCCTATAGAGAAATAATTGTTTTACGGATCTATCAGCCACTTATGCAATGACTCATTAGGGTTGCTGACTTCCTATCACATACCTCTAATCGGTGTTTGTTCGAGCTCATCATCTGAGAACACCACCGAACCTGCCTGGTTAATGTAACTTTTACGGGGTCAACGTTGACTCATTTAAATAATATAGGAAGGGTTTTAAGGTAAGATCTAAACTAGGAATATGTTCTTGGCAGGTCAAAAGTAAGTTTATATAGTTACGGCTTTATCATGGTTATCAGGTAATGTATTTGTACAATTATATCATTCCTATACAGAAATATTTGTTTTACGGATCTATCAGCCACTTATGCAATGACTCATTATGGTTGTTGACTTTCTATCAATAATTACCTCTAATCGGTGTTTTTTCGAGCTCGTCATGTAGGAAAGCCATCTAACTGACCTCGTTTAAGTAACCTTTACGGGGTAATTGTGACTCATTAAAATCGTATAGAAGGGGTTAAAGGTCAGATCTAAAATACGAATATGTTGCTGGCTACATACTACAGGAAAAATAATTTTTGATAATTCTGAACTTTGATAGGTGTTTTCAAAAAGTGATAACTACACACTTGGCTTATTTGTTTTACCCCGACAATAGCTGTAGGTACTTGCCTGATTAAGTTAAATAGTATAGGTTCTCTATCACTGATTGAATACAAGATATAATTTGATCATTAGTGGTACATGAAAATGTAAACTATTTTGTTTAATATGTTTAATGAAGAAAATGTTGATCAAGTGTGGAAACCGCACAATCATTTTAAAGATTTAACAACGTTTCACTAGCGCTTTACATTGAAATACATACAGTATATATTAAAAGATTTTTGTTATTAGTCATGTCAACAACGAAATGGTGTTCTTCCTTAATAAAACATCAGTAATACTCTGCAAACTTTTAAGAATTGTAACATTTTCCAGATCTGAACGGAAAACAGTCCTTAAACTTTTTTTGTTAAATATTTATATCAAATACGACAGTTTTCCGTTCAACCTTTGATTTGTATTTGTTTCAGAGTTAACAGAGGACTGGTGTTCGTTTTCTGTCTTCTGAAGGACTTCATGGAATTCGGTATCGTATTTGCGTTTGGAGCTTTCTTTGATGAGCTTCTGGGCACATTCCAGAAAGATCGCAGAACAACTGCAACTTTGCAATCACTTCTTGTTGGAGTAACTTTAAGTTTTGGTAAATACAGGACCTCACATGAGTATCTTTTCATATTGAATTAATCAAACGAGTTGAATAGAATAATATATTAAAAGGATCTTTCTTTGGAAGGACACAGATGTAAGAGTTTTTTATCACAAGTCTGCTTTTTCTGCCAAAAGATCGAAATTTCCTCTTTCTTTTAAATTCTACCAAAGCCTTCTATACTTGAAATGACATCAACGTAAAAATGGTACGTACGGAGGCACTCATCAGAGATAAAAAAAAACTATTAAACTACATGTTATAAAATGATAAGTAGTATCTCTGTTTTTTGCCAGTTAATAATTATGTTTAAACAATACTTATTGCCGAATTATTGTCCGCAAATTCATTTTATTGACGTTTTAATGTTAAAAGCATTGTTGTAGTAACTTTTCGTTGCAGGCAAGCATGGTCCATGTTAATCTAACCTGTTCTGCTAGTAATTTGCCTGGATGTGTTTAATGCTTCCAAAAGATATTCTTAAACATATAGAATTATGTGTGACAGCCGTTAAATTTCAATGTTCTTTGACTCAGTATTGTAATTATTTCTAGTCAATTTTGATCATGGAGTGTATGTACTTTTAAAACAGACTCCGCTTAAGTCCGTGCTAGGGGGGCATGAACGGTGTTGCACTTCCTTTACTTACTATGAACAAACCCAAACAAAAAAGCATAAAGATCCAACAGGAAGAACTATGTACAAGGCACGCAGCCTTCATAGGTGGGACAGTGGTCTAGTGGTAACACGCTTGACTGTGCTATACACCGGACACGTTAAAGAACCAGACTGTCTACTCATCTACACACAAAGAGCTAGGCTATGTTAGCCGGACAGGCCTGTACCTAAACAGGATTTCTCTCTTATCTGTTCTAGGGGCTTTATCTCATTCTGTCCCTCTGGTCAGATCGCTCTGTGTCTGTACTAGTAGAGGATGAATTTCGCGTCCTGTGTGTCTGCGTTTGCGCTATGTAAATAATGCATATACAAAAAATTGCAAAATATACTCGGTAAAGCAAGTAGACAACAATGACAAAAGAAACACTTTGGTTACAAAAGGCATTTTATTTAAAACACAATATTTTGAAATAACAAAACTTAATGAATTGTGTATGCATGTACACAATGCTTTAGAAGAAGGTACATCATCAAGAAAAACATACTGCAAGACGAAACAGACCAAAAGACAAATGACAATTCAGCGAAGTTCGAGAGGCGGTCATGGAGCCTTCCTGTTTCGTCACACACAACGAAAATGAAAGCGCAGCATTCAGCTATAAATGGGTTAAATACCAAACATGGAACGTGTCTCTTAAGCTCTTTTAATAACACGTTTAACACTTTTTAAATTTTACCGGTTAATTAGAAGCATTCCAGGACCCACCGTCTTCACAGTTTGGGAATAGCTTTTCAGTTAAAGTCAGTTTTCGAATTCCGAATTCCGAATTCGGATAGGAAAAAATCAGTCCATGTTTTGCATTAAATGTTAACGGTAGCACTATTGAAGAAGTGTTTGGTAACATACTGATTACGTTTATTGAAGTCATCAAGATGACCACAATCATAAGATCAGTCATTTAGTTCCGTTTTGCAGTTATAGAAATACATTGAAACGGGAACACATCAAACTGAGTCTGTCGTCAGTTTGCTTGAGGTTTTCTATGCTATCAGATAATCTTCTTTTAAATTTTTATATACTTCCAAATATATTAAGCTTTAACCTCATTTGTTTTAATCTGATAGGACTCGAAGTCCATTTGGTAACCTGAAAATGCAAATATTAAATAACATTCTCGAGTAACAGGTTTTTGTGATGGTCAGACGAAAGGGAGTTAAACTATCAAAAGTAAAGATAGTTAGTTTCCGCAGGTGCTATTTTGTTTTAACGACGTTATATTTCGTCGTTTCAGGTGTTGTCAGCGGAGCTCTCATCACTAAACTAGGGCTCCCATTGGTTACGCTTCTATCTTGTATACTCGTTCCACTTGGTTTTGGTGTCTCTTTCTTTGCTACCAGAATAGGGCATCTATACGTAAGCATCGGCATTGTATCAGGTATGATGTGACTAAAGCTTCTCCTTGACGAAGCACTGGTGTATGGCTAAAGCCGGGTAGGCTTTTTGAAAGCAGACCGCATCTGTTCATACGCATTTGTATGGTATCATGTATGTGCAGGAAGCAGTGACGTAAGACAAAATTTTCGGTGCTCTAACATCAGGGGCTTATGTGTCATGTGATCCGTGTCGCTTCAATTCTTCATTCAGTAATACCGGTATGTCAGAAAGAACTTCATGCAGTATACAGAGGTCCAACAAGAAAACTCAAATTTAAAATATGAAATTTTAACAAGATAATAATGTAAATACATATAAAATAAACATAGTGATTATTTAAGTCAAGTTGTCTTAGAAATTAAAATATAGCTTTATCCCATGCGTTACTCATATGTTTATTTAAATTTTCAGTTGTTAAAATACTGTGGACTCATTTTGTTCGCATGGAACGAATTTTCACGTAGCGCTAGGAACGATGAGTGAATTAAAGACCGCCTTGTCATTTGGAAGTTACTCAAATAAACGCACATATTAGATAACTCTAAAATGGAAGAGGTTAATGTAAATAAAGAGATAAATCATATATTTAGCAGTGTATCAAAGACTTCAATCAAACCGAGTCTGTTATTATGTTGCAGGGTTGCGATTTATTCACCCAAAAGACCATTTCACAGATTTTATTGACGACCGTGTCACAGCGGTAAAAATTTCTCCCATGTTATTATATCATCCGGTCCTTTTGATTGTTTATTTGTATTACAATAGAGTTCATCTTAAGCCGACGTTAGGGTGCGCGTTATCTCTCATGAACATACTCAGTCTGCTACATGTATTTCGTTGCTTAGATGCAAAGCTATGCTTAAAAAGGATCTTTTAGTATTTGTTTTTCTTATTATGGAATAGTAATATTTAATGTAATTTCAGGGGTTGGAATTTCAATGGGACATGTCAGTGCTGTTGTGATGGTTGGTAGAATTTTTACAGGCAAAAAGAGAGTTCTGCTTTTAGCTGTGCTGAGTGCTTCTTCCCCGTTATCTGGATTGGTCTACCCGTATTTTCTAAACTGGTTGATGACATTGTTTGATCTGAGTGAGACGTTTCTAATCCTTGGAGCTATTTATAGTAACACATTCCCATTGTTCATATTATGTTGGATGAATCGGAGCACACTTCAAGATGTTGAATTGTCTTCGAGGAATTCTAAAATTAAGACAAACTTAAAGGCTGAGGCACCATTCCCCACAATAAAACATAAAGGACATTTTATCATAAACAGTTTTCAAACATTGAGAGAAATGGTGAACACAACCTACCTTTTGTTACTTTTTGCCACCGCTATTTCAATTACTGGCATAAATGGATATTCGAGGATGATTCTTGATATTTGTAGATGGAAAGGTTTCAGTAAATCTCGGGGACTATTAACATTTGTCTTTTTCAACATCGCTAACACTGTCGCAAGACTTGTACCGGGTGTGCTTAGCGTGGATTCAATTCTTTTATTTACCCTATAATTTCCACTCTATCTGGTTGTGTCGGGCAGTTATTACTCTATAAAGGCCAGAGCTATGTTTTATATGTGTTAGGAACTTGTCTGTCTGGCTTTGCAATCGGCGGAGTTGTTTCTGCACAATTGATTCTTGTGTTGGAAACAGTACGTTCAGAATTTATCCCAGTAGGATCAGGACTACTTTTTACAATGACAGGTGTAATATCTGCTACAACAGGCCCGATATTTGGTAAGTTCAAGTTACGTTTATCATAAAAACGTAAAATTTGTATTGTGAAGATGTAGTGTTTTAGTCATCAATGCTTAAAAGGTACGTGACATAGTCGTTTCGTGTCTTTAAGATATACGCGTTCGCTATCACAATAACCTTGCCTATCTAGCACCTCAATTTATCTAAATCCTGCTTTACCTGACACAGTCACGAAGTCTCGACAGATTCGCTATTTGTGTAATATTTAAGAATAACCTGTTTTTACCGGAACCCGGCTTACCTATTATCAGGCATAGTTTTGTTGTCACAAGATGTATGTATGCCTACATTTTAAACATTATATTGTTTTTGCAGCACGCTGTTAACGTACCAGTTATGTCAGGCAAGCACGTGTTATATCGCTTTACAAAACTGTATTGAAATAACTTATCAGAATATACTTGAACTTTCTCAACGTTCAACAACTACAGGCTCGATGTTGTGAATAAAATTTAGATTTTAGCCAGAGATAGTATTAGGGTCTACACTGCGCCTAGCAACAGCACATCGCACGCTTATTCGAGTAAATTTAACGCCATGTAGCTAAAATGACTTGTAAATGGTGTACATTGAAACCATGTACATTCTTCTTAACGATGTCACCAAACTTGTACTTGGCTATGAATATGCTATATTCTTATTAAGATGTTGATACCGCTCCCTGGCTGTGTCATACAAAAGACTTGGAAAGTGATGCTAGTAGCTTCCTCGCTAAGCGCTAAAGCATTAATAGGATGATACCAGGACTGGTCAGCCACGTGTCAGTATAATGTTTCTGTGGCCACGTATCTACGGCATCATATTACAGTGAAGCAGCGTTATAATGTTGGATATTGTTTGATTATCGGTTACTATAAAATTGTCCCCCCATGTCCAATAAACAGCTCCAACCTTATATGATTATTAAGAATTAATCGGAGAGCAATTTGTACATCAGGGGTCTCCACTAGACCGTGTAGATGTGTGCACTGCAGTTGAAAGAAACAAATTTTCCTTGTGTGAATATAGAATAACAACAACAACAACAATAATAATAATAATAATAATGATAATAATAATAGTAGTAGTAGTAGTTGTAGTAGTAGTAGTAGTAGAAGTAGTAGTAGTAGTAGTTCATAATTGTAATAATTATAACAATTATAATAATAAACTACAGTGCAATGACACTCAGTAATGCGGTTTTATTGAAAAGAATATATGCATATATCATAATATGAGAAAGATAATTCTTACCATTATATTTATATAAAACTTTTACAAAAAAATGTAAAAATGATTCTATAACTATTGGAATATGAAATAATGGAATGAAATCTAATTATTGCGTTTCATCTACACTGAATTTCAATTTTCAATATTTGTAATATATTTTTAAAATAAAGTTTTTTATTATCATGCTTGAATAACAAATCTGCTTCTTTTAATAAAAAAGTGCCAATACATACAGTAATTTTAAAGTTGTCACATATTTATTAAATATAAGTTTGACAATAAAATATTTACACGGTTTCCTCTTCTCACTTACATTTCTAATGCTGACTAATCTGTATACATTTCAGGCAGCCTGAGAGACAATTCCGGTACTTACGAAAGCATTGTCCTTATAGTCAGTGTAATAGAGGCGATTGCAGCGATTTTCTTTGCCCTTGCTCTTGTCTACAGAAGAATTAATAATGCTAAAAAGCAAGCAAAGAAATCAACAGAAGATTCTATAGGATTCATAGGCACTCATTAATAGTAACACATGTTCATAGTTTAGTGATGTTTTGGGAGAATCGGGACAATCCTAATTTTGTTGATTTGTCTTCGGAGCACCTTTTTTAAGATAAGACAAACAAAGAAAATAAGGCACCCAGTACTGCAATAAGAAGCGAACAAAACGCTTGGAGTCAGCTCGGTTATGTTACCTTGTCATTCAGAAGCATAGAGGTCATTCAATCTTCAAGTGACAAGTAACATTACATCTCATGTACAGACTCGAGGTAGCTATGCTTATATGCCAGCAGTTTAGGTAGAGACAAACCATTTATATAAATCGCTGAAGCATATGTAAAATAGAAGTCTAGATATAGATCAGTGACTTTTTCATACCTCCTCTTGTCAGGGACAGATACATAGACATTTTCAAACTGACTATATATAATGTTTCGTTCATTTCTAAATATGTATTCAATATATTTTGTTGTGTTTTGCTTGCTTTCAAGATCATCCATACACAACGGCTTTCGTTTTTGTATATTAATTAAAGAGAAGAAACGTTTATTTTCATATAAACAACATTGGTGCAAGAATATGAAAGATGACACTTTCCTCGATAATGCACACGAGATCTGAAGTCATTTACAAAAACATGGAAAAAAATGCGTCGTCCTGAATGATTGTTCAAACGTGAAGAACAACATTTGAAAAATAACACTAAATTATGAACAAACTCAGTCAAACCGAGTCTACTATTATTTTACTTGGTTGCATTCTATGCTTTCAAAAGATCTTTTTACAGTTTCTATTACCTATCACAACAACAATTTTGAAGTGTCTGGTGGCGGCCGTAAAAAGTCTCCCTGTACTTGGATTCAGTCTTGTTATATTTCCTGATCCTTCAGGATCCTGGAGACCATTCAAAATCTATGTAATAGAGTTCCGCTAAGCCGCTGCTAGGAGGCGTGAGAGGTGTTGCACTTTCCATTACCTCTCATGAATAGACTCAATCAAACCAATTCTGCTATAATTTTGCTTGGTTGCATTTTATGCTTCAAAAGGATCTTTCCACAGATTTTATTTAACGATTTTTCTGATGGTTAAGATACAGCAAAATTGAATCGACACTACTGTATGATATTTTCCTGGATGTAAGGATATTTTAAATAAAATCAGGAATTGTATTTACATTGGGAGACGATTTATTTATAACTTTGTGACGTCGTGGTTGTTGTTCGTATCATTGCGCAAGAAAGATGAAGTCATTAATACCCATTTAAACTCTGAAGCAAAAGCAAAATTAGTCTATTTATATCCTCAAAGGAAATTGCAGTTTTTTATAGGCGTTTGTAAAGGTTAGTCTGCTTCCACAAATGAACATCCAATGGCCGTGTTTTACATGAGCCAAAATCAATACGAAGACCTTGATTATGAATGCTATCTTACATTAAGTTTGTAAATAAGACTTTCTTGCTGAATCATTAAACAATACAACCGTAATCTAGCTTGGATCTAATCAATGTTCTCTGTCCGTCTGTCTGTCTGTCCGTTAGCAATGTCTTGTCCGCTCTGTAACTCTTGAACCCCTTGAAGGATTTTGCAGAAACATAACACTTATGTTCATCACATCAAGACGACGTGCAGAGCGCATGTTTTGTATGGCTCGCTTCAAGGTCTAGGTCACACATAGGGTCAAAGGTCATATGACGTTGTTTCGTGTCCGCTCTGAAATTCTTGAACTGTTTGAAGGATTTTAAAGAAATTGGCACAAATGTTCATCCCATTAATACGACGCAGAGCGCATGTTTTGGATGGCTCGCTTCAAGGTCAGTGTCACACTTAGGGGTCAAATGTGTCCGCTCTGTAACTCTTGAACCCCTTGAAGGATTTCGAATAGACTTGACTCAAATGTTCACCACATCGAGACGACGTGCAGAGCGCATGCTTCGGATGGCTCGCTTAAAGATCAAGGTGACACTTAGGGGCCAAAGGTCATACCTTCGGGCGTATTATGCTCCTCATTGCGGTGCTCTTGTTATTCAATGGCGAATGGAGGAAAAACGTTAAATAAATATATTTAAGAAATACTAAGTTCCCAAACGTGGTTTATCGTAGAATAACCCGATAGCCCGGCTTATAAATCCTAAAATATGGCCGAACCTTGCACATTTTAGTAGAGACTTAAGATAATACATTTCTTAAAGAACAATACCAGAAGATAAATTCTTGATATGGAACACTCGGATCAGTCAACCATGAAAGCCTGGACAAACTGTTTTATGACGTCATCATTAGGACTATTGAATTCGTAAAAATATTTTGATCATGTTCAGAAACGTATAAAATTTTATCGCCCTTTTCGAAATTTCTAATAATCTGGTGACAAAACAATTAGGCTATTCAGAGCTTCTCAAAGTTACATTATTTTAAGAAATATCAAAAAAAGGTTATTTTTGGAATAATTTGTATGAACAGTGATAAATTATTTAAAACGACATTCACATTTCGTAAACTTTACATCCTGTTTTCAAACAAAGACAAAATTTTTATAAAATAGTGTTATAAAAAAGAGGAAGCATGTGATCATAATTAGATTATATCGCTTTAGAATTCTTCCGACTATAAATGCCTTTTCGGGTCTTTTTAATCTTGTCCACACATACGGGAGAGATGCTTCATGTTTTGGTCATTCTAAATGTTGTATATTTCTTTCTTGTGGATACGAACTAAACCTCGTATTTATGTAATAATCAATTCATACGTAGATCTTAATTAGAATTAAACACTTTTCTATACTTTTGCAGCAATATATTACTTGATATAACATAATGAAGAACAATGCTAAGAGATGGCATATAAAATACTAAGAAAAGCAGACCCTTTCTACTTGTTAAAAAGCAAGGAACGTTTATAAAACTGAAAGAAGAAATATTCCCTTAAAGAATATTTGTAGTGATATGTCAGCGAGATTTTATTTGTACCGCGATGTTGCATACAGCTGTAAACTGTATGACAACATGCACTTGCCAAATCTTCTAGCGTAATACTAAGACTTTTTCAAACACATTTCAAATTACTACACGCACATATGTTTACTCATTTAGAAAAGTATATTGTTAGTAAAATGTCAAAATTACAGCTAATTGAAACATGCAATATCAAATAATTTTATTCACATCAATGCCTCAACCCATTTAGAAGCGGCTCAATAGAAAAACTTAATATATATTTATTTAAGTATCTAACTCATATTTTATTGTTTATTATAGTCATTTAAAACATTTGTTTAGAACTCCATTTTTAATCCCCCGCCACGAGTGGTGGGGGTTATAGGAATGGTCTCCGTCCGTCCTTCCGTCAGTCTGTCCGTAACACTTTTGTTTCCGCTCCATATCTCCTAAACTCCTTGAAGGATTTTCATGAAACTTGGGTCAAATGGTCACCTTATCAAGACGATGTGCAGAACTCATGAGTCAGTCTTGTCGGCTCAAGGTCAAAGGTTTTAGCCGTCCATTCGTGTCCGCTCTATATCTCCTAAACCCCTTGAAGGATTTTCATGAAACTTGTGTCAAATGGTCACCTCATCAAGACGATATGCAGAGCTCATGAATACTCATCCGAATATACTTTTTAATTGATGAATGAACATTTGCGCAAGTTTGAAACGATTTCCTTACTAAATTACATTTTTGGGGTGTTTTTACCCGTCAAAGATACATTATTGTACCATATAAATTAATGAGAAAAAAATGTATAGTTGCTTAATGTTTTCTTATAGTGTGGCGACTTTAACATATTTATATCAAACTGCATTTCACCAGTGAGATGATAATACTGTGCTAGTCTTTCGTATAACTGTAGACAAAATATTTATAAATGTACTTTTACATATGTTTCTAAGTCAACAAAGTACATTACAATTTGGACTGGCTTCCTCATTAGTATATGTTAAAATTGCTTCTGCATTATAAACGATAAACCTATGTACCATTACTACGACTTTACGTAAAGGCGGAACAATTGCGGTAAATGTGTATGTTACCGGATGTGACCAGTGGGAAAAATGCATTGCGACACCACATTAATACATTTGCTGTAGTGTTCCCGAGAAGTACAACTCCCAAAATATGTTAAATTAGACTGAATATTTCAAGTAGTAGTTATAAGTACATATCACCATCGTGGTTTGCAAATATATATTTTGGTATGTAATAAATGATTTTTATTTAAAGCGCGTGTGAATGTTTCATACCCAGATGTGAACCACTAAACCACAGTCTATTTCTTAATGAAAGGGAATGTTAGATGAACATAAGCATTTTTTACACAACTTAGTACGCTAAAACGATTGCATTTGATGAAATGAAATGAAATAAATAGTTCTACCGAAGTTAATTGGTTTTCCAAAACGGGGCTGCAAATATCAGAACGTTATTCTTTTGTGATTACACTGGACATTAGTCATAAGACACTTTCATGATGATGCATACTAGTATAAATATACGCCGTAAGTTGGAAAACAGTAAAAGAAATACAAAACTGAATCAGTGTAAACAATGTTAAAGAAAGACAAATAAAAATGTACTTATATGATATAAATAGCAAATTAGCAGTTTCCATTTTTGTATGTACTACATTGATGCGTTCGAAATATTTAAAACACGAATATATTTAGCTGATTTTTATTTTAAACTATGGCCATAGACCTTTAGGATGATAGGCCAATAATAACTCTGTAAGACTTTTTCATGCTTTGTGTGATTAAATTATGTTTTGATGTCAATTTTCCTTCAATCTAAAAATATTCATATGTCAGATAAAATACAGTTTGATTAATGTAATCAATAAATCGCGACTTAGTACTATTCATTTGAGTATGTCTTTTATTACGTAAATTTGCAAAAATATACAGAATGATACACACATCATGCCGTTACAAAGAGTAAAACAGCTTTGTTAGAGTTATAGAAACATTTCACTTAACAGATCACTCCCATGCCTTTATATAAATCACGTTGTTAAAAATATCGCATTTTAATTAGATATTTTAAAAACATTTTGGTTCAATTCCTGCGCATCTGAGCTCTGAACTGTGACAAATCAGGTGAAAAACCACTCGACGGCCTTCTTTATTTTTTATTCTTACATGGTCATTGAAATTTTATGATAAAATATTGCTGGGCTTCATTTATCCAAGTAGTAATAATCCGGACGTCATGCCACCATTTGACGTCATAATGGACTTCATAATGCTGTTTTACCGGTCCGCACGTCAACCGTTGTTTATCGCAGATTCTAACACAACCAAATTCATTTTCCTAGCTGATAATTGTGTATTTTATATATCAATACATTTTCCTGACGTACACTATATTTCCATTTACCGATTATTTCCCTTTTAATTGCGTTAACTGAATTTTTTCCCCAGAAAAATGATATATTTGATCGCGGATTTATATGTCACAAAAGTGTAATAAGTGTTGTTTTAAGAGTTTTGAATTGAAAAATGAATATTATATTACAAACATTTTACGGTAATTTTGATAAAAAAGGACCGATAGCTGTTTATAAACCACAATGAATATTTTTGTCTTTTTCTGAAATATATTATTTATTTACATTATTTCAATTTTGCATTCCTATAAAGATAAATTATATAACAATTTTGTCAGATTCATTAAAAAATGTAACTACTAAGAACATTTTTATCAAAAACACGGAAGTCGTTGCGCATGAATAAACTTGAGAGTAAACCTGCTTTTAATACTATAAATAGAAAGATACTAACACAAAACATAAAATTCCCAAAAATCTTAAAGTTTTATTAAAAATTGAGCGAAATATGACGATTTAAAAAGAAATTTGCTGAAAATATCTGCTATACGGGTTGCCTGCCCCTGACAAAAGAAGGTGCGAAAAGTCAGTGTTCCATATCCAGATTTCTATTTGACATAACCTTCAATCATTTTATGTTCATGGCTTGTCTCTACTAAAAAGTGCAAGATCGAATGACTTATAAGCCGGGCTACGAGTTTTGAGTTCTTATGCGTAAGAATATATCACGAAAGGCCTTCGTGATATATTGTTTCGCATAAGAACGAAACACTCGCGTTATTCTAAATCACGCTTGGGAACTTATTATTTCGATTCTAACACGACATACTATTATCAACAGTGTTAGAAAAAAATGGTAACTACTTTTTACGACCGCGCTACGCATCTGTATCGGATGACGTCTTTGCACGCGAGTAGTTTATTGCAGAATAACCCGAGATAGACTTTGCTCTACATGTATGTAGGTTATTTGCTGGTCGTGTTAGAATTTTTTTATGTCTAAATCGCTATAACATTATCAGCGTGGTAGAGATTCTTTAATGTTTAGCACAAAACGTCAGCTTTTTCTTATTAATTGATGTTAAATGTGTGACTTGTTTAAATTAAAAATACGTGTCCAATTAAAGGTCCATAATGTATTGCATGGAGTGAAATTTAAGATAATACTTTAGATGTTGTAAATGACGTTGATGTACTGAAAGCAACTTTCAGTCATTTGTGATCGATGTCAGTGTTATACCATTAATATTAAAGACAAAAAAATCCCCATCTTATTTGCTGTATTCTAGCAAAAACACTCACAGGCAGTCGGTTCCGCTGTGGGGCGAATTTTCCTGTTTCAAACAGGCATCTCCCCTTGCTGTGGTTTAATACATTTTTCTAACATGAATTCCATTATTAGGTTTGTCTCTACTGTTGACATCTTTTAACCAAATGAGCCCGTACGGCCGATTGGTTATTTTTCGCTTGCGGTACATGAAAATACTTGTCTTTCATGTTGGATAAGCTAACAATACAGATGCTTCATATTCCACGCGTTGGTTGGTCGGTTAGATAAGTTTATCCAATGAGAAAATGTCTTATCTGAATCGGCAACTATGTTCAGTAGGCGGGTTCAGACCTCTAAACTACTTAATTTTCGATCGTCATAATTTGTCAACAATTAAACAGGATTCTTCGACGATAGGATTTATCAGCACACCACTAATTTAAAGAAGTTATATTCAGATGCAATACTAATTGTTTATGTACGATAATATCTATGATAATATTGCGGACTTTCCAGCGCTATTTAAATTACATGTACGCGTTCATTAAACATGTATAATCACGAACTGAATCGTATAAAGTCAGTGACAATAATCTAAATATGTACTTAAGGATCGTGTTCCTACATAATCACAAATAGTAAAATTATGCGTAGCCGATTCTCCTACTATGGAAGATAATAATCAATTTATCTGTATTTACTTAAAGTTTAATTTTAAGAATCTATTTTCATAACATTCTAACAGTCTTTCGATATGCTATTTTTGCTTCCGATCTTAATAAAAAAGTAGGAAAATGCTACCAGTTTGTCGTAAACACAGGTTTTCCAGTCTACTAGTATACAATGACGCGCCTTTATAAGCACGAATAAACAAATACTTGCATGAAGGCGTAGCTAGTGCCAATATAGGCTTATGTTTGCAAATAACCATTGAAGCCTCGTCACGGCCGTGTAATGAGTTGTTTATTATAATCATTTTAGTAAACGAAACAAAAAATTCTCGATCGTTTAAATTATTTCATCATGTAAAATACCAACGTTAACGAACTTTTAAATTCGACAACACATAATAAAACGATGTCAAAACGATTTCATACGCCCATAGCGGTCCAGTAACGGTTACTGAACTCCGGTTATTATCTTGGGTTACAGGATTCCGTCTTATGCAATGTTGTTCTTATTTATAGTAAAACTTATAATAATATACACTATTAAACGGCAATGGCGAGTCGTAAGTGGTTATAAGTACGTGTAAACCTATATTTGCATGTGAGCGTAGCAAGAGCGCCAAAAATAGGTTCAGGAGTGCTAAACCTTACTGCCATCTAACGAATTGTTGTTTATCACATACCTAAACACAATTATAATGTTTACTTGATTTAATCTGTTAATCACATAAAATATCGATGATTTTTTTTATCGTGACGACATATGGTAAAATGACGTCAAAATGACATCTGACTCATACCAAGTGGTCCAATAACTACTTATACTGCCCGCTTTTGGAAATACTGCCAGCATCCGGCCTGGATTACAGGATTCTGTTTTATGTAGTTATATTACTATTTATTATAAAAATTATAAAAAAAGAGACAAAACTCTCCTTGAAGACATCAAGCTTATTCATCCTTTCTTCTAAATCTATTTTCTTTGAAAAATAAACTGGATAATGACACAGACTATGGACCGGCGATATTTATAAGAGTCATGTGATAAAAACCATGGTGTTCTCAGCAGTAACATAAAACAATGCCAAAACTTGGATACTGCCCTGTGGATATGTATGTTTTTTTTAACATTAACGAAATTTCACGTTCAGAAATTTACTCAATACCAGTAGGCTTCGACAGGATTATTGTGAAGAATATAACAATATTACTCTCGGACCGGCATGACAGCAGTGCCTTACAGTAATGAATCCAGTCACTTGTAATATCTAAAACATTGTTTGCCTAAGTAAATCTAATGTTTGTGATTATATAATACAGCTGACTGGCAAATATCAACCTTACCGACAGAGTAGGGATCTTACGCAGATCATCTGTACAAAGATATAATAACATCCATCTAAGCCCAAGAGTTATTGAGCAGACAAGAAAGGACATGATGTATGTGAATTTAACCTCTAAATGGAACCTATGTTTTGAGCACAACACATCGTTTTTCAACGGCCTCAATCCTGTAGATATATGGCATGGCATTAGCATATTTAATCTCTAGAATAATTCTTCAATAGCTTAGTGCAAAATGATAAATGTCAGTCAGTTTAAAGCTGAGACACTGAGATGGAGAATACAGTATTACGTCTGGTTTGCTTTGCCTTCTTTTTGGCAGTATCAGTGCGCCGGTATACTAAAGCAATTGCAAAGAAAACGGCTGCAATTGCCTGTATTGCACAGATCGTAAGAACAACACTGCCATAACTACCCGAATTGTCCCTGAAACTACCTGAAATGCACAAAAATATACATAGTTTGAAAATAACATGTCAGAAAGCCATAAATATTCACTGTGTCATCACGGATTAGATATAATTTCTGGCATAACTTTTATGGTATGGTGAGACTACGTGATATATACTGAAACTCACAAAACATTTAGAGAGTTATTTCCTCAAGTTGTTTATCAATATAATTCAGAATCAGTTTTGAATCAGTTTTGTTTAATACTAAGTTTGAAGGATAACACACCAATACTGAAATAAAACCTTTTTTCCAGGTTACCAGTACTACCCATCGTTTTTGATGACAATAAAAACTACATAATGGAGAGAACTAAACTTCAAAACCATGCCGATACAGGGTATAAGAAACATAATTTGAGCCGTGCCATGAGAAAACCAACATAGTGCGTTTGCGACCAGCATGGATCCAGACCAGCCTGCGCATCCGCGCAGTCTGGTCAGGATCCATGCTGTTCGCTTTCAAAGCCTATTGGAATTAGAGAAACTATTAACGAACAGCATGGATCCTGACCAGACTGCGCAGATGCGCAGGCTTGTCTGGATCCATGCTGGTCGCAAACGCACAATGTTGGTTTTCTCATTCATGTTTGAAAATATGAAGAATTGCTGCACAGTATCTGTGTTTAAAAAACGTAAACATGTTTTTATTATAAAGAGCACTATGCGTAAGGTTTGAAATACTACACACTTACCTGTATGATTTGTATTGGAAGCCCCTTTTTTAATGAAAGATATAACTATTACCGGGTGAAATTTAATTGTGACTATAGCTCTATATGCACATTAGCTTTATATATCTGAACAGGTTAAATATACTCGAAGTTAAATAAATATCTCTAATGATTAAATATTTCAAAGAAAAAAGAGCATAATACATCTTTTGTATGGTGTATTCAATTTAACAAAAGTACAACAAATTTTGTACGCCCGAAGGGACGTATATATGTTATGACGCCGTTGTCCGTCTGTTCGTCCGTTCGCAATTTCGTGTCCGCTCTGTAACTCTTGAGCCCCTTGAAGCATTTCGAAGAAACTTGACACAAATGTTCACCACATCGAGCATGCAGAGTGCATGTTTTGGATGGCTCGCTTCAAGGTCAGTCAAGGTCATATTTAGGGGTCAAAGGTCATATGACTTTGTTCCACGTTCGCTCTGTAACTCTTGAACTGCTTGAAGGATTTTAAAGAAACTTGGCGCAAATGATCACCACATCGAGACAATCCCCAAGATATAATGACCAGACGTCGGTAATGAACCCAAAATAATTGATTATTACATCTATCTAAGACTTCCGCTGAAAAGATATTTGATCATTTAGAATGGGGGTATAGAAAACTATTTTGCAATATATTTTAGTTTAAATTGTATGTCGTCACAATACACAGTGATCCAACTTCTTGATACGAATTTTTATTTTGTATTCTAAGACAGAATGATCGTGCAAAAAACAAGGGAGATAACTCTTTCATGTAAGGACGACCAAAAACTCTTCTAAAAAATAAGATTATTTTATTTTATACATCTACCCTGGCTTATTCTCTAACTATTATGTCTGTTTCGTTTCATTTCGTATCAAGAAAATTCCTAAAACTAAAATTCTAAACTTTCATTTCATATGCGTTACCATAGCAACATAGAAACAGTTTTGCTTTTTTTGGATTTATAGTAATTTAGCGAGTTATTTCACATACTTGAAAAAATAAAAAATGTTGCTTCTATATCTCCTTACATATTTAGTGTTTTGTTTTTGTTTCGTATACGGAATGTTCTTCTTCTTGTGTGACATTCGTATAAAACAAAACCTTCGTCGAATAAATCAAGAGGCAGGACTTTGTCTTACAAGTTTCCATTTTTTTTCATATTTTCGGTGATTTTTTATTTAAATATGTAATGAAGTATCTTCATCAAGTAAGTTGAAAAAACGACATAGGTGTTCATTTTACTTGAATAAATAATATACGAGTTGAATATTACTAAATCCTTACCACATAATTAACAGGCTGGTAACATTGCCCGATCGGGCTTTCGGCATAAAAACTAATATTTCTTGAAAAATAATGAAGGTATTTCTTTCAAACTTGGTCCATTTATTAAACATAACACATGAGGCATATTAAGATATAAATAACTTTGTTGCCTTCAGTTTGTTAGAATTACTTCCCTTTTTAAGATTTTTATGATGCTTAATTTTTGAAGTCCCAAAAATTATGCTTTAATGCAATGTTTAAAACAGAAAAGGGTTCAATGGCTATCTATTGCTCCAAACTTGTGCGCCAATACATTTTCTCTATATATTTAGGGTTAATACTTTGTTTCTAGTGCAGATGTATGAACATTTTTTTAGAACTAACATTTCTCTATAATGTTGTAAGTGAAAACACAGTAAAATGTATACATTCATGTACTAGCGCAATAATTTTGAGCATTAGAAAGCCATTGAACCCTTTTTTGTTTTAAACTTAGCATCAGAACATATCTTTTTTGAACTTCAAAAATTATGCTTCATAAAAATCTGAAAAGGGGAAATAATTCTACCAAATCTGAAGGCAACCAAGTTATTTTTATTTTAATTTGTGTCATATGTTATGCTTAATATATCGGCCAACTATGAAAGAAATATCTTCATTATTTTTCAAGAAATATTAGTTTTTATGTCGAAAGCCCGATCAGGCAATGTTACCAGCCTGATTAAAACACGTACCCTCAGAAATGTCGCCGAAACCGAGTTTGATCGGTATTACAACTATGGAAGCATATCTATGTAGTTTATTCAACTTAAGAAAGCATTGTTTTACATGAAAATATAACAGCATATAAAACATTTATATCAATGTATAAAACCAATGTCAATTTATTCATATATGTATTGAATTTCGGAAAGGGTCTACATGAAGGGGCCACACTTCTGGACAGTCCAGCGCCTTTAAAAACTCACCATTTTTAAAAAGCTGTTACATGTCTTCGTTCTAAAGCATTTGCAACATCGTGCGAGTGTTTAAACTTTACATAACTAGGTAAAACATCGTTTTGACAATTGTTTACATCTATTTCTTTACAAATGGCATTCTTATTTAAAGGGGGACAACTCATTTAGAATATTTTAAGTATCCAACTCCGTCGGACAGAACAGTAAAACATGTATTGGACAGATAAGTTGTGTGTCAAGATGCTGTTCATTCGCTAAAAAAATCTGTTGTTTTGTGATATACGGCTAACCCTTAATCAAAAACGTTTCCTTTGACACGAAACTATAATATCGATATGATTAGAACAAAACTCCCGCGTATCTGTTTGATACTCGGTTGCTTAGAGATGAGCACGTTATCCTGTTTCCTTCAAAGAAAAGTGAGGCTAAAAATTGAGAAAAAGGTGGAAATTCAATATGAGCCGGAGCGGGTGTCAAGCTGATATTTTCTGAAAATGTATATTTTAGTAACCTTATTTTCTCAGCAAAACTTCAGCTTGACACCAGGTCCGGCTCACATTGAAAATCGAGCATGTAGTGTGTAAATTGCGTGTAAAAACGGTAAAAGTCACGGACCTCGACTATTTTAAAGGCCTGAGTCGTACTTGGTTTTGAAGTTTTTAAAAGTCATAGTTTTAACGATTATGATCTTCTTTTTTGTTTTAGACAGTTAAAATTTCAATTATGGAGTTTTCATTTTCTAATTATTTAGGGGGCCATTTCGCATATTTTATCATATCCCGTCCTTTGTAGTTAATTTCAGGCACAGTGTCCTCTATCGTCAGACAGAACCTGTTCCTCGCCCGTCGATTGAACTCATGACCCAATGATCCACAAATCTGCGTTCTCCTCCCTGCTAAGATAGGTGGATCGTTTTGCAACGGAGAAATCATTTTGTATATGTCTTGTAAACACACACAATTGTATGAATGCAGTAACAAGGTAACTACGATCTCACTTTAACAAAATTAGTCAGATCGGATTATTATTCATGAGTCAAGGGAGCGTTTTTCTGTGTTATAAAATGTGTGCCTCGTAGAAGTAGACAAAAACATTGCGTCTGCAAGTGCTGGACAATATGTTAAAAAAGAAACTGAAACTGATTAATTTGATTAAACGCCTATATCTATACAATGTCATAGTCAATGGCGTTGTACATTTGATTTAACGATCCTTGAAAATATAAATGAGGAAATGTAAAAACTCACAAAAATTTAAAAACTTACACCTGTTGTTATCGCATTTGAAACAATTATCAAAAAATAGAAAAAAGAATTATGGTTCTTGGCCTTCTTACTCATATTAACTGATGACAAAAATGTTTGAGATTTCAAAGCTATAGAAAGTATTCAAAAAAGTGAACTTGAACAAAAACAACAAAGAAATACCGACATTCTAAGTTAAAAATGCTCATAATTATGACAAAATGCAAAAGAGAGTTGTGGTTTTTGACCTTCACACTAATTTAATGTTTATTAGCAAGTAGAAAAAATGACCTAAATAAAAAAAAAGAAATTCAAATTTTCTAAGTACATAAAGAGTAATAATTCAGACATATCAGACTTACGGCACCTGGCCTACTTACTCACCTAATGATGATAAACAAGTCTGAAAAGTTCTGATAGTATTCAAGTGAAATGGACCTTAACAAAAATTTGAACCAAGAAATTCAAATTGTATAAGTAGAAAAAGAACCTTTTCTGCAGTTAAGTTGGTCTGCAGTTCGCAGTTCGCGTTTCGAATTGCGAACTGCAAACTGGTCTGCAGTTCGCGATTCGAATTGCGAACTGCAAACTAGTCTGCAGTTTACGATTCAAATTTCAAATTGCAGTCTGATCAGCACTGTCTTGCGCATTGCAGACAAGAATGCATTTCACAGTTGGTCTGAAGTTCGTAGTTCGCGTTTCGAATTGCGAACTGCAAACTTGTCTGCAGTTCGCGATTCGAACTGCGAACTGCAAACTAGTCTGCAAGTTTACGATTCTAATTTCAAATTGCAGTATGATCAGCACTGTCTTGCGCATTGCAGACAAGAATGCATTTCACAGTTGGTCTGCAGTTCGTAGTTTGCGTTTTAAATTGCGAACTGCAAACTGGTCTGCAGTTCGCGATTCGAATTGCAAACTGTAAACTGGTCTGCACTTTACGATTCAAATTTCAAACTGCAGTCTGATCAGCACTGTCTTGCGCATTGCAGACAAGAATGCATTCACAGTTGGTCTGCAGTTCGCGATTCGAAATGCGAACTGCAAACTGGTCTGCAGTTCGCGATTCGAATTGCGAACTGCAAACTAGTCTGCAGTTTACGATTCAAATTTCAAATTGCAGTCTGATCAGCACTGTCTTGCGCATTGCAGACAAGAATGCATTTCACAGTTGGTCTGAAGTTCGCAGTTCGCGTTACAAATTGCGAACTGCAAACTGGTCTGCAGTTCGCGATTCGAATTGCAGACTGTAAACTGGTCTGCACTTTACGATTCAAATTTCAAGGTGCAGTCTGATCAGCACTGTCCTGCGCATTGCAGACAAGAATGCATTTCACAGTTGGTCTGCAGTTCGCGTTTCGAATAGCGAACTGCAATCTGGTCTGCAGTTCGCGATTCGAATTGCAAACCGTAAACTGGTCTGCAGTTTACGATTCAAATTTCAAAGTGCAGTCTGATCAGCACTGCCCTGCGCATTGTTGACAAGAATGCATTTCACAGTTGGTCTGCAGTTCGCAGTTCGCATTTCCAATTGCGAACTGCAAACTGGTCTGCAGTTCGCTTTTCGAATTGGAAACTGCAATCTGGTCTGGTGTTTACAATTAAAATTTCAAAGTGCAGTCTGATCAGCACTGTCTTGCGCATTGCAGACAATAGGAGCTTATGAACCTGTGAAAGAAATATGTCAAGTTATGGCTTAAAATATAAACGGGTATTAAAATTCTTCATGTTTTTATGTTGATCATCTTCAAACTTTTACGATACTTTATGTAGACCAATTTACGATTTCTCTAGCTGAGGGTGTATGTTGATATATGACATTAATGCAGAATAATTACCCTTGATCCTGCATAAAAATATTTTTATTTGATATTTATCTACACAGACAGTTTTTATATCTAACAGATTTTAAAATGTTTGTCCTTTGTGAAGAAAATCTTAAAATTAATATTTAATTTCGATGTTTATTATTTGGCTGGTACATGAAAATTTAATGTCAAGTAGAAGATTTGCCGTGCCATGAGAAACCAACATAATGGCTTTCCGACCAGCATGGATCCAGACCAGCCTGCACATCCGCACAGTCTGGTCAGGATCCGTGCTGTTCGTTTTCATATGCTGTTCGTTTTCATAGTCTTTTACAATTAGAGAAACCGTTAGCGGACAACATGGGCTGGTCTGGATCCATGCTGGTCGCAAAGCCACTATGTTGATTTTCTCATGGTGCGGCTCATTTATTTTTGCTGAGTGGGTTTTTTTATTATTCTTTTCAGCAGAACAATCAATTTAGTAATCATTGATCTTTTGAAATCAGCAAAAACATGTACATTTTCATATCTATTGTTTAAAATAATGTTTTATTTTTTAATTACCTTACCAATTTAAATGAGCCGTGTTAAATTATGACTTATGGACCATTTTGGGTTCTATTTACATACACGTAGATAAATAATAACCTAAAAAAAACAAAAAAAAAACAACAACAAAAAAAAAAATGGTCTGCAGTTTTTCAACGACCCACAATAGAAGCTACCTTCAGCAAAATGTCAGCAATCCTTAAAAATTTTAAGTGCATATGAAATTAATGGAAGTTTTCTAAAATCAGAACAACTTAAATGAAAATGAAATGAGGTAATTATGTCATTTATAGTATATTGGCGACCCGCACCCTCCTCCTCCGCCCCTACCTCCCAAACAAAAATATTAACATTATTAAAAACAAAAATAATGCATTTCACAGTTGGTCTGCAGTTCGCAGTTCGCGTTTCGAATTGCGAACTGCAAACTGGTCTGCAGTTCGCAGTTCGCGATTCGAATTGCAAACTGCAAACTGGTCTGCAGTTCGCGATTCGAATTGTGAACTGCAAACTAGTCTGCAGTTTACGATTCAAATTTCAAATTGCAGCCTGATCAGCACTGTCTTGCGCATTGCAGACAAGAATGCATTTCAAAGTTTGTCTAATGTTCGCAGTTCGCGTTTCCAATTGCGAACTGCAAACTGATCTGCAGTTCGCCGCAAACTGGTCTGCAGTTTACGAATCAAATTTCAAGGTGCAGTCTGATCAGCACTGCCCTGCGAATTTGGATAAAAATGCATTTTACAGCTGGTCTGCAGTTCAAGATTCAAAATGAAAATATATTTGAACGTTACCTTATACTTCAAAGTAAGTGCTTGCTAGTCTGCGGTTCTTAGCTTTCGATCCGAATTGCGAACTGCAAACTGGCCTGCAGTTCGCAGATCACGATTCGAATTGCGAATTGCAAATTGGTCTGCAGTTCGCAGTTCGCAGTTCACGATTCGAATTGCGAACTGCAAACTGGTCTGCAGTTCTTAATTCGCAGTTCACGATTCGAATTACGAGCTGCAAACTGGTCTGCAGTTCACAATTCAAATGAAAGTATTGGAACGTTTCATAAATGGTTGCTAAATAGAGGTTATGAACATGCAATTCCCCGTAATAATTGCACACTGTCGGCCAGTCTGCAGTTCACAGTTTACAATTCAAATTGCGAACTACAAACTGGTCTGCAGTTTACCGTTCAAAATGTAAGTATTAGAAGCGTTACTCTAATATTTCAGTACTTTGTAAGTGATTGCTAAATAGAGGTAAAGAACATGCAATTTCCCGTAAGAATTGCACACTGTTGGCCAGTCTGCCGTTTTTCACCGTTTACAATTCAATGGCGAACTGCAAACTGGTCTGCAGTTCACGATTCAAAATGTAAGTATAAGAAGCGTTACTCTTTTAATTTTAGTACTTAGTTAGCGGTTGCTAAATAAAGGTTTTTGGTTTGCATTCCACCCCACACTCCATCAGAATTGGTCTGTCGGCTAGTCTGCGATTCGCACTTTCCGTTTCGAATTGCGAACTGGAAACTTTTCTGCAGTTTGCAATTCGAAATAAGTACATACGAACGTTATTCTTCTGATTTTAGTTCTAAAACATGGTAGTTAAATAGAGATTTTAAGTTCTAACCAGGTAGCTCGCGATTCAAATTTTAAACTACAGTCTGATCAGCACTTCCCTAGTCAAACTTTGAATCGAAGAGTAGTATGCTTTCCACTGTTCGTCAGGCACCGTTCAAGAATCGCAAAATATACGTTCAACCTGTTGTATAGGTTAACGAGTCAATATTTATTTTAAAATAATTAAAATCAGATTCTATAAAATGCCAAAAATAATCCTAGTGGAATGTGCCAACGATATGAAAAAATAAAAATAGAAATAAATATATGCTGGCCATTGCCTTCAAGTTGTAAAGACCCGCGCTTAAGAATTTGACAATAATTTGTGACAACCCGGACAGTCAGACAGACAGAAAACAATGCATCTCCCTTGAATTTTCTGTGGAGTCTAATAATAAGAGGACCTTTATGGCCCTAAGTCACTCATCATAGTTTCACAATGGAAAGGGTAGCATGTGTGGCAGAGAGTCATGAAGGAGTCATGTCTGTACTTTGTACTTTGGCCTGCAGATTCAGAGGAAGTATACCATATAGCCAGAAAGGGAAATGTATAGCCTTGTCATTTACTAGAAAAGATGGCTTTAATAATTTTGGTAATAGTTCATCCAAAGTGGTTTTAAAATTTGGACATTTTCTGATGTTTCGACTATGTATGTATATAGGGAAAAATTACCACAGGCTCTGAAGGCCATGTTTTGTACGAACCGGACTAATTTACAATTCTTGGTTCATGGTAATCTAACGAACCTTGTCTGTGTAAAATTATTTAAAATCTGGCCATCAGGCGAGAAGATCCTTCAAGTTACCATTATGTACATACAAGAAAAAGTGATCGCGCCCTCTAGCGGCCATGTTTTGGCGAATCTAAGTAACTTAACAACACCAATAGAGGGTCAAAATTAGCAAACATTTTATTTGAAGATTTGTTTTTTGTCTTGCGGCCATGTCTTTTGACCAATCGGATAACTTAAATACACTTGGTGGAAATTCCCCCATGAAACATGTATGTGTAATACCTTTGAATTTAACATAGTTTCTTGAAAACATCATTTCAAGTAAAATATATTTTAATAAAATGTAATCATTGAAAAACCGCTCCATTATTTAGAAAACTTTCAATAAAATAAAATCCGGAAATAGATAGTTTTTATATGCACAACTGAGATAATATTTCACAATTTTCACTCTAATACATTTTCTAGGTAAACGTTTACGAAATGAGCAACCGATGCATTGTTTCAAAAACCTAAGTAAAAATATTCCATAAGAAAAGATATTATAACATCATGACAGTTACATTTGGCCATACTTCGCTGTAGACGATTCCTTATAATGGGTGTAAATGTCTTTACATTGAAATATGTAAATAACATGTCACAACATATATCAACTCCCGGCATAGGTTCGTTCTAGTTTATTTTCCGTAATATAAAAAGACTAAAACATAATAGCGATGAAATTAGCAATCGTGATAAAATAAAGATAAAATAACACAAAGTTTGCACAAATAATAATTCACGCGCTCTGTAAAGAAATACAAACTACAATATTAAAAATATTTCTAAATATTCCTTACCACACCGACTGGTGAATTAATTGAAGTAATCGAAAGAATTCTATATGATTTTAATTAAGTTTTCTCTGCATTTTACCGGCTTACTCGTTAGAGTACATTAACTACTCTGAGGGCAGAAGGAATTTGGCAGTAAAAAGTACTAAGAGATTAAAAAGAACACCAGTGTATTTCTTTCTCTCATTCTATCTCTCATTCATGCCCATAAAACAAACCAAGAAGATTGGTCATGCATGACAAGAATTCACAAAGACTGTGCGGGCAAGGATGAAGTGCCTCGGACATCTCCGTTAATATACGTGATATAACGTACACTGCCGAGGATATCCGATTCAATTAAACAGCAGACGATACCGCGAGGGCAAAGTATTAGTTTCCCCGCTATGCGCGGCGCACTATTATATTTAAGGTGGTTCGCGGGGTTCCTACGAAAATTTCGAAGTATGAGATATAAGACTGATATTAGGTCTGTATGTACTAACATATCCTATCTTTCATTTGGAGAAAAAAGAAAATCGTTCCGAGTCCACATTTTCTTTGAAGAGCGCCACCTGGCGTCATATGTATTTTTCAGGGGAAATCGCCGTTTTACTGTAATAATCTCATTAAAATTAGTGTTATTACATTTTTTCAAACTCAGGAATATAGCTAACTTCAATGTTATTGTTTACATGTTGCGTTTTGTAAATTATTTCATTTGGAAAATGCTTAGATAAATAGATATCCGTAGTAGGGGTGGGGAAAAATAGCGAAAATATTCAATGTATTTCATGGCCGTTTAGCCGAAATAAAATAAAACGGAACGGTCAAAGTTCTTGATTTTTAAATATATTCTTCTTTAATCATTTCTAAACAAGAAAATAAAATAAAAATAGGGGGTCTTCACGGCAGATTTTTTGCAAAATCACTTTTTATTTGTTTTGGTAATGTAAATTTTGTGACGTTGATACACAATTACGGCGTTAACGTCGCGCAAACGCTGAGTTTATTATGTCTTTCATTGATATAAACAGGACCTTCAGAGTTCACAAAAATCATTAGAATCTTTTTTATTTGAATATATTCACATGATGTACATTGTTGCGTATTTTGCAGTCAAAGTATATTATCTAGTAACATATATCAGAGTCAGTTAAAGCTACTTGCCCACAGTTTCGGTGAAATTTTTCAACATGTTCATGTTCACCAAGTTTGGCTCAAAATGTGAATATGTCGCGCTAAAACATGTACTTTAACTACTGAATATGGTATAAGTGGTTGATTTTTTTATGAAAATGTTTAATCTTGCATAACTCGCGTATCTGGCTCCGTATTTAAGGGTTAGTAAAGTGTTGGGGGACGGGGGTGGGGGTGTAGAAAAAATCTTATTAGTTTATCCGCTATGAATTAAAACGGGGCTGTCAAAATTCTTTATTTTCAAACATAGGTTTCTTTAATTATTCCCCTACAAGAAAATAGAAAAAAAGAGTGATTTGCAAATTTACATTAAGCCGCCACATGTGAAAACCAACATAGTTGCTTTGCGACCAGCATGGATCCAGACGAGGCTGCGCATCCGCGCAGTCTTGTCAAGACTCCATGCTGTTCGCTTTCAAAGCCTATTGCAATTAGAGAAACTGTTAGCGAACAGCATGGATCCTGACCATACTGCGCGGATGCAAAACCATTATGTTGGTTTTCTCATGGCGCGGCTCATTTTACCTTTTATATGAAATGTTTAAGTGCGAAACTGAACGACATTCCTTATTGTTTTTCAATATTTCAAGTGACTAGCTAACAACGAAGATACAAGATACGAAATGTGGTGAAACTGTTTTCCAGACAAAAATGAAATACATTTTTAACGAAACGGAACATTTTGAAGGGTGGCTAAAACATCAATATGTTTTTTGTTATGATATGTAACTTTATTTAGAGGTTTTGATTTTCATTATAATTCTAACTGTGTATTATATTTATTGCTTTTTAAACCTATATTGAATATTTTCAATAAATAAAATCATGGAATCTTAAGCAGATGATGGATAAATGAGATAATGCCTCTTACGGTAAAAATGTACTTCAGTCTGTGAACTTGAAACCGTTACTTGAATAAAGCTCATTTTGCCGCTTAGTGCATTAAATTTATAACGTCAACGTGAATGCACAATGCAAACCGTATTGAGGGAAAACTTGCTTCAAAATGACAGAACAAAAATAAAACTCTAACTCATTTCGCTTCAGAACATTCAGAAAATAATATAAAACAGATACAGTCGACGCAGACGATATTTTAGGATGGAAAGATGGAAGAAGGGTGGTTTAACTGAGGCTGCTCTTGCGAAAGGTTTAGAGGCATGCGTTCATTGTTCAGACCCGCTGTTTCTGTTAGATGTTTTCAAGGAAACGCTGTTGTACATACAAAAAGTTTCGATTATATAATTTTGGCGGCAAATTGGGATCATTCTTATTTGATGAAGGTTTTATTCCAAAATCGAAGTATGGTATTCCAGTGCTGAATGTAATATCAAAAAAGTAACCACTATGATTTCATCTCGTGCATTTCTGTTGGTGTTTCAAAAATTTTAAAAGACGGATAAAACTAAGAAATAAATAAAACCACCTTTTACATGTACTTTGAAATGTTTTCGCCAGAATGCTGAAAACAAAATATTTGACTGGTATTTAGTGTAAAAGTGCATTTTGACGCAGGTGCGAATAAATTCGGATATTTCAGGACTGCAACTCACTGCAGACCTGGAACGCCTGTATAAATTACAGACCCCGGTATATACCGGATTCAAGCAATTTGAATGAAAATTATCTTTAATGTTTATATAATGTTACCATTGTAATTTATATAATGTTACCATTGTAATACTAACCCTAACCTTTTGTCAGTATATTATACATATTATACACTAAATGCATGCTGTCGCACAATAATTTGCGTACTTTTGCCGTGCGCTCCGATTGATAATCAGTTCAGGACATGCGCAGAAGACCGCTCCAGCTATAGCTATGACAGACTGCAATGAGCAACATCGCATAAAGAATGTCCGTGACATTGAGCGCAAAAGTGAACAGAAGTTACGATATGCATGCATCAAATGGGGATTTTACATTTATGCGTTTTGAAGTGCCTTGTCAGACTTTTCTGTTGATTTTATTTTCACAGTTTTGCATATCACGGATCACAAATGTATCATAATTAAAATGATTATAGTGAAGTCTACAAGCAACCACCGACTGGATATATTCCTTAATGAATTACTGTGGTCATTACGTTGGAGATCCACGGCTTAAAAATGTACCATGAATTGACGATATTGAAGTCTTCATGCATTAAGTTAGCTCTAAAACTGTTTCAAAAATGGATTAAACAATTTAGCAGATGCGTATTGGTTGCATGCAATGCTAATTACGACGCCAGTATTCAGAAATCCATGTGAATGTAGACTCTGTTCTTGCAGACAGCTTGTCTAATAGAATTTGAGACAGGTTGAAAATTTAATACCTGACAGAAACGGCAATGGTGTCCGTGGTCATCATTTTTAAATGACATTTTACATAATAATATAAACAAAATAATTAGCGTCTTTAAGGAAATTGTTGAACTCACATTGAAGTATATTTCTAGATGATATACTTAGATTGTAAATTACTTAACACTGTAAATAATGTGAATCTATTTACTAATAGTAAAAATATTTCATTTTTGTGTACTTTAATCATTCTGTATATACAAAAATGTATCTTTAAAGGACATAATGAACAAAACGTTTGTGTGACGTTAACACCATAAATGACGTATCAACGTCACAATATTTACATTACCAAAACAAATAAAAAGTAAATTTACAAAAAATCTGCCGTGAAGACCCCCTATTTTTATTTTATTTTCTTGTTCAGAAATAATTAAAGAAGAATATATTTGAAAATCAAGAACTTTGACCGTTCCGTTTGATTTTATTTCGGCTAAACGGCCATGAAACACATGGAATATTTTCGCCATTTTTTCCCACCCCTACTACGGATATCTCTTTATTTAAGCATTTTCAAAATGCAACATGTAAACAATAACATTGAATTTAGCTATATTCCTGAGTTTGAAAAATATAATAGCATTAATTTTAATGCGATTATTACAGAAAAACGGCGTTTTCCCTTGAAAAATACATGTGCCGCTAGGTGGCGCTCTTCAAAGGAAATGTGGACTTGGAACGATTTTCTTTTTTCTCCAAATGAAAGACAGGATATGTTAGTACATACAGACTTAATATCAGTCTTATATCTCATACTTCGAAATTTTCGTAGGAACCCCGCGAACCACCTTAATATTCGTCACCGGTAATTGATATGGGCGGCTCCTCCATAAAAATGTTACCAATTTCATTGGAAAAATCCTGCAAGATACAGAGGACGCTCCACTTCAAGAATATTCCTTTCTTTTTTACTATTCCAAATGTAAAGCACCCATGCACGTGACACTTATCAAAGTGTTAGTAACTTTAATTGGAGGAGCTGGGTATCGAACTAATAACCTGATTTCGTAGTTAGACAGTGGATCACTTCGTCCGCTCTAAGTTTGGTTTGTTTGCATTTAAATTTATTCATAGTCGCCAATAGTAATCCATATAGGCGACTCCTTCGGAGTACAGACAACAAATTTTAGTGGGAGGATACAGCAAGATAATGACAGACGCTCCCCTAGCTCTTTAGCGTGTCGTATGTAAAACCAACAAAAAACAAATGACAATTCAATTTAAATGATAAATTGCAAAATAAACAAGACCTGTCCGTAAGACAGCCAGTGCTCGACTTTTTGATTCACTGTCCCAGAAGTAGGAATATTACTCTAAATGTTATCCAGTATCTGCATTAGTTTTGGAGAGTGACTTGCACGCAAAACTTCATTAAACCGCAGACCAGTTTGCAATTCGAATCGGAAACTGAGAACCACTGACTAGCAGGCGGTTTTGCCATTCTAATGGAGAAGGAGGAAGTGCAGACCCATAACCTCAATTTATCCACTACTTATTAAGTACTTAAATTATAGTAGTAACATTCCTTGTACTTTTATTTTGAATCGTGAACTGCAGACCAATTTGCAGTTCGCAATTCGAACCGTGAACTTCGAACTGCAGACCAGTTTGCAGTTCGCAATTCGAATCGTGAACTGTGAATTCTGAATTGCAGACCAGTTTGCAGTTCGCAATTCGAATCGGAAACTAAGAACCGCAGACTAGCCGGCACTCTGAAATTCTTAATGGAGAGGGAGAGAGTGCAGACCCTTAACATTTATTTAGCTTGCACTAGCTTAGTACTTAAATCATAAGAGTAGTGTTTCAATAAACTTTAAATTATAATTCGTGAACTGCAGACCAGTTTGCAGTTCGAAATTCGAATCGTGAACGGCGAACTGCTGACCAGTTTGCAGTTCGCAATTCGAATCGGAAACTGAGAACCACTGACTAGCCGGCGGTTTTGCCATTCTAATGGAGAAGAAGCGAGTGCAGACCCATAAACCTCAATTTAGTCACCACTTACTAAGTACTTAAATTATAGTAGTAAAATTCCTTGTACTTTTATTCTGAATCGTGAACTGCAGACCAATTTGCAGTTCGCAATTCGAATCGGAAACTAAGAACCGCAGACTAGCTGGCACTTTGTAATTCTTAATGGAGAGGGAGAGAGTGTAGACCCTTAACATATATTTAGCTAGCACTAACTTAGTACTTAAATCATAAGAGTAGTATTTCAATAAACTTTCAATTATGAATCGTGAACCGCAGACCAGTTTGCAGTCCGCAATTCGAATCGTGAACTGCGAACTGCAGACTAGCCGTCACATTGCAATTCTAGCGGAGGGGGAGGGAGCGCAGACCCTTAACATTTCAGAGTAACATTCCAAAAAACTTTCATTATGAATCGTGAACTGCAGACCAGGTTGCAGTTCGCAGTTCGAATCGAAAGCTATGGGCCGCAGACTAGCCAGCACTTTGCAGTTCTAATGGAGAGGGAAGCGCAGACTATTAACATTTATATTTAGCAAATACATGTAATGATCTATTACTTAAAAGTATAAGAGTAACGTTCAAATATATTTTTATTTTGAATCTTAAACTGCAGACCAGTTTGCAGTTCGCAATTCGAATCGTGAACTGCGAACTGCAGACCAATTTGCAGTTCGCAATTCGAATTATGAACTACGAATTGCGAACTGCGAACTGAGAACTGCAGAACAGTTTGCAGTTCGCAATTCGAATTATGAATTACGAATTGCGAACTGCGAACTGAGAACTGATGACCAGTTTGCAGTTCGCAATTCTAATCGTGAACTGCGAACTGTGAACTGCAGACCAGTTTGCAGTTCGCAATTCGAATCATGAACTGCGAACTGCAGACCAGTTTGCAGTTCGCAATTCGTATATGAACTACGAATTGCGAATTGCGAACTGCAGACCAGTTTGCAGTTCGCATTTGAGAACTGTCAAATGCATTCTTGTCCAAATTCGCAGGGCAGTGCTGATCAGACTGCACTTTGAAATTTAAATCGTAAACTGCAGACCAGCTTGCAGTTCGCAGTTCGAATTGTGAACTGCAAACCAGTCTGCAGTTTGTCATTCGATTCCAAGCCATGACCATCAAATTGTGAAATGCATTCTAGTCTGAAGTTCGAAACATAGTGCTGATCACACTGGGCTTTAAAATTTGAATCGTGAACTGCAGACCAGTTTGCAGTTCGCAATTGGAAACGCAAACTGCGAACTGTAGACCAACTGTGAAATGCATTCTTGTCTGCAATGCGCAAGAAAGTGCTGATCAGACTGCAATTTTAAATTTGAATCGTAAACTGCAGACCAGTTTGCAGTCCGTCATTCGAATCGCGAACTGCAGACCAGTTTGCAGTTCTTAATTCGAAACGCGAGTTTGCAGTTCTTAATTCGAAACGCAAACTGCGAACTGCAGGCCAACTGTGAAATGCATTCTTGTCTACAATTTGCAGGGCAGTGCTGATCAGACTGCACTTTGAAATTTTAGTTGTAAACAGCAGACAAGATTGCAGTTTGCAATTCGGAACGCGAACTGCAGACCAGTTTGCAGTGCGCAGTTGGAAACGCGAAATGCGAACTGCAGACTAATTATGAAATTCATTCTTGTCCGCAATGCGCAGGACAGTGCTGATCAGACTGCACTTTGAAATTTGAATCGTAAACTGCAGCCCAGTTTACAGTTCGCAATACGAATCTCGAACTGCAGACCAGTTTGCAGTTCGCAGTTGGAAACGCGTACTGCGAACTGCAGACCAGTTTGCTGTTCGCAATTGGAAACGCGAACTGCGAACTGTAGACCAACTGTGAAATGCATTCTTGTCTGCAATGCGCAAGAAAGTGCTGATCAGACTGCAATTTTAAATTTGAATCGTACACTGCAGACCAGTTTGCAGTTTGTCGTTTGAATCGCGAACTGCAGACCAGTTTGCAGTTTGCAATTTGAAACGTGAACTGCGAACTGCAGACCAGTTTGCAGTTCGCAATTGGAAACGCAAACTGCGAACTGCAGACCAACTGTGAATTGCGTTCTTGTCTGCAATTCACAAGACAGTGCTGATCAGACTGCAATTAGAAATTAGAATCGTAAACTGCAGACCAGTTTGCAATTTGCAATTCGAAACGCGAACTGCAGACCTACTGTGAAATGCATTCTTGTCTGCAATGCGCAAGACAGTGCTGATCAGACTGCAATTTGAAATTTGAAGTTCGCGTTTCCAATTGCGAACTGCAGACCAGTTTGCAGTTCGCAATTGGAAACGCGAACTGCGAACTGTGAACGGCAAACCAACTTAACTGAAATGGATTCATTCGGAAGACTACAAAGAAATCATCTGAGACAAATCAAACTAAGTTAGAAAAATGTCAATTTCCAGTATTTGCATTTTTAACAATAAAATTTGTAAAAAGGTCCTTCGAAAGCATAGAATGCAACCAAGAAGAATAATAGCAGAGTCTGACTCGGTTTGATTGTGTCTGTTCATGAGAGGTAATGTAACACCTCTTACGCCCCCTAGCATCGACTTAAGCGGAACACTACACATGTTGAATGGACTCCATGATCCCAAAGGAACAGAAAATATAACAACACTAAAGCAGGCATGTTGTCATGATTATGAGGCATATTATATTAATCTACAGCTGAAAAAATGACTGAATGCAACCCTAAGATCATGATGTGTGCTGATATTGGAGACAATAGTAGTTGTTTTGGTTGTTTTTAAATTGAATGAAACATGTAATTTCATTGTAAATATTTTTGTTTGCTTTTAGTTTAGGAACTATTCTGTGTCTTTTATCTATGTAATTTATGTATAATATATTCCTAGCCTGCTTTTACCAAGATGAGATCTCATTTGAAAAAAAAGAATCACCTGTCAATGTCACAGGGGCCTTAACATGGAAACCCGTTTTTGATAAGTAACTTGGGAACCACTTGACTTAGAATGTTGAAACTTCATAGGATGATTAGACATGTAGAGTAGATGACCCCTATTGATTTTTAAATCACTTGATCAAAAGTTATGGTCACAGGAACCAGAACTTTGAAAACAGTTTCAAACCAACCACTTTAGAATCATTTGACCCAGAACCTTTAAACATGATGATAGGAATTACAAAGTCAATGACACTTAATGTTTCTGGGGTCACCTGACTTAAGGCAAAGGTCAGAGAGGCATGAAGATGGAAAAACTCTTTCTGGATCAATAACTTGAGAGTCACTTGACCCAGAATATTGAAACTTAATAGGATGATTAGACATGCAGAGTAGATGACCCCTGTTGAATTTGGGTTCACTCGATCAAAGGTCAAGGTTACAGGGGCTTGAACATGGAAAACTGTTTACTTGAGAACCACTTGACCCAGAAGTTTGCAACTTCATTGGACATGCCAAGTAGAAGATCTCTATTGCAGCCAATCATTAGTGTCACTTTGTTTTTCGCTCATATCCTCTATTGACTTCTTGCCTATTACGTCTATGTATTGGGGGACTAGGAATACAGGAGGGGTATATTGTAAATATTAATGTCTGGTGACGGATGTCGGTCGGTCTGTAGACAAATCAGTTTCCGGATGATAACTGGAGAACGTTTGGCCCTAGGATCATGAGATCGGGAGATTTGTCATGACCAGCAAATGACCACTATTGATTTTGAGTTCAGTAGGTCAAAGGTTAATATCACATAGACAATAGAACTTTTTGCAAGAGGATCACTAAACTTAAGCTAACTGTTCATGTCCATTACCAGAAGCTGTCAAACCTGCCCACATCAGTTCTCTCAGTGCTTTGATTCTTTAGATCAGATCCTTTATTTGTATAACCATCCGCTCAAATATAAAAATCACACCTTGTCAATTTATCAAATTATTATTATTATTATTTCTATTATTATCATCATCATCATAAGGGAATCGATCCAAAAGATGACGAAAATCTGGATTCCTCTACGATAACATGCGAGATACCAAATGAAACTATATCGATTAGCTTCGGATTTTTTTTTAGAAGAACCCCTCTTTCCCTTGTGTTAATAAACGTCTACACAACTTGTCGAACCGCAACGTTTTGAACATTGTAAACAAAGTAATGGCCAGCGGTTTTTGATTTTGTGCTATATCAAATAGAAGAGAATCTAGCATAAAGTCTTCTGTTACAGATAACTGAATGATGTTGAAAGGTGTACCGCATGAACTGAATGAACACAAATGAGTACAGTGGTAAACATGAAATATTTCCAATCTAGAGTCCGAGCATGAGGTATTACACCTATTATAGACAGACAATCTGGTAACTGCGAGATTTCGAAAATAGGAATGATTACACCTAATCTATGAAATAAATAGGATGTAACTTCTTGACATTTCCCAAAACGTGTATGAGTAAGATAATAAAGCTTGCAACGTTCAAATGAAAGCAAACGTGATTTACCCCATCTAGCATTTGGAAAATTTTCTCTTGGTGCATAGATTTACTACTGTGTCAGAAAATCAGAATCACGGGTACTCAGTGTTTTTAGTTCTGAGGGAATAATGACATGGCCCGACAGGAGGGAAAATCACACAGAAAAGACAAAAATAGTGGAGATTTGCGTCGTTATACATATAGTATCTTTCATAAACATTAAAACGTTCTAGAAGAAAATGAATTATATCACATCGGATGAGTTTATTTTGAAATTGTTAGAAACGGCATATAGCGCAAGATGTGCTCTGAACATTATGGAATATTCGTTGCTATTTGTTTTTCAGCAAATCTAAACACTTTTCTCAAATACTTCGTAAAACCATGCCAAAATAGCAGGTAAACAATACCATGACTCAGAAAATGCTACATTTAAGTACGTTCTCTGATAAACCTATAATATAACCAACTCCTTGTTGTCACTGATACATTCATGTAACACGTTAGTGCTACAAAAGATGAATTAATTTACTTGGAAGGACGATATAAGGCGATTTATGACTGAACTGATCAGTAACGCACGAGCCAAAGGATTAGAGGCTGCGAAATGGAGTAACGCAGGAGCAACGGATTTTTCTTCTGTGTTCGTTTTCATCAATTTCCAAGGGAAACGTACCTTTATTCATTTAATTTATCTTTTAGAAATTGCAATAAGTATTGTCTCTTGATAACGTTCTAGTCTAAACAGCAATTTATTGTTGTTTGTTTCATACAGTTAATCATTCTTCCGATGAAACCCCCGAGTATTACTAAGGGCAGGAATACGGTCGCACTGTAGTCAAAATGTTTTATACATAAAAAGGCATAAAGGCATGCATGTACTAAATCCTGTCGTCTATATTTTCTATATAAAGTAAAAAATCATGTGAAGATAGCTTGCCCCATTTTAGATTATAAGCACGATGGCCAGGATCAAAATTAAAATGCTCTGACTTGGAACTACTTTTCATACTATAGTGTAATTTTATTTCTCACCTTAGTACATCCATTAATGCGTTTCTACCTAACAGTATAAGGATTCCTCAGGTAAGAACTTGTCCCCAGTTACGTGACTATTCTTAGGTGATTCTCACCCTTGTGATTTTACCTCCTTTAGTTTCCTTTTTTCAGACTAAAAGTAAGGCAAAAGCTTTAGGGTCCTTCACGACAAGCACAGACTTTTCGCTACGAACTTTATTCAATAGTAAAAAAATACTAAAACTCGGCAGTCTATACTGAAGACTTACAGGATGAACAATTCTTTAGCAGAAATAATTCAATTTCTCTAAAAATACAAATTATCATACCACTGCTTTCCAAGTTATTCTCTCAAAATTATGATCTGTAAACACTAGCTCCACCTCCTTTTGGAGGCGAGTTGAAATAAGAGTTAATGATACCCCCATGGCAGCGCTATAATTACCGGAACTGTAGGAGTTCTAAATGTAAGCAAACAAAGAGTGTGAGTCGTTGCATTATTCTTTCATTATTATGGCTTCATGTGCTACATATGCTATCAAACAAAATCAACAAAATCAAACATGAAGAGACACATGAAAAGACACAAAAGACAAAATTTGCCAGTATAACAGATGTAATAAATCATTCTACTGTGCTGGCGAGCTGGTGTAAACCTTCATGTAACAGGGAACCCGATGGTATGTCCGCAGTGTGGAACGTGTTTTTTTATTACAACCAATATAATTGTATACCTTAAGAATCAGTACTGATTTCAAGTTCTTAGGTAAGTTTGAGCCGTCCTGTTTGTTCTAACCTCATCTATTCAATTTTCATATACTTCAATTTAGTAGCAACATATGGTGACGTGACTCTTACCAGAGTGGAGCATTAAACATCTTTTTGATCGTGTTGTTCTTTGTGTTGCAACTACTTATCACTGTTTTGATAAATAAATAAAGTGAATAAAGGTATGTTTCCCTTGTAAATTGATGAAAACGAACTCAAAAGCTCCTATATTACTGCATTTTGCAGTCGCTGATCCTGTGTCTCCTGCGTTACTGACCAGCACGGTCATGAATCGCCTTATATTGGTCTTCCAAGAAATATGATTCATCATTTATGCTAAAATATGTTACAGGAATGTGTCAGTGATATCGTGGAAGCGGTAATTTAGTGTTTTTGCCGAATAACATACTGAAATAATACTTTTTCTGAGTCGTGGTATTGTTTACTTGCTATTTTCGCAAGGCTTTCTAAAGTAATTGAGAAAAGTGCTTAGATTTGCGGGAAAATGAATAGCAACGAGTATTTCATAATATTCGGAGCATATCTTGCGCTATATGCAGCTGTATTTTGACAACAAAATCTAAATAACAGAAAAATATAATTTTCTTACCAAAAATCACCAAAACCGCTCCATTTGTTCCGAGATCTTTCGTTGCTGATCCGGTTTTTCAAAGTAACTTCGGACACGGTGTATATATATGGTCTAGTTTTGTGAACCAGTGTCGACTGATCTGCTGCTGCATGCCTGATGTTGCAAGCATGTTATAAATCATTCATACTGTCAGGATACGAGTTATATGACCCAGGGAAGTGCCTACGCCTTTAGTATCTTGAACAATGGCTTGGATCCAATCGCTAAGGTGACTATGTCTTAGACTAGCTGACAAACGATGTAGAATGTCCTTTGTTAAAACGTAGAGCTGGTGAGACCAAATATCTCATATATAGAATTTTCCTCTGGCTACCTTGCCTAAACGATTCGTGTACCAATGATTCGTAAATGATTTTAATTATGAGCTAGACAATTTCAGGGATCAGGCAAATCACTAAATGTTTAAACTAACAATTTTCAATTAGCTCAGACTCCTATAAGCCGGAGACTCTATACTTGACTGCTCTTTTTGTTGAAGTTCCCGTCAGACAATGTCTTTGAATCAACTACATACGAGTCCGATTGCATAGATGCTCGACCACTGTCCTCTCAAACTCTATATGAATGCCCTGTCTCCTGGATGCTCAGCGCCTATATGCTATCACATGTAGCATTCAACTACCATATAGGTATATCCCCAATACCTTGGCTGTACTTCGCCAATAACGCTGAACCGTCTATAAGCTGGAATTCCCCTACTATCTCAGTAGATTACCAAACTCTGGGTCTCTGTCTCAGCTTCCCGATGCTCAGCCTATATGCTATCGTCTATAGCATTCGACTACCCTTAAGGTAAATCTCCTATGCGCTGGCCCTATAGCTCGAAACTTTATTGAAATTCTGAAACTCTTCTTTAGTCTATGAACTTCCAAAGTCTTAATAATTTATCCGCCCTGACAGGGTAACTGCAATAGTCTCCTTATCAAGGTACTGGGATAAATTATTAATTGAATCCTCGATGTGTCTTCTTCAACCGCTGGATACCGAATGAGCTCTCTGTCATCCATCTACCTATTTATACCTTAGCAGACGTGCTATTTTTAGAACTTGTTTCTGATTGGTCCAAATTTAAACATAGCGTTTTACAACAAGTACTTGCTCTATCAAATATCTGGTTCCCTTTAACTTTTGTATATGACATAATGTGTGATGCTGGGATCCAGCTATTCACATAATGAACCCAAATTAGCCAGAACTGACCCAAAGTCTACTATTAACAGCAATCCAACATTAATTTAACAAAGATAACATGAAAAAGTAATCGAGCACTATCTGTGATTATGTGTTACGTTAGCAATACATCAAATATACTAATTATTCTGACAATAGCCCACTTCTAAAGAAAATACTTTCAGTTTTTCAAACACTTAAGGAATAATTTGTATACAAAAATTCTCCTTTTCTTTTTCCTTTTTCTCGATTTTTATAAATCATGTATCACTGCTATCACTAAAATACATTCAGTAATATACTGATTGAATTAGTATCAAAGATCAAACATTTCTAAAAGACTCAACATAAGGTATATGATTTCAAGAATATCATACAACGTTCATCATCCGACCTTTTTATTCTACTGTCATCATGAATGATATTCATTTGTTTCTCTGATTGTAACAGTACTTGTCATCTTTTCTGTTGACAAAATAATTGTTATCACCAAAACCTCCTTTTACACGATAGCTCCTGTCAGACCTACGTATAAACCCTTTACCGAGATAATCTCTCATGTCATTTTGTCTCAATGACTTCTTATGCTCAGATTTATTTGGGCCATGGTCTTTATAATCTCTATCATATCGTCTGTTAATACCTCTATCTATGCCCTTTTTGTTATGAAAACGTGATCTTCTGTTCATGTACTTAATAGATGACCTCTCATGATATCGGTTCAATCCTCTATCATCACAACTGTGTGACTCTGTTCTGTCATCAGTTTGCTCCAGTTTCTTTCTTTTCTATCAATGATGCCTATATTCTTGCAAACGATGTCTACTGTAACTGTTCTTTGATGCCAGGTCAGTCTTTACTTTCTGACATACATCACATGACTGACAAAACCTTGTTCCTTCATTTGTGATGCCTGGCCAGTGAAAACTCGTTCGTATTTTATCAAGTGTCTCTTTAGCTGATAAGTGTCCCTTGGCTATTGACGTATGAGCTAATGTCATAACACTTCTCCTGAACTGGGTTGGGACTACTATCTGTTTAACAACTCTTCCGTTTTTCTCCTCGAATATTCTATATAATACGTTTATCCTCACTTCATAATGAAACCTGAAACCTCTTTTTGTTTTCAGCTTCGACTTATCTGTACATTAAACGTTTGCTCTTTGACTTCGCAAACCTCAGAGGGTTCCGTAATACCCACATTTATTGCATGCTGGTGGGTTTCCGTCATCCGAGTTGCAGCAATATCTTTGCTGGATGAAGACTGTCTTTCATCTCGGGTTTTCCAGTTTATGTTTGGCTTATCTGAAACTCCCTTTATATTACCGATTATCAAATCGCATATCATGTTCGGCACAACCATTGTCTCAATTTCACCCCTAAAAATATGGCGTATCAACCTGTATCTTTGCTGCAGGAACTGTCCTTGAACGTCCATCGATCGCAACCATAAGGTACCTCTTATCTAACATTTGACTCTCTGACACAAGGTCTTTCCTGACAGCTGCTGCCGCTAACTCACAGCCTGTGTCTCTCAACACCTGGACTTTTTTATCACCTATATATCCTTTCTTCAATACCAAGTTCCTTTCACATGTTGTTGACTGAATGGTTCAGGTGCTTGCTATGACCGAAATGGATTTTCCATTTGCTAACAAAAGCCGTCCATCTTCTGTTTTCTTTTACATGTTTGTCATCTAATGGTACAGCTATGCATGAAGCTGAAACTTTTCTGTCATCAACCCGTCTGTCTTTCTGTGCTTGATCTTCCTTCCTCCAGTCTGTGGGTGTAGAATCTTGCATTTGATGCCTATTTCTCTGTCTTTCCTCATAGGATCCCCTACTAGCTAAAGCAGCACCTCTTAATTTTCTCTTGGATATGTCTCTGCATTCTCTAGCTATGTGACCTTCCTTATTACATATAAAACATACAGGCTTTTTTAAAAGCTGGCCTTTCTCTTTGTGTTGGCTGAGACACTAACTGGACCTCGGTCGAAGGCTGTGCTCCTTGTTGCATGACAAATTACATTTATTCATCCGGTTAGATGTGATATAGCCACCATGAGCTTCAATATATTGTTCTGCGAACTGCGTAATCTAAGCTCTCGACTTTGCAACTCTTTCCTTTAAGAAAAAAGCAAGGTCCTTCGAACAAGTTTGGATGAACTGTTCTCTGATCATAAGGTCTTTCAGCATTTCAAACGTATTGTCAACTTCTGCCATCTCTGTCCATCGACTGAAATACCTGTCCAGCCTTGCCATGAACTGAAAACCAGTTTCACCACGCTCTGGCTTACATTCCCTGAACTTCAATCTAAAAACCTTCCTCTGTTAACTGATAACGCTTCAGAACTGCTTTCTTCAATGCAGGATAGTCATTGGCTTTGTCTGGAGGCATGCTTGTATATACGTCCAGGCCTTTTCCTGTAAGTAATGAGCTGAGGCTTATAGCCCATGTCTCTTCTTTCCATCCCTGGCTTTTTGCAAAACGCTCAAATCGTTCAATGTATGCATCCATGTGATCTTTACTTTCTTCGGACTTCGGCAGCTTTGGCCGCAATGTTTTACTGCTCAAGTGCTCAGCACCTTTATCAGCTCCTAAAGCCCCGGCTTCAGCCTTTATTTTAAGCATTTCCAACTCCTGTTGTTTCAAAACTCGTTCCCCCTCTCTTAAATATCGTTCTTCCTCTTTTAAAGCTCGTTCCTTTTCCAAACGAGCCAACTCAAATAACCTTTTCTTCTCAGCCTGTTCAAGCTCGAACAGTCGTTTCTTCTCAGCTTCTTTAGCCTCAAATCTCCGTTGTTCTTCATCAAATCTCCGTCTTTCTTCATCTTGTCTCAGCATACGCTCCTCACGTTCCGTATATTTCTTCTCTTTCCTATCTACAAATTCTATGAGCTCTGTCCCTGACAGACCCATACGTTCGCCCATCTCAACCAATTATTCTAGTTCATCCTTAAGCTTTAATCTCGAACTGTCTCTGAAACTCAATTATATGTAGCTCAGGCTACCTTCAGTCACAACGCCTTCTGGTACACCAAAAGAACGTTAAAACAACTGGTCTCTATACCTCCTTGGATATGAATCCAGGACGAGCCCCCAAATTGTCAGGATACGAGTTATATGACCCAGGGAAGTGCCTACGCCTTTAGTATCTTGAACAATGGTCTGGGTCCAATCGCTAAGGTGACTATGTCTTAGACTAGCTGACAAACGATGTAAAATGCCCTTTGTTAAAACGTAGAGCTAGTGAGACCAAATATCTCATAAATAGAATTTTCCTCTGGCTACCTTGCCTAAACGATTCGTGTACCAATGATTCGTAAATGATTTTAATTATGAGCTAGACAATTTCAGGGATCAGGCAAATCACTAAATGTTTAAACTAACAATTTTCAATTAGCTCAAACTCCTATAGGCTGGAGACTCTATACTTGACTGGTCTTTTTGTTGAAGTTCCCGTCAGACAATGTCTTTGAATCAACAACATACGTGTCCGATCGCATAGATGCTCGGCCTCTGTCCTCTCAAACTCTATATGAATGCCCTGTCTCCTGGATGCTCAGCGCCTTTAAGCTATCACATGTAGCATTCAACTACCATATAGGTATATCCCCAATACCTTGGCTGTACTTCGCCAATAACGCTGAACCGTCTATAAGCTGGAACTCTCCTACTATCTCAGTAGATTACCAAACTCTGGGTCTCTGTCTCAGCTTCCCGATGCTCAGCTTATATATGCTATCGTCTATAGCATTCAACTACCCTTAAGGTAAAACTCCTATGCGCTGGCCCTATAGCTCGAAACTTTATTGAAATTCTGAAACTCTTCTTTAGTCTATGAAGTTCCAAAGTCTTCTTTTTAATAATTTATCCGCCCTGACAGGGTAACTGCAATAGTCTCCTTATCAAGGTACTGGGATAAACTATTAATTGAATCCTCGATGTGTCTTCTTCAACCGCTGGATACCGAATGAGCTCTTGTCATCCATCTATCTATTTATACCTTAGCAGACGTGCTATTTTTAGAACTTGTTTCTGATTGGTCCAAATTTAAACATAGCGTTTTACAAAAAGTACTTGCTCTATCAAATATCTGGTTCCCTTTAACTTTTGTATATGACATAATGTGTGATGCTGGGATCCAGCTATCCATATAATGAACCCAAATTAGCCAGAAATGACCCAAAGTCTATTATTAACAGCAATTCAACAATAATTATAACAAAGATAACATGAAAGAGGAATCGAGCACTATCTGTGCTTATGTGTTACGTTAGTAATACATCAAATATACAAATTATTCTGACACGTACATACACGAGACCATTTTCTTAAAAACTCTCTTGCAGATTATCAGATATTAATGTTTGGGGGAAGCCTAGCATCAAACTTGGTGTCAAAAATATGGATGATACAAACGGACTCCTAAAAACGGAGACTGTAGGCGGTGCATATATAAATGTCTATACCTTATTTTCTTCATATATTATTTTAAAATTCAAAAAAGATTCAATAACAGTATTTTAAAATGAAGAGTGCGCATGAACATCAATAATGAATGCGTATCGCTTTAAAAACACATTGCAGAGCATATGAGGCAACGAAAATTCATATGTCAAAGAATTTTAAAACTAACGTATGTAATCAAGATGAACGGGGATTTAAACCTACCGAGAAAATGCATTAATCTCTTCACATATCATCCAAAAGGATAAAACTTTTCAATAATATAGATAAGGGAATGCTGGTGGATAATCGAAAAACATTTTGTCTTTGGACTAATGATTAGTAAATAGAAGTCATCCCACCTTTATTTTGTCTTTTCTTATTCTCCATTAAATTTAACGTTACTTACTCCTTACTTATTTGCAAAGCCACATTTTCCTAAACTGGATTAGTAATAATGTGAAAAGTAAGCTTTACGCCAATGACGTCAATTCATAAATGCCAAGCCATCAGCATGTTTCAAAGGAATTTCGGTTTGGTCATCGCGCAAAAATGGACGTTGAACAGAGGTCAGGGATATTGTTTGTTTGAAAATCTAAAATAAATAAAAGAGACAATAGCCATGCGGCATAAGGCACGTAGGGTTAATGTAATGAAGAAAACAACGTTTTATTACCGGGACACCAACTAAAACGGTTTCCGCATCGTCAAGTCAGGTCTTGAAAATTAATATCTATGATCAGGATCAACAGTTGACAGATATGAATACCACAAGGCTGCTATATATGAACTGTCTTTATTCATAAAGGGAAAGGTGCGGAATATGATTTAATGGTGACAAATATTGTGAAATACTCTATTATTAATATTTATTTTAGTTTACTGCGTCGTTATGACGTTGAATAGGGTAGTGACGTTGCACTAGAAACGATATATTATGCAGATGTTTTGAAATTGATAATTTAATAATTCACATGTTTTATGTTTTAATCTATTATATTTTCAAATTTCATCAAAATAGATTCCAAAATAAAAATATTAGAGCACTATTCCATGTACTTTTGAACATCATTAGTAACTCAGCGTTAAGGAAGAGCTTACAGCACGTGGAAATAATAAGTACTCATCAGTGTAACATTTTTACATACATTTTGATATTCCCATAAGAGAGAAGGTTGTGGTAATTTAAAACGGGTAAAATCAATTTTCTCTGATTTACATAGTTTTTACAATAAAATGGTGTGTAAGAGGAGAAATGCATATTTTAAAACTCACCATTATCAACCAAACGAATACGAGGGCTCCTATTTATAGAACTTCTATTTCTTTGCCCTGTAGCTTGACTGCGTTTGCATACACGGCAATCTTGTTGCAATATAATTTAAATATACAGTACAACCTTTCCAGAGCGGCCCCCTCTTAAGCAAAAATTTCTCTATAGCAACATCATAAAATTTTCTCTAAGCTAAAATATATTATCAAATTGACCTCTCCAGAACAACAACCTCTACATAACAGCCAATATTTGTACCTTCCATAAGGTGTTGCTCTACAGAGGTTGCACTGCACTTGTTAATAATTTGGCCACTGCAGATAAATGACTCCGTTGAGAGCGTGAGATAGTTAAATTGTAAATATGCACATATTACAAAGTTTAAAATAAATATCTCGCCTATTTTGCATTCAGAAAAGATAACAGTTAAAAGTACACATAGTCATAAATAATGCATAAGTGTCACTTTAAAAAGACATACCAGGATGACGTATCGGCAGAGCTTACGAAGCAAATAAAACTCATTCGTGACACGAATATAATTCTTGATTTAAATTTCTCTTTGCAGTATTTTCCGTTGATTTAATTTAACAGTTGAACCAAAATTGTAGTGTATCTTTCCATTTACTGCAATTATCAAAACCTTTCTTTCGAACTTTAGATTTATTAGGTGGTGCAGTTTTACTTCTTAATATTTAGGTTGATTCGGTTTGGCTGAAAGACTGAACATGTTAAACACATATGATAGGTTCAAATATATTTGATGTTTGCTTTTCTGAACTGTATCTAACTGAGAAATAATGTTTGATGAGATATGGTTTACATTTAAAATTGTATAACTCAGTTAAAGGTGGTTAATCAGATTCAAGTAACGGATTTGTTGGTAACATCTGATCATTTACGACTACTTGTGTTCACTTAGCACTTAATAAAGTAATAAAAATCGGTAAGACATACATTTCTAATAAGGATCTATCTCTGTGTAACTGGCCTTTTTTGTGTCATAGATAAATCTCTCAAAAATATATAAGAAAAGAGAGAGAAAAAAGGAAATTTGCTTAAACGTGCCTGATCACCGTTAGGGAAACTTCAAAAATGTTTATAAAAGGTATCTACTTGAATTGTTTGAAAAAAACGCGCCTTATTTACGAAAGATCGCCCCAGGACTGGGACTATAGTTCCTCTTCACTTCTTTTTATTTCTTTACTTGTTAACTTATATCATAATGTTTTATTATTATTTATATTTGCTGTTTCAAATATTTTGAAACCCAATGTTCGTCTTAAGGGAAGCTCATTTCATAACCGCTGTTGAATATTATAGAATATTGGTCAGATATATGTTGCAACGTTATTTGATATGATAACATTTTGTCTAAGTTATGAATGCCACACTCTTTTTAATCAAGAAATACAAGCCATTTCACTAAATCGTTGTGGAGAAATTACAATTTATAGCACAGAATACTTGGCTGAGGAAGTTATACAAACCGATAACGTTTTCGTCACATCCATTACATTATATATAGTTTATCATTTTATCTTGGAAATATCTTTACTATTTCAACTTTCCTCATGCGTAAAAGCACTAAAGTCTTGTAACGATCGTGTTACCATTCAAAGTGGTTCCATCTGTTGTTTTATCTATCGTCTCATCTGTCACAGGGTTCTGTTCGTCATTAGTATCGTTTTGTTTCTCTTTACAATCATTAGCATCCTGAACAAACCTATTCCCATGTCTAGCACCAATTATATCTAAAATCCAAACACAGCACTTCCAGTCACATGATATAAGTATGTAACTTGTCCAATATTATCGTAGAGGTATCCATTTAAACGCTTATGAAATATGCTGCCAACAGACGCTCCGAACATTTGGGATGCCATTCCCATACCAGTCGATTCCATATGATAATCAGTCCATGCAACACCGGTTGGCCACATTGGACCCCAAAAGAACGCGACTAGTTGAATAAGAACCCAAAGCGCAATTGAATTATCATTCGCAAATATAGCCATAACCACCGCACAACACATAGCGCCGAACGTTTCGACGAAAATAAGAACTTTAACAGATACCCATTTTGCCAATACGAAGAACAGAAAGCGACCTGAGGAAAAGCTTATCCAATAACTTGTGTTTATCATCGTGCCATCTGTCGAGGAGAACTTTAGCTGATCTATAGAAAAACTCCTCACAAACTGTGATACAAGATATTGTCCTCCACCAACATTTCCAAAATGGAAAAACATAGAGGATAATATACTAAACCCGTACCAAAATCTGCCTTTGGCACATGATGCTGGGTTTATCATTTGAAGCATTGCTTTCAATTTATTACACTTTCCATCCTTTATTTTCACTCTCAGTTCTGACTCTTTGTCTCTTGCCAATTCCTTCTCTTTTCTTATTGCTATTTCATTGCGAAGTTCATTTTCAACCTTTTTATTTTGTACCGAATTAATGTCAGCTTGTTTGATAAATTTGTTTTCGATCATTTGAAATACAAAGTACGCAACAGACAGGCTTGCTGTTGCAATTCCTGAAATTGCATATGCATATTCAATTTTTGAATTTGTAATATAATATGTTTCTTCTGAACGGTCTGGGGAAATAGACGTTGTTCTAAAATTATTAGTATCATTTAAAGTAATATCCGAATCCCGAGTATTTTGAATCATTTCTCCAAGAAAAGGATCCGAGTATAGCGGGGTCAGGAAAGACCCAAGTCCATATCCAAGGTGTACCAGTATTAATGGTGAAGCGGATTTATCCTTCCAAATGTTTAAAGATATGCGGGTTCCAGCTGAAAGGGGTAAAATGAAATAAATAATGTTTGTTTATTTTAAAACCCGATTCGAACAATGATTCTTTTAGGGGAGAAAATATATTATCTTATTTCTGACTGTATTTTATTTTATTTCATTCTATTTTATCAACGTTTCAGCCTTACGGCCTACTGAAAATGTTGAATTTGAAAAGTGATGCATTTCAAGAGTGAATAATGGAGAGGACTTCAATAAGCCTACTGGCTTCCTGTCCAATCCAGAATTTATGTATGTAAATAATCATTTGAAATATACATATTGGGGAATAAAATATGTTTAAACCAAGAGTGAATTCTGGAATCTGTTACTGAAAGAACAGTACAGAAATCACCCGATGCTCTTCCATTGTTTAAAGTATTAAAATTCATTTTATGTTCCATATGATATTGTATAACCAATATAAATAGCCTTTGAATAAAGTGCATGAAAAAAAATGCGTTTAGAGTTTGCGACAACTAAAGCGAATACAACCTATTTTAGTTTAAAGTGACGTACTAAAAAATTAACATCTGTATTTTTTTTTCAAAAACAGATACCAGATGATAAAAGATAAAGTAAACGATAAGCCATTATTGTTTAAGTAGATATTTAAATGTGTATGATAATTATAAAGTACCTCCAATAATTATGTCTGTAATACAGGTATATCAAATTTCAATAGCGTCACTCAGGTGTGTATTATGGATAAGAATTTCCAAAACGTATGGAAACATTTTTAAACTATCTTTCTTTCATTTTTAAACTATCGTTCTTTCATTTAAAAAAAATAAACCTGGAGATCTGAAACTCTAATTAAATAGTTCTACACATACGGATCAAAATATTTTCTACAATATCAAATTTGATTTAACCCTGATTTTTCACAATATACACAGAAAATTTGGCAAATGAAAAAGCAGGCTCGTGTGCTTGAATTTTTTGCAAGACTTATTTGAGAAATTTTGTGCGCCTATGGGAAAATCACAACTTTGATTGCATTTTCACAAATATTTTTTTCTACAATGTAGATTTTAATTATTTTTTTCAAAGTCGTAAACATACTTAAGATCTATAATATTGTGAATTTTAATGTATAGGTTCGCCTACTTGTTTTTGAGATATTTGCCCTCTGCACATCACATACTGATTTTAAGACATCATTTAGAATCATTTAACGTCTCAATAGTTTAATGTAGAACTATAGTAACCTTGCCATTTAATAAATTTACTCAAGGGTTGTCGCGAATTCATAAAATGATAAATGGCGCTCTGTCGTTATTTCTGGTTTATCAAATATGCAGAATCACCTTAAGAGCTACAATTTTATGTTGCGCAATTTCATATTACCTGCGTTATGTATAGCCTGGACAAATCCGCTGACAAAACAGAGCATCCAAATGTACTGCACGTTTGGAACCCATGGCATTAACACTACAGCAACAGCTGCAACATCCAGGGTTAATGCAACCATTAAATGGCTCCAGCCGCTAAACTTATCAACCAAGAGACCACCAACAATACAGCCAGGGAACGTACCGAAGCCCCTTGCAGACAGTGCCGCAGCAAGCTCCTCGTACCCAGTGTTCAATCTGTATTTTAAGTCAATGAGGGTCGGTCCAGGTACTTCAGCATACATACCCTGCAATACGATTTCAGTTTAATATGTCAAGGATTGTATACAATTTCACTTGATAATTATAATACTTTTTACAAACAATATCTTCCTTTTGCCCCCTTATAATGATATGTTCTTCAAAACTAAAACATAATCTTAAAAAATATGCATTTACTGACCTGTATTACATTTTATTGTTGTACTACTTAAGGCGTAAAAAAATAATTGTTTGTTTCCGGTATCCCGACCTACCCTAATTTTTTGGCCCGACCCTAAATGTTTTTATGGCCTTAGAGAATTTTTTTTTTCAACTTTTTAACAAAAAGTTGCAAAACTGCACTTTTTATGCTTTAAACATGGCCAGTGATGTTAAAAATCAACTTACTGATGCTCTAAAGGCATAACCCCCTTATTTGTATTTATTTTTTGACACAAAAATAATTTCCGAAAAGTCTCCCTTAATAAAAAAAAAATCAAAAAATTTTTTTTTTTTCCGACCTACCTACCCTTATATTTTTGAGCATGTTACCGGAAACAAAGAATTTTGTTTTAGGCCTAATATGATTTGGATTAATAGCAATTAAACGTTTACTTGCCATAACTATCCAAGAGAACACAAGAGCGCCTGTCTCTACAACTTTTTGTAATTTTCCACGGTTCCTTAGCCCAGCGGCTTTGACAACTGAATCATCAACATTCATCGTGAGGTTTAAATAAACAAATTTAAAACAGCAGTTAACGTTTATGTTGTTATTTTTTCCCTTGCAAGTAAGTAGATGTTTACATACAAACGAGAGAAAGAGTTTGTGCTGATGACATCTGAATAAAATTTACATATATTACAACAATTTAATTAAAGCTACTCTACTCAGTAATGTGTCTGCTTTCACACTATATTTTTGTATAGCATACTTAAGATTTAAATAAATGCATCAACTATTTTTTATGCGTACATTTATTGTGTTTGAAAATTGAATAAAGGTGCAGATGGTAGTTTGAGCCGCGCCATGAGAAAACCAACATAGTGCATTTGCGACCAGCATGGATCTAGACTAGCCTGCGCATCCGCTAACGGTTTCTCTAATTGCAATAGGCTTTGAAAGCGAACAGTATAGATCCTGACCAGACGCGCAGTCTGGTCTGGATCCATGCTGGTCGCAAATGCACTATGTTGGTTTTTTCATGGTGCGGCTCATTTCTCTGTGCTACTAAAGGCTTGTCTACCGCTAGTGAAACTTGTATTTGGATTAGTTTAAATCGAATGTACGAATGATTGGTATTTATTAAGGAATATCAGATCCTTCCATTATGTTTTTTGTCGGAACAGTATGACACATTCTGCTTTTTCTTTATCTCATAACTTTAACATATTATATGCTTTATTCTCTTACGGTTTATCTCTTGTTCAGATTCCATGGTCATAAAAGTGTTCCTGATGTCATCAACATACTTATGACAGCATTTCTGCAATCCCTCCTATCGACTAGGCCTAAAAATTATTTGTTTCCGGTAACATGTCTAAAAAAATTAGGGTAGGTTTTTTTTGTTTTGTTTTTTATTAAGTGATACTTTTCGGAAATTATTTTTGTGTCAAAAAATGAATACAAATACAAATATTCTCCAATGCCATAAAAACTCATTATTATGTAGGTGAACGTAAATTCCAAATTCTTCATGGCAGACTTAGGACACATTGTAGTTCTCTTAATGAACATCTATTCTCTAAAAATATCGTAGACAGTCCACTGTGTGTATGTGGCGAGGTGGAAAGTACACACCATTTCTTTTTCAGCTGTCCTAATTATCAGAGAGAGCGCACAGAACTACTTAACTGTATTAGGCCAATTACCACTGTTACACTACAAACACTGTTACATGGCGATTCCTCAATTACAAGCAGACTTAACAACTCTATATTTCTCCATGTACATAAATATATACAGAAGACAAAGAGATTCGATATGTAATTCCTTTATTACCCTTTTTCTTGAACACTAATAGCTGTAATAATAGCTTTGTATTCCAGGTTTTTTGTCAGTTTAGCCTTGACGAAAGTCCTAAAACTCCATGTGTCTTAAGTGACATTTCTGACCTATTGACCCCATTTCCTCTATTTTTCTTCCTTCCTTCCTATCCCTATCTTCTTAGATATTATTGTAAGATAAAGCATTTATAATTTAGAGTCAATTTCATATAAACATTTCAATTTTCTTATCCAAAAATCCTTTTTGTCAATCTGTTTTAAAAATACAGTTGACACATTTTGTCAGATACCATACATAAACGAAGAAACTGCAAGCAGAAAAATTATGATGGATTGTTTATATTGTTACCATTGAAATTGTATTAGTTATAGGGAGAGAGTTTTAAAAAAGCTTATAGCTTCCTACTCAATCCTATATGTTTGTACATTTAACAATTTAGTGTAACAGATGTAATTATGTCAATAAAATACTGTTTAAACCAAAAACATTTAGGGTCAGGCCAAAAATTTAGGGTAGGTCGGGATACCGGAAACAAACAATTTTTTTACGCCCTAACACTATCACATGACAAAGAAAAAGTCAATAGAAATAGCCGTCATCAACACATACAAATATCATGAGTTCTTACCTGTTTTTTTTTTACAAATTTGTTCATAATTGTAAGTTTCATACAGCTTCGCTTTAAAATCATTACAGGTTCATAAGGCCAAAGATATGGTGTATAAGTATCAAAATTCTTCGCGAAGCTCCGCATGAACTATCTTTTCCTCTTTGTGACCTGTTTAATGCTTCTTTACAAATATTCGCGGATACATCGGATTCAATGAAGAATAATTGCACACGAACATCAAAATATGTGTACACAAGTTACAAGAATGAAATTGATGGATATTGCATTTTTACTTTTATCGAGTGTATATAAATGAACTCTAGAACAAGAGTATGCTCACGCATTGATTTGTAAAAACTTTTTAAAACATTTCAATTTGGACGCGACGTCCAATAATGTTACAGGCACAACACACCATTTCCAAGGCAACGCTCATCATTTCCTCATTTTTCGTACAATATTTCCTGTTATTATTATTGTTATTATTATTATTATAATTATTATTGTAATAATAATAATCATTATTGTTATAAGTGTTACTATTGCTTCTAGTAGTAGAAGAGTAGCAGTAAGAGTAGGAGTTGTAGCTTAACGTGGTTGTAGAGATAGTGGCAGTAGTGTTAGAGCTCAAACTAGTAACTGAAGTAGAGTCAGCAACAGTAGTAGCAGTAGCAGCGGCACTAGTACCAGAAACAGAATTAGCATTTTCTGACCTAGTTATTTTGATGACAATACTCCGATATAACTCACAAACGCTTTCAATCATGTGGCATATGACGCTCGAGAAAACCGCTTTACCAGTCAGCCTATAAAACATTACATATTATAATCTTCACCTGTTTAATGTAAGTTAACAAGTCAGTTAGATTACTATTAAGGAAACTTATCGAATATAAAGAGATACAATTCACAATATGGAGAAACATGCAATATGTCGAAATACATTGGCACCTACTTTATTTCATAGTTATTTTGATATGAAGTACATGATTCTCGCTTAAGGTCAAGAAGGCGTAATGCAGCATCATCAAGCGGAACGTCAAACATTACACTTGACGACGCCACGTCTTTGCGTTCTAAGCGTTGACGGTAAACAGCTTGTATGTTAAAGATTTCATATCTACTTGTAGTTCATAAAAGGAGTGGATATAATCACTGCCTACTTTAAATATATTTTCTGATATATTCTTTTCCATCAAAGCTAGAATGAACGCCTTGAAGCAAAAAAACACTCAGATAAAAACTTCAACCGTTTTACCAGTATGTGTGTGTGTGTGTGTGTTTTGTTGTAGTTTTTTTTTGTTTTGTTTCAAATTTGAATAACGTGAATATTATAGCTGGACATAGCTGCTAAATCGCTGTCATTTTTAACTTTAGCTTGAAACAAAAACCGAATGATGTGAATGAACTGAAGTATAAGATATGAGAGATCGGTGCCGTTTCCCAACTTTTACGCAAAAATTTAGTACCCGGATCCCCCGAAACATGACCACTCAAAGTCTAGGTGACGATAGTGTAGGGTAGACGTGTTTATCTTTGCTCACGCTTTCCAAGTTATTTATGGACATAATGTAGTTGTTTCAATAAGTAAAAGTTTGTGGAACTTACTAACACTGGAAAACTTTAAGATGGTGTTAACAAATTTGTGATGGATTTTCCCAAAAATGTGATTTAAAAGACAAAAATGGATATTTCTTTGTGTACACTTAGATACCTTGCCACCTGTGTTCACCTGTCTACCTGTGATCAGAAATATCAGTGCTATATGAATGTAAATCTGATCAGTGTTAACTGACAATAAAGTATTTATCTACTGAAAGAATCTAACGGATTAACTTGTTTACTGATACGCAGTGCACTGTGCTTAAATGAAAGGAACAGTATATTACATTTCAAACTGAATGTGTCATACAAAAATACAAAATATATCTATATATACTATTGAGTGAGAACAGTATTCAAATGTCTCTTCATACTCCGTCTTCCAATAATTCTAAGAAGAGAGTATTAAGCTCACCAGACTTTGATAACGACTTAAAAAAGAATAAAACATACGCAGATATTGTTATGATTCCACCACCTTCAACGGAATGCAAAGGAGTATCCACTGTGCCCAGTCGGGAGGCCGCCGCCAAAGGTGACTCCTCCCGGTTGGGCACGGCGGATCTCTCGTCTCATATAGGTACAGACTTAGATGCAGAAGAGACATAATAACCACCCCAACCACAGACAGTGCCTTGCATAACAATTCCGCAGGAAGAAATGGAGAAGCTCTCAAATCTCCTCATCTCAACTTTCGAAGGTCAGATTAAAAATTTGGTTCGCCGAATCGTATCAGGTGTTACTGACAAACTAAACGAAAAAATAGAAAATCTCGAACATGCCAATATGGAACTTAATAAAGAAAATGCTAACCTTCACAGTCAGATTCAAAGTCTAGAGCATACGCTAGACGATCATGAACAATACTCACGAAGAAATAACATGCGTATATCTGGTGTGCCAGAAACTGCGGACGAAAACACCGACACTATTGTGGTGAACATGTGTAGTGACATCGGGGCTAGCATTTCTTTGAATGACATAGATCGCAGTCACAGGGTCGGTAAACCAAAACAAAATCCCACTAAACCAAGAGACATTATCGTCAAGATGTGTTCATACCGTTTTCGGCAAAATGTTTTCTCACGGCGGTCTGCTCTAAAGAATAATATCTGAAGAAGCTTTCGTGTGTACGGGCCCTCCGTAAGGATTTTAATTTACCCAACATACAAAACTTTTTCACCTATATAAGAATACAGTTCGGCAACAAATGGAGGTTTAAAATGAGGTCGTAGAAATCTAGCGGTGTGCCGTAACCATGGAAACGGCTACTGAAACTGATAATCGAGGAAACTAAAAATCTTTCTTTTGTCATATTTCAAAAAGTAATGGTATTAGAAACTTGATTTTTTTCATATTTCTATTAAGTTATGAATACCTATTGTTTGCACTGATTATATTCTAAATATCTTATTTAATTTCTTAATTGTCGTCAGCACGTGCAATTTTAGTTATCAGCACGTGCATTCAGTTGTGAACCAACAAGGTGCCTCTTTTAACCAGAAAATGTTTTCTGGACTTAATTACAACTATGGCTGATTTTTGGCTTGAAAATGTTATATAATACGCATTCAATTAAAATTCTAAAAAAATTTTACACGTCAGTTTAATTCCATTTCATATATCAATTCAGCGGATTGCATGCCATGTACGTTATTCATTCGCTTCCTTTTTCAATACACAAGAGCAATGAAGTTAGGGAATAACTCGTTGAATCTCGGCTTGGAATTTTTAATATAAATAATATGAAAGAAAAATTATTATCGAATTAATTGTTGGAAAACGTGATTTTTTTTTTTTTTTGATTTTTTTTTTGTGACATTGTTACCTGTCAGTATTGTATAGATACGCTTAACATATAATGCATGCATAAAATTGTTCTCAGTTTCGTTGATAATTTTACTATTACTGTAACGAATTCAAGTATTTTAGATTTCATACTTCTATCACTTCAATAATTAATCATATTACCGGACTTCTCTCCATAATTTAGCGATACAATAATGGGAGTAAACTAGGCCTAGAGTAAAGACTTCCAGTGTGTGTAGAACGGTTCTACCAAAGTGATGCTAATGTACATCTTTATATTGAAACCTGGTGCGCTATGTTATTTGTCAATTGCTAAATATCAGATAACAATGCTAAATGCCAAACACCTTATGCAAAATGTTTTGAAAACGAAATGGCATTTATTAAGTACTATGGAAGGCTATGGAAAGCCGGTGTGCCATGCTAATTGCCAAATGCTAAATGACAAACAGTTATTGCAAAATGCTATTTGCTATATGCTTAATGTAAAATATTGCCTGTGAAATAGTACATTTGTAATTGTCAAACAATAAATGATAATTGTTAATTGCAAATACGAAACAATTAATGCCAAATGCGTATTGCTAAGTACTTATTCAGATAAAGAGCTGAATATATCAGTGTATGAATGCATGCTATAAATAGTAACATAACTTTGTCTCTATTAAAAATATTTCTGAACATTTTAGAGTGAAAAGTTTCGATCACCCTCAGAACATGCTATTGCTTCAAATCAGGCTGATAGAACTTCATATGTTTTTCACGTGATTAAAAGTAACAGTCATTAGTGTAAGGGATACAGATTATTAACACACAAAGTTAAAGCATTTGACGAGTAGTATTTTTCATTTGGCAATAATTATAATCATTTAGCACAAAGGATGTGGCCTATGGCATTTGATATGTATTGAAGGCCGATGCGCCATGAATATAGCCAAATGTTAAATGACAATTATTTAATGCAAAATGCCAATAACTTAATGCTAAACACCAAATACTTAATGCTAAATGCCAATCACTTAATGCAAAATGCCAAATACTTTATATAAAATGCAACATACCAAATGCGATATGCCTATGGAAGGCCAGTGCGCAATGGTAACTGCAAAAATGTTAATGCAAAATGAAAAATGCTATTTACGAACTGCTTAATTTCAAATATTGGCTTTCGAACAGTAATTGTCAATGATAAATGCTTTTTTTGTTAAAACAATAAATGTCAAAATGCTCATTGCTAAGTTTACATTGAAATAAAGTGCTGAATATATCCGTTATATAATCACTGCCCTTCGTTACATAACTTTTTTTCTCTGTTACATATTTTAGTCTATTATATAATAAACATTTTACAGCATTTATTTTTTTCCCAAATGAGTAAAAGTTACATTCATTAGTAGGAGAGATAAAGATCACAAAGATTGATAATTTGAGAACTACCATTTATCATTTGACAAAAAGAATTTGTTTTTATCTTCTTCTTCTTCTCGTTCGCAACTTCATTGTCAGACCAGTAGCCTTGACGAAACTTGTGGTTTGCCGCAGATCCTCAATGCCTATATGCAGTTTCAGATGCATTGAGGTATTTATCGGCCAAGTCGCAGCTCGCTCATGGTCATACCTTTTTACATCTCCGAAGTATATGCTCCGCAGTCTGATCTTCCTCACCACATGAACAAGTTGGCGATGGTTCCAGTCTGTATTTCTTGTACATGTGAGCATTGAGCTTGTTGTGCCCCGAGCGAAGCCTGACCAACATCATTTGTTCAAGGAGATGAAAAGCATCTTTCTCTATCCTTGGTCTCCTTAGTGCCTTGATGATGGTGACTTTCTTCTTGTAACTCACAGGTTTTGTTGGTTGTTCTGACTGAGCATCTAGCTTAGCTAGTTTGTCAGCCTCTTCATTGCCCGCAAGTCCACAATGGATTTAATCCACTGAAGTGCTACTTTGCAGGTTATACTCAGGCTCTGCATTCTCCTGATTGGTGCGGAGCTTTATTGTTGATCAGAACTTCCATAACAGACAGTGCATATGTGAGAAAGACGACAGTGGAGCTTTCTTCTGCCGAGTCTTCAACCATTGAGACGGCCTTCATGAGTGCTTCAGTCTCTGCCTTGTAATTGCTGCAATGTTTTCCTGTGGCTGCATGTAGAGTTTTTATGACATTTAGCATTTTGTATACGGCATATAGTATTTTGTATGTAGCATTTAGCATTAAGTATGTGACATTAACATTAAGCTATTGACATTTAGCATTAACAACTTCTTATTTAGCATTTGGTAGTTAGCATAGCGCATCGATCCCACTAACTGCGCAGGGACAATGATCCCCAGAAGTTCACCAAGCATGTAAGATGTTGTTAGATGATCTGTTTATGCAATTCAAAATGTAGTTCCATGTTGTTGATGAGATCTTGTATAAGAGTCAGATAAGGATGTGACAGTTATAGCTTTGGCTTTGCTGTATTGAGAAAAAATCTAGATCACTTTCACTGTGAATTTCCATGTCTACATGTATACGGGTTATCGCTAAATGACAAATTTCATGGGAGTATTTTCAGATGGTGATTTTTTTCAGACAGATAATGTTTCTTTAATATATGTAACCTAACATCTCAATATATATATTTTCATTTTTGGTGAGAAGACATGTTATATTTAATGGCTATATATGTGTTTTTATATCATTGAAATGCTGTAAAGCACTGAAAACGAGGTATCAAGATTTAAATGTTTATATGAAACAAATGAAGAATGTAACCTTGTACCATTTCGGTATTCGCACTAAAAGCAAATTGATTCTAATATAGTGTGCATATTGATAAGTACCGGAACAGTCGTACAAAGTTGCAATAAAGATTAAATCCTAGCACTGAGACGTCTAGGATTTATTCAAGTTGCTTAATTTGAGTAAGTGGTAGTGCGTGGGGGTGGGGGGATCCGGGGTTTGGCCATCCGCAGTTATTCATTAACACTTGAAATTCGTCCTTACACATAGTCCTATACTTACGTTCTGTTTGCTTTTTAAAACGAGATTATGGTATATGTATGTTTTTCAATGTTTAGAATGCTAGTCATCATAGTAAAACGATCATTTGGAGTTCATTTTGTTTTTCAATTTGTCAATAAACTGTAAAGTGTTTTTGTATATAAAATAACTAGGAATATGCGACTTATTGAAGCAACGGAGCCGGAATGAAATGTATAAAGATAACATTTACTGACCATCCTTTTGCAAACTGTCACTTTAACATATGTATTTTTTCTTCGTAACCGCATGCAGAGGATGTATATTGCTACTACAAATGTGCATGAAAGAAATACAGACATACTCTTTCAAAAACATAGTATTTTCCTTTTATTTTTCCGGTCTATATACAAAATATACAGTACTTGATAAAATACCGATGGTGATGATATCTCCGGAAAGTGTATTGCATAATACGAGATTTCAACAGAGTAACAATAAGTGACCCACCCCAAAAATAAGAAATACGCAAAACATTATTATTATCTCGCAAACATCGTACATTCTTTCTACATGTACATTAGCATCAGTTTGGTAGAACCGCTCTACACACACTGGAAGCCTTTACTTTTGGCCTAGTTTACTCCCATAATGGTTCCGCTGAATTATGGAGAGAAGTCCGGTAATATGATTAATTATTAAAGAAATAGAAGTATCAAATCTAAAATACTTGATTTCGTAACAGTAATAGTAAAAATATCAACGAAAAAGGGAACAATTTTATGCTTGCATTATAATATGTTAAGCGTATCTATACAATACTGACAGCTAACAAAAGGCAATGTCACAAAACAATTTATCCACACGTTTTCCAACAATTAATTAAATAAACTTTGTTGTTTTTCATATAATATCTATTAAATATTCCAAGCCGATATTTAACGCATTATTAATTAACTTCATTGTCCATATGTATTGAAAAAGGAAGAGAATTAATAGCCTATGCAATCCGCTGCATTAATATATAAAATGATGTTAAACTGACGTATCAAAATTTTTAGAATTTTAATTGCATGCGTACTATACAACATTTTCAAGCCAAAAATCAGCCATAGTTGTAATTAAGTGCAGAAAACATTTTCTGATTCAAAAAAGAGCACCTTGTTGGTTCACAACTGAATGCACTTGCTTTTTACTAAAATTGCACGTGCTGATGTCAATTAAGAAATTAAATAAGATATTTAGAATATAATCACTGCAAACAACAGGTATTCATAACTTAATGAAAATTTGAAAAAATCAAGTTTCTAATACTACTACCTTTTGAAATATGACACAAGAAAGTTTTTTGAGTGTCCGCGATTACCAGCTTCTGTAGCCGTTTCCATGGTTACGGCACACCGCTAGATTTCTACGACCGATCTTAAAAGTCCGTTCTTACTTTACTTAATTGTTTTATCATAGTAAAAATGTTTTGTATGATGGGTAAATTAAGTATGGCATATATTTTGAAAGATTCCTCGTATATAAAGGCCACGCCGGGGTATACATTGATGAAGACTTCACACGAAAACGCAGTTTGCTTTTGTTCCAGTCTAGAGAGCTGGTGCGTTTCAGACATTTGATTGGAGCATGGTCTGCCGACGGGAACATTTTAGTGAAAGACAACAAGTCTGAAGTGCACCGCATTCAGTCCGAAGACCAACTATTTTTAACATTGTTGATTCTCGAATAAAATTTTATCAAACTAATGAACACCTACTTCCACCAAAACCCAAGTTTACTTTAAGACATTTGAAAAAAGAAATCCAAGAATTTCATTCTAAGTATGTCTTAGTTCCAGCAGACAAGGCGGCCAACAATATTATCATCATTTGACGCCTACATTATATTAATGTTTTACAAAACGAACTAAATAGCACTAAAACTTATACATTGAGTCCTTCTGTTGAAAATAAGTTGGTCACTGATCACATCACTGAAGTTCCTAATTTAAAAGTTCGTATAGACGATCAACAAATTAAACTACCGACAATGTACTGGATTCCTAAATTGCATAAAAAACCATATAAAGCTAGCTTCATCGCTAATTCAAGCTCTTGTACAACTACAAATATTTCAAAACTATTAACATCATGTCTAACTGCTGTGAAAGCCCACGTGGAATGATACTGCGATAAAGTATACGAAAACTCTGGTAAACATTTATTTTGGCCGATTAAAAATTCTGGCGAAATCCTGGATAAGTTTAAAATTAATAATTACAAGGTTTCTACAGTCAGTACATACGATTTTTCTACTTTGTATACCACTTTACCACATAACTTCATAACTTAATAAATGACAAATTAACTGCCCTAATTCAAAAGACTTTTGCCAGAGAGAATGCTACATTTCTCGCTTGCAATTTTGATAAAACTTTTTTACCAGCAATATTATTAAACATTATACAATGTGGACCTGTGACGAAGTTTGTAAAGCCCTTTCCTTTTTATTGAACAACATTTACATCAGGTTTGGGAATGCAGTTTTTAGACAAGTTGTTGGTATTCCCATGGGAACAAATTGTGCACCCCTTGTCGCAGATTTGGTTTTGTATTGTTATGAAAGAGACTTTATGTTGAGCCTTTCTCCAGATACGCAGGCAGATATTATAACTGCATTTAATAATACATCACTTTATCTGGATGATATTCTTAATAAGATAATCCGTTTTTTGGTCATTTGGTGGGTACTATTTATCCTAGGGAGCTTCAGTTAATTAAAACTAACAATTCGGATACTGATGCTTCATTTTTAGATTTACATCTCTCTATTTATGACAATATTATACATACCAAAATTTATGACAAGAGGGATGATTTTAATTTTGGTATTGTAAATTTTCCCCATTTGGATGGGAATGTACCTCAGGCTATCTTATGGGGTATATATTTCTCAATTAATTCGGTTTGCCAGAGCGTGTAGTCATGTCAAGCATTTCAATGAACGTAATCAATATATTACAAGTAAACTTCTTCAGCAAGGCTACCGTTATTACAAATTGCGTAAATATTTTGCTAAATTTTACTATCGTAATTCTGATTTAGTTTTAAAATTCAATAGTAATTTAAAGACACTTCTGCGAGAAGGTATTTCTAAACCCGTTTTTATGGGGATGTTTGTTTTTTTTTTTTTGTTTTTTTTTTTTTTTTGTTGGATTTAACGTCGCACCGACACATGCTAGGTCATATGGCGACTTTCCAGCTTTAATGGTGGAGGAAGACCCCAGGTGCCCCTCCGTGCATTATTTCATCACGAGCGGGCACTGGCACCAGATCAGAAAGAAAATGCATCCGTACGTGTTATACCCTACCCCTAGGTATTCTATAAGAACCATGGTCGTGAACGGGAAAATATACTAACCCATTTCAATCGCGTATTTCATACCTAAAACACGCAGTTCAGTAAATGTGTACTATTGATATTAAACAAGCGGTAATTTATCTTCCGTTGTGTACCGATCACATTTCTTCAATACTTTTTATCTTAGAAAAACAACGTGTAGTTTACAGTTTTTTCAAAGTACACAAAAAACTTGCTTGAACTCCGTTCTAGATTACAGACACACTCTGATTGGCTGATGTGAAGATGTATGTCAGTCGTCATTTTACTACACGTGTACGCTAAAATGTTTATATGCAGCATAAATGTGCAAAATGAATTAAATAAACAGAATAGATGTATACCAATGTATGATTTCAAGTTCAAAATCATATACAAGATGAATTCCATTCATCATTTCGAGTCTTATCGTAAAACTGTGAATATATTGCATTCTGTTTTTGTTTGTTTACATTTCGTTTAACATGTGCACACTGCCGTGACCTCTAGACCGGATGTTCATTAGGGGAGTTCACGCAAGTTTTTTCTGTAACGTTGACTAAAGCATAAAATATATGGAGCATCTCTGCAATATGGAATATTGAGACAATGTGACTGGTGCACGATGGAAGATAAATTATCGCTTGTTTAATATCAATAGTACACATTTACTGAACTGCGTGTTTTAGGTATGAAATACGCGATTGAAATGGGTTAGTATATTTTCCCGTTCATGACCATGGTTCTTATAGAATACCTAGGGGTAGGGTATAACATGTACGGAGGCATTTTCTTTCTGATCTGGTGCCAGTGCGAGCGGGCACCTGGGTAGAACCACCGACCTTCCGTAAGCCAGCTGAATGGCTTCCTCACATGAAGAATTCAACGCCCCGAGTGAGGCTCGAACCCACATCGATGAGGGGCAAGTGATTTGAAGTCAGCGACCTTAACCACTCGGCCACGGAGGCCCCTTTATGGGGATGTGGTTTACAAACTTCGTAAGATATTGGGTCATGGTAATTTTCCAAATGTATTTGGTAAAATTATAAAACGTTTTATTAAAAGAGGTTACGACCCAACTGTTTTGAGACATACTGCATGTTTAGTGTTCAACCCGTTTACAGTTGGACAGTACGCTTCCCTCTTTGATTGTGTCTGACGGAAGAGGGAGAAGACTCTATGATAAGCAGTTTATAAATCCTACCAGGACTGAACTGTTTTGATATTTGTCTTCTGGCCTGTTTCGTCGGGCCCTTAAGGGTGTTTCTCTTATTGCTCTGTCTTCTGAAAAGGCATTGAGTACATACGTTTTTGATCCTTAAGGTTTGCTTTTTATATATTTATACACGAGCATTTTTGTGTTTTACATGCCATGCCTTTTTGTTTCCATTACGTGTGTAAGAGATTCACCTGGAGGGGATTACTTTTATTTACACTGTCCCGTGTCTTTGGAACATGGTGGGCGTAAGAGTGAGGTTGGGTGCGCACCATTAAGCTCCCCAGTAGTGTTTTGGCCACTGACCGTTCCAAGGCGGTGCCCCACTGTGTTCCTTTGTTTGTTCGTTTTGTCCTGATGTGTTGGCTTTGTGTGTGTGTGTGTGTGTGTTCCTTTGTTTGTTCGTTTTGTCCTAATGTGTTGGCTGTGTGTGTGTGTGTGTGTGTGTGTGTGTGTGTGCGTGTGCGTGTGCGTGTGCGTGTGTGGTGCACGCGTCTGCGTGCTGTGGGTTTCGTTTTGAGGAGGCTGCGTTTTTGGTGCGTGGCATTCCCTGTTTGATATTTGTCTTTGTTTTTTTTTTTTACTCTTTCTTGATTTACCAGCCAAGATCGAAAGACTAGGCTATACTTCGTCAGAAAACACTAACTCAGTTTTATATAATTACAATGTAACAGTCCAAAGTGCATCTTTACTTATAACGACGAAAGTGCTACAGTAGAAATCTGTTATTTATATATGCAACCACATGTTAATACGTTCTATATATGTGTATATATATATTGCGATTTGAACATTTTTCCTGGTTTATAAATTAAAAAAAAAAGTAACAGATTTTCTCTGCCATGTTTATGTGTTCTATATATTTTGCGAATTTAGCATCTTTTCCTTGTTTATAATTATTTTCAAAAAGTAAATAAACAAGTTTACACTTAGTACTCATAAAAGTTAATCGGTCTCGTGACCTATAAACTCTGTCAGACAGCCGAAATCTCGTGAAATTTTCATGAGTAACGTTTCTAAAAATAGTCGACAAATTTCCAATATTGAACATATACCCAGTGTCATGTTACTAAATATAGAGCTAAAATTTCCAATTTGACAAAATTATTTGCGGTAACTATAAATAGCGTTTTGTCGCTTGCTTTATTCAGGCACAGACAAGTCAATACTTTACACATGTATAAACGATGCAGACGTTCTTTGACAGGATATTAATTATATTTGTATTTCTGTACGTCTGGCCTCAAGCCGTTTATAAAATTAATGCATATGTAGAGCTATATGTGCATATATGTATATGTATATATTTGTGTACACATGTCTATATTTCTCTTAATAGGCTGTTATATCTCTCCGTGACTATTTCTAAATAATTGATATTTACATGCTTTGTAATACAATAATTTTTGGGGTTTTTTTTATGTATATAAATACATACATGAATGTGTATACATGTATGTAAATATTTGTGTACACGTGTCTATATTTATCGTAACAGGCTGTTATATTTCCGTGACTTTCTTTAAATAGTTGATATTAACACGTTAGGTAAATCAAGGTCACAATATCTTTTAATCATTTGTAGAGCTATATGTGTATATATGTATGTAAATAGTTGTGTACACATGCATGTCTCTATTTCTCTTTATAGGCTGTTATATCTCCGTGACTATTTCCAAATATTAAATAATACGTGCGTTGTAATTCAACGTCACAACAACTTTAGGTCATTTTTTATGTATATAAATACATATGTAAATGTGTATATATGTTTGTACATATTTGTGTTCACGTGTTTATATTTATCGTAACAGGCTGTTATATCTCCGTGACTCTTTAAATAGTTGATATTAACACGTTAGGTAAATCAAAGTCAAAATAACTTTAGATCACTTTTCAAACCAGTTACACTAGTAGAAGTTCTTCAAGCTTTTACTCAACCATTCCTCTTCACTGGAATATGTTTTTTACGCTTTTGTTTCTAGTATTAGTTATTTTTGTTTTCTGTTTTCCTGCTTGTTTATATTTTTGTTTTTGTCCAGCTTATACAATTGTCTTGTCTACGGTGAATACTATTATGTCTGCTTGTACTCTTACCCTTTATCTTTGGTCGCATATCTCAAGTGATCAGCTGTACATCTTACCCAATGGGTAATGATTTAAACCTCTATAGAGCGGCCATAGGGTTATTTTACGGTAAAGTTCAAAAGCTTTTCAAGAAAGAAAAAATGTACATGCACTTTTTTTGCTCTGACTTGCTAATTATTTTCTTTACATCTTGCATTACTTCGCTTAAGAACTTATGTCACATTTTAACATATTGTTTTCTAAACATAGAATTTGCATTTCTGTTATTTACTCTAGTACTAATGTCTGGAGATGTTGAACAAAATCCAGGCCCTCAAAATAATGAAAACAAAAATCCCAGTATATCTATTCTTCACTTAAATATAAGATCTTTAAGAAATAAAATTAAATTTATACAAGATAACCTCCTTGATTTCGACATACTCTGCTTCACAGAGACACATCTTACTGATATTGTTGAAAATGAAAAATTGTTTATTCAAGGTTATAACAACTGTTTGTATCGTCGAGATTCTACCGCACACTCCAAGTGGAATTTTGATATACGTTTCTGAAAAAATAGTATCTTGCCGAAAACTAGAATTTGAAAATTCTTCAATAAATGCTATTTGGTTAGAAGTTAAATTAGGTATTATGTCTTTTTTACTGTGCTGCGTTTACCGACCGCCAAATAAGCCTGTAGCATTTTGGAACGATTTAGCGGTAATGCTAGATAATGCTTTAGATATGAATGAAAACTTAATTGTCGTTGGAGATATAAATGAAGATCAGTTTAAACATAATTGCCACTTAAAACAGATCATGCTTTTATATAATCTAGATAATGTAGTCACAAATCCGACACGGGTCACGGCGACCTCATCTACACTTATAGATCCAGTTCTAGTTTCTGATGATTTATCGTGTCTACACAGTGACGTTTTTACAGTTCCTGACAATATCAGTGATCATAAAGCGACTTGTGCATTTTTCAAAGCCCCGTTTTCTTGTCAAATGTCCAATAAAAGGAAAGTATGGTTATACAATAGAGCCGACTTTCAGTCCCTAAATAACTATATTGCAAATGCTGATTGGTCGTTTCTTAACTCTATTAACGTTAATGATGGTGCAGTTTTATTTACTGAAAAACTATTAGATTATATGAAAAAGTGTATACCATATAAAGAAGTCACTATCAGACCATACGACAAACCATGGTATGATTCAGCCATGAGACTGTATTCTCGCAAACGTGATAGACAAAAATCCATTGCAATTTCTACTCATAATACAAACCATTGGAATACTTATAAAAAATTAAGAAACAAAGTAAACAATTTAAAAAAAAACATGCCAGAGAAAATTTTTATGTTAATTTGGAGGACAGCCTTGTCGATTTGAATACAAACAATCAAAAACAATATTGGAAGCTTCTGCGTAGTTTTCTTAAAACTAAAAATTTTTCAGAAGTTATCCCCCCTTTCAAAACTTGTAATTCTGACGGCACAGAAACGTACCACTTCTCTGACTCTGAAAAAGCTAATTGCCTAAATGAATACTTTGCATCAATATCACACCTTGATAACATTGATGAAGTGCCATCGCATATGCCCCACTATACAGATGCTAGTTTATCTACTATAGAAATACAAGAATCAGAAATTCAGGACATAATTAAAATCTTAGATATTAATAAAGCGGTCGGTGAAGACCTAATTAGTCATAAAGTATTGAAAAATATTTGCAAAACAATTTCCAAACCTCTTTGTATATTATTCAATAGGTCTTTGTCAGAATGTGTTTTTCCTGAAATTTGGAAATCAGCAATTGTAATGCCACTTTTTAAGAAAGGAGATAATAAATTGACTTCTAATTATCGTCCTATTTCACTTTTAAGTTGTCTAGGAAAACTTATGGAAAGAATTCTACACAAACACATGTATAACCATTTGGTCAACTTATTTACTCTAAACAATCCGGCTTTTTGAAAGGACATTCTACGGTTTATCAATTATTAGATATGTACCATCAAATTGTTCAATCTCTAGATACCAAAACTTATACTTGTATTGTATTTTGTGACATCTCTAAGGCCTTTGATAGAGTTTGGCACAAAGGTCTCCTTTATAAACTACAACTAAATGATATCAAAGGAAATTTGTTAAAATGGACCAATAGTTATCTTGAAAACAGAAACCAGAAAGTTTTTGTTGGCTCTTCTTTATCTGAACCTCTCAGCGTCAATGCCGGGGTGCCCCAAGGCTCAGTCCTTGGGCCCCTGTTCTTTCTAGTATATGTTAATGACATCATTGAGAATTTGTTATGTATTGCACGTCTTTTTGCGGATGACACTTCTTTAGCATGTACTACATCTTCTTTGACTGATCTTGAAGGAATTGTTAACCATGATCTTGCCATGATAAATGCATGGTCTAAAAAATGGCTTGTAGATTTTAATCCGAATAAAATAGAAGCAATGTTTTTTACTTTACAACAAAATATCAACAAACCATTTTTGACATTTGATAACGTACCTGTTAGATTTGTTGAACGACATAAACACTTAGGTTTAACACTAAGTTCAAATGGAAAATGGCATGACTACATTGACCAAATAACTACATCAGCTTCAAAATTGTTAGGTATGATGAGAAAATTAAAGTATACTCTTAATAGACAGACTCTTTATCAAATATATATATCTTTCTTAAGACCCGTTTTAGAATATGCTTCTGTAGTGTGGGACGGCTGTACTCAGTACGAAAAAGAAACACTAGAAAAAATTCAACATGAAGCAGCCCGTATTGTAACTGGACTTACCCGGTCTGTCTCAATTCAAAATTTATATCAGGAAATTAACTGGCTCTCACTATCTGACAGACGATTATATCAAAAACTTTTAATCACATTTAGAATTCGCAACGGTGATGCGCCCGAGTATTTGAATAATACTTTTCCAAACATTGTCAACAATTCTACACATTACAACTTAAGAAACGCTGAAAATTTTATAATCCTCAGTCGAAGAACTCAAATATTTTCTAATTTCTTTGTGCCTTCTGCTATTGATATTTGGAACAATTTGAGTCCTGAAATAAGAGCCACAAACACCTTATCAAGTTTTAAAAGATTGTTAAAAAATACCGTTTTTCCAACTACAGAAACTCCAAAATGGTATCTTGTAGGAGAAAGAAAATTTTCTATAATTCATGCAAGGCTTAGAAACGCGTGCAGTAATTTGAATTTTCATTTATTTTGCAACCATCTGTCTCAGGACTCAGTCTGTTCTTGTGGAGAAGATATTGAAGACGTTAAACATTTTCTTTTCACTTGTATGAAATATACAAATCAAAGGATTAAACTTTTCCACGATCTAAGGCAATTTCATCCTTTAAATACCCAACTTCTTTTAGTTGGTAATTCCGAATTGTCATATGAAGACAACTGCAAAATATTCTGCTCAGTCCAACATTACATAAAATCAACCAAACGCTTTTGAGACTCACCATATTTAGCAGGCAATATTATTCAATTTATTCATATATAATTATATAAGTTTATTATTGACAAGACCCCAGTTGTTTCTTTTTTATGTTCTTTTTCCCCAAATGTAGTACATGTTAATGCAATTAAATTGCATCTTCTTTATTTTGTACTCTTACATCTTTTTGTACACTGACTAGTCACAAATATGTTTGTCTATATAAGTCACATGTACTCGTTTCTCCTTTTTAAAGTTTTTTCCCTAATGTAGTACTTGTTAATGCAAATTAATTGCATCATTTTTACTCTTACATCTATCTATACATTGCCACTAGTCACAAATGTGATTGCTTTTATAAGTACACATGTACTTGTACCTCATACTTATTTCAACTCTTTTTTTTTCTTTCCTTTTTTTGTAGCTATTATATTGTAAATTTATTATTTACCACACATGTACCTGATTAGTTGTCATTGTTGTAAATTAAATATGTAAATATTTGCATTAGGGAAGACCCGTTACTAATGTTGCGAGAACTTGTGGGTCGACCCTTTTGCCTATTATATGTACAGTTGACGTAGTTATCTGTTTATATATGTATATATTGGCAATAAAATATGTTTAAACTAAACTCAAAGTCTGTTTTAAAATGACACTATATAAAAAACAATTAAGAAATTAAATGAATAAACGGGAGTGTAGCGATAACAATGAATTTTCGCGTTATAACAATTAACTGCCTACTTCATTTTTTTTTATCTGAAACATAATTTGATTGCTCTTTGTTTCATACATGAAATAATGAGGCAAATCTTTTTAACACAAGACAAAAGAATATGGGTCGGGCTACAGGTTGTTTCAACATCGGCATATTCAGCCATTCCCACAATGTATGTTAACTTTCGGCCTTTTAAATGAACATCTTAAACCATGGTTAACAAACATGTGAAATTCAGATTTTAAAATAATTCCAGTTTTCCATTTCATTGAAACTTCAAATACAACTGACCCTTAGAAAAGAGTCTCTTGTCTAATTCGCCCAGTCAAACATTACCCCCACCCCTCATGCCGGACCAAATGACACACTGGTTGGAGCGTTCGCCCGTCAATCGAGCGATCATAGGTTTGGTGTCCGTTGCAGTCACTCTATCCGTGACTAATATTTTTCAATGGACCAGTTGTAAGTTAGTGCGGAAAAAGAGTATAGTGCTTGTAAAAAAAAAAAATTGACGAAAACGTGCGTAAAACCCTAAAACAATAATTATTCCTGGCTAATTCTGACTTTAAAGTTGGTCCAAATATGCACAGTCAAAACATGCTTGCCTCAGACGTTAAAAATGTACGGACATGAAATGAATATGTTATTGCACTTTTGCATTTGATAACCATTGTGTTGGGTTTACGCCGCTTCTCACCAATCTTCCAATTATGCCACGGTGGTCTATCTTTATAGTTCCTAACAAGCAGGCACTCTCCGTAAGAAATAGACTACATTCCCACTTCATGGAGGGCTATAGCTAGTCGTGCTCGAATTAACATCTCCGGATTCCGGGTAAAATTGTATTGAACTATTTATGAAACAGTTGCAATGGGCTTAAACCAACTAATACTGCAACAAGCTGTAAAATAAAGGCTGCAAATAAATCCTACAAACAGACAATGTGAACTTGATAGAAAAACGCGGGAAAAAGCCGTTATGAAACTTCCAAATTTTTATAGCACCGTAGCGTAAAAATGAACTCTGTAGTTCTTATTTTATTCAAAAATATTTCAGAAGCACTGAATTTTGTTTAAAAATCTATGAAGGAGAGAACGAGCAGGAAAATGTTTAATAAGAAGTATCATTTTTTCATTACGTTTTTTTGTGTGTAACATGCATTCAGTTGTACAAGTGTGACAATAAAAATGGAAAGAAATCGGAAAATGGCTTACAAAATTAGAATACGCTTAAAATGAAATTTATGTTGTTGTAAACCGTTTTGTGGTTAACTTATTTTTCCCTAAAATACGAACAGTTTTTTCTGAAATTTAAGACAATACAGCGAAAACGAGGCCGGAGTCCCCCGTATTTGTTTCGCTCATTTTACAGTAAAATAAATTTATATGATAATTTTAGGGATTTTTTAAAAAAATCTATGGAACAGTTTTTGCATACTGCTTTCATTCCGCTCGAAAACAATAATTTCTTAGAAATATTTTGGCATGATTTCTATCCTTCGGCGAATAGTCGGAGTACATATTTGAAAATTACATCACCGTATAGGTTTCAACGGGCCTTTTATATTAAATGAAAAATAATTACTTTTTGGATTGAATGGACGCCCTAAAACTAAATCCATCGCCATAAAAACGGCAACGTCACAAGTATTTAGGGCTAGGCTAAAACGTGATTTTTCGACGTCATTTGCGTAAAAGTCAACACCGGGTGAAGATCAGCTTTCGCTATTATTTAAACATGTTATCAAGGATGCAACTTGTTTTTGAAATTTCCGCTCATTACGCCTTCTTTACCTTAATAGACATTTATAATTTATGACGGCAACAAGACACTACCTTTGACTTACGATGTATCGAAAGTTAGCATCTTATATTTAATTTTGTTTGACGTAATACCGGTTGTCCTAAGTTTATATGTTTGCCCTCATATTTTGCGAATGTCATTACTAAATAGTACAATAAGAATGTGATTTGATCTTATATGTTGAATTTGGTTAGAAAGGGTTTCACAGTGAAATTTGGCTTAGTAATATCAACAAGAACTGAATATATTACATAATCCTACTCAAACTTAAACTAGTTTAATGCGTTAAAAGCCTGCTGTCATTACAAATAAAAAATAATAAGTTCAAATGTGTGTGTGACTGCATATAAATCTAAAACAAGAATGTGATATTGAAAATTCATAACCATTCATTTTCGATAATAATGATCTATTAGATATTCCCACTTTTGATTTTTTTTAACCGCCTCGGTAGCCTAGTGGTAGAGCGTCCGCTTCGAGTGCGGGAGGTCGTGGGTTCGATCCCCAAACCATAGCAAAGACATAAAAAATGGTACTAGTAGCTTCCTCGCTTGGCGTTCAGCATTAAGAGGATAGTACTAGGACTGGTCAGCCCGGTGTCAGTATAATGTGACTGGGTGGGGTATCATGCCACGTGTCTACGGCGTGATATTCCAGTGAGGCAGCACTATAAAGTTGGGCATTGTGCTCACTGCTACAAGTAGACACCGTCGTTTATATGACTGAAAAATTGTTGAAAAAGAAGTTAAACCCGAACACACGCGCACACACACACACACACACTTTTGATTTTAGCCAAATTGACTATAAACGTCTAAAACAAAGAACATGGTCATGAATGTTAATAAAAGTTCACTGGGTAGAGGAAAAATGCTAATTTTATTTTCAGTGCCGCTGCGTTTTATTTTTATGAAAATATATAGAAGCCATACTTTAATCATCTTTTATTTGTATATATAAATAAAGTTAAATGCATGCAATATACAATAATACGTCACATATACGACAGTAGGTAAATCATACAAACATATAAAATGAAAACAGTAGGGAAGTCAACTTGGAAGGTCATGATACTGGAACTTGAGGCAACTTAACGGTTTTTTGACATGCCAACCCCACGTTGTTAACAAAACTTCTTCTCGTTGAACTAAGCTGTAACTTTAGTTACCTTAGTTTTCTTTAAAAGATCAACGACAGACAATGTATCCTAAAACGGCAAACCAGTAACATTTTTGTATCGACGTTTACATGAATAACATATACACAAGAATACATAGACAAAGACACAAGGACGAAACGAATGAATAAAAGAACACATTCGGGGACCGCCTTGGAACGGTCAGACATTTACAAATGTAACATGTCAATTTTAAAAATGCTATTTGAGATAACTTTATCTTACCAGTAAATGTAAGCGAGTTACATGTACAATCGTATTTTGCGACTTCAAGTATCAAAATGTGTAAAATGATATTATTGTTTATTGTAATTCTGATGTATTATTAAAATGGATTCATCCAAATGTTTTATTTTTGATTGTTAAGGGGATTCCTTTAGTAATGGCAAAAAGCTATATATAGATAATATTTACTTATTAATATACTGTGGCTATTTTAAGATCCACGAAGTAAAACTTGAGTGCAAGGAGAGAACAAGGTAATTTTCAATTGTTTAAATATCAGTTCTATCGACAATGGTATTTCTGCTTAAATACGTTTTCTATCTCTTTCTCTGCATTTTTGTCCTGTACTAAAATCAATATTGATTTAAAATGTATAATATACTTAATTCAAATTTAATCTAAAATTAGTTCAAACGGATTCCCAAAATATTATCAGGCGCGAGGCGGAAGCGCAATTGTTAGTGGATACGAAGGCATGCTCCCTTTAAAAATATCTCAAATGGTGCATTCTGACATACATTTAAGAACTGATTTATCATAATGGCAAAATGATATCTTTCATCATTTAAAATTTAAAAAAAAATGTGTAAAATGATACTTGACTGTCTAGTCCCTTCGCTCCAGCAGTTATAAATACTACTAATTTAATGTTTTGCAAGCGAAGCATGTTGATTGTTTCAATTTGAGGCTTTACAGATTTATATTGCTACCCTACCCCTCTGAATCCGCCCTTGAATAATATCCTCAATTCTCTAAAAATAAATACTTGGTTTCCCAAATGACAATCTAGGATATAAATAGCTAGTGTGACAGTCAGACGTGGGGAAGGGGAAAGGGGCAGCAAATTAAATACCCCTCCACTCACGCACGCACGCGCACACACCCACGCACGCGCACATTAAATTCGCCGAAAAAATAATAATGGGAAATAAAACCAAAAACCAAAATTAAAGAGCATACAAATAAAAAAAGTAAGTATAAACATAGTAGTGGCTTTATATAAAAGATTACCCTTAATTTCAGATTCCTGTGGTAAAAATGGAAAGTTTTCTTTTTCTTTTGTTTTATCTAATGTGTTTATGTTAGTAGCAGTTCCAAACTTTTCGGAAAAACGATGGCTGTGAAATGATATCCCTTGCCTCGCCCCATGCATTTGAAATAGCTCCTGCATCATTGCATTTTAACTAAAATGAATAAAACATGCTTACAATAGCAAAATGTTTAAATTAGGCAAACCTAATCTATTTCTAGACTGAATTGGAAAAACCCACTATGTGATCTATATTTAGAGGCCGACTGGGTGAGCTGGTAAAACATAATGAAAAAATCTGGCTCCAAAAATCAATGAAAAATAATCTGGCTCAAGATCAGCTTTAAATATATGTATATAGATATTTCCGTTACTCTAAAGCAATATTCTTTGCATTTTAATTGCTTTTAAATTTAGAATACATCATTTCATAACACTCTCTCTTCGTTGTTAAGAAAGAACAGCGTCCATCAACGTTTATATATATATAAAGTATAAAATACTACTGAAGAAGTGTGCACGATAAATTGAAATTGTTAAACATTAAATTGTAGTTTTGACTGCATTAACAGTAACATATGCTGTATACATAGGCATAAGAGCAAGGGTGTGGACATGCTCCCTTCTTATTGATAAGAATATACAGATAATTTCGTTCTATTCTGCATATGACTTTTGAGACAATCATTGATGGTACCACATCCTACAAGGGTCTAGCACCCTAATATAAGTTCCTACTAAAATGTCCCTTTTTAAGGAAAATTTGACATAATATAACTTAACCGTTGAGTACCCGACCGCAATATTTTCAATGTTGAAATCCTCTAAAAATTCAAATTTCAAATTTTTTCCGGGGAGGACCCCCGTATCCTCCTTATACAGAAACGTTGCAACATCTTTAAGATGGCCATTCTTTTGAAAACAGTTCTCAAACAGAAAAAATGACATAACAATATTTATAATTTCTAACTCATAATGAAAAAAATAGTTAAAATACAAACTTTTCCTCAGGTGTTTATTAGATTAATTACTTATTAGGTCCAAAGGCATGGGCATGCACATGATTTTCACAAGCATTATTTTCTATTTAAATAATTCCAAAAGAGGAGATTATATCTTCAGATATACATCAAAATGCACCAGAGCTCCATGTACAATTCATTATTCTTCCGGGGGAGCATTCCCCGGAACCCCTAATTTATCACTCAAAATATATTTTTGGCTAGCTATGTCCCATGTAGCTCATTTATCTTTTAGGTATCAATAATATAGTTTATATATATGTACATAAACAGTATACTTTTTTCAAGTTGAACCATTTTGTTTAAAGATTATATAACTGTGCAAAAATTAGGAACTATAATTTGAATCAAAATGCTTACTATTTAAAAACACTAATCAAGGAGATTTGCATTTAGCTAGTTCATGTGTACTAATTAAAGCAAATTACAGAACGTTTATCTTAATCGTACTAACAAGTTTTTAAATAACAAAACAATTTTGAAAAACAAAAATACATTTGATTTATTCTGAAAATATGTTCTGCCCTTCTATTACTAACTTTATAAGGAGAATAGTGCAATATACAGAGGACGCTCTTATTCCAGAAGCTCACCTGCTTTTTCAGCGCACTAGATGTAAAGCATCTGTATACGGGGTCTTATCCCAAAGTTATTATATCATTTTGGAGTAGAGGGGACTCGAACTCGAAATCCCTGACTTGTAATCAGACCGTGTTATCACTGCACCACTGCGCCTCTCCAGTGCCCATACGTTTGTTTGTATTTAGTCTTATTTATAGTCACCATCAGTTACTTGCAGCGAGTAGTTATTTTGCTAGTGATTCGGTCTTAAGCTAGGTAAGACATTACAATTTTTCAGAAAATGTTACAGTTTTATTTGCTCCGCCTACGAATTACAATGAAATACGACCTTTTATCAATAAAACATGTAACTATCTATAGACCAGTTAAAAGGACTATAAATATAGCTTAAATGATATTAAAAAGTATAACATATCGTTTCAGAATGTCGTTATTAGGCAATGCTGTGACACTTGCGTGTCTTTTACTCTTATCGCACCAATGCTTTTCTGCGACTTATAAAATGTTCAGCTGCTTCGCTGACGTTTGTAACAGGTAAAACCATTCTACGCTTTTACAAGGAAAATCAAGTGTAATCATTATAGTCAGATAATCAGAAGTGAAAAGTAAAATGTTTGAACTGAAGAAAATAACCAAACTAATGTTAAGTATTTAAAGATTTTGTTTACAGCACAATATTTGATGACAGTGGTAATAAATGCATCATCGCTGGCTAAAACAAAAGAAAACAAAAACAAATCAGTGTGCTTTATTTGTATTTTCATAAAAATGCAAGAATACAGCAGATAAAACATTTCACTTCTTTATATCATACTCTGGTGGATATTTCCAACTAGACCCGTAATATTTTCATGGATTATACCAGCCCTATAATACACAGATTCTTGAAAATTGATTTGATTGGATAATTTACTTACGAGATACTTGAACTATGAAAGGGTCTGTCTGGGAAAGTGAGAAAGTATATATATTCATATTGTTGCTTTTGTTTTTACAAAGATACGACGCTGGCCAGTTTTGCAGCACGAAAGAACGAAAATGCAGAGACTGTTCTACCATAAGCGATGAATGTTCTACGTTAGATTTACCAGTTAATTGTACAAACTGGTGTATAAGTAAGTATTTCTTTGACTCATTTGTCAGTTGGCAGTCTGCTTGAAACCTTATAAGTGACAGAAAAATAAATCTTCAGTCTAGTTATATTCAAATTAGATAAACAGAAATTTTCATTGTAATTATTTTTTAAATTATTGTACTTACTAGTATATCTCTTTACTTTGATACGTTTCTCCAGCAACTTTAATAAAATTCACGAAACATATATATTAACGTGATACACATTACTGAAATGAGATCTAACAAAACGGGCAAAAGTTTAAATCGCTGACTTTTTATACAGCCTCGATTTAAATCGAAGGTCTCAAAGATTTCCTTATATGGGTATTAAAACAAGTCGAAACTTCAAAATATAACAAGTCACTTTTATTTGGCAAGACTGGCTTTCCTCGGAGAACAAAATAAACATGATAAGAGATTTATATACAATTCATGACTTTTTAAAGGTGGAGTAATATTCGAGGTTATAAGATTACAGGAATAGAAATACATATTATGTCGTTTAAAAGAGTGATGCAACTCAAATATGCCGCATGAGACTTCTGTTAGCTTTCTTGAAACATATTTAAAGCAAACGAAGGCGGCTAGATGTTTGTACTTGCAGTTGGTTGGGTAAAAACGCATGAAAATACATCTTTTTTTATAATTAAAGGATTAGAATTTTGAATAATGAAATCGTTTTATCCAATGTATGTATCGTTTCCTTACAATAAACTTCTAGTATTTCTTATTTATACCTGAAGATACTTTACACTTACTTTTTAGAATACAACGTGAAAGAAGCACTTCAACAAGCAAAAGGTATCGCTTTGGTTTACATTTGTATCTATTTTTATATAGATTTGCCCTTGTCCGTCCGTCCGTCCTTCCTTCCGAGAATGTTGTGTCGCGCCTAGCTCCAAAAGTATTTGACGTAGAGTCGCAAAACTTTACAGGAATGTTGGTCAGCATGTGTAGTTGTGCACCTGGGGTTTCGTGTCCGGATTCATTCAGTCTTGTAGGAGTTATGGCCCCTGACTTAGTAAAAATTTGGTCATTTTAAAATTGTGTCGCACGTAGCTCCAAAAGTATTTGACCTAGAGTCACCAAAGTTTACAGAAATGTTGGTCAGCATGTGTAGTTGTGCACCTGGGGTTTCGCGTCTGGATTCATTCAGTCAGGTAGGAGTTATGGCCCCTGACGTAGTAAAAAATTGGTCATTTTAATGTTGTGTCGCGCGTAGCTCAAAAAGTATTTGACCTAGAGTCACCAAAGTTTACAAGAATGTTGGTCAGCATGTGCAGTTGTGCACCTGGGGTTTCGCGTCCGGATTCATTCAGTCATGTAGGAGTTATGGCCCCTGTACATTATATATGGTTATTTTTTGCATTTTTTTAAAATAGCAACATATTGTTTTACCAAAGTTGATCTGTGTCCTTTGTCATGTAGCGGGGGCATCTGTGTCCCATGGACACATTTCTGGTTCGCTGTCAGTGGCTCTGAATAACAGGTTTTTTTTAATTATTATAAACTTATTAGAAGTAACTCGGAATATCTTGAAAAGACTTAAGAACATTTTGACTGGGTTTAATACAACAAAGAGAAATGTCATAATTATTTATATGTTAAATTTTTGGCCGTCATGACAATAATGTAGGAATAAACGATATAAGAATGAAAACACGCAGGTCTGTTATACCCTTAAGTCCGGTAATTTTGTCCAAGACATCCATTTTCCAATGGTACCAAATATATGTTAAACATCTGTCATCTAGTGTGGTCAAAAACGCGCGATTTGCTTGATATCGTGTCTATATATTTATGTCCAAAATGTTTGCGAACAGGAGCGATTTCGAGGTAAAATGAAATTTATTGTAGTTAAGTTTAATTCTACTGACAATAGAATTCAATGTCTCATCTTCAAATTAACGATGGACTAAGATATGTTTACATATTTATTATACATTTATAAAAGACTAAATATAAATAGAGTTAGCCAGTCAACTTTCATTGTTTAAGTATAATTTGTTCACATAAATAAATTAATTTATCTAATCATATTTCTAAATTATACTGGTCTATGAAATGTGATACAAAATAGAGCAAATGACAAATACTTATTCTTCGATAAATACTAATGTCAATGAAAAATTTAATAATAGTAAAATGTTTTAAATTAAGTTAATAGCAGTAGTATAAACACTATTTGTCAGGCAACCTATGAAATCATGTTTCAGCCCGGCACTGTCCAAAACTAGAGAAAATAGTCAACGGTATCCACAACGCCTCCAGTGCCGAATCTTACCCACCTGGCCATGTAGTCACCGTTACTTGTAATATAGGCTACAGGTTGACTGGACAATCCATACTGAAATGCAGAGATTATGGACAGTGGTCAGATCGTGAGCCCAAATGTGAAGGTTTATATAAGTTTCCGTATTTGTTCAAATATTGAATTTACCTATTTGTTTTAAGCTAAGTATACCAGATATTTCAAAACTAAGTCGCGATGCATCTTTAGGTGAGCTGGTTGAATGACTACAGTTATTTACGAACAGTTGTGAGATATATAATGGGTTTGTAACTAAAGGCTAAGGTATAAAATAAATGTCAACGAGCTTCTCTGGTAAACATAAACATTAGAGAAAAAATGAATATATTTTGACATATTTATAAATTGTTTAATGATGAAAACATTCCTTAAACGTTTTGCAGACATACTGTGTCCTCCTCTGAACAAAATCAAAGACGGGTCTCACAATGGATCGCATAATGTCCAATATAAGCCTGGTACCACTGTTACATATTCGTGCAACATGTTATATATTCTTGCTGGTTCCACAACTACATCCTGCAATACAGAAGGGCAATGGACACATCACCAGCCTGTGTGTAATGGTAAGATGTCTAGAAAATGCGTAAATTATATAAAAAATAAGTAGATAGAATAGGAATATTGGATTAACATTATTTCTTTCAGTCATCATGTCTTTCTTTCCTTCGTTTCCTTTCCTTTAGTTTCTTTTATGTATCTTGTCAGTAGTAATTACGTACTCCGGACCTAGTCCAGAGCTTTTACCACTCATTTGGACTTAGAAGAATAAAATAGCCCAATGTTCATAGATTTTATTGTTCGCAGCACAACTTTGTATCGTTTTGCTCAAAGTTAATGTTGTACTTACAAATTAGAAACCACCAAAATGTTATTTAAATATCTCTCACATAAATATTGTGAAACAAATTCAGTATTAATCACACCCTTCGCTACTGTTTATAACAAGAAAAGTTAGAATTTCTCCAGATGGCAGTTTTCATATACAAGAAACAAATGAGTTGATTTTGTAAAACTTCAACGGACACATCTTGTAAAAAGTACTATTACTTTGGAACGTTTTGTTACTTTGTTCTACTAGAAATTTCGGAGTTATACAATCGTTTTTAGAAATACTTTACTGCAACGTAAATCCTTTGCAGGCTGGAAAACAGTAGCTATTGTCGCACTAGCATTACTTGGCTGCATTCTTCTTCTTCTTCTGGTCTGGGGTTTAATCAAACATCTTCGTAAACGAAGGAAACAAAGAAACAAACCTAATCTTACTTCGCCCAAAAATAATGGTTGTCTTAAAGAAGCTGCTGAGTCAGAACATTTGATTGAGGAAAAGGGAGAGAGCACCATATCTCTTCAGGATAGGAAACACGGCCAACAGAAAGTAATACCCACCGATGGTAATGAGCCAAATACAGTACATGCCCTTGCTAAACCGAACTTTCCAACAGCTTCTTTTGAAAAGAGTCAAGGTATATATCATTCTTTTTTTGCAAAGTCTGTTTCTACACATGGCAGTAATACGATCAAATTTTTGTTTAAAAGGAAAAAATAAGACTAAAGCTTTTATATGCATGGGAGATTGCATAGTGCAATAAGCAATATATATAGTAGAGAGAATTAATTAATACGAACTAAATCACCACCACAATATACCAGACCAATTACGGCAAAGCGCCTAGCAGTACAAACGAACACGCACATGCCACAGCAAGTCCACTAACCCAATAAGATTAGTTTCGATACTGCTTTATATACGAGCCCGATTTGTACTACACATTCGTACTGGTTCAACATTTGCATATATATACTCAAATCTCTGTTTTCATGTCTCACAAATCAGTAGTGACATTTTAGTCTTTATAACTGATTGGGACCAGAGAAGCTATATTTTCTCTCTCTGAAAGTTAACTGGATCTCGAGGATACATTGAATATATATAGATAATTTGCGTTAAGGGATATAATTATATTCAGAACAGTTGACTTTCCCATACGTGAGATCCGCTAGGATACAAGTTCGCATTATAAATTATTATATAATAGAGAGAATTAATTAATACGAACTAAATAACCACCACAATATACCAGACCAATTACGGCAAAGCGCCTAGCAGTACAAACGAACACGCACATGCCACAGCAAGTCCACTAACCCAATAAGATTAGTTTCGATACTGCTTTATATAAGAGCCCGAATTGTACTACACATTCGTACTGGTTCAACATTTGCATATATATACTCAAATCTCTGTTTTCATGTCTCACAAATCAGTAGTGACTTTTTAGTCTTTATAACTGATTGGGACCAGAGAAGCTATATTTTCTCTCTCTGAAAGTTAACTGGATCTCGAGGATACATTGAATATATATAGATAATTTGCGTTAAGGGATATAATTATATTCAGAACAGTTGACTTTCCCATACGTGAGATCCGCTAGGATACAAGTTCGCATTATAAATTATTATATAGTAGAGAGAATATATACTACGTTGTCTTTCGACATAGATTATAGTCATTGAAAGTAAAATTTGAATCTAAGTAAGTTTTGACTTTTGACAAATTTATGAAAAACGCTTGTGGAAGATACTAATCTAAACCAAAACCAAGATTCCTGTAACAAAAGCTTATTTACGTTGTTAATGTATATATGTGCCATTTTTTATTTCATTTGGAATGAATACGGATACTGTTCAACCAGAAATCTTTCAGATCGTATAATGAACGGACCGCTGTAAAAAAAAAGATTAGATTCTGTATTTTCAAATAGAATCTATGGTCAAAAGAATGAAATAATAAAGTTTTTAACTCTAATAAAACAAAACAAAATCTCAAGTCAAGTTTCAGTCTACACTCAATAGACTAAAGTGTATTAAGATTATACCTTATTCTCAGTTCAAGGTGAAGGCGTGCAAATACAGTTCAATGCCTTTAATTACAACAACGGTACAGAAACGCGCAATACACTATTAGGCAATATCCCAGAATCTCTCAATGGTGGAAACGAAAGCGAAGCAGCAAAGGCGACAGTTACATCAACAGTAGAAACTAAACGAAACGAATTCAAAGCAGCAGAAAATATATCCGTTGAGGAGTCTGCCACCAAAACTACAGCTCAACCAGAAGAGGGAAATGAAAGTCTGATGAAAGTTGATGTGGTCGGGAACACAGTCGTTTATGAAAAATGTGAAATGGAGAGTAATGAGAATAAAAGTTGAATTTATCATTATACTAATATCAATATAGGTTTCTGATGAAATATAGTGCAAATATTACGAAAGCGTTTGCTTCCAACAATACCAGTAATGAACTATTGAATCTCTCTAAAGCAAAGGAGAACAAAATATATATAGCAATGGCTCGTAATGGCAATATTATGTTTTATCTAAATTCAGTACAACTGGACATACTGAATCAATAAATGAACTTTTGATTTCAGAGTCATTCATAGGCTGCCAATGCAAAAGAATAGGAAAATAGTCATTCTAGTGAAACAAAACAGTTTGTCTATGAATGGTTGTTCATGTTTATTTGTTTGTGATTACTATATCACGCATAGGTCATCTAGAAAGATCAGTTGTGATCAAACCCCTTGACAGTATGACAGCATTTCATTTTTGTTTTTTATCTCGTAGTTTGCTGTATGTTAGAGAGTCAGTTAGGTGTTCACAAATTTTAATTTCATGAATTTACTAGTTGGGCTATATTGAATTCTCTTATACTGGCCTATATTTTACTTTACACTTACATGAGACACGACCTTACAGTTATCTGTTTCAGGTTTTGTTAAAAAGAACAAAGCGCAAATGCATGATTTCTTTGAAATGCAAGTCTTGCAAAGGGAAGTTGGGTGGGGGTGGGGGCGGTAAAGAACAAAGCACAGATGTATGAATTCTTTGAAATGCAAGTCTTGCAAAGGGGAGTTGGGTGGGGGTGGGGGCGGTAAAGAAACAAAGCACAGATGTATGAATTCTTTGAAATGCAAGTCTTGCAAAGGGAAGTTCGTTAAGGGGGTGGGGGGTATACCAGTACTCTCTGATGGGTATCTGTACTTCGTTCGTTTTATTCAATGTTGAAAAAGAATTGATCCATTCATAATTATATGTCATATGTAAAATGTAGAAGTTGTTGATACATCGGGGTATTCTTTTTGAATTGACTGTTTTCCTTTATTTCGGAGCAAACTGATTCGAGGTATTTTGTCTAACTACTGGTGGTAAAGACTTCTACAGTATATCCATATTATCATTTCAACACACTACAAATGTGAGAATGATTATTTAATGATAATTGAGTAATCTTAAACAAATACCTCTTTGTTTACACCTGTACTAGCTGGGATATAGCTGGCTTAGGAAAATGGTTTATCAAACATACTCGAGTATACTTCATGTCAAGGATGATAAACTCTTATTTAACTTTTCCCCTTAATATGTGAAGATGTGCAAATGTTGCAGCCAGGCTTGATTTCTTAGTAGAATCAATGTTACGTTGTTTTTGTTATTAAGTTCCTTGGATTTGATTTTGCATATTTCGGAATACGTTTTTGACCAGTCAGACTGAGGCAAATGTCATGCTTACATTTAAACATGGTTTAATCATTTTATTTCTTTTATATATTTATTATTAAGGTATTAGGCCCATAATAGAGTACCTCCTTTTTGAAGAGTATTTTATTCCTACCATAAACCTACTTTGACTGCAATTTTCAAGGGGGGGGGGTAGGTTCAAGACTACTGGGACCAAATTTTTTTTCCTTATTTTCTTTTTTTTTCTAGTAAGGTTTTACTTCTTTCAAGATTTGTTATTGATTTATTGTACAAAAGTGGAAACAAAAATTCATTTGATATTTCTTGCTGTTCAAAATGAATTTACCTCTGAAACAAAAGGGGTAGAGTTAGACATCTTTAAAAATACTGAGTTACATGTGGTAAAAGTTCTCTATTTTGCCTTTATTCTTTAGACTACATATTGTGGAAGAAATGTAGGCAGGTTTTACTTCTTCCCCAATGTTAGTTTTGAATGAAGTGAGCAAAATGCAAAACAGACCAGCAGGATTCGATCTTAATTTTTCAATATTGGAGTTGGAATTCTGTCCGATTAAATCCGTTTACTCGAGGCACCCTAAAAAATGATATTGACAGTTTTTATTTTAAGTTTTATGATTGTTTACCAATAGTTTGATGTGTCTTTCATGAAAAATAATGGAATAATGAATTCTCTGCAAACGTTTTGGATAAAGGCCACCACTCTGAAATTTGTCTCTACTTGAGCTTTAGGAAATACCATAAATTACACAAAATTTATAAAAAACGGCACGGTAAAAGTTTTTAAAATTTTGCATATAAGTGCGAAGCATGGTCAAGTGTAAGAATATACCAAGCAAATGCCATTTTTTAAACATTACTATTAGGGGTCTAATACCTTAAGACAATGTAAGAAAATAATCAAAAGCCAATATGAACAAGTTTTAGCGTAACTGTTTTATCAGATTGCTCTAAATTGCACTGAAATGTGTACGGAATGTATGTAAATTTATTTTGAAGAGAAACATTTGCAGATTGTTGAATTTTCTGACAATCGATTATATTCTAGTAAGACAATATGTCTGTAAATGAAACACTATTTAAGTTCTAAATTTGTTGTTGTTTTTCCTTCATGCTATTCATACCCATGATGAGACAGTGTCACAGTTAAGGCAATATCTTCAAGGTTAAGTTCACACAACTTATGTAACTATTTCAAGATCAATGTTTTTCATATTTAATAGACTTAATGAATGCATATCATGATACAGGAGTATGTCTGTTCAAGGTTATTGTCAGGCTGAGCGACCTAGAGTCACCATTACCATCTTGGTTTCATAGAATATCTGTTGTAAAAATAGTGAAAACAGTGGCGTCAAGTAGGTCAATTACCTCGAAGCTCAAAGAGAGTGTATTTTTATGCATTCGTGTTAAACGGTTTACACATAGCACTTTATTTTATGCTTTTCAATGAAATACTGAAATTTATCGGTGAAATAAAATTGATATTTTCACTGTTTCAAACAGTGAAAATATCATTTTTATTTTTCACTGGTACGGAACTACACTTGAATGCGAAAGAATATGAATTATAAATAATGGAAAATTTCATGAAAAATATACTTCAGTAAAGACATAGATATACATTAATATTTACAGGATCATGAAGATATACGTTCCATCATTAAATAATCTTAGTTCTAAAAGAAGTCTGGAAACGTCATAGGACTATTTGACAGTTATACGCTATAGATATCGTGACGTCATGAAATTATGACGTCATGATGCGATGCACGTGACGCTGCGCGGGTAAAATTGACATAATTTGTTTAAAACCATTGAAAATACATAAAATAAAAAGAAAATTTGTTTGTTTCAATGCAAGATTGAAATATATTTCACTCGTGAACACAATAATTTACATTTTCACTCGTGGCTGCGCCACTCGTGAAAATATTTAATTATAGTGTTCACTCGGTGAAATATATTTCGATCTTACACTGAAACAAACAAATATCCTCTATATGATATTCATTTACCATTGACTGCAAATTGAGAGCGTGTCAGAATTATACTAAATAATTCAATTACATCTTACAAGAAGGTAAAACTGACCAAAATCTTCCCGTCGTTAAAAACATAGCATATATATCTGTAAAATACGAAACACCATCTTCATTACAGACACCTTTTGGATTGACTATAAAATCTTAATAGTTGGTTACATTATATGTTAAAAAATGGCATGTTCTTCATTTGGTAGGCACGGAACCCTAAGGTTGATATATTAGAGAGGGACATCCTTGTCCCGATGGTTTGAGTTCAGGGCATTTCCCCTGTGAAACAGTGAAATTCTGTAAGTAAAATGGTCGAAGTTTACGCGACAAATGCCAGGTCAAAAACCTCAAGTTTTCTACTTTTCGCGGTTGATTTACAGCACGACAAGTTAAAATTTTAATACCTGATCGAAAAGTCGATGGCGGAAACAGGATTCCGCAGTATTCGGATGTGCTAAATATAGAACACAGGGATCCCACACCAAAAATAAAATTGTATCATTATTTAAACGATGAGGTATTGTTTTAAATCCCAGGAAAAGTTTAAAGTCACACACTTGTTAACTGTTGTTATTTTTATGTTGAAATATCTAAAGCGTTCCAATCCTCAGATAAGAGAATCAAAAGTGGATTGATTTTAATTAAACTGTTATTTGGGGAACTATTATGATGTTGTTCGATGGTCTTTATTGCATTTGGCCATTTTATAAACCAAACAGGGTCGTAGCTGGTCCAAATCCCAAGTATCTGTGTTTCAATCCAATAACTGCATTAATTTTGGAGATAACTTGCATGCAAAACTTTAACCAGGATTTTCTAAGTCCAAAAGGGGGCATAATTTGGCCAAAATACATGTCAGAGTTATGGAAGTTGACCCAGTGAGGTTAGTAACTGGCCTAGAAAAAGAAAAATTAAGTTTCAAAGTTATTTCGCTTTAAATGATAGTAATACATACTTGAAACTTTAACCAAGGTGTGACGCCGACGCCGATGCCAGGGTGAGTAGAATAGCCCGGACTATTCTTGGAATAGTCGAACTATAAATTGCTTTTAATGTTCATATTAAATGTTCGAGGGCGTGTAGGGGTGGGGTATTCGTGATCCCACGGTAAAACGTTGAATTGCAGAACACCTCTCGTTTGTTTTTATCTATATATATTTGGAGATTTACTCTCCCCACTTTTGGATTTTTAATAATAATTATACATGTGAACATGAGCCTGCACTGGCCTCTGGACCTGTGTGGCTTATCTGATGTAAATGCAAGCAAAATGTCTCATAAAGTTCACTCATATATTTGAATAATAATTGCTTTTAGGTAAAATAAAAGTGATAACTTTCGAGACCTAACACAAATTAAAGGTAGTTTGATGGGTAGAGAAAGGGAGAACAAGCAATATATCCTGTATAAGTAGAAGACAGTGGGTATGTTTTCTGCTGTCTCCTGGACTTCAGCTGAATATTATAAATACTACTGATACCAGCTTTGCGAGCAGAGCAAGCAGAACATTTCTAAAATGCTCCAAGGTCTGAATTCAAGGCTTTAAAACTATATGGTTGCAGTTTGTTTTTTAGGAATAATGGTGCGTTGGGTGCACCCCTGGTTCAGACAGTGTATGCTTTATATGTGTGTGTATGCATGCCAGTGTGAAGGAGGGTGGGGACACGAGAGGGGAACCCCATTTTGCAATATTTTGGTATTTTAAACACTAATTCCTGCATTTTGCCGAATTTTAAGCCAAAGTTATTTCTGACATTAACTGAAGTGTTTTACATTTTTACTTGAAGAAAAGTTTTTATTTAAATCGAACTTTATCATAAAGAGTTAAAAGAATGTTGAAGCCCAAAGGGCAACCAATGTCGAGCCCATTATGTAAAGATATGTCACAATACACCTAAGAACCACAGAAAGGTGGTCTTGCATGTCAAAGTTATAGCCTAAGATCTTACATGACGTTGTGATCTTGACCTTTGAGATAGGAGCCTGGGGTTTGCGAGTGATACTCCGTCTCATTGATGCAAACATTTATGCCAAAGGGAAATAAGAGTTCAATGCAAGTCGAAGTAATGGCACGGGCAAGCTTGAAAATGATCTTTGATCCTAAGTATGACCTTGACCTTTGAGGTAGGGACCTGTGAGTTGTCTCATTAAGGCATACATTAATTTTATGCCGAATATTAAAACGATTGCTTCATGCATGTTACAATCCGGACAAGCTCTAAAATGACATTTTACCCTAATTGTGAGCTTGACCTTTAAGATAGGAACCTGGGGTTTGCGCGAGACACTTCGTATGGCGAACACTTATGGCAAATTAAAAAAAGATTGCTTCATACTTATCAAAGTAATTGCCCGGACAAGTTCTAAAATGACCTTTGACCCATAACTGTGACCTTTACCATTGAGATAGGGCCTAGGGTTCGCGCATGACACTTCGATTCATTGAGGTGACATTCATACCAAATATAAACAAGATTCCTATATGCCTGTCAAAGTTATGGCCTGGACAAGATATGACATGGCCTTTGACCTAAAAGTGTGACTTGACATCTGAGATTGCGCATGACACTTTGTCTCATTGCGGTTAACATTCATGCCAAGTATAAAGCAGATTGCTCTATGCATTTCTCAGTTATTATCCGGACAAAAAATATCCGGACGGACGCACGCACTTACGCATTAACTAACGCACTAATGCACGAAAGGCTATTTGGGCGACTTTGTCTTCGCTTCCGCATGCGGGCTCGACAAAAATTATAAATATTGTTATTCACATTCTTTAAGAGCTGTTCTGAATAAAATTATAGTTATTTTGAGAAAGAGTTGTATTATGTCTGTTTGAGGGAGTATGGTAAAATTTTGCAACTTGTGCGTCTATTCCTAAATTCTAAGGGGATTTCAACACTGAAAATTATGGTTGTCGATTACTTTAGGTTTAAGTTATATAATGTCAACAAGCCTTGGAAAAAAAGGTATTTTAGTAGAAATCTTCTTTAGGGAGCAAGAACCTCGGTAGATGTTATTCCAGTGAGCGTTTAGGATAAAATTAGCAGTATGGTCTTATAAACAAGAAGGAAATATATATACCCAAAAGATGGTGCTCCCCTTGCCCACCTCCCTGCTCTTATGCCTATTATAGTTTACTGATCATATACTGAAATGATCAGTATAACATACTTCACCACATAGCTTTAACACTTTCAAATCAATCTCGCACTGTTCAGTATTAAAACGTTGACGGAAATGAAGCTCATCTTTAACAATGAAGGAAAAGTGATATCATATAATATAATTATACTTATCTTATTATGCAATTATAAAATATTCAGACTAAAAGGCAAAGGATATGGCTTTCAGATTAACGAAATAATTGTTTTGGAGCCAAATTTCTTTTTTCAGCGATTTGGGAGTCAGCAATTTTCCTTTACTATCTTGAAACCAGAACATATTTTTTACAAGCAAAACCAAAATTCCCAGCACTAAGTTGGCGAAATGGTCGCCCCCTTATGCAACTTTATATTAAGCAAGTTCTACATTTAAACATTCTGATATAATCCGTCATCACGAGGGTATGAGAGAAAAGAAGCCAGAATTTCCTCTGAATGGTGAGCGCCAAGCAAAAGAGCTACTGACATTATTTTTCACGTATTTGGTATGACGCGGCCGGAGATCGAACCCATGACCCCCCGCACTCGAGACTAGGCTATAGAGGGATAGAACTAAAGGAAAGTGTAATTAATGATGTGAATCAATTTAAACAGAGTTAGATACACATTTTAAACTGGAACCTGGTTATGTCATCAGTTTTCAATTAGTAATAGTTATAGTATGTGTGAGAGTGTGTTACCAGGATATATCAGAGCTAGGGGTACATCGAGGGTATTTTTCTCTGCACATATCGTCGAGGCCGGTAGGCCGAGACAGATATGTGAAGAGAAAAATAACGAGATGTACCCCTAGCTCTGATATAGCCTGGTAACACATGAGCACTACATATTATAACTGTTTTATCGCATAGTTTATCATTAAAATTTATATATTATTTTCATTTAAATTTGTTTATTATTATTTTTACTATTTTGATTCCCTTTCTGCACCTCGCTGACTGAAACACTAAAACTTCTGTTTTAGAAAATGTGTTCCCCAGATAAAAGTACCCAACAAATTTCTGCATTGGTTTTAAATCTTTGCATTTCATTGGCCAGACATATTGTAAAACTTGTTGTTTTGTTTGTAAAAAAATCAAAGAAAAAGAAACATTTGAGAAATCTCAGAATTTCATATATTTCATGTATTTCTGAATTTGGCAATAACTATCAAGTTTTTGAAATATTCTAGTTTATTTATTCTTTTACTTTATAAATGTAGGTGTTTGTGACAATTCTTTCTCTGTGAACTGTAAATTGGAGCTAAAATCATCTTTTCTATGAAAGGAAAAAATCATACTCCCTTGATAGGACCTCAATAGAGAAAAAGTGTTCCGATATATATCGGAACAGTTTTACTGTGCTGATATATATCGGAACACTTTTTTTCTTATGAAACTCCATAGAGATTTCCGTGTTGATATATATCGCAACAGTTTTGTAAGATATCAGCACAGTTTTGTAGTAATAATGTGTGTTACTATGTATAACATGCTGCAAAGATCAAAGGAAAATTGCCGCACTATGCGATAAGTGGAAATACCCATTTAAACAGAATGACTAATACTTACCGTAATAAACATCCCACACTAGTTTTATATAGAACAGATGAATTTTCTATTTTTAGATCTAGCCAATTTTTGTTATACAATGGTATATAAATAGAAATTTAGCGCACAGGTTCTATCAGAAGCGTTTGTTATTTCTTCTCTCAAGACGTAGCTGAAAGGTTTACAAAAGAAGTTGACATTTTGTAGATCAAAATGTATGTATGAAATTATTACCTTATGTTTTAATTGCTCTTGTTTTAGGTGTGTATTTAATATATCTTATGTCTTTAAATCGTACCACGTAAATGTTCATAATGGAGGACCTCAAGGGAGGTTGGCCCATGACCAGTTGTGTTTCCTCCGTAATTATTACTTATTATTGTTGTTATTAACATTATTACCATTTTATTATAGGTAAAGTGCAGAACGGACGATATATTACACTGGTAATTTCAGATCTACCAGTCCTGTTGTTAGACAGTTTCATTCCTTGCTTCGGCGATATATGACCTTTTTGTGTCGATTCGCCGTAAAACCCAACTCATTCATTCATTCCTTGCTGGAAATCTACCAACCTCGTTTTTACTATAATAGTACAGTGCTTTAGGGTATAGAGGAAAGGTTGATATTTTTTGTATTTAGACTTGAATTATTTATAAATTTTCATATTGTTCTTTTACTGGCATGCGGACAAACATTCTGACACACATTTTAAATGTTTGCTTGTTGTGTTATTTTTCATATGTCATCAAATGAAAATCAAAGCTATTTTGTGCTGACTAAATCAGAGCGTATATAAAAAAAAACATCAGTGGACGAAAAGTATTTGATAGAAATTTAAACAGCTGACTGTTTTTGAAAAGAGCATATATTGTTAGTTCTGATTTATGGGAGGTTTATATTGCATGTGGATTTTAAACTATGATTAAATAAAACAAAGCAGTATAAAGCTCTTTGAACAAAAATATCAAAGCTATCCTGTACACACTTAATCAGCGCATATCCTTTCCGCAGCCTTAACGTACTGAAACATATTGGCGTCTGATGGCCATTTCACGCTTCCGTAGAAACAACATTTATTACACGAAACTTATTTTGAAAATATTTCTGAAATGTTTAGGTCTGCAGCTCTCAAATACGGTTATATCTTACATCTGAGGCATATACTGACGCTCTCAGACATCATCAAAAATGACATTTTGAGCGATTTGATGAAGTTCCAAAATTATCAATGTACCCTTGGTCCGTTACGGACCCCAGTGGGATTTGTGTTTATCAAGAGCTCAAATACTTTTTCATAGATTAAAAGCTGACATGCTGTACTAAAGCCCAGGTAATTTCAATTCGTAATAAAGTGCTGAAAATTGGCTCCCCGATAGCAAAAAAAAAACAAAAAAAAACAACAAAGAAGTCCACGCGCATACATTTAGACGGGGTGACCCCTGCGCGTGACCCCTGACTATCCACGAATCAAAATGCGGCTTTCGTTTTCAAGTTTAGCATTTCTGCTTTCATTTTATTTACTTCCGGAATAGCTGAAGGTCGACTGACGTCATTTTCTGTGTTGTCGAAAAATATATATACCTGGCGAACTTGCATAAATGTGTGCTGGCCGTCCTAAGGTTATGTAAGTAACGGCACGGAGAGAGAAAAAAACATGAATTTCTACTAAGCTGAATGTTTTGAAAGGAACAGATGTATTCCTTCTGATATATAGAAAAAACGGCTAAATTTCATTTCTTTTAATTTATTTGAATGCCGAATGAGGATTTTTTTTAACTATCCTCTATACCCTAAAGCACTGTATGCAAAAATCATGTGTATATAATATTCTGTATGAAATAATTCTCGAAATAATATAGCCATTCAACACCAGATCCTTCAGTGTGTGTGTTCATAAAGATATGAAACTATAATCATTGCAGTAAACAAAGCATTTACAATTAATTTTTCGCTCTACTTAACTATATTTTTTTAATTATTTTTATTAGTTACATAATATTTTAACTACTTAATATCTATATTTAAATTAATATCCAGATCGTTCGACAACAACAAAAAATATTTTTTTGGATATCCTGAAATAAATGCTATATTTCTTAAGAAGGCTTTAAAACTTAATTACCGACAAACTTTATGTTACGGAAACACATGAGAATTTTCTGTTTTTACTGCTTTTTACGATGAAAATCGAAAAGCGTCTGTCACGCATTTACTCCAGGTAAACTGTCTCGATTATAAATATCTATATTTCGAAGGCATTATTCACTACTTCAGTTGTATCGCTATTGGTTACGACGACGGGAAAATGTCTTTCTTGCCGCGGCGGTCCGGGGTTCGATTCCCGACGCGGTCATCTTTTTTTCTTGGTTTGGAACTTTTAAACTATTCTAGAAACAAAAATTCATATTCTAATGTTCATAATATGACCAAACTTCAATTTGAAAGAAAGATTATTTTTAGCCAAATCTGGAGGCATGCTGCTTTAATAAACATAAACTAAAACATTCTACTAAGGTCTCACATATTCTTAATTAAGATGACCACGACAATAACCGTAAAACAAACTCTACTAGATATATATATTGACACATATCAAATTGACAACTCGTTTTCATGGCAGGGGAAATGCCTGCTTTACCTATTCTAGAAGAAACGTCCTAATAAAATTTCACATATTGTCAGATTTATTGGCCGGAAACGGCATTTTCATTTATACTGTTACATACAATGAGCAACATAACAAATACCAGACGGAATGCGAACAATCTAGCTTTATATAGAATACTAAAAAGTGCATGAATCCGCTTACTTAAAAGAAAATATATGCGTATCTAAAATTATGTATACTTATTTTTCTATTTTTAGATCCAAAACATGTGATTGTAGAGTGGGAGGAAAACTCTTTTATATATATGTTACAAAAGTATAACCAGGTCATTTGGTGAAAGTGCACAAGTCGATGGCGGCGGATTATTCCATATATCCCTGTGAAACGTTATTAGCTGCAGAACCAACGTCGTGTAACGTAGAAGTAGTTTTAGATGCGTTTGTTACACAAAAAGGATCTCCTCAGACGGAAAGATTTGCAGACATAAAACAAAATGAATTATGCGTTGGTTGTTTGCGAGAAGTCACAAAACACCTACGCAATACCTTACTTAAGCATGGATTTCCTCTAACTGCGACAAGTAAACAAGCAGCAATAAATGTGCTAAAAAGGAATAGGAGTTTATTCGTTGTACAACTCCCTGCTGAAACAGTTGTCATTGACCACGAGGAAACCGTGCAACTACTACTGCGTAAGACGAACCGAGAATTAAAACGCGGGAAAATGACGAAACGACGAATAGACAGTGACATATTTATGTCTCTGTTTTTGACGAGTAATTTCGTAAGGGGAAAAGATAACAATAGCAGGATATGTAAGGATGTATCCTTTAATGATGAAAAAAGGCAACGTAAGAATCGGAAAAATGTTACCAAAAATAAGAACATTTCAGCGTTAATATTTCAAAATACAGGTACGTTGAGTGTATTAAACAGAAAATCAATGGCTTAGAGTTTCGATTTTTACATATAGTTGTACTTTTAAATATTTTTTATGTTTTAAAGTGGTCATGGATTTTCAGAACATGTTTGATTTTCAACAACACTTTGTTATTCATTTATTTATTTATTAATGACACAATGTTAAAATGACAAACACGTCCAAAATTATATCATGTACGGGAATTGTATTCTCAAACAATACATTTGTATTAGCATATACACATTCCTTTCTGAAAGAAAGCATTTCGAAAGAGAAGTTCATTCAGTGTTTATATAAAATTGAAATGCTTAAGCTGGTGATAGAGGAAGGGAGCGTTAAAGGTGCTACACATTTCATTGCTTCTCACAGACATATTGTCATTCAGAATCTGCTATTATTTTGTTTATTGCATTCTATGCTTCCAAACGATTTTCTGTTAGAGTTTTTAATTACATGTAAAATTCAGTATGCAGGATAATCTGATTATTATTCTACAATTGAGAAAATATGTAAATAATGAATTCCCAAAAACTAATCATAGATCTCCAGTACATTACAAATACCTTAACGATAAAAAAACCTTACAGTCACTGGTTCATGTCTTTTCCTCTTCTCCTGTAATTTTAATACAAATGTACATGTATTTAGTTTTTGTACTGATAGTAAATATAGTGTTTAAGTGACCAGCCATAACCGAAATCGCCTTAAATATTTAATAATTAATATCATATCATACCATATCAGGCATTAGTCATTTATTCGGTCTAGAATCCAAAGTGTCAAATATTCTACTAGACAAAACGACAATGGACTTGGCAATGTGTACTTTACCCCTGACATTTTTACGTGACATGCTGTTCACATGTTGTGTTTCTATAAATTTATCACTTCAGATATCTCAAGTTTACCGGCGGTGCGCCCACGTAAACATCACACGACGAGTTTGATTGATCTTGAGGTAATTGCATGTCCTAACGACTCCCAGAAATACAAACAACCGTCTCACCCCAAAACGAACAGAACCGAACAAGAACTTGCAAATGAAAAATATCCAATACAAGAGACAGAAACTGATGCTGGGCAGCCTTCGTTCGAACCTTACCAGAGACCATATTCCTCGACGACGAATACAGATCATCCTTATACCAGCCAACACGAAACCAACGTTTACTTAGCTTCAGAGAATTCGCATGAAAGACGAGCACAAGTAAACAGAAATTTAATGGTACCAAGACCGGGGCTTCTGAATGAATTCAAACCTGCACGATATTCTAACTACATTGAACAACACCAAAGACTTGCGTCGTTTCACACGCCAAAATGGACAATGGAAAGTAAACCAGATCCCAGCGTACTCGCCGAATGGGGATTTTTCTTCACAGGTAATATACAGTTAACAAGAAATATCTTTAAAAATGATGGTCGGCGAATTGTAATAACGAAAGAAGTTTATGAATTTTTCATCTAACATTCATCTTTCATCTAACATTTTTCAAATTGCAAAACTAAACACCGCACTTTAACAATTAAAATGGTTCTCTTTTAATTTTTCGCAAAGGTTTCGTAGGGTTGCAATTTTGTTTCGTTTATCCTTAGACGAATAATTACAGCAGTAGTTTAATGAAGATTCATGAAGCGGTTCATGAGAAGAGGTCATTAAACGTGTTTATATTTTTAGCTAAATTGGTCCCTATCCCCATTTGTAACAAAATAGCAGGAGACCTTACGATATTGTTACACATCGAGTTTGATAAAAATCCATTACATTTTAGTGGTTAATGCGAAGAAAGGCATATCTACTTTTAGCTATAGTGGTCCCTAATAATGCCCAAGTTCCTATATAAATAAATTTGGAAGAGGACCTTATAATGATGCTCCAGATCAAGTATGACAAAGATCCACCAAGCTGTTCATGAGACGCTGTATAAAGGCATTTCTAGTTTTAGCTCTAGCAGCCCCTAAAAGGGGTCAAATGTCCCAGCTGAACAAAGTTGGCTGCGGGCCTAATAAAGATGCTACAAATCAAGTTTGATTAGAATACATGAGAAAAAATCAATTAAAGGATTTTTTTATTTATTATTTTTATTTATTTCTAAAATAGGCCAACTGATCCCGCTTTAACAAATGCATATTCGCTATTTATGAATCTTTGGACAATGACGTCACACCTATAAAAAAGTGAAGGTCAAGCAAAACATACAATTGTAATTATTTCAATATTTCTGTTTCATAAGCAAAGTTTGACCGTAGTCATATCACATAGATAAACTGTATGTAGCGTACCTTCATTTCAGTGTAATGAGATTCAGTCATTATATAGCATATATATAATAAAACAGATTTCAACTGAGTTCAATATTTGCATACCATACTAAAGAAAAATATTCATATATAAAATCAGTTAAATAATTTATAACAAATATATCAAAGCAAACAAGTATTCATTTAAATATGCAATCTGAATAAGTCACAAAAGCAAGAAACCTTTTCATATACAGACGACAATTGTAACGAGGAAAATCATTTAAAAAGCACTTCTCTACATAAAAGACTCTTATCACACCCTTATTCATGTGATACGCAGACCGTATTCAGCTCTTTCTTTAATTTGATATATGTTGGTATTTGAACAGGTTTTTATCATATTTATTAAACTTACTTATCATTTTGAAATATATCAATATTCTTGCTAAATATACTGAGCCAAAATTAGCTTTAAGACTGTGAACAGCGTCGTTTAGGATAAACGCTTTGTCTACATTTCACTCAGCGTAGCACAATCAACAGAGTGAAAGGAATTGACACTCTCGTCCAATCAGGCAGAGTGTTGCATAAATCTTCCATTTTGATAAATTATCTATAATGCGTTATCAAGTAGTTTGATTTGCAAACTGAAGTCACGTGGCATAGGTAACGAAAACGAATTTAGACGGCGTTCGCCGAAAAATACGATTGAAAATCACCCTTCAAAACGTTTAAGTTAATAGGAAAATAAATGTTTTTAAAGCAGATCAGTTTACTTGATTCAGCGTCATTGCTAATTATACTGTACATCAATATTTTGTACAAGTCATAGCATTGTCCTCCCAGGTATGAAATCGGTATTACGGCGTAAATTCAACCAAATTAGGCTAATAAAACTGAAAATCGAATGAATTAACGATCAAAAATAGCCGCCCACTAACAACAGACGTCTAAAGAATTAACTTTATAAATGTCATAAAAATGAAGAGAAACTGCATGTGTTGATATGTATTCATTGTCAGGAACAAGTTGTCATTTAATGTCTTGTGAAATAGGTTCTTAATATGAACTGTTGCCATGTCAACATTTATTCCCTAACAACCCTTAATTTGGGAGAGACCTGGTGTGTTTGTAATGAAATGCTGTAAATTTCAGACCATCGTTTACATTATTGTTTAAGAAAACATTTAAATCTAAATAAAACACAAATACACGTAGTTTAATGTCTACCTTTTCTTAAAAACCTGTTTAAATTGTTGTGAATAACGTATATGATGGCATAAGCGATGAGCTAAAATACGGTGAAGGTGTTGTGATTTATAAATCTATATCCTTGTAAATACTAAAGATATGTAGCTCCACTTGAAAGTTCAAGGAAATATTCCTGAAACTTCATTTTACGAAATTAACAATTTTGACGTAAGGACCCTTTTATCAGTGATCGGCTCAATTATATCGTTACTATATAAGTCGCACCGTGTGAAATACTTTAAAACAGATAATTACGATAAATTGGACTTAAAACTTTAAAAGTTACAATGAACGGCAATGACATCAATAACAACGACAGCTAGTAAAAGATATGTAATATCAATTACACGTCGTTATCTTGTAGTATCCAACCATTTAAACGTCGTTTTGTTTATGCGGATGGAAACCAGTTCTTCACCTACGAAATCAGTGAAAATATGGCCTGAAAAATAAACCAATGCTGTATAACGTTAAAGGTCCATTACTAAGGAAAAGTGAGTTGGCAATTTTTTTCATAGCCAGTGCATAGACTTCTGCAAGACACTAAATAATGAAGATTGGCAGGTCAAAATTTACAGAAGGTCTTTGGAACTCAAAGAAATGTATGTGTATTATGTTGAAATTTCAATGAATCGACAGAATGAACCCCCCCCCCCCCCCAGGTCTTTTTAACTTTCTTCATACTTCATAGAAAAATAATTGTACATATACTGCGATTTATTTCGAATTTCTACATACCAACTTTCATTTTCCAATAAAATGAAATAGTTTCTGTGCTTTTTAAAAGAAATTAAAATGTTCACTTTCCTTAGTATTGGACCTTTAACAGTAATCAATATTAAATTTTCTCACCATTTCTTTAAAAGTAAAAGGTACATAATAAGATATTGATATTATATGTAATAGTTACAGAATCACACCCTATAAACGACTGTACTTCCCCTCTTCCTGTTGCGATCGATCAAAACAATAAACAGACAGGCCGAAGGTAATAAATCGTCTTAAAATTATGTTTTTTTTGCTTTACACGGTATGTGTATTTAAGTTTAACGATAAGTCTAACATAAATATGTGTATATGGTGATATAATAGATGAAACAGACAAGTAATGTTTACAAAATGTTGACTGATCACACTCATTGCATGGAAATTCACTTGACCAAGTCACGAAACTGATGAATAACACGTCAAATTGATTTGCAATCCAATAATCCATGATATTTTCTGAAATAATCATGCATACTCCATAAATATATGTAAATAAGATGTTGCATATGTGCTGCGTTTTTGAAAGAAATTACTTTTTATCTACTCGGTAAAAAACATTCACTGTATGCCGACTTGCCAATTTTGATATTTGATCTGAACTCGTATTTGCGACTGACACTGTATTCCATTTTGCGACTACAGTAGGCGATTTATGTCCTTTAAGGGCGTAAATAAAATAAAAAAATACATACCACATTTTCTCTATTGATCAGTCGTCATGTAAATAATGTTATTTAATGTCAAACCTCTCGTGCTATGCATGTACTAATCCATTGGGGGTGGGGGTGGAAGGTCTGTGACTCGCTATTCTACCTAATTATATAATGAATTGAATGCTTCAGAATCGTTTACATGCAAGCATTCCGTGTTGGTTTTACAAACATATACTATCATAAAATACAGAATTAGAAAGTGAAAGTATACACAGGGTCCCTACTATGTCATGCAAGAAATTAACCGTCTGTCAATTCCCTATGTAAGTCACGCGAAGAAATGTTACCTGACGACTTCAAAATGTCGATGAGATGAGACAGGAGGGGACTATAGATTGACCCCCGTCCGTCTGTCCGTGTGTATGTCTGTCTGTCTGTCTGTCCGTCTGCCAACAAAATGATCCATTTTGAGAATAACGATCAAATCACGGCGGGTAGTAAACACGAGCCGCAAGGTACTTTGCGATGATATACCGGTTTCAATGGGTTGAAATTCTAGAAAGTATGAAGTCTTGTGCGGACATATTGTCTCATGATGGTGAACATTTGTGCCAAGTTATTTCAGAATCCCTTAATGCATAAAGAAATTATGGCACGGACACGAAAAATAGACACTGTTTTACTGTTTTACCTTTAAGTGTCACATTAAAGAGAAAAGGAAAAGAATAAGACGGGCATTAACTACATATTGCCGAAGTTTGTGTGTAAAGTTTGAGATAGGTAGGTGTAATAGTATTCAAGTAATTGCACGACCAAATGTATGAGGACACACATACAAACAGACTGAATAGACAGACCGCATGGTCTCCTTCAAACTTCGTTTGCGGGTTATAATTATGAAGAAATACTACAGGAGCATAGGAAAAGCTAATATTTTATAAATAGGTCAGTTGCAAACAGGCATAAAGTTTCTTTTACGAAAGTCGCAAACATTTGTACAGTACTCAAGCAAACATGCATACAGTCAGGAAATCACACCGAATCTACTTTCATTGACGGTTAAAAACAAATTGGAGATTTTAGCAATGTTTTTTTTATTTTACCAAACTAGTATTGTTTCTTTATCCATGAAACAGTGGGATTTACATGCAGATCATTCTTCAAGCAAGAAAATATGTACTTTTGACGCCGACAATGTACAATTTCTGGACAAAATAAGTGATCAATCAAGTTTTTTGCTATAATTTTACCTTTAATCAGACTAACACATTATATACAGAAACAGATCATGTTCAGCTTCCAATAAAATTTAAATATACATACCATCAAAGCATATCAGTCACTTTAAAATGGTGTTTTTCAACTTTTAGATGTCAGTTTATTGTTTTGATCGGTCGCAACAGGAAGAGGGGAATACAGTCGTTTATAGGGTGTGAGAATGCTGATACAGTTTATACGTAGCACGGATATGTGGGTTTTATATGTCTTCAATGAAAATCTAAAGTAGATAAGGTTCATTGTCACGGCTCAGATAGTTTCTGAACGAATTCATACGAATGGCCTCGATTCCCGTTTTCAGGCACTCATGATCTGGTTAGGTGTTATCATTGTGGAATTGGTCTAAAAGACTGGGTAAGAGAAGACGATGTTCCAACTGAACATGTTAAACATTCTTCTACATGCGATTTTCTCGTACAGAGGCTAGGAAAAGACAGAGTAGATCGAATAAAGGTATGCAAAAAAAAAAGCAAGATTGTACATCTACTGTTCGTTAATTGCTACGAGTATCACCATCCTTTGACATATTTTACTGTAAATGTACAAGTAACCTGAGAATGCGGTCTGGCTATTTTACTGTTGACAAATCGATAACGCCAGTTAACAGTTTATCGGGATAATTAATACATATAGACTCTTGGCTTGAAGCATAAATTGTTGACAACTTTCCAGGCTAAGAAAACGGAATTATGCAACGTCTTGCTAAAAGGGGTGAGTTATATAAAACTGGGTGAAACATGATATAGATATACAAAGCTTGCTAAAGGAGTACTGGAATCAAAATTTGAATCGCATGTGTATATTCAACTAATGAAATAAATAACTGCCACGCAATGTGATATTGTACTTTGGCAATCAGTCATTTCCTGTGGTTTTATGACGACAAAAATGATAATATGACACGTAACTGCCATTTCTGCCGATTATAAAAGAAACAAAGCACAAATATGTCATGTTTTCACATTTTTATTACAAAGGGTCACATAAACCACTGTGAAGAAAAAAACATTGATTATAAATCATTGTGATATCATAGCTACTCAAAAATGTTTTGATAAATGCATGAACAGACTAATCAATATTTTCTATTATTACATATGTTACTATAAATAGTAATAAAAGAAATTTGTGCTACTTTCCGCATGCCTTCATTATCCTATTGTTGATAATCGACCTCAGAGCTATTTAGTGTGACTTTACGGGCATCGCAAAATGACAGTCTCGGTATAATTTGCTTTGCTGTTTACACCACTTTTTTTTTTCTGGAAAACACAAGTAAAGCAGTTTGAAATTCGTACATTTTACATATCGTATGTTTTGGTGCTTATATAATTCCCAGTGAATAAAAGTTACGAGGTTTTTTTTCTAGATACTTGATGGTACTCAAAATGCTCCAAGCTTCTTAGAATGTATTGTGAATATTTTAAATTTAAATTTAATTCTATTTTTTTATTGTAGGCTGCTTTGTCAAATTCAGGTAGGTTATATTACCAAAACTTAAATTGTGTTGAATCTTTCAATAATTTGTTTTCAAATAAATAGTGATGTAGAACCTTTGTAACACATATATTTAAACCACGTAAAAATATGTATGTTACGGTGGTTTTAGATATAAAACATCAATTAATAAAGCAATATCTATTTTGTATATACCTTCATCATGTTGCTCAAACAAATTGTAAATAATGTAACAAATTGTACTTTGAATTCAGTTCCTATTCTAGAAAATTTCTTTTTATACTCCCCATATTTAATCGTAGTGCTTCATATTTGAACATAAAATATTTTTGGGATTTCATGTCTAAACAGATAGTGGAATTGACATAGATTCAACAGCATCAGGTGCCTCAAAACTACCATACAAGATACGCTCACCGAGATACCAGACAATGGAAGCAAGAATGGCTTCTTTTAAGAACTTTCCAACACATATACAATTGCCTGTTCAACAGCTTGCAGTTGCGGGGCTTTTCTTCACCGGTAAGTACTGTTTTAATAGCCATAACATAGAAGAGTAACATACCATATTTTAAATATCAAGCTTGGTCAATCATTAAATTTGCGAATCTAACGATCAAGATATACAGTCAAGCCTGAATTAAGCAGCCGACCGAGGGAATGACACAATTTAACTGCTTAAGGCATGGGACATGAGACAAGTCGAAATAAGAACAAAATGTCGGTTTTGGGAAGTTAGCTGACTGGCCGCTTAGGATAAGTTTCTGTTTTATACAGATAGCCGCAAAAGTAGGCTCAACTGAAGCAATTTGAATAATTTGATATAATTGTTGGTAGCAAAATCATTAATACATGTACAATTAAAGCAATGATTTTAATATAAGGTATATTTAGTGTAAGTTGCCGTGATAAATCTTTTTAATTTCGGAAAGAAGAAAAAAAAAGAACTTTCAGTCTTGGTTTTTCAGACATTTCATTCATATTCATTGATTAACAATAAGGTCATTGTGCCCTTATTAGCCTCTATAGGATTAAAAATGTTGATATATTTGTTTCAGAAAGCCGTCTTTAGAAATGCCGTTAAAATCTCTATAAGTCTTATTTATTGTGAAATAGAAACATTTTTCTTTGTTAAGTTCAAATTTATATTTTTAATTACTGCACTACGTTCATTTCCACAGCGTTGCTTTTCGTATTTTGCTATCATATAATGCATTAAAGGTGAGTGGTGACACTAGCGGTTGACATATTTGTGGTATTTTAATCGCACGGAATTTTCACGCAATCATTGATCTGAAATTGATCTGACTAAAACATTTTCGAACAAAGGTGGAAAGAATATCTAGCAATCTACATGAAGTTGAAAATCAACGTTGCGCAAAACTTAAATTAGTTTTGTTACATTCGGGCCGTCTAGTTTTGTCTGCCAATATGATGTTCAATGCGGAAACCATTTGTGCTAGCTGCCTTAAATACTATATACGAACTGATTATAATATGTCTGCTTATTCAGTTTCTAACCATAATTACATAAAATGAGATATTACTGAAATACCATGCTAAATATGTCACACCGGGATGGTATTATGAAATGGAAATGAATTGTACATTTTATGTTAGCTGTATTTAAAGTGTTTTAATTCAAACGATATCTTAAGAGATATGACAAATATAGCGACAATTAACTTCAGCTTCGAGGGCCGCTGAGTCATAAGTGGATATACAAGCTTTTGATAAGAACATGGTTTTCCACATACTACTTAAGTAAAGATAAAATTATTGAGATGCGCAGATAGCCTTGTCAAGTACGTGTCGCGGCCAATATATTAATATACTTATTGGCATTCTATATTATTAAGTACTTTTGAACTCTTGCATTTAGGAAACGGCGATTTATGCCGTTGCTTCACGTGTGACGGTGGTCTCAAAGATTGGAGCACGGGAGATGACCCGATCAAAGAACATGCCACGTACTTTCCTAAATGTGGGTACATAAATCAGCTTAAAGGACTGGATTACATTAGAGCACAGCAACAACGCCGTCCAGATACTCAGCAACAAAATAATGTACGCACATGTGTACATTCAATTTTTGCAATATTTCAAAATGTCATTAATGAACTAAAACAGTACTCTTGAAATATATATCTAGTATAACATTAAAAACTGTGTAATCGTGTAATATCATAAGTCAATCACCTCCACAATTATAAAACCAATAAAATGATACATGTACAAAAACAATTTATCATGTTTGTTTGTTTTTTAAATTAAATAAACGTAATACAGATTATCACATGTTTGACGTCGCGGGAGTGTAATAAAGCCATTAAATAAAAATGATAATACACTAGTGTAATAAAGCTTTGACGTCGACATCGTTTATAGTATATGAGACGTTGGTCAAATTGACTTGTTTATATAGTGAAAGAAAGTATAACTTTTGATGTTTCGACAGGAAAGGCTAACATGTGATAAAAAGAATATTACATTTGTGACTTTCCACATTAAATTTATTAAACTCGTTGAGTAAAATTGATAAAATGCTCGGCAGAGCCTCGCATTTTATTATTTTATTCAACTCGTTTAATAAATTCAATATGAAAAGACATTCATGTAATATAAGAAATAATGATATATTTAACAATTTCTTAGTATTTCTGACTCCTTGCAGGGTGCAGCTGGTGGTAGCACCTTGGCCACTCAACCGACACAGACAGCGGCGAATATTCCACTAGACAAACTAAGTATTAATGACAATGGATGTAAGTAAATTACTAATTTTATTCGTCTAGATAACAAGTGAAATGGGGAAATGGTTTCAGTATGTGTATACGTTCGTGCGTCTGTCCGCGAGTTCATCTGTCCGCCCGTAACGCTTTTGTCGCCGCAGCATACCTGCAAGTTTGTTAAAACTTAACAATCCATGTATTGCTTTCCTTTGGAATTATTCCCCCTAATTAAATGAACTTGTGTGTGGCATATTTCTTTAAGTGCTGAAGACACATATAAAGAATTAAGGAGAAGTGCAGTACTCAAGAGCTATAACTCTACCATTTTATATTTTATCTTGTTTATCTTATTTTAGATATTACACTTTGCCCAGGATAAAACTCCAGAAGTATTAAAAATGAATTTAGCTGTATCTTCACTCAATATCAAAAGTATAAGAATAATGAATTATCTTATTTTGTAAATTATCGCCCTTTATTACATATGCTTGTCCGAAGAAGGGAATTTGTTCAAACTGCATACAAAGATAAAGGACATTAACTTTAACTCCGTCATGCCTTCCTTTGACAGACAGACAGGCATATCTTTATTTACGCCCAATTCAAAGAGAGTACAACATGAGAATTATCTCCATTTATTTAAGTTACACATTACACCCTTGTTTGCTGCAGAACTTTAAAAACTAAGAAAGGGATTCTGCTATAACTTAAAAAAAAATAAATAAAAACAGAGGACAAAAGAAGTGGAGTGTACAAGAACCATTACTCTGTTTTGCTCTATAAATTATGTCCACTTTTAAATCTACCTGCGCTAGGCAGCTGAAGGCAAACACAAAAATCTGCTCCGGTGGGGGCTGGCCATGTCCAGGGTGGAATTTGTTTATACTTCATATTTGATGAATAAATCTTATATAGAAAAAAAACTCTCAGAATGTTTAGTTTTGTCTTTCTCTTTCCATTATAGAACTTTAAAAGACGAAGTGTATAAATAGCCGTATTGTCTTAACTTTATACCAAGTTAAAGAATTTTTGTAACATGACTTCTTTTAATTAATAATTTATTAATTGAATGTACCGAAATAATTTACTGTATAATTGCCGTCGTTAGATTTCCATGTAATCGGTATGTATTTTGCCATTACAGATTCTAGCTTCAACGTTAGCCAGAAAGTCCAAAGCCTTGGATATGCAGAGATAGATGTGATATATGCCAGGGCTGAACTACAGAAAAAAGGTAATTGTGCATGTTTTGGTTCGGGTTTTACGGCGCACACACAGTACAGGTTATATGACGCCAAACAGGAAAAAAAATCAGATATACATCTTATTCATATCAAAGATGGAATGAAACCTTCTTTGCCGGCTGAAATCACAGATATACAGCAAAAACAAGTGTTTAGAGCCTATAAGTCCCCTTTTACGATCATGCATGGGTAAGACATTGATTCCAATTCTTTTCATACACAAGTAATCGTCCAAGAACCACATGTGATATTTCGCATATTTGATACCTACATTTGAGTGGTATACAGATCTAAGAGATACTGAATTTGCAAATGCTAGTTTGCATTTTATTCAAATATATCATTACGGCAAATCTGTAACTGAATCTTGCTTATGATACCACCTCAATTCTAGGAAAAGCATTTCCAACAGCTGAAGACATTCTCAATATTTTGCTTGATATGGAAGAAGAGAAGGCTGGGCATTTTAGACCTGATGTGATACCGCAAACAAGTGACAACGGTTTGTTCATGTTACTGTTTATGACTGTTTAAACGTCCTTTGTGTACATAGCAGCTTATAATTATACTTAAATCAAATTCATTGATTAGATTTATACATATTACTCGTCACGATTTGAAACCATGCTGTTCAATATATCATGTATATCGACTAGTAGGGCAGTCACATAGCACACTATATGTAACGCTGGTCTTGCCATTTGAAGAGGAAATCGTGAGCAGCATCACGTTAACATTCAGAAAGGGAAACGTTTAATGTCATCACTTATTTCGTTTCTGTTTTTATCAATTTTTCAGCCACTCGAATATATAAACAATATTTGTGTATGTAAAATTGTATGTACATTTGTAATACTTACTGTAATATATCAGTCTAATATTAAAATACGTGTGATAATATGATTAATGTCATTTATTTTTACTAGACCTGGAAGCCTTGGCAGAGGAAAATGACAGACTGTCAAAACATGTCTATTGTATGTTGTGTGTCACTGGAGAAGCAGACATTTTATTTTTACCTTGTACCCATCACCGGATTTGCCACGAGTGTGCGTGTGATGTCATATATTGCCCCGTTTGCAATGTTTATATACAGGAAAAAGTCAAGACTTACCGTTCCTAATTAATTGTCTTTTTATTTTTGGTGCCCCTTTCCGTCAGTCTTGTTAATAGCTTTTATTAACATATCTCATCATTGCAATAAATCTTTTAAAGTATATGTTATATGTGAGTATATATAGAAATAAGAACAGATATATGTTATATATATAGCAAAAAGAACAAAGTGAATAAAATAGAAATGTACCTTGCAGAAAAGATGTGAAAATAGTTGCTTGCCTTCATTTTCATTTTAATTACAATTAAAAACATTGATTGTTTCAAGAAAGGTGTGTCCTAGGATAAGGCGAAAATGGAAATAGAACGAAGGACTTCGGACACTTTCTATATGAATTTGCCTACTCCAAGAGTGAAAAATAAACCACTGAGAAATAAGTATTTAATTACATATACCATCAAAATACATATTTGAGATTATTTCTTAAAGTCAAATTTTTCAATTTTTGTTTCATAAAATGGTAATTTTTTGCTCTAAATAGAATTACGTACCCTGTTATATACATATAAATGCTATTTTGCTTTAAACAACATTGTTCCCCCCCCCCCCCCCCCCCCCCCCCCCCCCCGCGTGCATCAAAACCATATTTGGCCAGCATATGTAGATATTAATTATACACATTATCTGTGACTATTGTGTTGATGCAAGGGGTGGAGCAGTACTTTTAAACAAAAATATAACTACAGGGTGTTCCCAAATGTAAAATAACCAATACTTTTTATATTCATTTTTAATAATTTGATAGTCACATATTTTTACTTCTGTTTGTAACTCAAATACTATACAAATGTTTGAAAGGGCACATATAGGCATGTTATACATGTGTAGTAGTGAGAGAAGCAAATACTGTGAATTCATTATTATTCGTTGGGTTAAATTTTCTTCGGCTTATCCTGGTTGTTTGTTGCAGTAGATTGGCAAATGTGTGCTGTAAAATACTAGCAACACACCAGGTAATCTTCTGCATGCCCTCATCGCAACACGCACGCCACTAGCGATGATGTAATTTGTTTTCCATTTTGTTTTTATTATTTTTTGTATTTTTTATATATTTTTCATTTCTTTATTTCTTCATCTTCTTCTGTGCATTTATATTTATTTCTTTTAGACACATACTAAATGTTACACGCATTCATTACTTCATGTTCTTCCTACTGTGAAAACTGAATTGAAGCGGACTAGGCCTAAACACAACAAAAAGGAGGCAATATGTGCACAGCAGTTAATCTGATCCTGACTATAGTCTATCCAACAGAAATAACGCTTGGCATTGATATGCCTGTCATGCATAGGTCAAGAACATTAGCTTCTTGGCAGGTCATATCGGTGACGGTTTCACACACAGTGTGATGCCACGAAAGTGATGTGTCAGGTCGCTTTCCATGCAGATGACATATACAAATACGGCTAGATGCAAAAACGAACTAAACGGTCCAGCCGAGTTTCAGGTGGAATTTTTATGCAGAGACCTGCTTCTACTTTAGCCCTACAGATGACACATTTCGAATATGTTTTGCCCACAACTTCAGCCCTGAATAGACAACATTATCTATAGATGGGTTGTTGTCAGACTTATCCCGATTTAACTTTTTCCGATCTAGCTTGCTTAGGCAAGCCTCAGAAAGAACTGTCATTTCGGATACATTTTTATTACATGTTTAAGCGAAATGAGCCGTGCCATGAGAAAAACAACATAGTGGCTTTGCGACCAGCATGGATCCAGACCAGCCTGAGCATCTGCGCAGTCTGGTGAGGATTCATGCTGTTCGCTTTCAAAGCCTATTGGAATTAGGCAAACCGTTAGTGAACAGCATGGATCCTGACTAGACTGCGCAGATGCGCAGGCTGATCTGGATCCATGCTGGTCGCAATTGCACTATGTTGGTTTTCTCATGGCGCGGCTCAAATATTATCTGTGCCACTGGTACTTATCCCAAGCAAGAACCCACCCTACGGCCTTGATAAGATTACTGCCTTTTCTTAGTATTAATGTTATACAGCACATAAATATCTGCCATCACTTATAACAGAGCTATACAGACATGTACATGTACTTAAATAACTACCTGAACCACTGCAATAAAACTGACCGGTCACTTATACATGTATACCTATTCACACATGTAATGCATCAATAACTTTACATTACGGACAGTATATAGATAAATCAAGTACAGGTTGTTTGCAAAAATATCGTTCTCTTTTTAATTTATTTATAGGATTCTAATCTTAAAATGTTATTTTTTCCTTAAATAAACAGATTTTATCACTTTTTTTTCGACTGGAATTCATATATTTAAAACTTCCGTAAAGTGATGACATTATATTTTTACGGAAATTAAACATTTTATTTTTTCAAGAAAATATACTCTGGCCCACATAAAATAAGAAAAACATCTTGATAGGAACAGATACAAATCAGTTTCTGCTGTAATAAATTAACTAATACATTGGTTTATCATTGACTCGAATCGATTTGGGTATTGTTCAAATACTTAATGAGAAATTTGCATTTAAAATGTAGGCTAGAAGCATATGATAGTGTCCGAAGTCCTTTGTGTTTTTATTTCGTGTGTTGAGTAGTATGTAGAGGAATTTTGACAATTTTAGAATGTTCGTTTATTGTTTTCGTATGTAAAGCCATTTCTGTCGCTTATACGAGCAAAGTGCTTATAATAAAGGGATCATTAAATCGTCCAGTTCATAATTTCTTTCTATAAACACAAAGCCAATTTCAACTTAAATTAAACATCTCGGGAATGTTCCTCGTGTGGTTCTCATTCAACATCCTTCAACTCTAAGTACTTCATGCAAATTCTAAATGCCGTAATAATTAAAAGATGAACCATAAAAGTGTTTTTCCTCAAAACCCGCTGGCCCTTAGGTGACCCTCTACCAAATTCCTTCAAATTATGATTTGTTAAAACACATGTCATTTATGGCCGTATTGAAAACTGTAAAAACTCAAAAACATTTTAAAATAACAAAATTGACCCTCCATCAAATTCCTACAAGCCATGTTGATTTGTCAATAAAAGCCTGGCTACCTTGTGGTGGGGCTAGTTTTCTCTGTATGGAAAACTTTGATTATCTTCTCTGGAACCGCTGGTCTGATTTTTAAATAACTGCATGTGGGTGATCGCCTACCACATTCCTTTAGGCCGTTCTGTTTTGTTTAAAAATAGCTGGAAATGGGGCTGATACTTTACATGTGGCTCCAAAGTAAAATTTGATGTTATTTAATTGTTCAAGCCACTTATGAAACTCAGATGAGCGATCTAATGTCAACATGGCTCTCTTGTGCCATTTCTTTATCATCTTTTACTATATCTGAAGAGGGGTTAATCAAGAATAATACCATCACTCTTAGTTAATTTGTTAGGTAAGAATTTAATACATAGAAGATATTTGTTTGTTTCAGTTTAAGATCGGAGTGAACTTCATATGCAATATTTTCAGGAGTGGCGCAGTCACGAGTGAAAATGTGAATAGTGATGTTTACAGGTGAAATCACGATCTACACCGAAACAAACACATTTTATGCAATTTAATGAATTTAAACATTTTTTAGCAGTATTTAACTCAAAGTCATGAAATTAAAATGTTTAAATGACTTTATAACACTCGTTGGTTCATGAGATTTATTGATGTCTTTATTAAGAAAACAATTATCTACATTTTCTTTTAACAAGTTAGTGTTTTCTCAATGTTGTTTTTGAATTAAATGTATTTGAACGCATACCAGTATGTTAGTATCTGGATATTTTATACTTTTTTGTTGTTGCAAAGATTTCTTATTACAGACAGATTACAGACAGTGTAAACACGCTATATAAAATTATCATAACAATGTAATTTTGTTTTTGTGTGAAATGACTTGTGCTTAATAAATGTTTTCTGAATATTTCAACGCATATAGTTTTGTGTTTTTTAAGATAGGAAGCAGTTTGTTCCTCCTGGGATGGTTTAGGCAAAGGATAACTATCCCGACTTCTCTTGAAAAATTCCGTGGTTCTTTTCAATGATTAAAGCTCGAGGGAATTTTCCTCTATAGATTGATATACTGAAGCGGATAAATTTTAAGAACACTTTTGAAACATGTTTTTCTATGACATATAGACGCAGTAAGGTCTCTTAGTATACTTTAGATGCACTGAAGTATTGCGGCATATTGGGGTATTTTAGAATCATAGAATCTTCCAGCAGCAAACAAATAGAACAAAGTCATGAATTCCAAGGCTGGTAGAATAATGCTGGTTAGAACAATACTTAAAGATAGACTGAACAATGTCAGGAGAGTGAGAAATTCTTTCTCATGAAGCAGGATATAAATATGTATCCCAGGGATGTGCCTACGGTTATTATATCTTGAGCAATGCAATCAATCCAATCGCTAAGGTGACTAAGTCTTTGACTAGCAGAGAAACTAGGTTGTATGTCCCTTGTTAGACAAAAGAGTTGGTGAGAACAACTATATATCTCATATAAAATTTTCCACTAATGATCCGTGTACCAATGATTGTGAGCAATGATTTCAGGGATCAGGCAAATCGCTCAATGCTACAAAAATTAACAGCATACATCAAACGATGTTCAGCTTAACATCCCTCCTATAAGTTGGAACTACTACTTGACTGGTCTGCTTGTTAAGTTGAAATTCCTGTCAGTCGATATCTTTGAATCTAAATCACACCGAGTCCATCGCATAGATGTTTAGCCTAGGTATCTGCAACTGACTCCTTGATGCCGAGTTCATACATGCTATCGTTTTAACCGCAATGTCTTTTTTTATATACTTAAATAACGTAGAACCTCGTCAACCTATATGCTGGAAGAATAGTTTTAGCAAACTATGTATGGTAACTTCTAATCTTTGTCTCAGTTTCCCGATGCTCAGCTAATATATGCTATCATTCGACTACAATAAATATATAACCAATATGCCTTGACATTATTTCGTCAATAATGCTAAAAAATAAAAAAGTAAGTGTAGATTTCCCGGAAGCACAGAGCATCCCCAACCACGCCTAACGCATTGCAAAGTAGACTCACAATAAAAAGAAGCTAAAACGGAAAAATATATTGTAGACGAGTTGCTTAAAAATGCAACAAGTACATTTTAATTATATGTAAATACAGAAAGGGGGCGATGTGTGTGTGTGTGGGAGGGGGGGGGGGGGGGGTGTGGACGGTTGGTAAGGGCGGGTGTTAGAGGGAAGTAAAAAAAAAAACTCGTTTGTATATGAGCTGAAAATATCCTTTGTCTTAGTAGCTGTAACATTTTTCTGTCTCAACTGACCGACTTTCAACTTGTATATTCTTTCGTCTCCAGCATTCGACAATCATAAACTAACTAACTTCTGTGGGCTGGCCTTGTAGAAAAACTCATTATCTAGATAAAATACCGCAACTCATTTGAGCCCGCCCGCTTAGCTCAGTAGGTAAGAGCGTTGGTCTACGGATCGCAGGGTCGCGAGTTCGATCCTCGGACGGGGCGTATGTTCTCCGTGACTATTTGATAAACGACATTGTGTCTGAAATCATTAGTCCTCCACCTCTGATTCATGTGGGGAAGTTGGCAGTTACTTGCGGAGAACAGGTTTGTACTGGTACAGAATCCAGGAACACTGGTTAGGCTAACTGCCCGCCGTTACATGACTGAAATACTGTTGAAAAATGGCGTTAAACCCAAAACAAACAAACAAAAAGCAACTCATTTGTTGTGTCTCTGAAGCTCGAAGTATTCTTTTGAATTTATCCGTTCTGAGAGAAGCTTCCTACGTACATGTAACAAGGTACTGAGAACGTATTTGTTGAACCCCGATGTGTCAATATCAACTGCGGGATATCGAATCTCTTGTCTGACTATTTGTTTCTTTGTAAGCTTATTTTTAGCCGCCAGCAGAAATCTCTATTGACGAATCCTCGTAATGTTAATTGATAGATAGCGTTTCACGTATAAACACCCCTACACGGGACTCATCCCACTGTTAGTAAAGTCAGACATGGCTACCTTTGGACGAAGGCTCCCGTTCTAACCAACGGCTCTGTTTGTTTTTTGTAAGGTTATTTACAGTCGCCAACGATGATTCATATAGGCGGCTCCCACTTAAGACTCATTTAGTGGGAGGATAGTGTAAGATCGGTTCTCTGGTTATTTAGCGTGTCAGGTGTTATGTACCCTAACTAGGAACTCATACTCAAATATTAGTATTTTTAGTTGGAGGACCGGTGGCTTGAATTTCGCAGTCAGACCGTTTAACCACCAACCACTGCGTCCGCAGTAACCGAATTCTCTGTCAGCTGCCCACATTTTTATAAACATTAGCACTCCTATACTATTTAGATATATGCACTCTGACTGGCGTTATTAAAAGAAAGCGTTTCCGATTGGACTGAACTCGTATATAGTATTTTAGCACGAGTTCCTGCTTTAACGATTGACTTGTTCCTTTTAAACATTATAGAAGTCGCACTGCGTAATACTTGGACCAAATTATAAGGGACTGACCATTTGAACTTCTAAAGGAATAGGATCTGGGATTTTTATGAAACCAAAATTGTTTTGTTTGCTTTCTATGCAAGTCAGTTTTTGTTCCCTAACTTAAAAGGTCAGCATATTTTTTCCAGAGTGAATCAAAGCTATTTCCTTATCAAAAATATTTGAAACTAATGTTTTGATAAAACACTGGTTAACCCTAATCATAGTTCTTTATTTTGACCAACGCCATATACTCCTATAAGCAAATTGGTTAAGATCTGTTATTAATGTACATATATAATAATTATATGATTGACATCTTAAAGATAAATAAGCCACCAGGGGCACAGTCATCCAAAATGGCTGTTCAGGGACAAATAAGGGGAGTGCGGAAGCAAGCTTCGCCAGGAAAAAAATGAAGTTGAAGTGAACAGCCGTGGTGCATGTTGATGTATATTTGGAGATGTATTTTTCCCTATTGGAGTATAGATACTAAATTAAACCTGTGAAATCATGCGCATCTGGACCTAATAATGATTTTTATCATAAAGAGTTTAATGTTATATATTAAAAATTTTGTACATATCATTTTTTACATTTTTGTGTCTATGTTTTTGATGGCTGTTTTCAATAAAATGGTCATATTATTATAACATTGTAACATTTCCATGAGATTGGGGTACGGGGATCCTCCCTAGGAAATTTGTGAATGCCAACTCCTTAGTTCTAAAGGATTTCGACACCGAAAATATGGTTGTTGGTTACTCTACTTTAAAGTTATATAATGACAAATGTGGTCTTAGACAAGAACCAAAGAGCACAGCAACTGTTATAAATACATGAAGTTGTGTTAAAATGTATGACTATACGGTAGTGGATGGTGAGTTTTTGAATTGTTTTAAGAGTCCTAAATATGTGACCTGTTTCGTTGAAAACCAATGTAGAAAGAAAGACCCCGGGTGCTTTTCTGATGACGTATACAATGATGACGTCAAAACTAGCCAACATGCCCGGTGGAGTTGTCTCAAATATAAAGTCCTGTATTTAAAGTTTAAAGTTTCAAATTTATTAGCATAATCAGCAAAAATCGATTTGCCTTGGTGCATTTACAAATAATAAGCAAGAAATATAGCAAAGACAATAAGCACAGCAATATTATAATCTTAAGCGAGACAACTCAATACGAAGTGAATCATTTTCAATTGTATCAAGGTAATGTTCGTAACCTAATGTACTTCTAAATTTCTTGTAATAGTCTAATTTAGAGCCATTATTAAGTGAACCATTCCAGCCCTGTATAAATTGATCTCTTACTCTTCTTTTAATCATAGGAAAATAATCAAAATTTTAATGAAATTATTCAAAAGATGTTATTTCAGGTTATGGATACATTCTAGATACAAATTACTCTACCAGGCATCACAGACTGCAAAATTTCGGGATTGTATGATAACGAGTTCTCATGAATCAGGTAAATGTCATTTAAAAGATTTATTTGAACATTTTGCTTTTATTTTTTTATTTAAAAATCAGGATTTTTGTTAACTGCCTGTTGTTTATCGGTCGCTTTGCTAGAAATAATTGACTCATGTTTCGTTATAACTTTATTTTTCAATGAAGGTTTCTGCGTATTCATCTGTCAAAAAATGGGATATCATCTTACACGAAGCTCATTTAATAGTATTTTAAACAACAGGTAAAATTGTAATGCGTTGTGAGTGCAAGTTTAAATGCCAAACCTTATATGATAATCTCGGAAATTGCCAGACTCCAAAGTTCGTTATCATGGCCTTCGCAACATTAATATTTTCCGTTGCCGCTGAAAGCACCTTTAGCGTCCTTATAATACAATTAACACCTATTAACCCCTTAGCAAAACGGTAAGCTGTATTTAATTTTACAGCAGAATATTCATTAACATGTTTTATTTCATTATGTATATTTTTTATCATAAATGCAATTGTATTACAATTTTTTTTGACAGTTTTCATTAATAATCACTATGCATCCGAACTAAAATACTGCAACATGCGACCTCAGCAATCTGGAAGGACAAAGACATACACTGTGAATTTCACCATTTGACTTAATTAGAAAACATGTGCAACTGAAATATGGATAAAATGCTTTGTTTTGATTAACAAATACTAATTACAACACATTAAGAGTAGTTTCTAAATTAGTGTAGAGATTTCGAAAGCATTGTACTTAATTATTTGACATGGTTCCTAGTAGCTTTTCTAGTACATATCTTATGCATATACATGCACATTTTATATAAATTACCGATTGGTTTGTTAATTAATTGTATCCAATTATAAACTGTATTTATGTGTGATCACGAAAACTTACCATATTTATATACAATGTATATATTTATATATAAGGTTATAGTCTACATATTTCCCGTTTAAACTTAATTTCTATTTAAAAATTCATTTATGATTATAACTATCTTTGAATCGTAAATAATAAAGCAAATATTAAATTTGAGTACAATTTACAATATACTGAAATTGGGAAACTTAAGTTAATGGTTTAGTATATCAAGATTTTGTGACGTTTTACATTGAAGTTATAGGGCATCTCGCATGTGCAAAGATCAATTCTAAAAACTGGACTGGTAACGTATGTGCTTTTAAACTTTCAAAAATATTATTTCTGTTTTACCTCTTCCGTAACAGGATTTTAATATGAGTTTTTTGCAGTTTTAACTGCAAACATTGATTTTGATAGTGTATTTGCTTTTCAAAGTGCGATTTTTTGTTGCAATTTACAATTTATAACCTCACCATCAACACTAATTTGTTACTTTCCATATTAGGTAAAATGCTGAAAATGATAAGTATTTTGGATATATATTATTAAACAATATCCTATGAAAACTGCGTTTCGGTCATAAAATGAACTCGTCGATTTGTAAAACAATACAAGATATTTAGGTGTATATATATCATAATTTGTTTTTGTATCAATATAAAGAAATTCATGAGCAGTGTGAAATCAAATTATAGCACATAGTAATATTTTCGTACTTGACCGACAGTAAAGGTTAACAAGAATATCTAAGTTGCAGAACCTGCTAACAATATTTTACATGAAAAAGTACATTTAATTTTGTTTTCACAAGACAGGGTGTTACTGGTTGTGCCGAAAACTAAAACTGTGATGTGTATGGCAATCGGAGCTTTCCGCTTACTGCTCACTGCTCTAAGCTATGAACTCTCTTCCCGTAACCCACTTCTGTGTACAATATTACCAAACTGACTAACATATATTTTTTTCTTTTCATCTCACGCATAGAACAGTATTTTTATCATAAGGTCACTTAATTTTTTTTAAAGATGTAAAATATTAAGTTTGTTTACTTTTGTTTAATCTATATGTTTTACATTCATGTTTCACGGTAATGGAAAATGGCATCTTTTATAAGTGTTTAATTTGTAATTGTATTTTTGAAATGTATTCTGTAAAACACTTTTGAACGTGTGCATGTGCATGAAAAGGTTGCTAAATAAATGTGGTATAATAATAACAATATAGTAATAATAACAAGCAAATTCGATGAATTGGTATCCCCCGGCGAAAGGGTTTGTGGTGAGGAATGGCAAAAAAATATATCCGGTAAAAAGTTAAGGTTGTTAATAAGAAGCAAATAATTTCATTAGTCAAAAACAATTTAACAGAAAACAAATGTTTAATTAAAGATTACATAATAAATTATGATACTTTGATCCTGACTAAAGAATTTATTTTGAATGGGATTTTGCTTACTGTAATAAGCTTACTTTTAAATTAAAAGCAGTTAATTGAATATGAGCTTGAAGTTTAACTGGGAAAGAAATATGTCTTTGAGTGGTTTGGCACCAGGTGTTGTTGTTTAACAAGTTTCATTTAAAAAAAAAAGATGTCCTTATGAGAACACTGGAAGATATCTTAAGTATGACTGAGGGCAAGGCTTGTTTCAGTCACAATAACATGTTGAAGGTTTGAACATTAAAAAAAAGGAATGGAAATATTAATATGTATATATATTTATTTTTTAAGGTGTGGGGGTCCGGGGAACGGGAGAGGAAACAAAATTTCACATTTGATTATAAATATTGATGGAAAATTAAAAATGAAAAAACAAGAGGGTCATGATGACCCTGGATCGCTCACCAGAGTAATATGAGCTACATGTTTTAGTGTCAAACTGATGTTTTTAGAATTTTTGGAAGATTTTTCCCATGTACAATCAAGTAACCACTGGGGCTGGGGCCCAATTTACCCGGGGGTCATGATTTGAACAAAGTTTGTAGAAGTCTACTAGGAAATTTTTACTATCAAATATCTAAGATCTAGGCCCTTTTGGTTTATTTTTAGCAAATTTATTAAGATTTCCTATGTACAATCAAGTAACCCCTAGGGCTGGGTCAATTTGACCCTGGGGGGGGTCAAGATTTGAACCAATTTTGTAGAGGTCCACTAGGCAATGCTACATGTCAAATATCTAAGCTCTAGGCCTTCTGGTTTATTTAAGAACATTTTGAAGATTTTTCCGATGAACAATCAAGTAACCCCTCAGCGGCAATATACCCCGGGGCATGATTTGAACAACGTTTGTATGAAGTCAGCGAGGAATGTTAACATATCAAATATCTAAGATCTACTTCTGGTTTTTTTTACAAAATTTAAGAAGAATTTCCCTATGTACAATCAAGTACCCCTGGCTGGTCAAGTTGACCTGGGGGTCAAGATTTGAACCAATTTTGTGAGTCCACGAGGCACTGCTACATGTCAAATATCTAAGCTATAGCCTTCTGGTTTATTTTAGAAAATTTTGAAGATTTTTCATGTACAATCAAGTAACCCCCATTGGCGGGTCCATTTTGACCCGGGGTCATATGTGAACTAATTTTGTAGATCTAGTAGCAAGGCTACATGTCAAATATCTAAGATCTAGGCCTATCTAATTTAATTTTTTAGAAATTTTTGAAGATTTTCCTATTAAACACAAGTGACCCCTGAGCGGGTCAATTTTGACCAGTTCAGAATTTGAATAAATTTTGTAGAGGTCCACTAGCCCATGCAACATGAGAAATATCTAACTCTAGGCCTTCTGTTTATTTTTAAGGAAATTTTTAATGATTTCCTAAGTTACTCAGTGACCCTGGGCGGGTCAATTTGACCCCAGGGTCCATGATTGAATAAAGTTTTAGAGTCCACTAGGCAATGCTACATGTAAAATAACTTAAGCTCTACCTTCGGGTTTATTTTTAAAAATTTTGAAGATTTTCTATGCACAATGAAAGTAACCCCGATGGCGGGTCCATTTTGACCCCTGGGAATAGTGGGGATATAATTTTGTAAAACAATTGCAATCAAGGTCAAATACCAAATCTAGCAATCGTTTATTTTTAGAATTTTTTGTAGATTATTCCTTGGAAAATCAAGTGACCCCTAAAGCGGTCAATTTGACCCCCCGGGGTCATGATTTTGAACCAATTTTGTAGAGGTCCACTAGCAATGCTACATGAAAATATATTCGCTCTAGCCTTCTGATTATTTTTAGCAAATTTTTGAAGATTTTTCCTATGAAAATCAAGTGACCCCTGGGAGCGGGTCAATTTTGATCCAGGTCATGATTTTGAACAAATTTTTAGAGTCCACTAGGCAATGCTACATGTGAAATATCTAACTCTAGCTCTTCTGATTTATTTTTTAGAAAATTTTTTAATATTTTCCTATGTAAAATCAAGTGACCCATGGGGCGGGTCAATTTGACCCCGGTCCATGATTTGAACAACGTAGTAAGGTCCACTAGCATCATACAATTTCAAATATCTAACTCTAAGGCTTCAGGTTTTTCAGAAGAAATTTTTAAAAGATTTCCTATGTAAAATCAGTGACCCTGCGGGTCAACTGACCCCGGGTCTCCCCGGTGACCAAGGCAATTGGCGACCATGAGGGTGCGCAACTCACATGTTATAATAAATGTTTTCACATAAAAAAACAAAAAAAAAAAAAAAAAAAAAAAGAAAAGACTGAACGAATTTTTGTTCTTAATGAAATTGTGCCAAAATGCAAGTTTGTTAGTACAAATATGTGGATTTTTTAGACAATTAAAGGGCAATAACTCTGCAGTTACAAAAGAAATCCACACGAATTGTGTGTGCACAATCACTTTATATGCTCAAATTCTTTAAATTTCTAGTCAAGGCAAATATATAAAAAGTTATGATGCAAGCAATTGCCCTATGTATAGTACCATATAGTTAACACTAGAAACTTCTAAGGGCCATAACCTGGTGTTACTTGGCAATCTGACTGAAACTTGACGGGCCGCAAGAACTCCAAAAAAAAAAATATGTGAACACGTATATGAAGTTTTAAATAAATACTCCCACCAGTCCTAGATAAGGCTCCGGACGACGGACGGAAGGACGATGACGGACGGACGGAAAGACGGACGACGACGACAACGCCAACCACTATATCCTCCACTTTCGGCGGGATAATAATGTCGAAAGGTCGCTCAGTAAGGCCGTTTTGGTGGTTTAAAATGAAAATTATGCTATAACTGGACTTCTAAATGGATAATTTCAATTCGATTAAACTCAAAAAAAAAAAAAAAAATAAAAAAAAAAAAAAAAAAAAAAAAAAAAAAAAAAAAAAAAAAAAAAATTTAAGTTTCAAGCACTCCCAACTTTAAACATATATTAAGTCACGGTATGCAAATACCTCTTGATTAAAACGGCTATACTATGCGACAAAGGCGTGAAAATGACTACTAATCAAGAAGTGAGCTATACCAACAGACACTGCAACTATAGGGTAAAACTTGAGGCTAACGATGGCTCGTTTTCCGAGTACACAGATAACTCGGTTTTTTTCTCTCATTAAAAACGGTCAAAATCAAACGCACCGTCTTCCGTGGAGGTTAATTTCAATGTTCAAGACATTAGACGCGCAAACGCAAGTATCCCAGAAAAATATTCCCGATAAAAAGAACAAGGGACAAATTTAGTACCCGTGATTTCAAATAAGATCAAACACTTGTGAAAAGAACGTGAATGGTGTGCATTCACGCTTTAAAAAACCAGTAACATCAGAACTTAAAATAGGTTGCAAAATTTATGCAAACAGTGAAAAAGAAGGTTAAAATGGGCACCTGATACATATTAAACAACCTAATCGGGATATTAAAGTGACCTAAGCCGTTTTAAGAAATAAAATTAATGACCAAAAATTGAAAAAAAATCGGAATTCCTCCCCATAACAACTGATTACTATATGTACAGTAGAATCTGATACTGATAGCTAATGAATAATAAACAATTCCACATGTCTTTACAAAAAGATATGTCCCTTTTTTTTGAATATAAACAAATTAATTAAAAATTAAAAAAGTAAGACAGCCATGCTTTTAAAAACTATTTCAATTTATTGTCCCAAACAGGTAAATTCACCCTATTGTTAAAATACCTATAAGTATAATCCAGTAAACTGCATTTAGTTTTGGAGATAGTAACTGCATGCAAAACTTAACCAAAGTTTTTATGTTCAAAAGGGACAAAATTGGACCAAAATGAATGTCTGAGTTTATGGGCTTGGTGCCATCAACCTACTAGTAGTTCTATAACCCCGAAGGAACATGTGAATTTACAATTTAATATCTGCATTTGTCTGCAAGATGTATCTTGCACGCAAAACTTTAACCAGAATGTTCTAAGTCTAAAAGGGCATAATTTGACCCAGAAAACGTGTCATAGTTATGGGACTTGACCCAGTGAGTTGGTAATAATCCAAAAAATAAAAAAAGTTTCATCTATTATCTTTTAAGTAATAGCTGTATGTACTTGCACGCAAAACTTTACCAGATTTTCCAATTCCAAAGGACAATATGCAGGTCAGAGTTGTTGACTTGATGCCACACCCTAGTTTTATAACCCGAAGACACAGTGAATTTAAATTCAATATCTCATTAGTTTTTTGGAGAAAAACTGCATGTAAAACTTAAACCAGGATTTTTGTACGTCCAAAAGGGACATAATTTGCCCACACTACAGGGTCAGAGTTAATGGAAACTTGATCCGACAGTGAGCTGTATTGAATTTTGATCTAGAAAAAGAAAAATAATAAGTTTTCAATCTATATTCATTTTAGAATACTGTATTACTTTCCACGCAAAACTTTAACCAGGATTTCTAAGTCCAAAAAGGCATAATTTGCCAAAACAGTCAATTAGGGACTTGATTTATATCACTAGTTTTTATAACTCAAGACCCATGTAAGTTTCAATTCAATATCTGCATTATTTTTGAATAGTAACTGCTTAAAATATTAAACCAGGAATGAATATCTATGTCCAAAACGGCATAAATTGCTCAAAATACATGTCAGAGTTATGGAACTTGACCTAGTGAGTGGGTAATATACCTAAAAAATAAAAATAAGTGCAAAGCTATATGCCTTAAAATAGAAGCTGTATATGTACTTGCATGCAAAACTTTAACCAAGTGTGACGCCGACGCTGACCAGGGTGAGGTAGAATAGCTGAATAGTAATCAAGAGAAGTAATGTAAAATGGGAAACATATAGAAACACCGAAAGGGTAAAAAACACAAACCTTTAAACAGGATAAAATGCAACTAAAGCAACGGACCTGAGTTAGGGAGACCTGTGAAATGTAGGTCATTTTATCACAGTGAATAAGTGTGTGAAGTTTTCATTCCAATTCACAAGTATTACTGAGATACCATCTAACATACAAAACCTTAACCAGATCGGGACCCGACCGTCCAGACGCCGACCCGACTCATGGGTGATCCAATAGCTCTACTATTCATGAATAGTCCGAGCTAAAAAACCTTCAGACATTCATTACTGATAAAAAAAAAACTGGAAATAATAGACCACAACACTTGAATCAGGCGGCAGTTTGGAATTCGTTAGATTCAAAACATATCACCATCCAAATCATACAAGAGACATTGGAAATACGACACAAAACGCGGTAAAGTCAAGTAGCACTAAGAATACGTTTAGAAAGGGTGGAAACGAACGAAGTTAAAAAGCTTCTAAGAGTTTTAACTAGTGATAAAATCTCCAAGGAAAATAATGCTGCATGCCAAATGCTTTCCAACAACTACATTAACACCAGCTTCATCATCAAATTTATTAAGACTTACTGAAATAAAAAAAGAGGTTCAAAAAGAAACAGATACAATGCCCGAGAATTTGTTCTGAAGGATCTTGCTTTTATCAATCGAAGACCGTTTCTGTGGTTATTTAAAAATTGTGTTAGTGTTAAAGCCTGGACATTTCGGGACGTCCAAGCAGCAGATGTATGTGAGAATATGGAGAGAGAACTCGGTCAAATTTTCAATATAATGCACGTCTCACCCGCGATCATACAAACCCAAAATCAATAATCTGCGCTCTCCCTAAACAGAGTGGTAAAAAACAGTAGCAAAAATAAAGTGAAACTGAATCAAACAATTCAAACATTAATCCCAGCGCCGATGCAGTGAAAATAGTCGAGCCAAAAGTCTGATTCGCCACATGACCAACCATGTAGAACATCTTGTATACATACAGAAAACCGATTAAAGACCCACCACACCTAGTGACCTACTTTTTTCTCCCACAAAAACTTCATGAAAATCATTTATGATACAGGTAATACAGCAATACTACAATTATTTCAGGTGGACACTTACCCATCTATAAATGTTTTTTCACAATTTATCGCGAACCTATTGCAATCAATCTCTTCTCAGCAAAGTTTTTAAAGATACAGATGAATAACTGTCTTACACGTAGAACAAAAAGTGATAAAAAGCTAACTAAATGCACTGATTTATGTACCTTTTACTACATTCATTCAACAAAATGTTAAACAGTATACAGGACTCTTGCAAGATAGATGTCAACTGGTCATTTTTTAACTAAATTCTCATATTTTTCATGCAAATCATGTATAATTACCATCATGGAAATACAAAAGAATTCAGTTATTGTGGGGGTTGCCACTTTACCCCAACCACACCTAGTGACCTACTCACCCCAACACCCACCCCCCACCTCACATGAAATTTCTTGCAAATCATTGTGATCATACTTGATAATACAACTACAAGATGAAAGGTACACTTTAGGTCTCCCTGAATAATGTGTTTTCTATTCAAACTTCATCAGCAAAAATATTCAGTCATCTCTTTAACAGTATAGTCAAAGTTAAAACCATAAATATAATAACTATCGTTATAGTGAAAAAAAACACAAGTGTGGTCTAAAACTCACCTCAATACCATAAAGTACGTGAACTACCTACATTAATTCAGTTTATATTGAGACAATTTATAATTATATCACTGTCAATTTGTAACAAATACTTGTTATTTCTTTTTTTATACAAAGCATTATAATTACCATCATGGAAAGGCAAAGAATAACATTTATTTTGAGTCGCGTTCTTATTGTAGACAAACACTGCATCATGTCAGCAAGCAAAAATATTTGCGCAAAGTCGACTAAGTAACAATTTACAAAAATCTACTTTAAAAACAATAATGATATTTAAAAATATGAAATTTGTTTTTTTAAGGAAAATGTTCATTGAAACTACCAAATAGAGAACTAAGAGTATCATTTCAGTTCATATATATTATTTTCATGCCCAGTTTGTTTAAATTACCTACAAAAGGTTCATAAGGTTTCAGACTCTTACCTGCTTTCCGCTCCCTGTGTCGGTGCGTACTACCTTCTGACGTAAATATGGAAACAACACCTACACGTTCACAATAGGACCGACCTACATCCAGTAGGAACTATCGTCATACGAAATTCCTATGGAATCGTCTCAAGCAGCCGACAGTGTATGCCTATGCCTATTGGATAAACGCGTGGTACGACCTCTTACTCTGAATTCACGACAAGAAATTCTTACCAAATAGGTGAGTTTACCGTTATCTGAAACAACGTAACAATTAAAGTTTCAAATGAAAAATAGCTACACGAGCATCTTCAAAAAAGTAATGTACCGCAATTTTTCAAAACACGATCCTTTGTCCTATAGTTAAGTAGCGTACATCAAATAAATTGAAAATCGATATGTGTTTACAATAAAAAACAACACGAAAATACTAATGTTTATGAAGTATGAAAATAATAAATTTGTGTTATCTGTTCACACATAATTTACATGTATATATAGGATTATGTATAGGTTTACCTGGCTACCTGTGGTCAGTAATGCATGTACAAACAACATTTTAAATTAAATTTACATTGGGTTGTCTTTTTGTGTCTAATGCAATAACCAGGAACAATTTCGACAAAAATCCGTAGGAGTTTGCAGTATACATATAGTACTATGAAATTAACTAAATTTTGTCTTTGTAATATTTTTTATATTGGAGTTTCTACTGCACATAAAATTTCAATATTTTGGGGTAAATTTTCGGTCTAAACGAGACTCAAATATTTTACAAGCGGCATATGTACTATAAATCATCATAATATGCTTCTTATGTTGATGATAATTTTACCAGCTGTTAAGGCTTTAGTGCAATTTTCAAGAGAAAAATACTCGGTCTGAAAATATGAACTGATACTGAGTTGTGACTGTGGCGATGCCTTAAATAAAACATCCACACACTTGCAAAAGCATTTGTTCAACATATGTACTGTTATACAATTAATAATTACTGAAATACTAGCCGTTCAATAGTCAAAACTATTTCCTGAGGTGCGAAGAGGGTTTCGCATGTTTGTTGGAAGCAGTGGTCTCCCTTTGGTTACATCATTTTCTGGCATCTAGGAAAACACTGTTAACAAAACACCTGCATGGAATCAATCACTACAAGAAAGTTTATAAGTTTCATAGGGCTCAGGGCTGCTTACCTGGCCTGTCAAAACCCTGTGTCTATGTGCGCTACCTTTTGAACGCTAAGAATGAAAACAATGCCAATTTGAAAAACAGGAAATTTGTTTTTTAATAAAATGTCATTGAAATATTCACAATAGAGAACTAAGAGGTATAGATAGTATTTCAGGCCAGTATACTGTGTCTATGTCCGCTACCTTTTGAACGCTAAGAATGAAAACAATACCTACCTTTTACATTTCTATGGATCGTCTCACGCAGGCGACAGTGTACGCCTGTGTGGATGCAGTCGAGTGGGTTACGAACTCGTAATCTGATTTCGCGGCCAGAGTTCTGTGAACAGGTGATGGCTCCCTTTTATATTTACCATTACTGTATCTGAAACAAACATAACAAGTAATGTACAAAATAAAAAAATAGCAACACGTGCAATATGTCAAAAAGGTAAATGGCGCGGTGCGAGTTTTCAGAATCAATAATTTAGTAGTGTTACATCAATAAATAAATTGAATATCGATAAAGTGTTTACAACACGGAAATACAAATGTCTATAAAGTGTGAAAATAATAAATACCTGATAATATATTTCCAATTTAATTGGTTATACTAAGAATTTAAAGAGATCCCTACAAAAATGGCGTTTTTTTAGTTTTGTCTGTTTCCCTCTTTTCAAAACGTTATGTATACCTGTAACCTGAAAGGTGATAGGATAGAAAAAGTCACGTGAGAAAGACCATACAGGTAAACTTCCGGAGGGATATGGAACGCTGGTATGGACATAAATCGAGGAAAATTAAATAAAATATCCACAGTGTTTCAAAAGCATTTGTTCAATGTATGTACTGTTATACAATATATACTTATTAAAATACAGGCCGTTCAATAGTTTTCAATAGTCAAAACTATTTCCTGAGACACAAAGAGGTCAGTGGTTTATCCCCAGAAAGAGGGTTTCGTGTGTATCTGTCTACACCGTGCACGTTAAAAGACTAGACTGCCTGTTCGCAAACAGCTAGGCTAATGTAACTAAATAGGATTTTTATCTCTCTGTCACAGTCTAGGGGCTATTTCTCGCTCAGCCCCTCTGCAACTCTGGTCAGATCTCTCAGTGTTTATACTAAATCTGGTAAAACATAAGTATCATAAAGGTTTTATTACATGATATGAAAAACATTTTAAAACGATAGTTTTTTGTTTGTTTGTTTCTTTTCTTTTTTTTTTTTCATACTATAGACAGGTCATTAACACAAACTATAGACCGGTTATCTACATAAAGAATTTTGTAATAATTACAATTGTCAGGAGGTAGCAGCATGCACAAGAATCTCTTTCAAAGTGGCTTCCTCACAAAAGCGATGATTCTACACCACAAGAGAGGGTTCAAATCAAACAGCGGTGAGGGACAAGTGATTCGAAGTCAGCGACCATAACCACTTGCCCACAGAGGCCCAACAATTTCCAAAAAAATATTGAATTAAAGCTAACAATAACTTTCCTGACGGCGAGATCGAGACTGCGGACTGTATGATCATTTCATAGTCTGTATTGAGACACATGATTGATAGTAATGCCTAAATTACCGTGTGTTTATTTCAGTTTTGTGGGGACAGACATAGCTGTGAAGTTGTGAAAGTGATGGAGTGTTACTGTTTTGAAATATGGGCACAGTTGTCCGATTATATCTGCTCCTTTTACTCACGGAAATAATAGAGCCACGCCATGAGAAAACCAACATTGTGCCTTTGCGACAAGCATGGATACAGACCAGCCTGCGCATCCGCGCAGTCTGGTCAGGATCCATGCTGTTCGCTTTCAAAACCTATTACAATTAGAGAGACTGTTAGCGGACAGCATGGATCCGCGCATTCTGGTCTGGATCCATGCTGGTCGCAAAGCCACTATGTTGGTTTTCTCATGGCGCGGCTCAATAAACGATAATACTGTTCTCTTAAGATGGACATAAATTGCTTCTTTCGCAAATCAATTAGGTGAAAGAGACGTATATATGGCAATTTTCAGTATATATTAGGAATTCACTATTGACCTTGGTTTCCTATCTACAACAATCACAAGTTTGGTTAGATTATGCAGCAATCAAAACTATATACTGATGATATAAATAAACGTATTTGCAAAAAAATGAAGACAAATATCGTTCTCTCAATGATCTTGTGTTTTTTTCTTCTTCCACCAGATAGTCTTGTTTATATAAAAAATAACTTTACTTCCTTTCGAAATCAATTTTACCTAAGATTCAAGAAGCAATCTTGGAACAACATTTTTCATTGTATTAACTGAATTCTACTTCCTGTCGGAGATTTTGTCATCTATTTGCCGCAAAGCAATTTCAAGAATCGTCAATGGGACAAATGAATTGGTTGATAAATGTGAGTACTTCCCTGTAATAAATGTTTGGTAGAAAATTAGTTCTGATGAGAACTTTCGCCGCATTGTCGTTATTGCGGAATCTGGTATATCAACATACAGTCATAGGTTCTGTTTGATATTAATTACTTTATGTAGTTCCAAAGATGGTTGCAGTTTTGTTGGCGTAAATGTGTCGTGATGGTCTTCTATGATACAGTAAAATTGATTGGACTCCCTTCTTCCAAATATTCAAGCCACTAACTACGGAAGAGCATTAGTGCCAGGTGCGTTTTGTTTATTAACTCGACATTACGAGAAACTAACTTGAAATTTCGGTCTATTTACTCGAAATTTCGGGTTACTAACTCGAAATTTCGACATAATTAACTCGAAATTTCGATTGACTTAATTCAAAATTTCGAGATAATAAGTCGAAATTTCGAGTTAATAAGTCGAACTTTCGAGTTAGGTAACAAGAAATTTCGAGTTAATAACACGAAATTTCGACTTCGTATTTTGTACTTTCATCCGAAAAATTTGTACGTCTGTCCGTCTGTCAAAGGTCAAAAATGTAATGGACGATATTTGACTCTTCGAAGTGGAATCTTCTATCTACACATCCATATATTGTACCCAACATGTAGAGACTTGAACATATACTACCATACCTTAATGTATGATCTACCCCATAGCCTCTAGAGCTACTCCAGATTTCAAACTGCATCCAGGATATATACCTTCTCTTCTTCTTCTTGGCGTTCACCGCCTACACTGTCACCCCTGATCCAGCAATGAAGGATGCCGTCTTCTTCAGGTCCTCCTTCTTGCCGTGCACTTTGGTTTTCATTGGAGTGCTGTTTGGCCACACTTTTTTTCTTTGGTTTTCCAAACGTGGGCATCTCTGCAGAATGTGCTCAGCAATTTGCTGTTCCAGACCACAGGGGCACATCGGAGAGGGAGACAATTTAAGCTGTGTGCACATGTGGGCATTTAACCTGTTATGTCCTCTGAGAAGCCTAAAGATGATGACTTGTTCCCATCTTTCTAGTAGGTGGTAGTCATTCTTGGTTGGCCTTGGCTTGGCAAGAGCTTTGATCATTGTCATCTTCTCCTCGTGAACGTTACTCTTATACTTTTAAGTAATAGGTCAGTATTTGCTAAATATAAATGTTAATGGTCTGCAGTTCCTCCCTTTTCATTAGAACTGAAAAGTGCCGGCTAGTCTGTGGCTCTTAGTTTTCGATTCGAACTACGAACTGCAAACTGGTCTGCAGTTCTGAGTTCGCAGTTCGCAGTTCGCAATTCGTAGTTCATAATTCAGTTTGCAGTTCGCAGTTCACGATCCGAATTGCGAACTGCAAACTGGTCTGCAGTTCGCAGTTCGCAGTTCGCGATTCGAATTGCGAACTGCAAACTGGTCTGCAGTTAAGATTCAAAATAAAAATATATTTAAACGTTACTCTTATACTTTTAAGTAATAGGTCAGTATTTGCTAAATATAAATGAGCCGTGCCATGAGAAAATCAACATAGTGGGTTTGCGACCAGCATGGATCCAGACCAGACTGCGCATCCGCGCAGTCTGGTCAGGATCCATGCTGTTCGCTAATGGTTTCTCTAATTGCAGTAGGCTTTAAAAGCGAACAGCATGGATCCTGCGAACTGCGAACTGCAGACCAACTATCCCGCTATTGTATAATTATCCGAGATGAAATCGTACGCCAGTACGTGAATATTTGTGAACGAAGTAATGGTGGATCGGATTTATCCTTCCAAATGTTTAAAGATATGTGGTTTCCACAAAGAGGTAAAATGAGATAAATAATGTTTGTTTATTTTAAATCCCGATTCGAACAATAATTCTTTTAGGGGAGGAAGGAGATTATCTTATTTCTGATTGTATTTTATTTGTTAAAGTGATGAAAGCATACTGGTAAAATTCATGGGAATAATCCGACGATTACCCAAACATCAGATTAAAATATCTAGTTTTTATATATCTAATACATCTTTTCTTGCAAAAGCTTAGAGAACATTTGACACAACATAAACACATGTCACGTTTCGACGAAACTTCACAGGAGTGATCAGTACCAAGCCTAGTTATGCATATCGCCGACACGTTCCGCTTTGCTGCACAAAATAGCCGCAAGAGCTGAAAATAGAAAAATTTTGTCCGGCTTTCGCAAGTCAAACTGCTGGCCGGATTTCGACGAAACTTCACAGGAGTGATCAGAACCAAGCCTAGTATTGCATATCGGCGACAGTTCCCGCTTCGCTGCGCAAAATAGCCGCCAGAGCTAAAAATAGAAAAAAAAATGTCCGGCTTTAACAGGTCAAACTGGTGGCTGAATTTCGACGAAACTTCACAGGAGTGATCAGTACCAAGCCTAGTTGTGTACATCGCTGGCGTGTTCCACTTCGCTGAACAAAATAGCCGCCAGAGCTAAAAATAGAAAAATCTTGTCCGGCTTTCACACGTCAAACTGCTGGAAAGATTTCGATGAAACTTCACAGGAGTGATCAGTACCAAGCCTAGTTTTGCACATCGCCGACACGTTTCGCTTCGCTGCACAAAATGGCCGCCAGAGCTAACGGTTTACATAGTGGAGGTAGACATGTTTTTGTGACAAAAACACCTTCTAGTGTTGAAACTATAATTGTAATTGTAATCACTATTGCTATCCAAATGGATAATTAATATTATTAGACTCTAGATTTCGTTCTATTTTATTTCAGCCTTACGGCATATGAAAATTTTGAATTTCAAGAGTGAATTCTGCAATCTTTTTTTATTCAAATGTTACTGAAAGAACAGTAAAAGAAATCACCGATACTCGTATTAAAATTTTAAAAAATTGCATTTTATGTTCCATATTATATTGCATAACCGATATAAATACCCTTTAGAAACATACCGAAGAATATTCCTCCTTCCAATAATCGATAGCGGTCACATTTTCTATATAGAAATAAGAAGGGCATATACACATTACATGTACTCATGCATGTGTTTCTTAAAAGTAAATTTTTTGGATAAAACCATTGATATGTAAGCTTAGGTGCAAATGATTTCCTACTCTCAATAAATATATCTTTTGAATGATATCTATTTCATTTTTGTAAAATAAAAATTTGATTCGTTCTCAGACGGTTAATTTTCACTGATTTTGAAGAATATTTAACTTCAGTGCGAAGTTGTTGTTGTAGCGTTATGTGCAGACGACATATCAATGTCGCGTGAACATGCGGTATCGTGATCAATAGGTTAAAGTAAATGATTTAATCAGTTTAGTAAATTTGTGACTGAATGTTTTATTTGATACAATGAGTGTAAGTTTTAAATCAATTTTATTTCGCGAATAATTCCTTCTCTGTTAATATCACAAATTTTACAACATGAGAAATTCAATTAAATATTGCAGTTATTATATCTTAGTTCTAAAAAGAAAGAGATGTGCATTTCTTCTTATGTTGTTTTTCTTACCTTATTTAATTTTCATTTAAACATCAGTGTCAGTTATGCCAATTACAATGTATGTCAATTAAATATGAAACGAGAAAGGATGAGAACAGATAAATTTTCCATGAATGCAAGATAAATACAAAAATATTTTTAAGTCAGTGCTGCAAAAACTGCATCAACAATACGTATAATTTTACTTTCGTGACAATTTGAACTGGTTTCATTAATTTTTTTTTCAGTTATCATGAAAATCGTTATTATGAAACTTTCATAATTGATTGTACATGTTCAGTTTGAAATGATTTTACATGAATGTCATTTCTATACTGTAATGAAAGGTAATAAGTGCTTCGTTTTGTTTACAGTTTTTATCAATGGTATTCACTATATCTTTTAGCTCGACTTATCAAGGGAAAATGGAGCTAGCACACTTGCCGCAGTACTGTCACAACCCTCAAGTTTTTTTTTTTTTTTGTTTTTTTTTTTGTTTTTGTTTTTTATAAAGTCAGAAGCATTTAAGGATTAAACTAAAACAGTTATCAATACCAAGATCTACAAGTCAAGTCAATACTTTTATAGTCATATTGATGTACTGTACAGTGAAGAGACTATAATAAATAATAAATAATAAATATGAATGAAAGGTGATAGAAATTGTTGATCCATCACGCGTAAATAACCATTTTACTGGCCCCCAATTACCACTTTTAAAATAAGGAGCGATAAAACAACACAGACATAGTACAACACTGATAAGGCTATAAAGGCGTTTTGAATATAATTATAATGCCATTTTACTTGTTCGCGTCATTTTTTTTTTAATTATTATTTTGCAACAGTTTGGTAAAATTTGTGTAGTTATTTTCACATAGAATATGACAAAATACCTGTACCACGCTGATTGCCAATATTTTTTAAAGGAAAGAGAAAATGATCAATTTAACCAAGGGTGACACAAGTCTCTCTTTTATTTATTCTACAAACATACCATAATTTTCGATTCATTTAATTTAATTCTTACTTTCCCGATATATAAAGAATTACTTGACTGATACATTAATATGATATTTAACCATTTTATAGTAATAAAAAATAAAATAAAATCTACACATGTAATAGTATAAATTGTAATCAACCGTTTTCAAAAACACAACTTTTATATGTATTTCTGTGACTTAAAAATGGACGTGGTTGTAAAAATCTAACAAGGTCATTATCAGGATTTTAACCTGGGGTCTGAAACATTTGATAACATATACTACATGTCACACAGAAAAGAAAGAGCAGTATCAACTATTATAAATCGACATGATTTTACAATGTGAATTCTAAAATTTATTTGTTTTATTTATTGATCTTTTGTGACTTGAAAGACAAAAATACAAAATAACATTAAGAAACTACATATTAAGTATTGTTATGAAAAGTCCCTTCTTTTACATACTTTATGTCTGAGAGATGACAGACAGACAGACAGAATATTTTATTGACGTAAACTGTAAAGTTTTTTGTCATACATGCAATATATACACATACATCAAAATATTGTCATGTGATTTTATACAAATAACAAAAAGCGTAAGCATTTTTGAATGAAATAATTGAATTTACATGTAACATAGATTGTTATGGAGGATGAGTCATACATTTAACAATTATACATGGAAGTATCATCTGGATACGTAGAGCTAAAAGTATACCACTATTTACAATAAAGATTTTCTCAGTATAAATGCATGATAAATGAATTTAGACAAATTTTTAATAATAACTTGCTTATCACTATTGAGAAGTTCAATAAATTTCATTACATTTGGCCTTCTGTAATAATATGATTTTAAATATGTTTTTCTTATATTCTCATACAATAGGCACACTATGATAAAATGGTATTCGTGTTCTATATCTCTGTTCTGACAAAATATGCAGTAACGCAGATTTCTATCTGTTCTATTTCTAGAGTAACGACCTGTTTCAATTGCTAATTTATGCGAGGATAGTCTTAACCTAGCTAAAGCACTCCTGTATTTAAACGGTAATAAATCTAAATATTTTTCAAATAGAAAACTAGTTTTAAAATTTTTGTACATATCTAATGTTCCACGATCGTTCATACGTTGGCACCAATTCTGCTTAAAAATATCTATTACACGTTCTTTAAAGGCTAGGTGGAACTTATCTAAGTCTACCAACGTTGGATTATTCCATACATAGGAAAAGCCAAAATTGTCTAAAAGACATTTCACCTGATAAGCCCAATTATTTCTATTAGTTTTACTAACAAGAAAACATTCATACAATTTGACTAATAAAATATTTGAAGATGAAACAATTTTACCCCAGTACTTTATTATTCGTACATATCTATTTATATATAACGGGTAACGCCCTAGTTCTCCATATACACCTATATTGCTAGACGATGTTTTGACATTCAGTAAAGATTTGCAGAACTTAAGTTGAATACGTTCAATTTCTTTCGATTTTCCAAACCCCCATATTTCACAACCATAATTAAGAGTAGAACCAACAAAAGCATCAAATAACTGACATATAACACTGGGTTTTAAACTTAAACCTTTAATATTATTCATTAAAACATTTAAAGCTTTGAGCCCTTCACCAGCCAATGTTTCTTGATTTAACACAAAAGTACCTGTATAATTAAAAACTATCCCAAGGTAATTAAAATTATCAACAATATCCAGTTCCTGATTATTGTAATACCACTTTTCATTATTTTTAACTGGACCCCGCTTTCTAAAAACCATAATCTTTGTCTTTAGGGTATTTACTTCAAGTCCCCATTTGTTACAGTATGTAACTTTATGTAGAGATGGTACCTACCCAAATAAATCAAAGGGGGACAACTCTGAATTTATCAATAAACTGAAGCCAACATTAAGGTACTTCCGCCATCTTGAATTTAGAGTGACCTTCATTTGAGGTGTGAAAATATAGTGAACAAAAGCTTTCAAATGCAGCTGTTCCAGAGTACAAAAACAGCTCAGTTTGCAAGACCTGAAGTAAAAGTAGCTGTATAAAAAGTAAAACTAAAATTTGGAAATAAAGAAGAAGAAGAAGAAGAATGTTTTATTTGACTTAAACTTATACAGTTTCTCGTCATACAAATACAATTCATAATTATAATAAATACAAAAATATACAGGTCAAAATCTAAGTAATAACTTATATAAATTCTGAGGGTGGTCCTAAGCATGAACTTCTTTCTATCGTGTATAAACTACAGTTTCTCGTCATACCAATACGATTCGTAATTATAATATATACAAAAAATACAGATCAAAATCTAAGTAATAAATTATATAAATTCTGAGGATCGGGTCACACCGACCGAACTTTGTTGGAGCGTTCCTGGAGCGGTGAAAAAAATTCATCACCGCTCGTTACCGTTCACCACCGTTTAACAGAAGTTGGCCCCCGTTAAGGAAACGCCGTATACGCTCGGCCACTGCTGATGGTCCCTCCTACCGCTCCGAAAGTTTTGAGCTGCACAAAATATTGCGAGCGGTGAGGAGCGGGCAATTTTCCGCTCCGGCAAAGTTCACCACCGCTCTAACAACGCCCAGTCAAGTTTGGCACCGCTAGACGCAAGTTCGTGGACGCTTGGGTCCGCTAGGCCAACGCAGAAATCTTGAACGCTGGACCACCGCTGCTTCGCCAGCTTTGCCCGGGCGGTGATTAAACGTTGCACAAACTTTGGTGGAGCGGTTGTAAGCATTTTACGAGCGGACACGGGATTGCTGGAACGGTGTCGGGCGTTGAAGCAGCGATCCATTGCGGTGATGAACTTTGGTTTGGCATTGGTATGGAGGTGTCGTAGCGGGACCAGAATCGCTACCGCTCGCTACCGTTAAACCGACGCTAAAGCAACGCCGGCTTCAGCGGTGCACCTCTAAGGCAACGCCCGTGTTTTCGATTTTTTTCCCATTTTGTGCGCGGTGACGAGCGTTGTCTAAATTCCGCCCCCTCTCCCTACCGTTGAAGGAACGCTCCAACAAAGTTCGGGCGGTGTGACCGGGCCTTTAAGTAATGTAGGCCTATCATTATTAACAAGATTCATTGATTAAATATTTTTACTACTAGATCGTATGCAGTAGCCAATCGAAATATCTGTACTAAATTTGTATTACACACTTATAGTAATCAGTACCATATAATAGCGATAGGAAATAGGCGCTTCCGCATAATCGGTATGTGTCGCGCACTAAACTGTTTACGTATGCACCGGTTAACAACGTCGATGTGTTCCGGCACTCGCAGTCAGAAAGGTAAGTTTTATTTCTCAAAATATTCTGTTAAGTACTATTTGTCAACTTATAAACACATGTTCAGTCCAAACTTACGATATCAAAGATTGAATTTAACCCGGATTTTTTAGCGAAGCCATTTGAAATCATTGATTTTAAAGGTGTGTGGTTCTGTTCTGTCATTCTCTATTCATAACTTGTGTTTACACGAATCTTCAAAATGTGCATATTTATGTGGGTTTCATAGGTAAACCAGTGGCGCATGGAAGCTAAACATACTGTTAATGGCAGCTGGTAAGTGGGAATGGTCAATTATTTATGGTTTGTTTTTGGTTTGCAAAATAATCAAAATGTTAGTTTGACAGACGACAACAACAACAACTCGTTATAGTTTGTTTCAAGACATCTAGAAAATAGAATCATTTTGATTTTGTTCGATGATACAAACTGGAGCATATTATGATCTGTTTGTTGGATGATTTTAACATAATGTTTTAACTGAAAATTGTTTTATGGTACTAGAAAAGGGTATTGCAGTTTTTCCTTGAGTACCTATACTTTCGGATAAAATTTATTTCGGATGTAATATTTGGCTACTGTAGTATTATGTTTTTTCTTATGTTTAAAAAAATGAGACATGCTGGGCAGTTTTCCTGATTTTATTTTGTTATAAGTTATACATTAAAATATTGTATGTGTCATTAGGATAAAAATAGAGCTGCATTTGGCAACATAGTAAAGATTGGACGATTTTTTTTGGAGATACCAAGGAGACGCCCCGGTACATCCCGGAACTAAGGGCTAGATACACAACCGGTAGGGGGGCACATGAGTCTAACGACTAGAGTCTCCGAAAGGAGGTACATCAGATAGATACATAATGGAGTGTTTCATATGATAAATTACGTTTTAATTTTATTAATTACTTTGTATATTTCAGAAGCTGTGTGTTCACTGTTGGCACATTGAATGATTGACAGCATTGGATAAATAATGCTCTATTGGATAAATACGTAAGAAAATAACATTTCAATATTTAAGGCAAATGATTTATACATTTGAAAGGATATGTAAATTCAAACTATTTTAGAGAATTTATAAATGACTGCCTCCTTTGTAAAACAAGATTTATTTTTATTTTTAAACTGATTGTTACTGTTATACTCAACAGTTAACATAAGAGAATAAAAAATACATGTGATATCAATGTCTATTTGCGTTTGACCTCCTTTTAAGCTGCCATTTTACTAACTTAAATATGGACGTTAAAAAGATTAAAACGGTGGATAGGTAGTTTTAGGTAATAAGGGTTTTAAGTTTTAGATATGAAGATAAAACTATATTTCAGGTAAAGTACATTGGACAGCTGAGATTGTGGTGTGGACAGCTGAGATTGTGTTTTGGACAGCTGAGATTGTGACTTGGACAGCTGAGATTGTGGTGTGGACAGCTGAGATTGGTGTGGACAGCTGAGATTGTGGTGTTGACATCTGAAATTGGGATTTGGACAGCTGAGATTGTGACCTGGACAGCTGAGATTGTGCTGTGGACAGCTAAAATTGTGGTGTGGACTACTGATATTGTGGTGTTGACAACATATTGTGGTGTGCACCTGTGATATTGTGGTGTGATGGTTTAAAGTAGCAAAGGTATGAAGCATGTATTATATTATTACATTTCATTATAGTTTGGCTATACAAAGGAGAGCTTTTATACTTACCCTGAATTTAAAAAGACTTAAATCTTCTGCAAAGTACTCTGAGTTCTGTGAAAGTCACCGATGTCAATTGACTCAGTTGTAATGATTATTTGAAAATTGAATATTTAAAAACGTAACACAGGAATTAGCTTTAACTTACTCCAGAAACAACAGTGTTAAACATTCCTGTCTGATGTCTCTCATATGACAAAACTATCTTTTAAAGGTAAATTTCAAAATTTAGTATTCTACATTTCAAGAGTAGAATTATTAACTGAAAATGAAATATATGGCTAACCAAATAAAATGCCAAAGATCTAAAACAAATGAATATTCCATACTATTTATGTTAAGAAAGGATAACTAATAATTTAATTAAATATGTACACAATGTCAGTTTCAGTACAGTTGGTTTTTAAGTCCACATGTGCTAACTTATACAGGGACATTTTTTTTTCAATCTGAATAAATTATAGGATAGATTGTTTTAGATAAGAAGGGTGTTAGGTTTTAGGTATGTAGATAAAACTTTATTTCAGGTAAAGAACGTTTGACAGCTTAGATTGTGGAGTGGACAGCTGATATTGTGGTGTGGACAGCTGAGATTGTCATGTCGACTACTTATAGTGTGGCTTGCAGAGCTGATACTGTGGTGTGATGCTTTAAAGTACTAAAGGTATGAAGCATGTATTATATTATTACATTTCATTATAGTTTGACTATACAAAGAAGAGCTTTTATACTCACCCTGACTTCAACAACACTTAAATCTTATAAAAAGTACTCAGAGTTCTGTACAAGTCACTGATGTAATTTGACTCTGTCATAGTACTTATTTGATAATTAATTATTTAAAGACATGACACAGGAATAAGCAGTAACCTGAACCTGAAACAACAGTGTTAAACTTTTCTGTCTGATATTATAAACTGATAAGACAGATCATCATGTAAAGGTAAATTTAAAATAGAGCAATAGAATTAAGTGCAATTTAAATATAAGGCTGACTCAAGAGAATGATAAAGATCTGAAACAAATCAATTTTGTATACTAATTTTGTTAAGAAAGGACAGCAATTAAAACAGTTTACAGTGTTGTTTCAGTATAGTTAGTTTTTAAGTCTACAACTGTTGTAGATTGACAAAATTAACAAAATCAAAATTATTACATATATAGAATTTTGAATGCAGCCATATCTTTTAACATTATTATGTAAAAAGATTGTATTCATGTTAATAAGTTGAAACATATATGGGAAATTCAATTTTAAAACCTGTATTAGTGATATGATAAAATTATTGGAAATTAAATACTTTGAATACCTACAAATTTCTGCTTGTAGAACTAAAAAAAATGTTACATAGTAATTAAGTTGCCCAGGACAAAGTTTACAAATAAATTTTATTTGTGTTGTCTTCTTGACAACTCTGATCAAACATACAAATGCACCATGATGACAACAAAAATATTTTATTTATTAAAAATGTTTCCAAATATTGAAATGTATGATGTCATTTTAGTGATATACATAATTTATAGCACAAATGACATCTAGTATACAGGCCATTCATGGCAACCTGATATTCCTTTTATGATTTTAAAAAGAAATATCTGATTTATATAAAACCATTGCAAGTCTTGTTCTGGTGAAGGTAACTTCTTCCAATTTTCATATTTGAATGTTTATTTTTGACTTTTTTTCTTAAAAATTTGGTATTTTTAATTTAGAATGTTTTGCCACTAATGCAGGTTATGAAATTACTCATATCTAATTCTTCAATTGTGAAAAGTAATATTAATTATCACAAAGTAAAATGGTGAAAAGTTTGAGAAATGAAAAACTGATCCTTATGCTAGTGAGATAATTTGTAAAACAGTAAAGAAAATAAAATAGATATGCATATTAGAATTAAGAAAGATATTTTGTTTGACTTTAATACAGCTTTTGAGGTACAATAAAAAACTTTTGAATTGCCAAAATGTCTGTGTCATACCAAGAGGTGCTAAATATCTTTATAAAATCAAACAAGGATTGTGCTAAAGTTCATGAAATTATTTGCTCAAAATTTGGAATTCAGCCAGAAAAAGTACATGCAAAGAGCCTCTATGGCAAATTGAAAAGGGCTTTAATAAAAGCTAATAGACTGAAAAATTCAACACAGGAGGTGGAATATACCAGATTTCTTACATCATTCTTCAAACTACCTGAGAGTTGTGCACTTAAAAAAGATATTGAAGAAACCAAGAGGAAAGAAAGTTCTGAAAAAATGAAAACAATATTTGAACAAAATACAAAGATCAGAAAACTTACAAATGATGTAATGCTGCTTAGACAAAGACTAAAATCAATAAATTTGTCAAGGCTTAATCAAAGAATTAAGAGGCAGTCATTAAGGATCAGAACACAAAACATCCTTATAAGTAAATTAAGAAAGGAGCTGAAAAGGATTTTGAAAAGAAATCAGTCGACTAAGTCTACACAGTGTAACACTTTTAAATTTGAAATACAAGAAATAAAGGAAAGAATCGATGAATTAAACGAAGAAAATGAAAAAAATACCAGAAAAACATCTGAACCAGGAGTATTTGATTGTAGGACTGAAAGCACAGGCAAGCCCTATAAGGACATTGTAAGGGAAGTATATTATGATTTAATAAGTTTGAATGTAGGAGTAAATAACATTGAGAAAGTTATTTCAAAAGTGTTAAAATTAGTAAATGTTAAAACAAGCAATCTTCCATCTGAAAGAACAGTCAGAAATTTTCAAACTGAGTTGGGCATTTTAACCAAACATCAGTTGAGTGAAGTTATAAACAGTAGTGAAAACTTAACAATGCATCGGGATGCAACTACTAAAAAGGGAAGACATTTCTATGGGGTAGAGATATCTGGGAAGGAACAGACTTATACAGCAGCGTTAAGAGAAGTGCCTGATGCAAAAGCTGAGACATATGTTAATGTAATCAGTGATTTACATTCGGAAATTAATCAAGTCAGTAATGAATCAGATTGCCCAGTATTTTTTCAAAAAGTAAAGAATTCTATGACAGATAGATGTGCAACAGAAGAAAAAGTAAACAAGATACTACAAACGGAAAACAATATGAAAATAAATTCTTACAAGTGTTCTGTTCATCCTGTGTTACAATTTCAAGACATTTGTGAAAAAGAAATCATTGTAATAGAAAAAGAAAATTGTGAAAATCTTAAGAAAGATATATCTACTGGAAATGTAATAAAGAGTACATCAAAGCTTTTTTTCAAAGATGGTACAGGGGATCCAAAATTGGCAACAGCTTATATTAAAAGTAAGGGATTTGAGAAAGTACCTATTGAAAATTTTAGAGGTAATCGCTTCAATACCTTTTTTTACAATGCTTTAGGTATCTTTTTACTTAGAGTACACATCATTGATTATCTCCAACAAACAAAGACTTCACAGAATTTCATTCAGAAGATAATTGTTGAAGGATTAAAGAATAAGTTAATCATTAACATGCTCTGTGCATTAGCTATAATTTACAAAGTGATAACAGAACCTTACATGAAAATGACAATGAGGAATGACTATAGTACTTTACAAATGGCTTCATTTTATCAAAGGTTGATTGATGTTTTATGTATCGGAGTAAATGATCCAAGGAGTATCATTATGAACAAAGTGAAAATAGAAGTTGGACCGCAAACGGAAAGTGATCTACACATTTCAGATGAAATCCTTTCAGTAGCATCAGACAATGCTTTCATAGAAAATGTTGTCAAGAGATTTTCAAAAGTTTTAATTAACAAGTGTAAAAAGACCTTTGCAGATTACATTGAAGGTGGCAAATTTCAAAACCCTTCAGAAAATGTTATTAAAGAGTCTGAATTTTGTCCACAAATAATATTACAGTTGAAAGGCTTATGGCAAAATTGGATTCAGGACTCAATAAGGCACCTAATATTAATATAGAAAATTTAGAATCAAGAATAATTTATCAAAATAATAATACAGGACTATGGATTGAGAGAAAAGATCAAAATGAAAAATTCAAAATCATATCAAAAGCAAGAATGGAAAGAACTCAAGTTCAGAAAATAAATAATGATAAAAGAAAAGAAATATATGAGGCCTCTATTATAACAATTAATGAAAGAAAAAGAAAAAAAATTGAAAGTGAAGAAAGAAAAAGTGCAAAGGCATTAAAACTACAAGAAGACATAAGTGTGCATGGGATTGCTAATTGTGAAAAAGAAATAGAACAGAAATTAAATAATATGTCAAACAAAAAGGAGAAACTTAATTATCTAAAAACACAAATCAACAATTTAAAGAACTCTATATTTCTGCATAATAAAACCTTAACACAATTTAGTAAGGCCGGAAAACTGCTAGGTGTTGAGGAACTGAAAATCAATTTATTACATCTCTTAAAGAAGAAGGAATTACAATCACAAATATCTGACCCTCTGGAATGTGTAGGAAAAGGAATTTATCATATTTGGACAGAAGAAAATGGAAATGATAAGTCATATTCAGGGAAAATTCTGTCTTTCGACAAAGGAGAATTTAAGGTGATTTTGGCAATTCAGAAATTTATTAACTAATTGCATGTGTTCGTTTAATTTCACTGACAACAATGAAAGACAATGATAGAGGTTCCTTTATTTTATCTTTATGCAATTAAACCTGTCATTACCAGTCGGTAAAAGAGAGAAAACTGTTTAGTACATTTGGCCAAATTACAAAGACAAAATTAAAAGCTGCTTAATGAAGATTTACTATGCTATTGCACAGATTTGATTGCATAGAAGAGCACAAACAATGCTATACTGATGAGCGATACTTTTTTTTTAAACAAAGTTGTCATTTTCCCCTTAATTTTCATCTTTTTGTGTACATGTTCTTTGAATGGTAGAAGGCTTATAATAAGAAATTGGATACCACACATCTGTTAATTTTTCAATGAACATGATTGTATGAATTCACCTCACTAATAACTTAAAAAAACTCTTTTTTCAATAACATAATGCACATTTGGTATTAAGATATTATACTGACAGATATAAACACAGATAATGTTTAGACTCACTTCCCTTGGGACAATGGTTTAATTCTGATGTTGTTTTTAATGGATAAATATTCTAATCAAATTTTGAGATGTATCAGACATTTGTTTTTTTACTGTAAAATAGTAACAGTTTATGTATTTCTTCACCTCAGTACCCAATACATTGACTTCAAATAAGTAATTTATCAGTTAATTATATTTCTAGTAAAACTGAGTAATGAATAACCATTCTGATGCTGAATATGTGTTTATATGTGCATCTGATAATGTCTCATTTATTTTTCAGATTAAATATGAAGATCATAGTGTGTTTGATGTAAGCATAGACGAGGTGTGTGAGGACCTGAGAAATGGCACGCTTCAGTTCATATAGGTATCGTATAAGGGTTATAAGTTGACATTCGGATAACTTAGATAAGCAAGGAAACATCAACAATCCTCAATAGCTACCAGTAAATGTATGATCAATAAAGTAGCCAGTGTGTTTTAATAACATTATATCGTTTATCTGCAAAAGTAACATATGAAAACCAAAATTTATGCGTAATAAATAAATTATTTGAGCCGCGCCATGAGAAAACCATCATAGTGGCTTTGCGACCAGCATGGATCCAGACCAGACTGCGCATTCATGAAGTCTGGTCAGGATCCATGCTGTTTGCTTTCAAAGCCTATTGCAATTAGAGAAACTGTTAGCGAACAGCATGGATCCTGACCAGACTGTGCGGATGCGCAGACTGGTCTGGATCGATGCTGGTCGCTAACGCATTATGTTCGTTTTATCGTGGTGCGGTTCATTTATAGAAAATCAATTTTTGTTAATTATTTTTGTATATATTTGTTGTTTATTTATTCAGTAAATGTTAATATATTCAATTTCAGATTTATTCCTTACTACCTTCCTGTCAACTATATCTTCCACAGCATGATTCAATCTAGTCCCAATCATTGCCTCTGGTCACCAGATGGTCCGTCCACAGAGTCACAAGCAACAGATACTAAAACTCGGCAAAGTACATGTACTTCAGACTTCCAGAGGATATTGTTAACAATGATGATTTGATGTTAAAAAGAAAATGTATTTGAATAGCTATATTTCTCTTGTGTCACTTGGGTGTCAAAGGTCATTTCAGAGATTGTCCGGGCTGTAACTTTGCAACGCATAAACGGGCTTAAATGTTTGCTCAGCTAGACAGTGTTGTGTTGAACTCCCAGTCCTTTTGACCGCTGGTGGGCTCGACATGTTTCCTGTGGGCATTTAGTTTATATTGCATATACTTCAAGTAGATACACATTTTAGAATACCGGTAGATAACCAAATAAGAAAGAAAACATTTTTTTATTTTACATAATAGCAAAATTTGGAAAATTTTAACTTCTACTTTCACTGTTATATATAGAGGATAATTGTTGGTTTCGGTGTAATATCACGTTATAATTTCACCGAGTGGGCACCAGAAGTGATATTTTCACGAGTGGCGCAGCCACGAGTGAAAATAACAACTTTTGGTGTTCACGAGTGAAATTACCGTGATATTACATCGATACCAACAATTTTTCTGTTTATTTTATGTCTAAAACTCTACTTTTGTTGTGTTTATTTCAATAAAATGTCGAAATTTGCGGGAAATTTTATCAGGAAGCATCGCAAAGGTGACGTCATTTTAACGACGTCATCGTCATATTGTTTCCGGCTTTCAGTACGCTCGGTAAACTTTTTGACATTAATCCGGGTATCAGATTTGATAATTTTCACTGAGTGGCCAGTGAGTTTATCAGGATATAATTCACCGTTATATTTCGATAAACCACCGAAAAACATAAAATAATATTATATAATCACTTATGATGAGTATGAATGCAATATAGACACTGTAGAAAATTAATCCCGCATTTTTAAAGATACAATATCTTGTTATCTATTATTGTCAATCATTGGTATGTAAGATTTTTGCCATAGGTTTGAATAGCTGACAAGCATGGTAGAAATTATTATTTACCATTAACGGACTAAATTTCTATAATTAACATGTCCATCTTTCAATATGGACACTATCATTAAATGAAAGGGATGGCTACCAAAACACACTGACTGAATGCAAACAGTGAAGATCTTGATCAGGCTATACAGATGTGCAGGCTGATCATGATCTACATTGTTCACAAAGGCAGAATCAATCGTATCCAGCATGATAAGGGTTAAATCCATTGTTTTTACTGCCTCCTTTTTTGGCTCATTATTGTACAAGTACATATACAGCATTGCTTTTCTAACCATGTAATAATGCATATGATTGGTTTTCAAAATAAAGAGGCTTTTTCTCCTCTCTCACCATACTTTAAATAAGTTCAGTTTTAGAAAGTGTTTTGGGGCAAACTATATTCAAATCAATGTAGTCAATGAATGTGTGCAGTTTCAGGTGAATGGCTCAAGCAGTTTTATATCAAATTATATAGTTAATTTTGTCCCCTGTGAATCCTAGAAAGTGTGACATTTTATATGAAGGGTAGTTTTCAACTGTGATTTATTTTTTCAAACCAAGCATTATTGTAACAGCTTTAATTTTTTATGTAACTCAAACACTGCACATTTAAAGGAAAATACTTTTTTTCATAAACTACATTTTATTCTTACCAATGTGTCAAATCTTGTGATGTAACCCCATTCACAAATAAATATGAAAAAATACTAAATTTAAATGTTGATCACTTCAATTTCATAACCTATTGCTTTTCTTATGTCCTAATGTTTTACAAGATATTAATATTTTCAGCTATGAAGATACAATTAATATGATCTTTTGTTTGATAAATCAATTTAGCAGAACCTTGATGAATGTTTATACACCCCAAAATGTCCCCTTTGCACCATTTCAGTTGTTAAGTGTCAGATATAATTTGAGCTGCGCCATGAGAAAACCAACATGGTGGCTTTACGACCAACATAGATCCAGACCAGCCTGTGCATCCACACAGTCTGGTCAGGATCCATGCTGTTCGCTAACAGTTTCTCTAATTGCAGTAGGCGTTGAAAGCAAACAGCATGGATCCTGACCTGACTGAGCGGATGCGCAGGCTGGTCTGGATCCATGTGGTCCCAAAGCCACTATGTTGGTTTTCTCATGGCGCGGCTCATTTTATTTTTTAAATAGAATGTTATTTTACTTTACTTTTTCCTTGAAAGGGAGTTACAATGGATATTAAAGCAGCTTTTGACTTCACATGTAAAGGATTGTTAAACATTCACAAAGCCAAAGCTGTGCATCCTTTTTTAACATTCATAAATTACCTTAGCATTACAGTAATATGTACTGGCAGTTCTATATTCTGAGCAATGTGTACACAATGGTTAGGCAATACTTGACGATTTAGAATTATGTAAGAAACCCTGGAAAATTTATAAATCATTCTTTGCTTTTTTGCCAAAGTTATCGAGTTTCAAGTTAAAAAGTTACTAATACTACTTCTTAAGCTGTTAATTTTACCTCCATATGTTAATGGCCGCTAGTGAATATTGTGTAGTTGAAAGAATTTTGATTACTACTGATTTATTGTATAAATATTTTTGGCTGCAATTTGTCTCCTGTGTATCTTCTCAGTAACATTATAAAGTATGTATGTATTTACTATTCCACAACATACATCATGTGCCCTGACCTGCCATATTTGGTTAAATCAAGTTTTTATTGTTTTAATCATAGTTTATTTTAAGATTTACAATGATATTGAATATTTTTACTGAATTCTGTGTATGACAGAATATATGCTGAACCCTTTATATAACATAAGGTTTTTTATACTGTATTCTGTATATAGCAACATTATTTGTTTGTAAACTTTATTGCACATAAAATATCAAAAGCATTAAAATGTTTTAAGCTGTCAAAAATTGCTTTTAACTATTCCATTTCTATATTCAAACACAAAAATGGACTATAGCAAAACCAAGAGGTCATTTGGGTTCAAATTATGTTAAGGTTACTTCCCTTTGCAAAAAACTGTAAAGCAAGCTAGAGTTGCAGTTCTTTCTTAATCACAGGAATGTTTTGTTAGAAGATAATTTGCAATAAAATATTAATTCAATTATGATAGATTGTAAATATATGTTGCTGTTTTAAGTATACTGAAGGACTTCCAAACATATTTCTATATTTTCTAATCTTTAATTCTGCAGTTGAAAAAATATTGTTCTATCTCTACATATAAGGAAATCCAATAATCAGGTCGTGCGCACCTGGTGTTTGAGTGGAGCGCATGGGATCATAAACAAGCGGATGTTTTGTTTGAAGGAAAAATTGACTAAAAACTCAGGTAAGTAATTGTGAGAGGTACAAAATGTAAATGTTTTAAATTTTTAAATTGTCTTTTTGTCTCACACTTTCATAGAAAGTGATAAAATATCATTTTGCTTCCGTCTCACCAGGGTCGCGTGGTACAGTGCAACACGTGTTTATAATTATGGTAACACATATGTCAAATCCGTCATACACTGTCACCAGATTACCAATAGATGGACTAACTATGCTCCATTTAGATGTACATATATGACAGATTAGATTTACATCCATTATTATGATTTATAATTATAATGTATATATTTTTATGTACAGTCAAATTTCATTAAAACAGTAAACACACTTGTCCATAATGTCATAAAAAGAAGAAATAGATCTAGCACATTAATAATTTGTACATGCTTTCTGTTACAGAATATGATCTCCAGAGTTGTGTATTTGACTGTTTACTGTAAAGATGGATAATTATACAAGATCTTAAATGGTTTAGATCTACAAAGTTGGGATGATAAGGTAGGTAACATTATTAACCAAAAAAGTATAGTTTAATACAATAATGTGTAGATTACAATATTTTTTTTTGCTAAATTATATATATATAATATAACAATTGGCAAATAAACAGTATTTTAAATCTGTAAAACTAGTGCCTTATATGACCATAACCTTCTAACATAACCTTCTAACACGTACATGAAACATGTACGATTCTAACTAATACTATTCATTTCTGAATAGTGAACTGTACATATATCATTATATACACTGGTATTTACATGTATCTTACACTAATAACTAGTGTGTACATACTTAAACAATCTATGTCATGTACAAAACGAACAAAACAGTAAATGTTTAAAGAGTAAAACTATAAACAAAGAAGATATTTTACCTGTATTTTTCCAAATTTTTGGTTAGATTTATAAATCCTTTTAAAATACTTTATTAAAAATTCATGAATGGCAAAAGTTAGTTCAAAGTTTCAGTTAGTGCATAGGAGAATTGTTTTACCGAATAGAACTAAACTTAGTACAAAATCTGTTTTCAAATCTGACCACCTCATGTATTAAAACGAAACTAAATCTGTACATATTGCTATTTTCAGCATACATAAAAGTAGTGCAATGTGCGGACAATGATTTTTCTATGTATGGTGTACCAAACTGCCTAAAATTGAAAGAGAAGTCTCAGACTTAATGTGATAAAGATTTGCAACGATCCAAAATTCTTTTCAAGGATTGTGCAAGTATAAGAAAATTTTAATTTACTATTGTGGAATTTATGTACTAATTTAAAGCGCTGCTTATCTCACGGAAAATTTGGTGGAAATAGAATTTTCGGCAGTTCCTGCGGTAACTACCGAAATTACTTAACGTAACTTTCTCACACATACGTGATTGAATATTTATAAGTTATAAAAACAATCGAAATATTTGCGTTATCACGATATATGCAAATATTTTTAGACAATCTTGAAACATTTGGCCACAGTACTTCCGCATACTGGTCGGGGACAAGTTCGATGTGTATAGTGATTCCATAGATATTTCATGTGTCGTAAACCAGCCAATTTTGATCTTTTGACTTTTTATACAATATAAGAATTTATGCAGCATGTAATAAATCGCAGAAAAAAATGCGCAGCCAAATATGTTAGGAGGTATCACAATTTGTTTACAGTTGTAGATAACCTGATGATTAAAATAAGCAGTATCTCAAAAATAATTTTTCTGTATCTTGGTTCTTCGTTAAACAATGATATTTTTTTCACACTTTCATAAATTTAAACTGATATTCGTGCAGTGTATATAATAGTGTTGTTTATTTCCGGGCCCTGGATACGGATATTTTATAACATGTTTACCGTCTCCAAGAACAACTGGAATGGTAAGTAAAAATGTACCGGAATCGTCAAGTCATCACATATGAAAACAATACATAAATCGTCGTGAAATATATTTTTATGCAAGAATAGCGACCTTCAGTCTCGGTCACAAACAATCCCGCGGGCTTCTGCAGACGTTAACACACACACACACACACACACACGCACACACACACACACAAAACGTGTATTATCCCGTATTGAAATTTCGGCATAGAAATGGACACTGACTTTACATTAGTGATTACTGCGGTGTTGACAGTGGAAGCAGCGGTCCGGTACTAAGACTGTCTACGAAACCAAGGATAAACCTGGAAATAATAGACTTGCTATTTGCCTGAAAATAATAGACTTGCTATTTGCCGAGTGCACACTTGTTTTCTATCATCGTTAATATAAAGTAAACTAGTAAATATTCGTACATATGCATAATCTCATAAACACTTCTTTATTGTATGTTCTCTGAAATTAACAAATAACTGGCTCAGCTGAGACACCATACTTTAAAGTAAATTCAGTTTATTCACCACGAAGTTCAAAATGCACGGGAGTCTCGTGATAGTACATGCCTTTAATTTCACCTGGTTGAAGTGTAAACAAATAGTTAAATTTGCTTCGTTTTATTTCTCACGGAAAAGATCGGACGGTTTTTTATATTGGAATAATCATAGAACATATATGCATTTAAAGTTGAAAGTTGATTGTTTTCTACAGGACGTAAAACTGAAACAAGTAAGCACTTTTACTTTTTCAGCAATGTTCCTCAGGTGAACTTTGACATTGTTTACAAAGAGAAATCAGTTTTGTGTCATCTTGAAATGCGTTGTTCGGCTGAAACGTATAGTTCCCGGAAAAGTTCTAAAATGGCTTATTTTGGGGATTTTTGTTTTATTTATAAATTCAACACAATGTGCAATATTTCCAGTTTTTGAAAATGATTGAAATTGAACTTTATTTTAGAAAAAGTTCCGATCTTTCATCAATATTTTGTCAGCGGATGCTTACAAATTTTAGGTGAAACGGCTTTCTTGTCCAAGAGAGGTGTGTAAAGCGAAAAACTATCATTACACATTGCGTTTATTCTTTAAATGTGAAGGATCGGTAACAGATTAAGGAGATCTGACAGTGCAAAACTATACTAAATGGATATCTCTAACCATGGATAAGGAGGCATATATATTTCAGTAAGGAAATCTGAGGTAAAAGAACAATCATATATTTTATTTCTTGAAATAAACATGGCGGCGAAATATTTTAGAAAAACTGTGCACGTGTTTTGCGCATTAGAATGTTTAACGACATTTTCTTGAGAAAATAGCGCTCGTCTGCACTATTTTGGCATTTCTTTGATTTGAAAATAAATATTTTATAGCAATTTAGGATGCATACGATACTAAAATTTTGCACCAAAAATGTTCACTCATTTTCTTCCAAAGCACTGTGGATATAGGGTTTAACGTAACTTTCATGATCGCAAGTTTACCTACAGATATATCTTTTCAAGTTTTATCATATATTTTTTTGTTTCCTTGCATTTCGAAAGCTGTTTCGAGGATTCTGATTTTTCACATGAATTTCTAATTTCAATTTGCGGAAGTACCTTAAACATTGATCAAAAGTGAAAGAAAAATCAGATAGGTCCTTTTTCAAACAACTTATCAGGCAGACAAAATATGACCTACATTTGTTTAAATCCCTTTGTATTCAATAGACAATATGCACGCTTTTCTCATGACTTACACTGACAGTTATTTTGTAAGTTGTAATGAGGCCCTGATAGAAAGTTTAGTAATGCATGAAGATTATATAGAATAATGCATACATTAAGAAACGTTATTAAGTTTTGATCTTTTAGCCAAAGTTGTTTATTTATTGTTCTCAATGGTGATACATTGGTTTGCACAACATTTATATATCAAAATGTAAAATGTATATATCCAACAATGAGAAATAACAAAAAAAAGTTAAATTGGTAACACAAAAATTCATTGTCGTCAAATATAATTACAATGTTTTAAGGTGGTGGTTGTAATTACTACATGTTAAGGTAGCTGACAGGTAATGACTCTATGTAATGTATTTTAAGCAATTCTCAATTTAAACATTCTATGGAGGGAACTAGCACGATCATTTGCTGTCCTTGAAAAACGAATAAATGCTGAAAAAGCATATGAAGATTACTCTATTTGATGATTTTCTTTACGGGTCAATTACCCTAAACAAACTAAAAGGTTTTAAAATTATTTTTTAAAACAAAGTTTTTCAAATAATTTCAGATATAAAAAATTAAATTTAAAACTTATACTTTTTAACACAACTTAAAAAAAGGTTTTTGTTGGGGCCTCTCATTTACAAATATATCAAAAATTTTATCACCTAAATTTTGAGTGCTTTTCTTTCAGGGGGAAAATATTGATGGTAAAAGGGTTTTGGGGATTTTTTTTTCCCAATATAAAATCTTTAAAAACTTTTTTAAGGTACTTTTTTGGAAAGGTTTTTTGGTAAGCTTTAAAAAAGAAAAAACGTCATTCTCTTTCACTCAAAATTTTTTTTAAAATTGCTTTTTTAGACTCTTAGCTATTTTGGGAATTTGACTTTTTAAAAGAAAAAAGGAAAAGTTCAGTATGGGCCCTTTTTAAAAAGTTGAATGTAGAGAAAAACTTCCCTTTTAACTCTATTAAAATTTTTTTTGGCTGGGAGCTTTTATATAAAACTAAAATTGGGGGAAGTCCAAAAACCTTTAAAAAAACGGTCAAAAACAAGTTGCCCTTTTTGCTTCAATTTTTTTGAGAAAGTCTTTTATAGCTATAAAATTTTTCTATTTTGACAGGGAGAAAGGAAACCCATAAATTTATATTTAAAAAAATTGGTGCATTTTAGCTATCATTTCACTCTGAAAAAAAACCTATAAAGATGAATTTCAACTTTTTAAGTACCATCTCTTCTTTATGACTAAAAATCATTTTCATTTGGAAAACCTCTTAAAATTTGAAAAAAACCCATCCGGGTGATAATACCCGAGGAAACCCAGCTATCGACACCCGAAATTTTGGCCGGCCACCGTTCCCCCAATACATTTTGGCGTTTCCCCCCTAAATTTCTTTATCTGCCCCATAATTTTGCCCATGAGGTCAATTCTTCCTCAGGGTTTTAGTAACTTGCCTTTTTAAAAAAATTTTACTCAAAGTTTGACGCAAAATTAATAAAAAATAAATGGGGGGGCTTCCCCCGGGTATTTCCCAAATTTATCATACACGCAAAATTTAAACCTATGAGATGCAATTTAGGGTGCGTAATTTTTTACTTTACCTCCCGTTTAATGAAAAGGGGCCTTGAAAATCCCGCCAAAACAGTGCACCCAAAAATATATGCTAACAGGGGAATGGGGTTTGTTCAGGATCTGATTGTAAAGGGGAAAAAACATACAAATGATGAACAAAACCTTGTCCCAGATGAAGAGGGACAGATAAGACAACAGATGGAACCATTTTGAAGGGAAAACACGATCTTTTAAAAGGACTTTAGTGCTTTTACGCAAAAGGGAAAATTTCAACATTTTTAAGTTTTTTTTGGGGAAATAAAATGATAAACTATAAATGGTGTAGTGTAAAACGAAAATGTTTCATTTGTAAAACTTCTTCAACCATTTAATCTTGTTTATAAAAGAAATTTTTTCCACAAGGGATCTTTTTTTCTTGATTAAAAAAAAATGGAAATTTCATAATTTTAGACAAAACATTATCAAAACAAATAGCTTTTGCAACAAAATTTTTACCAATATCAAATAAAAACCCCTTTTTAAAGTTGGGCCCCCCTAATAAAACTTGTTTTCTTTTTTCCCTTAATCCGGGCATGCCTTATGCAGAAATGGCTTTTGTCTTTTTATTAGCTCATCTTTTTTTTTTGAAAAAAAATGAAAATTTTATTGTCATCACTTGACCGGTTGTCGGCGTCGGCGCCCGGCGTCGGGCGTGGGCGTTCCCCGGGTTTAATTTTTATTTTTAAAAGGTCAGTTTTTCTCCTAAACTATCAAAAAAAATTTTTTTGAAATTTGGGAAATACTTGTTCCCCCATCATAACTGACCCTGTATAGAAAAGAAACATAACTCCATCTTGCTTTTTGCAAATTTTTGGCCCCTTTTGTACTTAGAAAATACAGATTTTTTGGTTTAAAAGTTTTATGTTTGGGTCAATTTTTCCCTCCTAAACTATAAAAGCTATTGCTTTAAATTTGGAAAAACCTTTGTTCCCCCATAAGCGCCCCCTGTCCATCAAGAAACATAACTCCATCTTTTTTTTTGCAAGATTTATTCCCCCTTTTTGGGACTTAGAAAACAGTTTTTTTGGTTTTAATTTTTAAAATTTTTGGGTCGCTTTTATCCTAAACTATCAAAGCTATTGCTTTAAAACTTGCAACACTTTTCACCATCAAAAGTTGACCCTTTTAAGCAAGAAACATAACTCCGTCCTGTTTTTTTGCAATTTTTAAATGGCCCCTTTTGGACTTAGAAAAATCAGATTTTTTGGGTTAAGTTTTATTTTTTAGGCAACTTTTTTCTTAAACTATCAAAGCTATTCTTTGAAACTTGAAAACACTTGTTCACCATCAAACCTAAACCCTGAAACACAACAACAAACCCTCCGGGTTTTTTGCAAAAATTATTCCCCCTTTTTGGACTTAGAAAATCATTTTTTTTGGTTGAGTTTTAATTTTTTAATCAATTTTTCCCCTTAAACAATAAAAGCTTTTGTTTTTAAAACTGAAAAACATTTTTTTTCACCACATAAGGGGAAAACCCGTACATCAAGAAACATAACTCAATCCTGCTTTTTCCCAGAATGAGGGCCCTTTTCAAACTTAGAAAACAGGGGTGGGACAAAAATTTATTATTACAAAAAAAAAAAAAATCAATAGCGTCAGAAACCCCCCCCCCCAAAAAGGGCGGTGCTCTTGTTTATTTTAGATTTAAAAAAAAATTTTTTTTTCCCCCGCTGACCCCCTGTTCAACGTTCTTTTTTCCCCGGGGGGGGCTGACCAAACCAAAATTTCCTTTGAACATTTAATGGCATTGCATTTATGAAAAGACAAAATAAAGGCTGGATGACTTGTATTTACTTATCTTTATTCCAAAGACACAATGTTTTTCGATTATCCCCCAACATTTTCCTTACTAATTTATTAAAAAAGTTGAACCTTTTGGGGGATATTGAAAATTTTAAGCTTTTCCCTGGGAAGGTTTAAATCCCATTTCAAAATTGAATACATTTATTATTTAAAAAAATTCTTTTGAAAATACGAATTTTCATTGTTTTATATGCTCTGCCCCTTGCCCTGCAAAATTTTTCTATAATGAACTTGTCCCCCTTTTGGGAATTTTGGGAAACAGAAACCCTTTAATTGTTAAAAGGGGTGTTTAAACCCCAAAAAAGATAACTGAATAGCAAAACAGTGCAGATCATGTTGGGTTTTATGAAATAAATTGGGACTAAAAGGCCCAAAGAGTTATGTCCCACTTAATTTCCCAAAAATTTGGGTTTTTTTATTCACTTTGTCTCCCCTTTTATCATTTTTCCATTTCATCATTTTTAATAATATTTTTTTAAAAGAATGTGAAAAACCCTAAGTTTTTGGCCCAAGTTTGATTAGGGTTTGATTGGACAAGAAACCCCACCAGGGGTTATGGGCCCCCCTTGAATTTCAAACATTGAATTTTTTTTAAATTTTGTTTACACAATAGAAACTTCATTTCTTCACCATTCTCATAATATTTTTGGGGATTTAACCCCCAATACGTCTTTCGGGTGCCTTAATGATCACAGTAGATAACCGGGATTGTTTTTTAATGTAAAATTTACAGTCCCTTTCCCTTTCTTTTAAAATTTTAAAATTAAATTTATATTTTGATAACTACTTTACACGACTGTTTCCCAAAATTTTTAATTTTAAATACCCAATCAACTTGTTTCAGACAGAAACTTCATGGGTATATTGGATTTGAATTTTTGGGGAGACCCTTTTGTTTTTGGGTCACTGGGCAAAGGTCACGGGGAAACCTGAATATTAAAAATTTGGTTTTTCCTTTTAAAAAAAACTTAGAAAGGTTTCCCCCTAGGACCTTGAAAATTCCCCAAAGCAAAAAATCTTAAAATTTCCATGAATTTTTTATCAATATGCAAATTTACCCTCCCCCCCCCCCTCGCTCCCCCCCCATTACCCCCACCACCCATATCATTAACCCCCCCCCCCCCGCCCCCCCCCAACCCCCAACATTTTTTTTTTTCCTTTTTTTAATTTTCCCTAAATTTTTATTATCAACATGTAAAAGTTTTGTCCCCTAAAACCCGGGTCCCCCCGGGCCCCACCCTCGAAAAAACCCCAACCCTTTTTTAAAAACTTTTAAAACCTCCATAAAATTTTTTATAAAACATGTAACAAAAAAACCAATAAAAAAACCCTAAAACAGCCATGTAAATAAAGATCAACTATCTTGTTCATTTTTTTTGGGGGTTTAAAAAATTTTAAAAATTTTTTACTACGATCACCCTTTTACCCAAACATTTAAAAATATGACCCATCCCTTTTACATTTGGGGAACTTGAGAAAAATTTTCCCTTCCTATGTTTGAAATTTTTCCCGGGTTTTTTTTAAACAAAAATTGGCTTTAAATTTCGAAGAGTTTTTTTAAAAAAAAGGAAAGCTAAAAAATTTGTTTAAAATTTTAAAGTCTTTTCCCTGTATAACAAAAAAATTTAAAAATTTCCCAAATTCGTTTTTTTTATAAATTTTTTTTTTAAAATATTTGGGGGGGAAAAGGGGACGACACTTTCATTTAAAGGGATAGGGGAAACCATTTTGATCAAAACCCAAACTTGTCCTCCCTCTAAAATTTTTAAGATAACCATTTTATTAAGTTTATAGGCACCCTCAACCCCACAACCAAGAACTGGAAACATAAAACTGACTTTTTGGGCATTTTTTACAAAACATTTTTGCGTTTACTAATTAAAATAACATAAACCATTTCTAAATAAATTGCCAACCTGACACTGGAATGTTTTTTTTTTAAATTACTCATGCAAAAATCTCTCCATACATGCGAAATATTCCCGTGTAAAACACCGGTAGGAGAGGAACCCGCCAAAAAAAACATATCTTTAAACACAGCTGGGGGACCCAAACACGCCCCTTTTAGTCCCCCCCGCAGGTTGACGGGAAAACAAATTTTTCCCGGGCTAAATACTTTCCCTTTTTAAAACGAAAACATTCTGAGAACATTGTTCTTCTAAAGTCTGATTTTTAACTTTTCCTCAAAATGTGTTTTAAATCTTCCCCGAAGAAAACAGGTTTCCCGCCACTTTCAACGATTGAAAACATATAAATGTTTCCCTTTCCCGTATCAACAAAATTTCTCACTTTTAACGATTACAATTCGCAAAAATTTTGCAATATCAAAACTGCGGGCGGCAATGTTGGGTTTTCAACAAAATTTTCAATTATACCGGACTTGAAATTTCCCCCACCAATAACGGCCCAACTTTTTTATAAAAAAAGAGATATCTAAGGGGGCAAATACCCAAAAAGGCCTTTTACCAGTATTTTAAGTAATATTTTGTATGTCAAAACAGGAGATTTGTAGCACCGCTACTGTTTAATCTTTTACGACGTTATTAAAAGTACTTACTTTTCCATTTAATTTTGAATTCGCCCCCCGCTGCCAAACAATGCCAAAACTTTGCAAAACCTCTTTGTTTTTAAATTTGACTTTTTTTTTTGTTAAAAACCCCCTTAAAGGATAATTTGCAAGAAATTTCAAAAAAAACCCCGTAGGGACATTATTCGAGTTATTAAAAGGGAAAATTTAAAAGAAGCTTTAAAAGCATGAATTTTTTCTCGAAAACATTTTAATGAATTTTAATTTTTTAAAATTAAAACGATTTCAAAAAAAAAGGGGCTGGCAAAAAAACCCTAGTTCACAGGGACAAAATTTAGGTCTCATTTTTAGCGGGGTTTAATTTTGAAGGTGTTATTTATGAGATTTTTTTTGTACTTATTCTTATTTTATTATTAAAAAAAACCAATTACAGATACAAATTTAACAAGAGCTGTCTGAGGACAGCAACGCTCGACTATTCAACACCTTGCCCAACTGAAGGGTTAAAAAAGTCAAAGGGGGCAAAAATTTTTAAAAACTGCCAATTAAAAGAAAGAAACCTGTGCATAGCGTTTTAAATCAAGCAGGGGAAAATGAGTGAAGTTTCAATCCTTTCCCCCTTAGGGGGATTTGAAAAGACAAGTTACAAACAAAAACTTTCCCAAAAAAACGAAAATTGGGAAAAATTTGGGCTTTAATTTTGTAAAACTGCAAAGAAAGGTAGGGAACCTTTTAACACGGGCGTGTCAGATTATAAACATTAAAAAGGGGTGAAGTTTCAACCCTTTTTACAGAAAGGGTACAAAATTACCACTTACAAACAAAAACTTAACAAAAAATTTCAAGGGGTTTTTAAAAAGGGGAATAATTTTTTAAAAAGAGAAAAATTTGATTTTAGGGAATCTGTGCAGTGTAAATCATTTTATCCCCTTGAAAAAATGTGGAATTTCAACCATTCCAACAATGGTTACTAAATTTCTAGCTAAAAATGTTAAAACTTAACCAAATCGGGACGCCGATCCGACGCCTGGTGAGTCTAATAGCTCTTTTTAAATTCCTTGAATACCCGAAAAAAAAACCCACTCGATTTTTCCATAGTGTTTTGTACGTAAAAAAATTTTAAGGTTTCAAATTTCCTTGTGTAAGAATGACACATTTATTTCAAATTTTGGGTTTCCCTTTTATGCACTTTTTTTTTAAAATCCCTTGAACGCCCCCTTCTGCGCAACATCAAAAAGATGTTGCTTTAAAAGCATTTTTTAGAATTTAGTTTTGGAAGAGAAACTATCATTTTCATTCAATCAAAACTTTAAAGTGTATGGTTTAAAAAAATTTTTTTCTAATTTTGTATTTTTTAATCAATTCCACCCAAAATTTGGGAAAAAAAAAACCTTTGGGGAAAAGTAAAAAAAACCCAGAAATGGTTTTAAAACTTTTTTTTGGAACTGGAACCCTTACCCATGTTTCAAAATTAGTAAACAGGAAAATTCTTATTATATAGGGGATAATTTGTCTAAAAATTTGACGGGAAACCCTTGTGCGAGGGATATTTAAACATCAAAAATTTGGATTCAAAATATAAACGAGAATAATAAAATTTGGGCCCCCAAATAAAACGGGAAGATTTTGCGAAAACCAAATTTAAAAAACAAACCCATATATTTCGTAAACCCCTTTTGTTTAAAATTTTGCAAGGTTTAAAAGGGCCAAACAATGAAACCCTGATAAATATTCAAAAACCTATCTGCTATAACCCAAAAGGGAAAAACAGTGTTTTATAATGAATTGGGAAAAAATTAAATTTCGACATAAATGTCAAAAAAAAGGGCCTTTTTGTAGCAACATATATTTAAATTTCCCCAAATCTTTTTTAAACCAAAAAATGAAAATGGGGAAGAAATTTAAATGGTAAGTAACTGAAATACTTAAATAAAACCCGTACCGTTTATACATCTATTGGATTATAACACCTGACACTTTTGAACTATTTTGCCTAAGAGACGTCAGCTGTGTATATGAAACAAAATGAAATTTTGGGGGCATTCTTTAGTTTTTTTTCCCAAAAGAGAAATCGATTGGTTTTTGGGAAAAAAAATGTCATTTGGGGCACCCTTTTGAAATATTTTTCCTAAGAAAAATTCGTTTGGGGTTTTTGGAAACAAAATGCCCACATGGAAAACCCCTTGAAATATTTTGTCTAACAAATCGATTGTGTATTTGGAAACAAAATGTTACATTGGCTCACTTAAACTGAGTTCTCCTACAGTATCCGACTGTGTATTTTCTGGAAACATTTTGACAAAGAGGCGAATAGCCATGTTAGCAGAAACTAGTGATTTATGACAAATGGTGGTAATAGTGTTTCTTGAATACGACTTGAACCCTTACAGACACAGACATTTTGAGCCGAAATTGTTCCAAGACTGTTTTTTTCCCCTTATTGAAAAATTAGACAAACCAAAATGGGGGACCCTGTCTAAGAAAAACTTTTGCTTGAAATTGGGAAACCCGGAAGGGAGTTACAAATTTTAACCCTTATAAAAAGTGGAAAATGAAAAAGAATGTAAAGCATCCAAAGACTGATGTGAAATGTTGTTAATAAAACAAAAAAAACCCGGGGACTAAACAATCGGAGAAAAAAACGGGTTTTAAAAGGGAATTTGGGGTTATTTTGATTTAAACTTTGGGGGAATTTGTTTGATTTTAAAAATTTTTGATCAATTTTGAAAAGAAAAAAGACCCATAGTTTTAAAAAATTTCTCAATTTAAATTGGGGGCCGGTATGGGATCAAAAATTAGTTCCTGAATAAATAAAAGGGAAATCCCCCTTTTAAATTCAACCAAGATGAAATGTTTGTACTCGGGCTTTATGGGTTTTTTTTTTTGGGTCATTAAATTTGTTTGGTATTTGGGGGAAATCCATTTGGTTTTTTCTTTTGGGGAATTTAAGGAAACAACCTTAAGGGGCCTCCTGTTGCAACTTTTAATTTTTAAATTGTTCCCGGCAACGGAAATTAATTAAAATTTTTGTGTGAATGGAAATTTTTTCCCTTTTTTTAAATTTTCTCATCTACAAAATGAAGAAAGTCTGAAATTTGATCCTTAAACAAAAATTTTTAAAGGCAATTTTCTTTCATTTAGATATGCTTTTTTCCCACAAATAGCGGCTTGGCTTTTTTTTAGCCTATCATTGAAAAGCACTTAGCGTGGCATTCCTTTTAAATTTGGGTTTTATCAGGTGCTAGAAAAGGGGCAAAATTTTTGTTTTGCTGCCCACATTGTTTATTTTCGCTGTTTTTGACAGCCCAGTAATATTGAGAAATCAAAACGAGGCGGGAAGTTTCAATCCTGAACTTTGACAACCAATTTTTCCAGATTTTGTATTTTAATGCCCTTTCTTATCATACCTGTATTTTTTGGGAAATTTTACCTTTCTTTTTGCATACAATATGAAACCCACTATTCTCATAAACTTTTTTTTGTAACAAAAAACCAAATCAAACAAAGGGAACAAAAAAATTACTAGGGTCTAAATTTTAACTTTTTATACTGTGGAAAATAGGTTGTCTGCATTGTATCCCCAAACACCCCTTTTAAAGTTTTTTTTGGGAAAGGGTTTAATTCTTTTAAACTTGTCTAATTTAGTCCAACTTTCGACGGTTGCTGAAAGGTCAGTTTTTTTTTGCACATGGGCGAAATCCATTTTTTCCTTAAAAGCACCCCTAAATTATTTGCAAAAACTCCTTTTTTGGGAAAAACTTTCGTCAATTTTTACTCAAAGGGGGAAAAAAATTTGTAGATAAACAGATCTGGGGGTTTACATGACCATGCGCGGGCAAACCCAGAAATCGCACGTGAAAAATAAAAACACAGTTTTTTTAGCAGTACTGAAATTTAAAAAATGTACTTTAAGGTATTTCTGCACGTTGGGGTTTAATATTAAAAAAAAAGGTAAAATTTTTAACAAAACCCCCCGTTTTTTCCCCAAAATTTCAGATAAAAAGGGGAAAAATTTGCTAAATAAAAAAGTGGGGCATATTTTTTAGCAAACCCCTTTGAAAAATTTTTTCCCTTTCAAAAAATTTTCAAAATTGGGGGTTTTGGGGAAATCAAAATTTTTGAAGCCATTTGCAAATGCACAAAAGTGCTCGTTTTGAAAGTTGCTGCATTTTGAAAATATACGTTTGTTGTTATTTTTGAATGTTCAATTTGCAGCGCCCTTTTTTTGTAAGAGCACAACTTTTTACTAATTTTTGGGGCTTGAAATTGGCCCTTTTTAAAAAGAAAAAAAAGGAACTTTTTAACTCTCCTTTTTTCCATTTCCCTTTTTCTTTTATGTTTTTTAAATTTTTCTTTTGTGTTGAGGTTGCCCCCCCCCCCCCCCCCCACCTATATGCCGCTTTTTTTTAATGGTTTAGGGTATTTCTTTTTATTTTTAGTAATTTTTAAGCTGCCTAAAGAATTAAAAAAAATGTTAAAAAAACCCGTATTTTAACTTTTTTAAATAACAGATTCTGAGAAGTCTTAAAACCCGTTCGGGGTTGTTTTAAATTTGGGTAAAACACTATTTTGCTATACACTATTTCGATTCTAATATCCCTTTTAATCTAAAACAGTAATAAAATTATATCCACTCATTCCTACTCTTTAAATAAAAGGGAAAATGAAAAGAACGAAAACTGCCCCAAAACAAAAATTGAAAATAAAACCCTTGGCAAAGAAAAAAAAATTTATCAAGTAAATAAAAATTATTATAGAGTTTAAATATATGAAAACATATTTAAAAGGCAAACCAAGCCGACATGATGTTTTTTTTTTTTTTTATGTACATAAAAACTATCTTGTCTTTTGCTACATAAACATGTGTTTTAAAAATTCCCCACGGGCGTAAAAATTTTTTACATGCCCGGGATTTTTAAAACACATTTGGAAAACCTCCTGTTGTACTTTTTTTTGTTATTGTTTTAAGGTTTTGTCCAAAACCCTAAAAACTAAACAAGCCCCCCGCCCACGCCCCCCCCTTTTTTTTTTGTTTGTTTTATCATCTCTAGGAAAATTTTTTTCCCCTTTGTCTATAAACTTTTCAAAAAAATCTAAAAATTAGTCACAAAATTTAAATTTTCGAGCACTAAATACAAAAAATCAAAACATTGAACTGATGTTTTTTTTTTGTTCAAAATAAGATAAAAATCCTCGTAAAAATGCGAAAAAATATTTTTTTTGTGACTGTGACCCACTGCATACCTGCAGCGCCTTTTGATAAATTACAGACCCCGGGAAATATACCAAATTCAAGCAATTTGAATGTTTACCAATTCATCGAATGTGCTTTTTTTTTTTAAAGCTTTACCCAAAAAATTTTTTAGCCCCCCCCAAAGGGGGGGGTTTTAAAATTTTTTCCATCAGTTTTTTTTTCAAATAACTTTTTCTCTTTTTGAATAATGGGGGTTACAATAACACCAAACTTGTTCAGTAGATCCTGCATGGATCATTATCAAGTTTGTCCAAAGGGTTTTCCCCCTTTTTTTAAAATAGAAAAAATTTAACGTTCAAGCAAACAACTAAACTCAGGTTAGAGATGTAGGGCCATCATGGCCCTCTTGTATGCTTTATTTTGTTACCTAAACTACTTTATAATAGTTTAGTTGTCGAAAGAACTTTAACTTAATAGACGGAACCACAATGGCCGTGGATGAGGATGAGTGATTGATTTGTTGTGTTATGTCCCTTTTCTGACTTTATTACATTGTTTTATTAAGCATTTTCATAGGAAAGGTTGAAATCATTTTTGATTCCCAGTAATTTGTTCGTGATTTCCCTTGAAATATTTATCAAAAAAACCTTAAAAAGATAACGAAATCTCTTTAACTAACATGCCCCGGGATAAAAAATTACATATCTTTAAATATTTTAAAGCTTATAACGTCTTACATTACCCCCTTTTTGACTCCGATTTAATTTTCATGCACTTCATAATGGGCATAAAAAATTAACGAATCGGTTAAAAATTTTAAAGACTCCTGACATTTTTAAACGGCGGGGCACGTTCGTGAAAAATTTTTTCAAAAGAAAACCCCCGCAAAATTTTGCCCTTTTTACTCATTTTTTTCCCTTATTTTTTTTTGGGAAATATTTTTTTTTTCTTCTGGTACTTTAAACGTTTTCTTTTTGGGTCATGTGCCAAACCAACCCCTAGTTGTGTTTTTCCCCATTCTGGGACGTGAAAAAAAGGAAAATGCAAACTAGTATGAACCTCAAACATCTATGCTTTTAGGAAAGCTTAAGTTCGAAACGAGTCGTTACTGTTTTTTAAAGTGTTTTTAAATGTTTTTTCTCGCTGTCCCAAAATTCCCAAATCATCAGATCCAAATCAAACCTTTTTCCCTTTTTAGCCCCAAATTTAAAAAGCTACAGCTAGAACAAACCCAAAGGGAATGGCGCTCCCTGCCCCCTGATAACGTACTCTGCGGGCCTATATTCATAAAGTACCCAAATTTAAAAGTAAATGACAATTTTAAAGCCAAAAAGGGCCCCCAGCATTTGCGATGTCAATTTCCCAAAACCCGTCATTCTATGTGATAATCTGTTTCCCAAACAACACCGGGCGGCCCTAGTGGGGCCGAAAAAAGAAGGCAACTGGTTTAATAGAACCCCCCATGCAGTAGAATTTCCATTCGCAAAAATAGCCATTAAATCGCCGAACACAAAAACCGCCTTTTTTCCAAGATAATTAGAAATTTTTTCGGAAAAATACATTTTTGCTATTATGAAAAAAATTAAGCGCCCCAAAGGAAAAAATTTTCCAATACTTTTTTTAAAAAGCGAACCGTTATGTTTGAAAAAATTAAGCTCACTATGGAAAAAATTCGAATAAAATCTGAAATGAATCTTTGTCCACATCCAGGGATTCCCAAAAAAAAAAAACAAAAAAATAGTATGGGTTACCCTAAACCAAAAACTCCCTTTTTGGGACCAAAAAGCTGGGTTTTTCATCTGCCCCCAAAACCTTTTAATTTTTAATAAGGTCCTCATTTTCACCTTGCTCCGACTTCGATTGTTTCTTTTCTGTTGCGTCATGTATTTCACTGACATGCTCGCTATCAACTCCAGATCTTCTTCTAGTTTCGATGTCCTTAAATTGTCTGATAATTTTTTTTAGATCCCAAAAGAAAGACAAAAAAAACCAAAAGAAAAACCCCGCAGAGCATTAAACTGAGAAACTATCTTTTTCAAATTTTTGAAATTTTCAAGAAAAGCTTTCTTCCGGATTATGAAACCCCTTGTCGCATTAAATTTTTGTACTGATAAACCGTAGATGAAAACGTTTTGGAAAAATCAAATCCAAGAAATGGGGTTTGGTACAGAGGGATTTGAAAAACCCAATTCCAAGCCTAATGCATCAGTATCATTGGTGAAGCCGAAATTTTTCTTTCCCAAAAGTTCAAAGATCCGGGGTTTCCGGGGGTGAAATTCGTAAAAGTGCGTTTTTTGGGTTTTATCCCAAAAAAGAAAACATTAAGTAAATTTAAAATACTGAAACATTAAAGGGGTTGACCTAAACAGATAATTAATCAAAAATCAAAATGAATTTTTCAATCTCCTATTTCATTTATTTAAAAAATGAAATATTTATACAAATTGGTTTAAAAAAAGTACACATTATAATTTTCTTTACTTATTTTTGAAGCATATCTATTATTTTTAAAAAAAAACCTTTTTGAGGATCAATAAAGCCCCTGTAAAGATTAACCTTTTTTTAAAAAGTCCCATTTTACTGTGTAATTTGTAACTGTTTTGGAAAACTACCCAATTTCCCAAAATTTTCCTGCATTATGTATAGAATAACAAAACCAGTTTGCAAACTTTAAAATCCAAATTACTGCCCCGTTTGGAACCCAGGGTATAAAAATCACTGCGACGCTGCAATATCCAAAGTCAGAGCTAGCGTCAAATGTACCCGCTGAATTTGTCACAAGAAAAAACCCCCAAGTAAAAAACCCCGGGAAAAGTCCCCCAAACCAGCCGCAGAGAAAACTGCAGCAAGATCTTCAAACTTTGTTCAGTCCCGTTTTTAGATCAAAAAGAAGGTTTTGGGCCAGATGTTTTTACAATACAAACCCCCGAAATCCCATTAACCTTTTTTATTTTTTAAAGCTTTCAAAATCATTAATACTTTAAAAGAAATCCCTTTTCCCAAACCTTTTTTTTTTCCCCCTTTTACCAGATCTTTTGACTGCAAAGATACGCAAATGAAACTTTTAAAGGGAATTTCCATTGACATTTTCCCCACTTTAAAATTTCCCCAACTTAACTAAAAAGTTACATGAAAAACCCATTATCGTGTAGAAAAGGCAAACTTAATATTGATTTTATCAATAATTGAAAAGCGATTTATTTTTTTTTTCAGACTCCAATACATAAATCCCAAAAAAAATGTTATGTTTTATTTTTTTTTAAAACTCACTTTTAAAAAAATACAAGGGCTTTTTTAACAAAGCATGTACTTTTTTTTTTTTTATTTTACGTACCTAGGCAGAAGTTTTATTACCCATAAAAATTGAATTTAAAACGACAAAAATAGCAAAACACCCGTGAATGGAGAAAGGTTTTTTAGACAGCACTTGAAGACTGATTTTTTGATAGTTTTAAAAAAGCCTATAAGGGAAAATCCTTTGGGAAAAGGGAGAAAACAACAAAAAAAAACTGGGGTTTTATTGAAAACTGTTTAGGGATAAAATCATTTTTTAAAAACCCCAAAAATTTGTTTATTTTTAACTAGTTACTGAGTTTAGTGCATAAAATAGTTCGATTATTTTTAGGCCAAGATATACTACTATGAATCATCCGAACCCAACAGACCTGTTCTACCCCGTTTTGGAATCAATAAGTTTTTCCCAAAAACATAAAACCGAATTCACTTTAAACGCGTTATTATACACCTCATAGAATCCTAATACAGCGTTAAAAATAAACTCTATATACGTATTGGGATAACATTTAGAAATACACTTTCCATCCTACCAAGATAATACGAGGGCTCCCGTTTCTATCGTTTCTGCAAAGTGGGTTCCCATTCCTGAATCCTGCTTTTTTTACTGCAAGTTCATCCGCAGCCATCTTTCTTTATAAAACTTATTTATTAATGAAGAGCTCACGTACGTTGTACAATTGAATAATAAATAATTTTTAAGATCATGTAATGGAAGTGAATGGAACCTATATAATATGAACCTAATTATATGAATTTTTTAAATACCTGGCTTGGAAGATATCTTATCATGTTTATTTATGTTTAGTCAAACAAAAATCTAGGGTTTAAAAATTTTTTATATGTTCAAGCGTATTACAATATTAAATATTTCAGTTCGTTTCAGTAACAAAGAAATCATTTGGAAAAAAAAGGTATAGACTTTTATATATGCACCGCCCCCAGTCCCCCGTTTTTAGGGTCCTTTTTTTCATCCATAATTTTTTACACCAAGTTTGATGCTAGGTTCCCCCAAACATTAATCCCAAATCCGCAAGACAATTTTAAGGGAAGGGTTTTTGTGTATTAATGAATTTTTTAAAAGGGTTGCAACACCAGGGATGCAGCAAACAATCAGTCGACACTGGGTTTACAAAACTAGATCATAAATTACATACAAAATACACCTAGAAGTCAACTTAAATTTGCAATTATCATAAATAATATTTACAGAAAGTCTCCATTTATAACAAATAGTTTTAAGAGCTTATCTTGAAAATTCATTATAATAATAATAATAATAACAATAGTAATAATAATGATAATAATAATAATAATAATAATAATATGAAATAAAGCCCCTGGGCCCTTTTTTCGGGAATCGATTTTGCCTTCAAATCCTCCGAAAGTGTAAAAATTTTTTTCTTCTAGAACCCTGTGTAACATGGCTTTTAAAGATACGATATTTTTTAATACACAAATTTCCCCTTTTTTTTTGTTGTCTTTTTTGTGTGAATTTTTTTCCCCGCCGGGGCCCTGTCATTATTCCCTCAGAACTAAAAACACTGAGTACCCGTGATTCTGATTTTCTGACATACAGCAGTAAACCAATGCACCACGATAAATTTTTTTCAAATGCTAAATGGGGAATATCACGTTTGCTTTCATTTGAAAGTTACAATATTTATTATCTTACTCATGCACGTTTTAGGAAATATCAAGAAGTTAACCCAAAACCCCCCCGCATAATTTTATAGATTAACGTTTAAAAATCCTTATTTTTGAAACCGCAAAAAAACAGATTGTCTATCTATAATAGGTGTACTTGCATGGCCGCTTAAAACCTTTTTCTCGTCTCTAAAGGGGAAAAAAATTTCCCAAATTTCCACTTACTTAAATTTTTTTCATTCGGGTTTAAGCAGTACACCCGTCCAACATCATTCAGCTAGCCTACAGTTTTTTTTTGTAATAAAAGTCTGCCCCGTACCAATTAGTTGTTCATTGCACGTTTTACAATGCCCCTACTACAAAAAATTAATTAATCAGTGTCTTTCCCCTAAGGATATTTTTAAAAAATTTTAAAAAAAATGAAAATTAAAATTATTTTCCCAAGTGCATTTGGATGTAATTTAAATCAAAAACACCGCAATCAGAACAATTTTAAAGCAATTCATTGTTGAAACACTTACAATTAAGGCAGACAGTATTTTGGTTTGGGGGTTTTGAAAAGAATCATGTGTTTTTTAAAGTCAAATTTTTCCCCCAAATTTTAGCATGTTTAATATTTTAAAACTAGAAATTTCCTTTTAATATTTTTAAAATTTTGGGGGGATTCCCTCGAATTTTTTTCCCCGTATGCTTACATCACTTAAACATATTTAAAAGCAATTAGGAAAACATATAAACCTTTTTTCCCCCCCTAAAAGATTTATTTTTCAAAATCGGTTTTAAAAAAAGCAAACAGTATTTTTTTTATTTTTTCCTCTTTTAGCGGGGAAACCCCCTATCTAAACATTTTGAGGGATAAATCCGCTTCATTATTAATACTGATACACCTTGGATATGGTCTTGGGTCTTTCCTGTCCCCGCTATATTCCCGGGTCCTTTTTTTGAGAAATGATTCCCCAAAACCCCCGGATTTGGGTATTAAAATTTTTAAAAAAAACAATATCTCCAGAGCAACATCTAATTCTGCAGAACTTAGGAAAAGACAAAATTTCAATTTTCAGATTTTGAAAATTTAATACGCATTGAAAATTTTAGGAATTGCAACAGAAAGCCGTCCCCCTTTCGTACTTTTTAAATTTTAAAAAATCGGAAAAATAATCCCTCAAACAAGCTACCCAAAGGGACAAAATTAAAGGTTTAAAATAAAATTCGGGGAAGGGGGGGAAACATCCAAAACGGGAAAAAGAAGGAAATTACAAGAGACAAGATCCCGAAAATGATAGTGAAAAAAAAGGGGGAAATTTTAACAAAATTTCCAAAAAATATTTCCCAAAAAATAAACCCAGCATCAAAGTGCCCAAAAACCAATTTTGGCACGGGTTTAGTATATTATCCTTAATTTTTTTTTTCCCTTTTGGAAAGTTGGGGGAGGACAATATCTTGATCAAAAGTTTGGGGAGGGGTTTTTCCCATAATCACTAAAGTTTTCCCTAACCCCCACAGAGCACAAAGGGGCCGAACATTTCGAAGAAAATAAGAATTTAAAAAAACCCATTTTTTCCATTATGAAAACAAAAGCACGTGGGAAAAGCTTATCCAAAATTGTGTTTACATCGTACCCTCTGTTGAGCTATATTTGCGAATGATAATTCCCAAAGCCCTTTGGGTTTTTTTTCAACTGTCGCGTTTTTTGGGTCCCAAAGTGGCCAACCGGTGTTGCTTTGGGCTATTTTCATAAGGAATCGACTGGGGAGGTAATGGCTCCCAAAAAGTTTGAGCGTCTGTTGCAGCAAAATTTTATAAGCGTTTTAAAAGGAAACCCCTACGATAATTTTTTGGACAATTACATACTTATATCATTGGACTGTAAGTGCGTGTTTGGGTTTTGCTGGGTGTACTTTTGATAAATTGGGGCTAGACATGGGGAAAAAGGTTTTTTCAGATACTAATGATTGTAAAGAGGAACAAAACGTGCAATGACGAAAAGAAAACCCCCCGAAAAGATGAACGAAAGATAAAACAACAGACGAAAAAAATTTGAAAGGGAACACGATCGTAACAACTTTTGTGCTTTTTTCCAAAAGAAATAGCAAAACATAGTTAAGAATATTTTTTAAGATAAAATGGAAAAATTTATGGGTAGTGTAATGACAAAATTTTGTCAGTTTGTATAACCTTTCCCCGACCAAATTAAATGTGTAATTAAATGTAATTTCTCCCAACGATTTAGCAGAATGGGTTTTTTTATTTCTTGATTAAAAAGAGAATGTCATTCATAACTTAACAAAACATTATCAATCAAAAGCGTTTGCAACATTAAAAGATATATTTGAAATATCTGACCAATAATTTTTTAAAATATTCAACACGGTTCTAAAGGGGAAAATCCCTTAAGGCGGTCAAAAATCCAAGATATTTTGGGTTGCAAATATAAAAATCATAAAAAAATTAAAAAATTTTTAGTTAATAAATAAAAAATACAAAATGAAATTTTTGCAAAATTATTTTCATTTTTAAAATCCCTATTTTTTGTTACACAGAAATTTTTTTGTTTTTTTGGGGGAAAGATACAGGACTTTTTTAAAAAATAATTTTCGCGCGGGCCCAAGGAAACCACTTTTTTTTATTTTTATTTACCAAAAAGTTAAAATCTTATTTTTTTATTAAGTGAAAAACAACAAGCGTAATTTAAACAAAAAGTTACCAACAAATCCGTTTCTTTTTCTCAAAATCTGATTAAAATACCTTTAACAAAGTTCTAAAAACTTTTAACATAGGGTAATTTTTTTATTAAAAAATATTTCTAAATTTTAAAAAGTTCGGAGAAGTAAAAATTCTTTATATTTTAATTTCAAACATATGTATTTAACACGTTTTAGTTTTTTTAGTTGGAACTTGAAACAACCAAATTAAAACAAAAATCTGCGTCCCAAATTGGGTGATGCTTTTTAAAGTACAAACAAAGGTTTATAAATTTCAGGAAATGGGAAAAATACCTCCCAATTTGGGTTTAAATGTTAAATTAAAAACAACGGAAAATCCTTTTTTGGAAATACAACAATTATATTCGTGTCCCCAAAATTTGTTTTTTTTTGCTTCGTAACTCTGGGAGAAACGTCCCTCCTGGATTCCTTTTTAAAGTGATACTTTTGCAATTTTTTTGCTATGTGACTTTTAACTGTTATCTTCTCTGAATGCAAAATAGGTCAGGGGTCCCTATTCCCTAAACCTTAAGTATAAGTTTTTTACTTTAATTAAGATTTTTCCCTTTAATTTGTGGTGTTTTCAACTTAAGTCAAGTAAAAAAATTAAATTTTTGCCATAAAACAGCTAAAAAAATTTAAATACCCTAAGAAATGACCCTTAAATCAGAAAATAAATAGGGGGTGAGGGACGATTAAAGTGGTTTTTTTTCAGATAAAAGCACTTTAAAAAAAAACGTGCATGTTGTATTTTTCTGAAATTTTAAAAAAAAAACAAGAATTACTTTTTTAAATTTTTTATGAAAAAACAAATATTTCTTAAGTAAAATAAATTCTAACCTAAAATTTCTTAAGTAAAAATCAATTTCTTTTAAAATTAACTTTAAAAACTTTATGAATACGGCCCCAGTAATTTTAATTTTAAAAATTGTAATATTTTGCCCAAATTTTTAATTTTAAATAACTCACGCTCTCAACGGGGTCCCCTTAAACTGCAGTGGCCCAATCATTAAACCCTAAACCTGAATTATAAGCACAAGATTAAAGGGGAAGCAAACCCTAAAATCATGCTGCAGGGTAAAGAAATAGAAGTACATTTTAAAAGGGTTCCCAGAAATAGGATGGTTGATGATGGTAATTAGTATGCATTGCTTCACCCAATTTCCATACAAAATGAAAGTAAAATGTAGCACAAATGAAACCATTTTTTAAAAATTAAAAAAAATGGAAACTCCACATGTCCTCAACACAACAAAAACCAAAATAAAAAAGGGGCGGGGTGGTTTTTATTGAGCCTTCCATGGACGGTAATGAAATGCATGCTACCGTCCACCCCCCCTAGCCCCGGGGGGGAGCTATCTCCAACATTTACACATTTTTCAAGTACAAAAAAAAATTTTTTAAAACGAAACAACCCCCAGATTATTTACGGGGGGCACATGGAACCTTCAATGATACACTAGCGTGTAATTTTTATGAAAAACGGCGTATGGTCCTCATTTTAAAAAAATGGGTTTGCCCTAAACGAGAAAAAAAATTTTTCAAAATAAACAAACCCGGAATTTAGAAAGGAAAATTTGAGGTTTTGGGGCCTGCATATCCCGATACTTCCAAAAAACAAAATTAAAAACCGGCTCCAAGGGGGGTTAAAACAAAACCCAAAGCAAAGAAAGCGGGGGTATTTGGGGCCAAAAGGCGGAACTGTTCAAGCTGATAAACCCAAACTTTTCCAAAAAGACACGACATAAAAGGGTGCTGAAAAGATCTAGAAATCGAAATTAACAGCCCTGATTTTTTACTCCAACCAAAACGTGCTTTTAAAACCTTCCCAAAAGCCGTTTAAATTTTAAAATTTAAAAGATTAGGGCATACGGAGTGTAAAAGATTAAATTTTCAATTTTAATAATTCATAATTTCCCCTAACATATCATTTCTAGTGGGAACGTCACTACCCCATTCAACGTCAAACGACGCAGAAAAAAAACTATTGATAATTTGAATGATTACAATTTAAACCCCACACGCCTCGCCTTATCAGCATGGCTATTGGGTTTTTTTATTTTTTTAGTTCAAACAAAAAATTTTGTCCCTACCTCGTCCAACGCCCATTTTCGGCGCTGACTAACCCAAAATTTTAATTTTAAACATTCTAATACTCCCCATTTAAAGACTCAACCCTTGGGGTTAAAACTTCCCTTTTTACTAAATTTCAAAACCGGTTTAGAAAATACGTAAGGAACCCTTAAAGTTAAAAAAAAAAAACAAAATCAAGGCGGTGACATGTATTTTTCTTATCATTAGTCCAAAGACAAAAAATTTTTTTTCCCATTATCCGCCAACATTTCCCCTTTCTATATTATTTAAAAAATTTATTCTTTTGGAGGTTAAAACAAATTTTTCCCGGGAATTTAAATCCCCCTTTTATTAAATTTCATATATTTTTAAATTCTTTTGAAAATACGAAATTTCCCTTGTGTTTACATGCCTTGCAAATATGCCCCCCCTTAAAGTCCCTTTTTTAACTACCTTCATTAATGATGTTTTACGCCCCCTCTTAATTTTAAAATCTGGGTTTCTGGGAATTTTTTTTTTTTTTTTGAATTTTTAGAATAATATATTTAGTAAAGCTTAGTATTTTTTAAAAATTTAAATGTGTGCAAATTTAATTCAAGAATAGCATTCTCATTTTATTTTGTTACCTGAACTGCTTTATAATAGATTAATTGTCGAAAGAACTTTAACCTAATTTGACGGGAAAACCCCCGGCCCCTGGGTGAGGAGAGTGAAGAAAATTTTTGACTATGTCCCTTTTTTACTTTACCCCCAGGGGCGGAATATTTTGATGGCTTTTTTAAAGTCCCCCTGTGCAATTTTGGGCGCAAATATGATTTTTTTCCTTTTGGGTTGCAAAAAATTTTAATTTTTTTTTTTTGTCTGATCTGGCCCATAATAATGGCATAGTTTTTAAAAACCCCAAACGAGAAAAAAAAAGTTTCACTAGAAAAAAGAAACAGGAAAGAAATCAAAGAGCAGAAAAGAAAGCAGAATTCCTTTCGTTTTCAGTTTGAAGAATGCGCAAGAGAGAAAAGGGTTTCCTTTTCGTGTGTAATAATTTTTTTTTTTTATTTTATTTTTAATATTTTTTGATCATATTTTGGGTTTATAATTTTTCTACATTTTTTTTCACATTTTTTCCAACCGAAAATTTGGGGTAAATGCTTTGCAAGGGAAAATTTTTACTAATTAAAAAACCCCCCTTTTTTGTGTTTAAATTTTTTTGGTTTTTATATAAGTAAGTTTTTTTACACAACTTCGTATAAACAAATTTTAAGGATTGTTTTCATTTTTTTAAAGATTGCTGTATTTTTTTTTACTATTCCCTTTTATTCCATGCTTCAGTTTAATTTTTATGTAATACCTTTTTAAAATCACTCTTTAAAACCCCTTATAGGGAAAGGGTCTGCATTTAATGTAACCCCCGGGTAGCCCATTCTTTTTTCGGTAATCAACACCCCCACCAAACTTTTACACAGTTCGTACGTCCCGGAAAAAAACATCCCAAACATGTCTTATATTTTTTTGTTTTTTACTCCCTTTTTTTTATTATGTGTTTTTTAAAGGGTTTTATAAGCATAATTATAGTCCCCCCCCCCACGTTTTTAAAACTAATTTTAGGTTTTTTACAGACCCCGCCTTTTGCAAAATCAGAACAATTTTTTTTCTTGAGAGTGGGTGATTTCACAACATTTACTTTGTCCTTCCAAAATACCCTTTATCAGTATATACTTAAATAGTGGTTTAAAGGGTGTTTATATAGTGACTTGTTTTTGCCCAAAATTCATTGCTGCTTTTTCAAAACTGTTTTTCCCCATGGGGGAGGTGAAGAAAACACCAAAACCCCAACAATACCCTTTAAAATAAATTTCACCAACGTAATTAACAACATATAAAACTTTTGGTTTTCAAAATTTTTTTATTCCCTTTTTAAAGGGGGGATTAAAAATTTTGTTTGTTTGTTTTTTTTCATTGTACACTTCGTCATTCCTCAAATTAAAATTGAAAGTATCATATAGAGCCAAAATTCCCGATTACACATTTTTCGGATAATGGTTTTTTTTTCAGATTTATTGATAAAAATCTGAGGAAAATTTAAACTCAGTCATTTCGAATTTAAAAACCCAGTAAGTCTGAATTTTAAACACCAAACCCTTGGGATACAAAACATTCATTTCCCAAACCCAAATTTAGAGGGCAATTCGCATATGGGTCCCTGATCATCAAAAATCCGGGCCCCTAAATGCTACAAAAAATCCCCGCTCAAATTAAAAAAAGGGAAATTTTTTTTTCAACCCTTTATGAAACCCCCCTCAGACGCTGTTTTCCTAGGGTCTACAACAATGACCCCCGTAACGTTTTATCATCTTCTGTTCTATCTTACTACTGCTTTGTTTACCGGATTTCTTTTTTCTGCATCTTGCACCCAAATTTCCTACTTTTTACATTAAATTTTTTCAACAATTTTTATGGGGAAAGGTTTTCATCCCTTTTTTCTTTTTCCCCGTAATTTTTCGTTATTTTTTTTCCCCAAAACACAAGAAAATTTACAAAAACAAATCCTTGAAATATTTATAAATACATCTTGAAAAGATAACAATATCTAACTAAAATTTTTTTGGGGGTTTTTTTTTTTTTTGTGTGGGGGGGGGGGGGGTTGGGGGGGGGGGGTGTTAACGAAATTACCGTTTTAAGGGATTAATACTCCTTTTAATTTGGGGTTTTCCGGTAAAGGGGTTAACGGTTTTTCGCCCAAAAACCATAATTTTTAAATGGAAATTTTTAAAAAAATTTTAAAAAAATTGGGAAAAAACAACTCAGATATTCCCGCGCATTTTGGGGAATTTAATGGGGTTGAGGGAGAATTATTCATTTTATTAGGATTTTTTCTCCTTTAAAGCAGAATAGCGTTAGCGCAGTTCATTTCGTGTTTTCCCTATTTAAATTCTCGCCCCAAAGGGTCGGGGGCCAACAAAACCTCGGGAAATTTTGCAGACTATATAATAAATGCGTTATTTTTTAAAAAACAAACACACATCATTAATAAATTAAAGCTTATAACGCCTAAAAGGGAAATTGTGCCTAGGAAGCCTTTTTTTTCTCGTGATTTAAAAGACAATGTACTTTTAAAAATTTCATATAAAAAGTAACGGATCTGGTTAATTTTTGGGAAAACCTTGTCAGTTTTTTAAAAAGCGAGTGGCACTGTTTGTGAACATTATTTTTAAAAAAAAACCTTTGCACAAATTTTTCCAATTTTTTCATCCTTTTTTTTTTTTTTCTTTTTGAAAAAATAGTTTTCTTCGGGGAATTTCAGCGTTTTCTTCTTTTGTTCCCAGTCCCAAAACACCCCCCTTTTGTTGTTTTCATTCTAGTACATGAGAAAAAGGACAATGCAACATCACATATCTATGACCCGGGCCAAAGGGACAAAATGCTTTATTCACCAATTTTTTTTAAGGTTTTTTTGGGTTTCTATTTGGGTTTCTGTTTGATCCATTTTTAAACCTAGAGCGTTACAAAGGGATTTTCCCCAGAAAAAACTTATGTCTCGAAACGATTACGTTATTCTTTAAGACCATTTTCCGTTGTTTTTAAAGAGTCTCTATTGCTTTTCTCGTTTTGCTCAATTGGCAAATCAACCGATCCAGAATCAAACCTGTTTCCATGTTTAGCACCAATTAAAGCTAACGCTACAGCTAAAACAAACCCAAAGATGGCACTACCTGCCACATGATAAACGTATGTCTGCGGTCCTATATTATCATATAAGTACCCAATTAAACGCAAATGACATATAAAGCCAACAGAAGCCCCAAGCATTTGCGTTGTCATTCCCATACCAGTCAGTTCTATGTGATAATCTGTCCAAGCAACACCGGTTGGCCATAATGGTCCGATAAAGAAGGCAACTGGTTGAATAAGAACCCACAATGCAGTAGAATTTCCATTCGCAAAAATAGCCATTAGAATCGCCGAACACATAAAACCGCCTGTTTCCAAGATAATTAGAACTTTCACGGATATCCATCTAGCTATTATGAAAAAAATTAAGCGACCAACGGAAAAACTTATCCAAAAGCTTGTGTTTAAAAGCGAACCGTCTGTGTTTGAGAAGTTAAGCTGATCTATGGAAAAACTTCGAATAAACTGTGAAATGAATCTTTGTCCACCTCCAGCGTTCCCAAAATAGAAAAACATAAAAAATAGTATGCTTGACCCGTACCAAAATCTCCCTTTCGCACAAGATGCTGGGTTTATCATTTGCAGCAAACCTTTGCAGTTATTACAAGTGTCCTCATTTTCACCTGGCTCCGACTTCGATTGTTCCTTTTCTGTTGCGTCATGTATTTCACTGACATGCTCGCTATCAACTTCAGATCTTCTTCTAGTTTCGATGTCCTTATATTGTCTGATAATTTTGTTTTCGATCAATTGAAAGGCGAAAAACACAACAGAAATACCTACAGTACCAATAGCCGAGATAGCGTATGCATATTCAATTCTTGAATTATCAAGAGAAAGCTTTTCTTCCGATGATTGTGAAACATTTGTCGTCATTATTGTTGTACTGATATTACCGTAGATGATTTTATTTTCATTACCGTTTTGAACCTCAACTCCAAGAAATGGATTCGAGTACAGAGGTATTAGAAAAGACCCAATTCCATAGCCTAAGTGCATCAGTATCATTGGTGAAGCCGAATTATCTTTCCAAATGTTCAAGATGATGCGGGTTCCGGCTGAAATATCGTATAGTGCATTTTTGTTATGATCCAACAAAGAATAACATTAAGTAATTAAAGTTGCTTGAAACATTAAAGGGATTGACCTAAACAGATAATTAAAAAAATGCGAAATGAATATTCAATCTCCTATTTCATTTATTAAAACATATGAAATGTATACAAATTGTTGAAAATACGTACAAATTATAATTTCTTCATTTATGTTTTGAAGCATATATATAGTTGTACACAAATATCTATTATTCATGCTAACAAAATCTTTCGAGGTATCAATAAGTCTCTGTAAAGATCAACCTTTATACTAGTATAATAAGTCCCATTTTACGGTGTAATGATGTGAATGTTAGTGAAAGCTTCAATTCAAAATTTACCTGCATTATGTATAGAAAGAACAAAACCAGTAGCAAAACTTAAAATCCAAATGTATTGCACGCTTGGAACCCATGGTATAAACACCACTGCGGCTGCTGCAAAATCCAAAGCCAGAGCTAGCGTCAAATGACTGTACCCGCTGAATTTATCGATAACAAAACCACCAATTAAGGAGCCCGGAAACGTCCCGATACCAGCCGCAGAGAAAGCCGCAGCAAGATCTTCATAATTTGTGTTCAGTCTGTATTTTAGATCAATGAGAGTTGGTCCAGATGTTTCACAATACAAACCCTGAAATTGACGTAAGCCTTTTTTATTGTTTATAGCAATATCCTTTCCCAATCAGTTTTTTTTTCACTTTTGCCAGATCTTTAGACTGCACAGATACGCAGTGAAACATTGTGATGTAATATCCACTGACATTTCGACTTAAATTTCACAACACAACTCAGAATTTACGTGAAAAACTCATTTTCGTGCGGAAAAGCAAACATAATATTGATTTTATCAATAATTGAAAAACGATTTATTTCTTTTTCAGACTTCAGATACATAGGAATGCCCCAAAATAATTGACTTATGTTTTATTTGTTTATAAAAACTTCACTTTAACAAAATACAAGTCTTATCAGACAATATGTTTTACGTTTATTTCAGTTTAAGAATTTCTCACGTACCTAGGCGGAAGTCTATTGTCCAGAAACATTGATCTCAAGCGACTAGAAAATAGAACACGACTGATTCTAAATGCAGGGAGACGTTTTATAGTCGCCACACAGCACTTAAAGACTGATTTTGTGATAGTTAATAAAACCTATAAGAAGATCCTTTGGAAGAGTAGAAAACAACAAAACAAAACTGGGTTTGATTGAATCTGTTCATGTATAAAATCATTTTTAATACCACACTAAATTTATTTTATTTTTAATTAGTTACTGAGTTTAGTGCATTATATAATTCGATTTCGATTTTCAGGCCAGGGGGAAACTACGTCTGAATCCCCCGAACTATACAGTCATGTTCTACTCTAAGTAGGAATCAGATATATGTTTCTAAACACATAAAAGCGTACACGAAATAGCCCACACAAATTCACGTTTAAGCGTTTTTATTAGTACACCTATTATATAAATCGAATATAAACTCTATATGAATTTTATAACATGGCTTTTAGAATATAAACTTACCATCACTACCCAAGATAATACGAGGACTCCAGTTTCTATTGTTTTCTGCAACGTGGTTCGATTCCTGAGTCCTGCTGTTTTGACTGCAAGTTCATCCGCAGCCATCTTTCTTTATAAAACTTACTTATTAATGAAGAGCTCAAGTACGTTGCATAATTGAACAATTTTAAGATCATATAGTGAAAGCATGGAACATATATAATATGAACTTATTCATATGAATGTTTGAAGTACCTGGCTCGGAAGATATCTTATCATGTTTACTTACCTTTAGTCACACAAATATCTATGTTCACAAAGTTATATATGTCAAACCTAGATATTACAGTGCGATTTAGTAACAATTAATTCATTAAGAAAATAAGGTATAGACATTTATATATGCTCTGCCTGCTGTTCTCGTATTCAGGAGTCCGTTCGTAACATCCATATGCTTGACAAGTTCACAATGTTTAGTTTTATTTTAGAGCGGATGGTTATAGAAGTAGAGGACATCCGAATTGTTTGTAATGATCTATTCCCTTATGGTGGTGATGATGTTGTTGTTGTTGTTGATGATGATAATAATAATAATAATGATGATAAAAATAATAATTATAGTAATGGAATGAAAACTCTGAAGAGCAATTATTTCCTGATATGATGCAAATATGCAAATGTACTAAAAATATCAAGCATAATCGTCAACAAGATATTGCATGCACCTGTCTTAGAGGAAAGTTTTGCTAAACTTTGTGTTTGCTGTTTAACTCAAGTTTTAATTAATTTGACAAGTTCACAATGTTTAGTTGTGTCTGTTCGAGAAAACAATACAGGACGGCATGTTCTGTTACTTTGCCCTGCAGCTCGGAGAATGTATTTGATTGAAATATGTGGAAAAATCAGTTGAATTATTAGAATGATAGGAAAGGAACTATTTTACTATATGTTTATTGCGTTAAAAGATGACAGGAGCATCTTTTAGAACCAGCCTCATAAACCGGAGGTCTACAGTAGTGTATGTATTAATTTGGTCATGATATATATATATCCACATATATATATATTAACACAGTTAAATAATCACATAGACATATATAAAAAAATGTAAAACATGTAGACATTGTCACATGGAGGACAAAATATTAAAGAAACACAGTTTGGTAACACTTTCAACGGTCAATGGTGAGAACACAATTCATCTTATTAATGTCTGTCCTCTTACCAACTAGTTACACATAGCACGTATACAATGTCTTACTATAATATATTAAATAAGCTGGAGTGTTTTCATTAAGGATAATTATAAGATTTAAAATGTATGTAAATTAGCTATTTTCTTAAATGCATTTGTGATGTTATCGTAATTTAAATGCAAAAAAACTGCAATTAGAACAACCTATAATATGAGGCGCACGACGAGAAAACCAACATAGTGCATTTGCGACCAGCATGGATCTAGACCAGCATCCGCGCAGTCAGGTCAGGATCCATGCTGTTCGCTTACGGTTTCTCTAATTGCAATAGGCTTTGAAAGAGAACAGCTTGGATTCTGACCAGACTGCGCGGATGCGCAGGCTGGTCTTGATCCATGCTGGTCGCAAGTGCACCATGTTGGTTTTCTCATGGTGTGGCTCATATGGTGAATGTGTTTATCTAAATCTGTTTGATAAACAGCTAAGAACCACAACACAGCCTTGTGGGTACATTGAATCAAGAACGTCGTTCGTTTGTAGTTGTAAGAAAATGTTTAAGGTTTCTTATTTTATAATGTTATCTTAAATAATATATTGTGATTAACTATGGATGCAGTGTCAGTAAAAATTGTTCAGCAAGGAGAATAACCTTACATTGGAAATCTTACGAGAGGTAAATTAGTTGTAGTGCTTAAGAAATAAAGGAAAATTTGAACTTGTTCGAACAGTTCTTGAGCCATGATCCCGTTTATTTCATTTCACTAAAGTAACAACGGGACATTCGTTTTAGAACACGATCAATACGCAATATCCTTAATTCAAAGTGTATTTTAGCAATTCTGTATTATAAAGCAATCCATCCACTTTAATACTGAAAATACATTACTGAATTGTTCATAATTAGCTAGTTTCATGAGTTTTGCAATAGTGGACGAAATGTTAGAAAACCTACCTTTCTATACCAACAATAAACTCTTATATTGTGTGAAATGCTGGACTCTTGTGTATGTTTTGTATATGCTTCGGTTTAGGACATATTACTTACACGTAGTCAAATAGTTTTGTTTTTACAACTTAATAGATAAATTACATATTTGTGAATATACGTAGCTTTTTAGGCTGGCAAGATATAAATACCTAAATATTTTCATCCTAGTTTTATGCTGTGTTCATCTTACCTCGAAGTCCTACACACGGAGCGTTATCAATCGTACTACATACGCAGTGCCTGACGATTAATTTGCATAATGTGACAACTCTTGGTGTCTCGCTGCAAAAAGAAAAGAATACTTGGAAATGTAGCACAAGATAATTTATCGGGAAATCTTTGATATTGTTTTAAACCAACTGCGTATGTGCGCCGACTTTTTAAATTAGTGTAGATGTCCTTTTTTTCATTTGCTGTAATCCTTATAATATTATAACTATATTATAAAAACATATTGATTATATATATATGTCCTAAGTTAATCTAGTTTAAAACAGCGGATTTTATCAAAGATATAACAGTTAAGCTCACGCAGAGTGTGTTTTGTGTCTATTAGGATAAGTTTAAGGTCAGTGAATTGGTGGCAAGCCAGAAACTGATTAAGGTTCAAAGTTGCATCAATTTCTAGTTGAATACGCTGTCCCTATTTCTTGCATTATATTGGTATGTATGGCGTGTCTGTCACTAGTTATGAGCGGTGTATAATTTCATATTGCCATATCTAATAAAGTACATTCAATTGTGTTTTCGGTCTAATGAATTAGGCCGGTTTATAAAAGTTTCCTAGTTAGCAATAACCGAGTTATTATTCACATAACGTGCTTTTGTTTCGTGTTGCATTTATTTACCCCAGTGTTAATTTTGAAAAATAAATTATTGCATCGAGTGGCTTTAATAAAATATGATTTAATTTAATGTGGTAAAATAAGCAAATTTTAATGCAAATTTTATTCAGATATCACCAGCATAAACTCTTTCTTTGTACATTAAAATCTACTTGCTAACTAAACAAAAACAGTAACATCTTTTTATATTTGTTAACGTTGGCTTACTGTTGCCAGGCTCAAGATGAAGGATCATGATTTAGCTGCAAAAGCCGCTAGGCATAGGAACCGTGGCAAATTGCAAAAGGTTTTAGAAACAGGCGCACTTGTGTTCTCTTGGATAGTTATGGCAAGTAAACTTTTACCGTATTTATTATCATATGTAATGAGCGCTTACCTAGCAAATACTTTGCGTATAACCAAGGTCAGTAAATGCATCCTGCACTTGTTCAAGGTTATTTTTCATTTCTGACAAAATAACATATGCAAAGATTACAATATTAACTGAGAAGTGTACAAAAATCTTTAAAAAGCTAATGATATTTTCAACCCCTGTCGTATTGCAGGGTATGTATGCTGAAGTGTCTGGACCAACCCTCATTGACTTAAAATACAGATTGAACACTGGGTACGAGGAGCTTGCTGCGGCACTCTCTGCAAGGGGCTTCGGTACGTTCCCTGGCTGTATTGTTGGTGGTATCTTGGTTGATAAGTTTAGCGGCTGAAGCCATTTAATGGTTGCACTAACCCTGGATATTGCAGCTGTTGCTGTGGTATTAATGCCATGGGTTCCAAACGTGCAGTACGTTTGGATTTTGTGTTTTACCAGCGGATTCGTTCAAGCTATACATAATGCAGGTAAATTAAATGTAGAAATATGGCTGTAATAAATAATAACACAAATAATGTAAAATTGTTTCTCTAAACCTAAGTCAGTATAACGGTTTGCAGTTTTCACACAAATTATTTTTACAGAAAGACCCAAGGCATTTGTTTTTCATTTCATTCGCTTTTATCGAAGACTATCAACCTTAAATGTATACAATAAAGACTAAAACATCATATTAGTTTTAACTCTTTAATACATTAAAGCATATCTGGTGATTTTCGATTTGCTCTTTCAGTAATATCATAATTATAGTTTAAAATCTTTTAGAAGATCAATTGGGACCGTAGAATGTAACCAAATACTCGATTTTAATGAGTCTGTCCAATGATGTAATGCAATGTGTAACGACTCTTACGCCCGCTCAAGCGCTAGAGTAAGCGGATTCTCGAATGGACAAGAAAATATAACAACACTGCTGTCACACGGCACTTAAAGACTGCTATTTTGATAATTAACAATATGATTTAGAAGATCCTTCGGAAGAATAGAACACAACAAAGCAAAATAATAGCACACTAACTGAGTCTGTTCAAAGTATACATTGCAACATGAAATGATTTTTCAATCGATCAATTAGGGGAGTATCATTTTTAGAGAAGATTTTCCTGCACAACAGACTGGCGTTTACGGTGATTTTACCCATGCCGGCAAAACCCTTCTGGTGCCCCCATGCTAGATGACTTTCGTGCTGTGAATGACAACTAGCTAATTGTTTACTTTACCTCTTTCAGCTGGAACCCGCATCTCGTTGAATATTTGGAAGGATAAATCCGCTTCACCATTAATACTGGTACACCTTGGATATGGACTTGGGTCTTTCCTGACCCCACTATACTCGGATCCTTTTCTTGGAGAAATGATTCAAAATAATCCGGGTCTGAATGTCACTTTAGGAAGTATCAACAACACTAGAATAACAACTAATTCCTCCGAACGTTCAGAAGAGACATATTATATTACAAATTCAAAAATTGAATACGCATATGCAATTTCAGGAACTGCAACAGCAAGCCTGTCCGTTGCGTACTTTGTATTTCAAATGATCGAGAATAAATTTATCAAAAGAGCTAAACAAGCAAATATTGTACAAAATGCAGAAGTTGAAAATGAACTTCGCAATGAAACAGCAGTTAGAAAAGAGAAGGAAATAACAGCAGACAAAGAGTCAGAACTGATAGTGAAAATAAAGGATGGAAATAAATTGAAAAAAATGCTTCAGATAATAAACCCAGCATCATGTGCCAAAGGCAGATTTTGGTACGGGTTTAGTATATTATCCTTAATGTTTTTCCATTTTGGAAATGCTGGTGGCGGACAATATATTACATCTCAGTTTGTGAGGAGTTTTTCTATAGATCAGCTAAAGTTCTCCTCGACAGATGGTACGATGATAAACACAAGCTATTGGATAAGCTTTTCCTCAGGTCGCTTTCTGTTCTTCATATTTGCAAAATGGGTATCTGTTAAAGTTCTTATTTTCGTCGAAACGTTCGGCGCTATGTGTTCTGCGGTGGTCATGGCTATATTTGCGGATAATAATTCGATTGCACTTTGGGTTCTTATTCAACCACTTGCGTTTTTTTGGGGACCGCTATGGCCAACCGGTGTTGCATGGAAAGATTATCATATAGAATTGACTGGTATGGGAATGGCATCCCAATTGCTTGGACATTCTGTTTTAAGTATTGTCTATATGCGGTTAATTGGATACCTGTACGATAATATTGGACCGGTGACATACTTGTATCATGTTGCGGGAAGTACTGTATTTGGGTTCTTACTGGCTGTAGCGTTAGACATAATTGGTGCAAGACACGGAAATAGGTTTGCTCCTGATAAAACGGATTGTAAAGACGAGCAAATTGAAAGTAAAGACGAATCAGCTTTCAAGAGTATAACAACTGACACAAAGTTCTAGTACTTCTGCGCATCAGAAACAAGAAATATCTTTAAAAATGATGGTCGGCGAATTGTAATAAGGAAAGAAGTTTATGAATTTTTCATCTAACATTCATCTTTCATCTAACATTTTTCAAATTGCAAAACTAAACACCGCACTTTAACAATTTAAATGGTTCTCTTTTCATTTTTCGCAAAGGTTTCGTAGGGTTACAATTTTATTTCGTTTATCCTTAGACGAATAATTACAGCAGTAGTTTGATGAAGATTCATGAAGCGGTTCATGAGAAGAGGTCATTAAACGTGTTTATATTTTTAGCTAAATTGGTCCCTATCCCCATTTGTAACAAAATAGCAGGAGACCTTACGATATTGTTACACATCGAGTTTGATAAAAATCCATTACATTTTTAGTGGTTAATGCGAAGAAAAGCGTATCTACTTTTAGCTATAGTGGTCCCTAATAGGGCCCAAGTTCCTATATGAATAAATTTGGAAGAGGACCTTATAATGATGCCCCAGACCAAGTATGACAAAGATCCACCAAGCTGTTCATGAGACGCTGTATAAAAGCATTTCTAGTTTTAGCTCTAGCAGCCCCTAAAAGGGGTCAAATGTCCCAGCTGAAGAAAGTTGAAAAAATCAATTAAAGGATTTTTTTATTTATTATTTTTATTTACTTCAAAAATAGGCCAACTGATCCCGCTTTAACAAATGCATATTCGCTATTCATGAATCTTTGGACAATGACGTCACACCTATAAAAAAGCGAAGGTCAAGCAAAACATACAATTGTAATTATTTCAATATTTCTGTTTCATAAGCAAAGTTTGACCGTAGTCATATCACATACATAAACTGTATGAGATTCAGTCATTATATAGCATATATATAATGAAACAGATTTCAATTGAGTTCAATATTTGCATACCATACTAAATCAGTTAAATAACTTATTACAAATATATCAAAGCAAACAAGTACTCATTTTAATATGCAATCTGAATAAGTCACAAAAGGAAGAAACCTTTCATATACAGACGACAATTGTAACAAGGAAAATCTTTTAAAAGCTCTTCTCTACATAAAAGACTCTTATCACACCCTTATTCATGTGATACGCAGGCCGTATTCAGCTCTTTCTTTAATTTGATATATGTTGGTATTTGAACAGGTTTTTATCATATTTATTAAACTTACTTATCATTTTGAGATATATCAATATTCTTGCTAAATATACTGAGCCAAAGTTAGCTTTAAAACTGTGAACAGCGTCGTTTAGGATTAACGCTTTCACTCAGCGTAGCACAATCAACAGAGTGAAAGAAATTGACACTCTCGAACAATCAGGCAGAGTGTTGCATAAATCTTCCATTTTGATAAATTATCTCTAATGCGTTATCAAGTAGTTTGATTTGCAAACTGAAGTCACGTGGCATAGGTAACGAAAACGATTTTAGACGGCGTTCGCCGAAAAAAATGTGCATACGTACAAATTAAAAGTTATCTGTTTCAATAAGGTCCAATCAAGTTTTCTTTAAAACCATTTGCTGAAATATATCAACTTTTTAGCTTAAAATCTAGTAATTCTCGAGTTCAAAATATCATAACATCGACGGCAGCTAAAGTAATGCACGTGTAATATGTTCAAAGTGATTTCCTTTTTGCCTCATTTTCTTGTATTATGATCAAAACGTATTAATATTTAGAAAACATATCTGCATAAAATACATCGCAGAATGTTTATAACAGCAATTTAGTAGACGGCTTCCGCAACGCTCAGTCCAGTAACTGGGTGGTATATTGACGCAACCAGCCCCATTTACTCAGTCTGATAAATTCATTGATCTAGCAAAGAACTGTATTTCATCAAGTTAGGGGACAATAAGACCAAACGATAAACTCGTGGTACGATTCTGTTATACAGTGTCTAGGCGAAAGATCACAAGAAACATAAAGCTATCAAATAAAAATTATCAAATAATAAATTTTGACTGCAACCATTACAAGAAACTACGTGAATAAGAGAATAATTAAATAAAACGTCTAACAATAAACTCTCTTTGAAACAAGTTTTAGTAAAACAATGTTTTAGTGTGTGTGTGTGTGTGTGTGTGTGTGTGTGTGTGTGTGTGTTTTTTGTTTTTTTTGTGTGTGTGTTTTGGAAAAAGAAAGCACTGGTAATGAACATAATCATTTACGAAATACATGGAAATTGCAAATGGTTTCACATGTCTTAAGGATTTATTTGTATTGATTTCAACGGAACGTCATGAATGAATTATTCATACATTAACTAAGAGTTATTGATATTTTATCATCTTTGTTGATAAACTCGGCTTCGGGTCCAGATGATTTTTGCCATATAATGTTGATTTGTACACATCACCGAATAGATCACTAACTGAATGCGAAAATCCGGACTTGTGGAAATCTGTTACATTTGTGCCGCTGTATCAAAACGGTAATAGAAATTCACCCTCGCTGATCACTAAATGGGTCATTTTTGGAAAGAGTTTTGAATAAATATTTTGCAACCATTTGTATTCAAACTATTTCATATGTTCTAAAGGGGTAGGTTGCTTACCAGGTCACTCTACTGTGTATCTATTGTCAGATATTTGCGATCATATTGTCTCTATTTCAATGATAAAATACTTACATGTATGGTTTTCTGCGACATATCAAAAACTTTCGATAGAATGGGAAAATTTTGCAGTCGGACCAAAAAGTTATCTTACGTAATAATTGTAAATAAAAATGTTTATCGGATTAACCTAATTTAATACTTGTATCTGCTGATATCCCTCAATGCTCTATCCTTGGACCTTTATTTATTTTAATCAGTGTGAATGTACTTACAATCTATTGACTTGGCTGGTGATAGATATGTAGGTCTTTAGATGTCTCATCTTCAGACTTAGAATTCATGCAACACATTTTAAATACCGATCTTCAGAAACTTAGGGACCATTCTCGGCAATGACTCGTTGGATTTAATCCATATAAAACAGAAGTTGTATTTTAATATTAGGATCAGAACGTTAATCTGCATAAACATTTAATAACGTTAGATCTTATTTTGTCGAAAGTTATAATCATTTAAAAGTAACATTTAGATCTGATGGAAAATGGCTAGATCATATTAACAATATTATGTCATATGCTTCGAACGCCATTGGATCATTAAAGTTTAAATACGTGTGTTGCAATTTAATGAATCAGATATACGTATCATACTTTTTCTAATATATGCATTTGTTGAGTGGGATGGATGTTCCGACTACGAGCAACAAGCTTCAGAAAAACTTCAGAACTGGTTCGACATTTTGCTTTCATCAAAGATAGAAGAGAGTTCCAGCTTATACATACATTATATAGAATGCAAAGATTTCGTTTTAAAAGAAATTAACTGTTATCAAACTTTTAGATTGTATACATGTATATTGAATTCTGAGCTGCATCTCGTAATTCTTGATAAGGTGACTGTATGAAGGTAAAAATAGGCATTTAGCAATACATCTAGACATAAGAACAATTTACCAGTAAAGTAATTTATCTTTGATTTATGTCTTATTTTCAGTTATTCAGTCAATAGTAACCTGGAAATGTATAATGGATAATGTATGCTTTGTCGGAATTGCTTATATACTGGGTGTCAGAAAAATGCAGACCTGAAATAAAGATATGTAACTTTTCATCAGAAGTGTTCGAAATATATAGAACATGTATAGGTTCTAACTAAATCTACTGTATTCAATTACATTTTTAAAAAAGTTATCTCGTAACCAGAGTGGCCTCTACTCTACTATTTTCATAACCCATTTTACTATGTTTAATAAACGAAGGAGCTGCCTATCTTTTTTTTATATCCCCATTTTCGACAACCTGTATATATAAATATTAATATTGAATAAGCTTGTGTTCATAAAATGTTTATTGTTTATTAAATTATAAATGTTTATTTGTTTATTTTATTGTTTATTGACAATACTTTAATATAGCACATGGATATGACATTCTAAATGAAAGATGAATATCTAATGCAATAATGAATGAAAACCCCGCCAAATTAATTTTTCGATGAAGCTTGATGAACGTTTTAAACCATTTAGCTTGTCATTTTCCGAGTTCTTTAGAACTACTATATTGTTTATCAATAATATAATTGTGTTAAATGAACGGAAAATTCGGAGACGGAAAATGTGAAATCAGCAATAAATTTCGTGTTTCGAATGCACTTTTGTTTCCTTGTACGCTCTTTAATTACGTCATTCTAACATGTCTTTTCAAAGTGACACTAATATACCATTTATGTCCAAGTTTACTTTCACGTATTATCCTTACTTTTCTGAATACGAGACAGGCTGCCAATGTACCTTGGGAATTTTCATGTGTGCAAATAATTTTAGTCAATTTGCAAATTTCATTATCTCAACATTTGAGTCATTACCCCGAAATCGTTTCAATTATTGTATGTTCTTTGAAGGGTGCAACGACAATGGCTATTTTGGAACAATCTTCCTACGAGTTCGATCATGACACTAGCAAATATTTCCCCCATATTAAAATGCTCAGACATATCAATAATCAAATTTATCAGTATTTATAAAAGCAGATAATCATTAATTAGTTAATTATCAAAATAATTTTTGTAAAGGTTTTGGGATTTGACTATATGGAAGATAGATATATGGAAGATAGGATGGGGGTTTCCGTGGCCGAATGGTAAAGGTCACTGACTTCAAATCACTTGCCCCTCATCAATGTGGATTCGAGCCTCACTCGGGGCTATGAATTCTTCATGTGAGGAAGTTATTCAACTGGCTCTACCTTGTCACGCAAGAATTTTCTTTGCCTCAAAAGCTCTGCATTTACGTCATGCTTGTGTTTCTTTCAAGCGATACCGATACATTATTGATGTTTACCTTTTTGCCTAAACTACTCTGTAATGGTTTAGTTTTCGTTTCACTTTAATTGTGTACATTGGATCAATCGAATGTTTGTTTGATTGTTTTGAGAGTTATATCCCTTTCCGACTTTATTATCACGCATTTACATATGGCGTGTGCCACGCTATGTTGACTCCTTTTTCTTTTCTGATTCTTTGTTCGATAGTTCTTTTCTAAAACTCATCAAGGTGTTTTACAAGAAAAGAAGAACAAAATATTTCCTTGATGTATCTGAAAAGAAAACGGTTCAACAAAATAATACATCCTAGCAATTAATTATTCTAAACAAGACTACAATGTTTACAGTAACTCGACTTTGTGTGCTAGAATTTTGTTTGGTCCCGTAATTTGATGTTTAATGTCTTTAATACTTGGATATAAATGTAAAGAATATTGTATTACATTTTGGTTGCTTTTTGACTATAGTTTACAACTCGCAAGAGGCACTGTTTGCGAATATAATTCAAAACAAGACCATCACAATATTATATCATCTACATCATTTCTTTATTTTCTGTGACAATTTAATTTTATGGCATTTTCAGCGATGTTATTCTTGTGGCTTGTGTCCAACAGGTCACCTAATTTAGTAGGTTTTGCGTTATTTTTGTGACTGTTTGATCCACTTAATCCTGTTTATTTACAAAGGCATTTCCTCGAAAAATACATAAGTCTTGAAACGAGCCACAATTTTCGTTTTGTTTCACAAGTGTCTTCACTGCATCTATTTCGTTCTATTCAGTTGTCAAATCAACAGATCCAGAATCAAACCTGTTTCCATGTTTAGCACCAATTAAAGCTAAGGCTACAGCTAAAACAAACCCAAAGATGGCACTACCTGCCACATGATAAACGTATGTCTGCGGTCCTATATTATCATACATATACCCTATTAATTGCAAATGACATACAAAGCCAACAGATGATCCAAGCATTTGCGATGCTATTCCCATACCAGTCAGTTCTATGTGATAATCTGTCCAAGCAACACCGGTTGGCCACAATGGTCCAATAAAGAAGGCAACTGGTTGAATAAGAACCCATAATGCAGTGGAATTTCCATTCGCAAAAATAGCCATTAGAATTGCCGAACACATAAAACCGCCTGTTTCCAAGATAAGTAGAACTTTCACAGACACACATCTAGCTATTACGAAAAAAAATAAGCGACCAACAGAAAAACTTATCCATAAACTTGTGTTTAATAGCGAACCGTCTGTACTTGAGAAGTTAAGCTGATCTATGGAAAAACTTCGAATAAACTGTGTTACGACTCTTTGTCCACCTCCAACGTTCCCGAAGAAGAAAAACATAAAAATTAATATACTTGTCCCGTACCAAAATCTCCCTTTCGCACAAGATGCAGGGTTTATCATTTGCAGCAAACCTTTGCATCTATTACACTTGTCATCCTTTTCTTCTGAGTCAAACTTAAATTGTTCGTTGTCGGTTTCGTTATGTATTTCACTAATACGCTCATTATCCACATCAGATCTTCTTCTAGTTTCGACGTCCTTCAATTGTTTTACAATTTTGTTTTCGATAAATTGAAAGACGAAAAACACAACAGAAAGACCTGCAGTTGCAATAGCTGAGATAGCGTATGCATATTCAACTCTTGAATTATTGAGAGAAAACTTTTCTGCAGTTGAGTATGAAACATTTGTCGTATTTATTGATGTACTGGTATTACTGTACATGATTACACTTTCATTGCCGTTTTGAACCTCAACTCCAAGAAATGGATTCGAGTACAGAGGTGTTATCAAAGACCCGATTCCATAGCCTAAGTGCATCAGTATCATTGGTGAAGCCGAACTTTCCTTCCAAATGTTCAAATTAATGCGCGTTCCAGCTGCAAAATTGTAAAGTACACTTTTATTATGATACATGCAAAACATTATGACAATGCACAATTTTACGTCAGCTGAATTGCTTGTAATATGAAAATGATAGAATTTAAGTAATAATTAATTCAAGAATGCGAACTGAATATCTCCTGTTTCATCATTGAAAGATACAAAATATATTCAAAAGCTACAAACAAATTATAAATTCCTCGCAAACCTGTTATTTTACATACATATAATTATCTGACGGCCAATATCAAATAAACTTTTTTGTCATTGTCATTTTCATCTGATAAATCTTACTGGCTTACGAACAAACACAATCTCCCTAACCTTTATACAGTAGGTTCAACACTTACGGTGTAAATATGTGAATGTTAGTGAAAGTAACAATTCAAAATTTACCTGCATTATGTATAGAAAGAACAAAGCCAGTAGTGAAACTTAGAATCCATAAGTACTGCACGTTTGGAACCCAGGGTATAAGTACTACTGAGGCTGCTGCAATATCCAAAGCCAGAGCGAGCGTCAAGTGACTGTACCCGCTGAATTTATCAACAAGAAAACCACCAATTATACACCCCGGAAAGGTCCCGCCACCAGCCGCAGAGAGAGCCACAGCGAGATCTTCATAACTTGTATTTAGTCTGTACTTTAGGTCAATGAGAGTAGGTCCAGATGTTTCACAGTACATACCCTGAAATTTATACAAACATTTTTACAGCAGTATTTATTTACTTTATAGCCTTTTGTAATAATTAATGGATTAACAGCAGCTCACTCTTTCCGATTTTACCGGATCTTTCGCTTACATTTTAATAGGGAATTAACTAAAAAAGGAAATTATCAAGTAGAAAAACAAATAGTAGGCTGATTTTATAAAAGATAAAACGTTTTTGTTTTATCTTTTCGGACTTAAAATATACAGAAATAGCGCGAACTAATTTGATTTATAAACACTTCATTTTAACAAAACCAGTTTAGTGTATAAGTATATATTACGATTTTACAGGTCATGGATAAATATTTTTTTGAGTCTTTCAAAATATACAGTCAATTTCTAACCTACTTAGGAACTCGAAATGAAATAGCGCATGCGCATTCGTGTTTAAACACCTCTGATATAAGTCCGCCTATAAATAAACATTAAATGCACTTTATAAAAACAACTTACCATCACCATCCAAGATAATACGAGTGCTCCAGTTTCAATAGTTTTCTGCCATGTAGTTCGATTTCTGAGTCCAACTGTCTTGATTGCAAGTTCATCCGCAGCCATCTTTCTTTTCAGAAGTTTATTGTTGATGAAGAGCACAAGTAAGTTACATAACTGAACAGCTTAAGTGTATGTGAAACAAAAATTAACTGAGTATACAAAATACGAGCTGTTTAATCCTAAACTATACTAATCATGAATTTTTGAAGTACGTAGCTCTTCAGATATCTTATCATGTTTTCTAAACTTTAATGACACACATTTTTATGTTCTCAAAGCCATTTATGTCAAATCAATTTGATCTACAGATATTAAATGCGTTTTGATAACAATGAATTATTAAGAAAATGTTGTATTTACAGATGCACAGCATGTTGTCGGTTTGTAACATACATGTATATTACTTTGACACCAGAGGTCGCAAGTTTGATGCTAAACTTCTTAAACGTAGATAATTAACAACCTTTTGGTTTAAGGTCATTGTCACTTGCATGAAGGATTTATATCATGTTAGCAAAAAGATTTTAAACAGCTCAACTACCATCAAAATCCTAAGATTCTGGAGAAAGTGCCGGATAACCATTTAGAAAACTACGCCATACTGACGAAAAATTCGTTCAAACATTAAATCTGTGTTGAAATATAGAAAACATGTTGTGTAATGAAAAATATGCATATGATTTTAAACTTTTGATTTAATATTATTGAGTACTTAACAAAATACTTGTTTTGTTTATATATCCCGACAGAAAAATGTCACAAAAACACCGAGGATGGTTTGCGCCTGATATTTCGTACATGTGCTATATATTCCGACAAAAATTATAAACGTCTGCTGGAAATTATGCAGTAAATTGGATAAAATACTCACAAAACGTGAGCACGGCTTTATATTATTAGCATAATTTATAATTCAAATTTATACTACAGTCATGTTTTACAAAGTCTCCAAACTATCTACTGTGCACATGCTTTCAATACCTTTAAAATGAGACATTTAAAATTGTGGTATTTGTATGGTTTGAACCTTTGTCTCCTGATATCAGACGCAAACTTTCATCGGTGTAGTCAATTTAGAAGACGATATTAGGCGAACGTAAGAATAAGACCATGTCGGCGACATACAGAATAGTCATCAAGGGAACACATATGTAATATGTCACAGAAATTCCAGTCCAGTATGCAAGAAAAAAAATCTCACATATGTCTTGCGTATACGTCTCCCTTATATATCTTTTTTAAGGGGCCATATTCTTGCATACTATTATGATTTACTTATTATTCCTTTATCTTTCCTGAATTATAAAACAAGCTATTTAATATGTGCAGATTATTCTCATTGGTATGTTTTATTTTGTTGTGGATGAGCTAAACTTTTCTGTAATGGTTTAATTGTCGTCTGTACTTTAATGATATAAAAGTAAGATGGCTGTGAATGAGGATGCAATCAAAGCCGCAGGGCTAAGGAATCGAAGCAAGTTTGTGAAGGTTATAGAAACGGGAGTCCTTGTATTCTCTTGGGTTAAGTGCATTCAAACTAGTCTGTCCGTTGTATTCTTCATATTTCAAATATTCGAAAACAAAATTATCAAACAATTTAGAGAAATCAATTTTGAACAACATGGAAAAAATGTAAATGAACACGACAGTAAATTACATGAAGTAACAAAACCCAAAGAATCAACATCGGAGGTAGGAAGCGGATCCGATAATTGTAACAAATGTAAGGGTTTGCTGCTATTGGTTAACCCAGCATCGTGCGCGAAAGGGTCCAGCATTCTATTCTTTATGTTTCTCTATTTTGGGAACTCATGGGTGGTGGACATGGGTTTATTTTTAAGTTTCTACGTAGTTTTTCAATTGATTACCTTATTTTTTCTAGTACCGATGGGTCTTTTCTAAACACAAGTTTCTGGATAAGTTTTTCTGTCGGCCGCTTTATTTTCTTCATAATAGCAAGATGTGCATCGGTTAAAGTCTTACTTGTCCTGGAAACATGTAGTCTAATGTGCATTGGGGTTCTAATGGCTATATTTGCAAATGACAATGCTACTGCATTCTGGATCCTTATTCAATCAATCGCATTCTTTTATTGAACCTTTGTGGCCAACCGGTATTGCATGGACCGATTATCACATAGAATTGACTGGCATGGGTATGGCATCGCAAATGCTCGGGTCAGCTGTTGGTTACATACTTCATATGCGTTAAATTGGATATTTGTATGATAATATAGGATCATATACATATATGTATCACGTGGCAGGTAGAGCAATATTTGGGGCTATATTAGCCGTGGCTTTGAACGCTATTGGAGCCAAACATGGCAATAGGTTTGTCTCCAAAATATTTCCCAGTTTAGATGAACAAAATGTAAGTATCAATGAAGGCGATTGTAAGACGAAAGAAAATATCAATGAGGAAAATACTGTCGTTACTAGACTCTAAAACTCGGCGACATTTTTGTCTATGAAAAATATTTTGCACAAAGGTTTATGTATCTTTTTAACCTATAACCACTTATAAGTATTCCTATATACTTTTTGACAAAGGAGCTTCTGTTCCTGTGTTAATAATAATAATAATAATATTTATTATTATTATTATTATACCAGATTTGTATAGCTCTCTTTTCATTTATATTATTTTTATACATGTTAAAAAGTGCTTACAGAAGATATGCCAAAAATGCAAGCAGAAGGTACTTCTAACATAAATATAAAAATACAGACATGAACCAAATGATATATTGGGAGTTTTGGATGTCTTTGCACTGGCCTTATTCAATGTTTTCAGGGTTCTACGCATGTTTACTATTTATTATTATCTTGCGTATGCAATATATATGTTATATGTATATACAATTAATTATTATGTATTTTGGTCGACTGTTGAATAACAATGATCTGTAATATATTCCATGTAAAAAGGGAACAAAACAAAAACAAATTGAGCCGCACCATGTGAAAACCAACATAGTGCATTTGCGACCATCATGGATCCAGACCAGCCGTCCATGGTGGTCGCTAACGGTTTCTCTAACTGAAAGCGAACAGTATGGATCCTGACCAGACTGCGCGGATCCAAGCTGGTCGCAAATGCACTATGTTGGTTTTCTCATGGCGCGGCTCAAATAATTATATGGTAGATGCAGACCAGTTCATCAGTTTGTATTGCTGGTGAGAACAAAACAAAATTATGGTGCACAACATTTTTTTATTTTTGTGGCATAAAACAAATAAACGAATGTCAACACTAGTGGATGTGAGGGTGTTTCACATTTTAATTATTATCTCTTATGAATAAACTCAAACCGAGGCAACTATAAGTTTGCTTGGTTGAGTTCTGTATTTCCAAAATCACTTTATATTTAATAGATATAATATCCATCTCGCATTGCCCGGGTACCAAAAATTATACAATGTCAAAATAAACAGTGCTCGAGTGGTAATTATCCGGTTCAATGTCAATTTTGGTATGCGGCTCCGCCGGCCTTTGGCATATAAAAAACAGGTGTCAGTTCGGAAAGAAGTGTCCCACGGAAGAAAATAAAAATGATTGATTTACGACAGCTATTGATATCTTGTCAATTGTAAGGACCAGTTTCATTTGATGGAATGGTTACAGACACGTCGACTGGTACCAGGGATTTTTAAGTAGGTGCTAGTTTAAGAGTTGAATCGACAATTCTTTTTAAAATGATCCCAAATAATGCGATGTTATTAATTTTGTAATACTGAAAAATGGACACTTCAATAGCCTTTGACTTTCCTAATACAGTTCTGACAGCATGAGCAAATCCACTTCATGTTCATTATGTTTACCAATTTTTTATTCAAGTTCGACGTAAACTGCAGGAAGAAATATTTCAAAGTCAAAAAGGGCCATAACTCATATAGTTTGGCATTAAAGTTCCGAAAACATGCGCATGTCCAACACTTCATAGTGATTGTGTATGCAATTGGATAAAAATTCAATTCACGGGAAAAAAGTCTTTTTTATCAATGTTCTCAAGTAAATTGTATATAATTGTATATAATTTCCATCCGGAAAAACAACAGAATAGTATTACATGTATTCTGTCCTGGATGTTTAAAGCTTATAATAAATATATATGTTCTTTAAATTAAGCACTGTCTCCTAATTTTATAGTTCTTCACTTTTGCCAAAGATTCCACTTTTTAAAGCAATTCAATTTTTGTTTCAAACCAAAACAAAACGTAGCATGTACAACGACAACTTTCGAACGAAGCTGTTTTGTCATTTTGGAAAATTCGGGACCGCCAACAAATGTTCTCTCGTCCAAATGTGAAATTTTAGCTCTTGATGTCCGAATAACTTTATTAAAAGCTGGTTGGTTGCGTTGCAACGTTCTATCAAGATCGGAAATCCATCGCTTCATAATCGTTCTAGTTAAGTTGCTATTCTTAACTGCCATAAATCCAGTACACATCTTTTTTGCATTATTTTCAGTCTGTGCCCATATATCAAATACACCACCGAAATATGGGAATGGACTCTTAAAAACAACAAACGGTTCATCAAATGGTTATTTATCAGATAACTATTTTATCCAACAACAACCTTTAACACAGATAATTTGCATGCAGTTTTAATTGACTTGGACTTTTGCTGTATTTGTTTTTCACCTAGGAGCCGCGCCATGAAAAAACTAATATAGTGCATTTGCGAACAGCATGGATCCAGACCAGACTGCGCAGGATCCATGCTGTTCGCTAACGGTTTCTCTAATTGCAACAGGCTTTGAAAGCGAACAGCATGGATCCTGACCAGACTGCCCGGATGCGCATGCTGGTCTGGAGCCATGCTGGTCGCAAATGCACTATGTTGGTTTTCTCATGGCGCAGCTCAAATTCACTACCTGTCTTAAATATTTCATGGAACAAACCCCTTTGTTTTTTTTTGTTTGTCTAATGTTTACATGTAAATTTTCCTACTTATCAATATTGTACTGAATGGTCAGCAAAGCTACATCATAAAAGTGCTGCATATATTGGTAACGGGAAATCATAATATCGCAAGAAAATGTGTGTTTACTTACTGTAATGAATATTGTAAAGCAGGTTTGGTTTGTACCAACTGTCTCTAGGATCGGTCATATTCTTTTCTGCGTAAAAATTCCGAAACATTGTCTTCGTGTGCGTCTGTATACTGTGAGATTCAATGGTTGCTAGCGCTCTGCAAACAGCGTCGTTATGACGTTACTTTTCTATTGACGTAACAAAGAAAACGTCACTACGTTGACGCAATGATGTAAAGGTTTCCGGGCTCTGTAGAAATAATAATACTACCAAAAGTACGTGGAATCTACTGGGAACAAGTGTAACGTACACTTATTCGACTTACCGCTTGACGATTGCCAAAATGCAAAGTAACTGGTAAGGTCATTCCACGATATATCCTTTCAGCATTATACAGACTCGTCCATAGAGATATGGGGCAAGAGACTTAATGACATGAGCACTAGCCGCTTGGCTGGAGAAGTTCCTGCTGCACGCTTACAGTGCATATAAGATACATTGTATGAATTATTTTTGAATGCCGTTGCTGGCACTTTTGATCAGCTAAATCTGTTATATTTTAAACAATGACTTCCATTATTACATTTCAGGAGCAGGGTTTTTGTTTATCGGACAATTACGCTTTGCAGTATTGTAATGAACCACTTTCCGTTAACTAGAAAAAAAACACACAACAACATGCATTTGTTAAGAAATATTTACGATGTATCGCCAATGTACGTGTAGTGCGCGGTCTTTCATAATATATTTATCGCTACATATATATTCGCCGATGATTTTGCCAAAGTGCAAAGAAGCAGTCTGGATAAAGACGCTCATTCAAGTCCAAGTAAATGTAATGCCAAGGATAATAATCACGTTGCAGAATAAGGATTAACAGATTAAAAAATACCAACACTCGGCTACTCATGTTGTAGACCTTCCTTATACATGATATCAAAATCATCGGCGAATATATATGTAGCGATAAATATATTATTGAAGACCGGGCACTACATGTACATTATGGAAGACCGCGCACTACATGTACATTGGCGATACAGCGTAAATATTTCTTAACAAATGCATGTTGTTTTTTCTATTTAACGGAAAGTGGTTCATTACAATACTGCAGAGCGTAATTGTCCGATAAACAAAAACCCTGCTCCTGAAATGTAATAATGGAAGTCATTGTTTAAAATATAACAGATTTAGCTGATCAAAAGTGCCAGCAGCGGCATTCAAAAATATTTCATACAATGTATCTTATATGCACTGTAAGCGTGCAGCAGGAACTTCTCAAGCCAAGCGGCTAGTGCTCATGTCATTAAGTCTCTTGCCCCATATCTCTATGGGTTTGAACACTAAATACTGGTGTATGCGCACATGATAGCTTTAACGTGTGCACGTTAAGACTAATGCATTGTATGGGAAAGAGCTACAATGTGCACACAATAAAGACCTACCCGGTGCGCACATGATAATCTTTACGAGCGCACATTCTTGAAACTTTTCGGAAATATCCAAAGATAAGTGTCCAGACCGTTTGTCTAGACTCTTGTCCAATATGTTCCCTTTACCAAAAGCAGGTGACATTTTGCTTCTCAGCAAGAACTACGGGCACGACGGGTACATTGTGCATAGTAGAGAAAAATACTGGCAACAGTGATTTAAATAGCAGACTGAAAAAATGACATTATTCACAGGACTTGTTTTTCTCTAAAGGAATTAACGTTGACCTGAACAGTCATCGTTGATTTTGTTTTTTAAAGAACATCAGGACAGTTTCACGATATACAGCGACAAACCGAACATTCACGTATCATTTACATCGAAATAAAAATATCAGATATGGAATCAAAACTTTTACACCCGCTGGAAGCACAGAAATACAGCAAACACTAGAAGTCGTCTCTTACCATAACGAAAAATTCGAATTCCTTTCTTACGGGTTGTCCCAAACCCACACAGGAGGAAATAAATTACCAAAAAGTGCCAAGATGACTCGAGTCTACAAACTGAACTATTCTGAAATTGCAGCATCTAGCGATAACTACTGCATGATTTTTAACGTGATAATGGTATTTTAGGAAATGAATGGGTATGATAATTACACTCAGTTGACTGCATTTTGGATGAAACGCATGCATTTCCTAGTGGGAACGGACTTCCACGAGAGAAAATCACTCTTTGACACGAAAGTAAAGTCACGTCTGAACAAGCAAGTAGAAAAAATATCACAAAAGAGGATAATTGTTTCATCAAATTTGCCTGTTAGTTGTAGAGTGGAAGTAGCTTTAAATCATAACAAGGATTACGATACGAAGGGGTCATGATGGGCCCCATAATCGCTCACCAGTTTCACAACACATGTACGTATAAAACACAGTGAATTACCAAAGAAACAATTGCCCTCAATTATTTTGATAGGACATGTGTTTCAGAGAAGCATTTTAAAGTTTCCGTATAGTCATAAGGCCCACAGGTTGCTTCTGGTGATTTTACCCATGCTTTTGATACCCATCTTGCATCCCACTGCCAGACCGCTCTCTTTATGTAAATGGTAACTACTGAAGTACACTTACATATTAGAATCGTGAATCGTTTATATATTTTAATATATGTAAAATTCGGTAAGTGAAACACCTTTATTATAATCTGTCACTATTTGTAGTTGCAGATGGGAATATCTGACTAAAGGTAGTTATTCAAGGGATTACAAGGCGCTGCCTAAATTCAGTAATATTGCCGAGGTCGATGGGGCATGGCCCCTAGACCCACTAAAAATTCCGTCCTCACCTCCTTAACCGTGAGTAATCCCTGATGCTGACTTGTCCGAGACAAACAGATTTTCTTCTATTATTTGAATCTATTTATTGATTTTCATAAAGCTATTTTGAAATTGCCATTATTTTTCATATTTCTGTATGCACATCTGAAGGTATTCACCAGAAAAAAGAATCAGAAATATTTCACAGGAAAAAGAAAACCAATACAATCACGTTTTAATTCAACATTTATTGCACTAGCATGTAAAACTGACATCACATGTTATAAAATATATCTTAGGATATGTATGAAGAATGAAATAAAAACATTTATCACATGTTTGACGCAGTAGGAGTGAAATAAAGCCATTTCATAATCTTGGTTGTACATTAGAAAAATAAAGCTTCAACTTTGACGTCGTTTTAGGTATTGGAGATATTTAATTTGTTGAACGGACTTGGTCTATAATAGGTAACAAGAGTGCCAGACTGTCACAAATACGCCGTTTTCAGTTATGTATCATAAAAAGATTTCCGAGTAATTCGAGGGCCATAATCCAAGAGTGCCGGGGGAGATTTTGGTGGTTATCGAACTTGACCGAGATATTATGCCCACAAACATTGTCAGCAAGTCTGGTGAAGATCGGATGAAAACTGTTCAACTTAAGAGGGTGGACAAGGCTAAATTTGCAGATTTCGAGTAATTCAAGGGCCATAATCCACGAGTGCCTGCGGCGATTTGGCTGTTTATCGAACTTGGCCGAGATATTATGCCCAAAAACAGTGTCACCAAGTTTGATGAAGATCAGATGAAAACTATTTGACTTACAGATTGGACAAGTCTAAATTCGCAGTTTTTCAAGTAATTCAAGGGCCATAATCCAAGAGTGCCTCGGGCGATTTGGCTGGTTATCGAATATGGCCGAGATATTATGCCCACAAACATTACCAGCAGGTTGGGTGAAGATCGGATGAAAACTGTTCGATCTAGAGAGCAGACATGCTTTGGACCCCGACCGCCATGGGTGTTCACATAATACCCCCCGCTCTTTCAGAGAAGGCGTATAAAAATTAAGTGTTTGGTATACATTTACTGATTGCTTGTAGTCAATAATCAAAACTTTGCCAAAATTCAGAGTGATTCATTATATGGTTTCAGAAATAAATTTTCACAATGTTTTTCTCTTAAGTTTTCACTTCAGCCCAGCAACGTTTAGAGTGGAACTATAGACAGGTCACACACAACTTGTATAAGTGGTCATAGAATAACAGTTTATGGATCAATGCAAAATAATACCAACCCCATGAGTGGGTTACACAGTCTTAGGTTATAAATATGAAACTGACTATTAGCATGATGTACTTTTTATGAATACAGAAGCTGTTTCCATGAACTTACAAATTTTCATCCTCCTAATTTGTGGAATAAAAAATGTGTCAGAATTTAAATTTTTCTTCTCAATTCATTTGCAAAACTGAAGGAATAGATTTGCTGTAAATTATGAGAGAATCAACAATTTTCATCATGGCCATAAATTATAGTATTTTTCTAATATTCAAACAATCGTAAAAAATAGGAAGCCATCATACTTAAAATCATGTATTTATATTTTTTCTTATATACTTGAGTTAAAAATTTCACAACATCAAAGCATGTATGTACAAAATTATACAATTATAGATATACTGTATTCTTCCCTGAGTTTGTGTTAATATTGAAAGAATTAAATAGTGTAAAAACTTAGAGATTAAATAACAATATTACTGAAAAAGTCAAATAATAAACATATCTTAAAGTAGAAATTATCTGTAAATTTTCCAAGAATCTTGAAACAAAAACATCATCCACTTTGTTGTTATTATAAAAACAGTTATAGTTATACCAAAGCATTCTCACACACAAAACAGTAAAGTGTATTTTATTTTGGCTATGGACTATGTCAAACCTCTGATAAATGAAATTGTAATGTATCTGGGAAAATTTCTTGTAAAAAACATGTTTGCTGAGAAGAACTTAAAGTTTTAAAGTACCAAAATGATCTTGATGCTCTTCTTGTTTAAATAAAATTCACCAAGAACATAATCCGGCTTTAGAGAATCATTAATAAGAACAGTTTGCTAGAAGACATCCTTAGTGGCAACCTTGAATGATTGCCAAGAGAAAGGCAAACTCATCTCACCCTAAATGTAACATACAACAAGAGCACCGCCTTGCGGGTGCTGACGCTCATCTGATTTTTTTTGTGTAATAGAAATATTGTCCTACCCATGATTTTCTAAGTCTAAAAAGGGCCATCATTCTTGCAAAAAGCAGGATAGAGTTATGTTTCTTGATGTACAGTGTCCACTTATGATGGTGAAAAACTGTTGCAGTTTTAAAGCAATAGCTTTGATAGTTTATGAGAAAAGTTGACTTAAACATAATACTCAACCAAGAAAATGATTTTCTAAGTCCAAAAGGGGCAATAATTTTTGCAAAAAGCAGGATGGAGTTATGTTGCTTGCTGTACAGGGTCAGCTTATGATGGTGAACAAGTGTTGCAAGTTTCAAAGCAATAGCTTTGATAGTTTAAGAGAAAAAGTTGACCTAAACATAAAACTTAACCAAGAAATCTGATATTTTCTAAGTCCAAAAGGGGCCATAAATCTTGCAAAAAGCAGGACGGAGTTATGTTTCTTGCTATACAGGGTCAACTTATGATGGTGAACAAGTGTTGCAAGTTTTAAAGCAATAGCTTTGATAGTTTAGGATAAAAGCTGACCTAAACATAAAACTTAACCAAGAAAACTGATTTTCTAAGTCCAAAAGGGGCAATAAATCTTGCAAAAAGCAAGATGGAGTTATGTTTCTTGATGTACAGGGTCAGCTTATGATGGTGAACAAGTATTCCAAGTTTCAAAGCAATAGCTTTGATAGTTTAGGAGAAAAGTTGACCTAAACATAAAACTTAACCAAGAAATCTGATATTTTCTAAGTACAAAAGGGGCCAAAAATCTTGCAAAAAGCAAGATGGAGTTATGTTTCTTGCTATACAGGGTCAGCTTATGATGGTGAACAAGTATTCCAAGTTTCAAAGCAATAGCTTTGATAGTTTAGGAGAAAAGCTGACCTAAACATAAAACTTAACCAGGCAACGCCGACGCAGACGCCGACGCCGACGCCGACGCCGACAACCGCTCAAGTGATGACAATAACTCATCATTTTTTTTCAAAAAATCAGATGAGCTAAAAATGTTAAATTCATTTTTAATGACAAAAAATGTCAGAAAAATTAACTGCATTTTGGTAAGAAGTGTAAATATGAAATTCAGTCTGGTCTGCCTGTGAGTCTCCTTGCAGGGACTGGTAAGCCTTGCATAACAGTTCTAATTATTCTACACTGTAGTTATAATAAAAGCACCTAAAACATTATGATATGGTAAATATGTAAAATTTGAAACGTATTGTAAGAAGAGTACCAGACTGTCACAATATAGCAAATTACCGTACTTCTGACTTTTAGTTTGGTGAATATTCAATAACAACTCCTTAAGTTATTACGTGGACAGTGTCAATTTTCACAATTTTAAATATTAACCCAAGAGCTGTAACTCAAATTGAGTTAGACTCAGAAGCTGATTATTGTTCTGTCTAAGATATTATGCTCATTAACATAGTGACCATGTTCTGTGTAGATTTGCTAAGAACTACTCATGTTAGAGAGTGGACACTGTCAATTTTCCCAATTTTGGACACTGTCAATTTTCCCAATTTTAAGTAATAGAAGGGTGTCAACTCCACAGGGATTTGAGGAATCCAGCTGGTTTTCATAAATGGCTGAGATATTATGCCCATAAACATTACAACCAAGTCAACTTAAGTGGAAGCTGCCAGCCTGACAGCCACTGCAGGAGATCACAAACATCCCATTTGACAGAAGATAGAAAGAAAGAAGAAGCATTTTATTGAGACAGAATACTATTACATGACTGTGGCTAAACTTCATCAGTGTTCTGTTGAACAGTAAAGGAATACATTCAATACATGCAGGGATCAGACTAGGTCAAAATTTTAGGGAGAAGTGACTTCTCCCTCCACAGAATTTAGGGAGAAGTTGAGAAATTTAAGGAGAAGAATCGGCATAGCGTTAAGTTTCTTGCCTATATATATCCACTTTCTGTGGGTCTAGCTGTAACTTATAAACAGTAATTATTTAAGGAAATTGATTCTTGCATTATCATTTTCATGAATTTCTAAATAAAGTATAAACTTAGCTATGAAAAAGTCGCCTTTAAATTTTTATCCGAAATTTACATGTCCGAAATTCGTAAATTTAACAGGTGCACGATCAAAACGGCGTGAAAATTTTCATTAATGTTTCGATTCTCGTACTTTTATAATGCCCGATTTTTGCACCAACTTGTTCAGATTTATACATTTAATTTATTTATTCATTATTTTTTTCGAAAATAAAACCAAAATCGTAGTTAATGGCGATCTTTTTACAATATTTTGTATGGCAGTTCTGACGTCCGCGAAATCATTTTTTATCCGCAGTACCCGAGCCGTTCATTTACAGAAATTGACCGTAATTATGGTAATTGAAATAATTTTTGAAGTAATCTTTAATAAAATGAAAGCATAATATACAATTTTTGCATAAAATCATGCTTTCGTTAAGTTTATCGGCTTTTTACACGCCGATTGAAAATTTTCAAAATGGCGGCGGCTGACAATATTATTGATTGACACTGTTAGATATTAACGCTACGATTGGCTTAAGTTTGACAGGCGAGTAGGCGGGGTTGACTATGGATTTATCGATAATTTAATCTAGAATATGCATCAAGTTTTGCAACTTTCAGTAAACAGATAATAACTGGCTGAAAAACTCGGCGATTTGGATTTCGCCCGGAGGCGATAATTAGGCGAGGTGGCCGACTTTAAAGCGACGATATCGCTCAAATCGCCTTGTAGGCTGATCCCTGACATGCATATCAAAAATATCTTCCAAGTTGTGTTAGAACTTAGGACGTAAGAACAAACGAAAGACTAACCAACTGTCACTACTTTAAAGGTATCTAATAAAAAGTTCACAAGAAAAACAATTGTGTTACATAATAAATAATGTCATATGACACATAATTTTTCCTAAATCTATGATGTGTTTCTTCTGAATTTTATTGACAATGTAAATGTATACTCTCGTAAGTCAACAATTTAAATGTATACTATTTTCTAAAGTGTAATATATGTAAAATTTACTTAAATTACAAACAAATATATTGTATCTTTACATAAGAGATATGTTTTAGTACAAGGATTTAATGAAGTTCAGACCTAACTTGACGCATTTAAAAATATTTAAAAAAAACACACACACAAAGTTCTTTAACAAGTAAAACTGTTGCTACTATATCATGACAAGGTACAGTAAACAATGCCAATGAAAGTCAAAACAACCAAATATAATAAATTGAGCCGCACCATGAGAAAACCAACATAGTGCATTTCGAGGGCTGAGCGCGAAACTATTGTATCTTGTTCTTTATCTATATACAGTTACAATAGTTTTGCGCTCAGCCCACGATTTGCGACCAGCATGGATCCAGACCAGCCTGCACATCCGCGCAGTCTGGTCAGGATCCATGCTGTTCGCTAACAGTTTCTCTAATTGCAATAGGGTTTGAAAGCGAACAGCATGGATCCTGACCAGACTGCGCGGATGTGTAGGCTGGTCTGGATCCATGTTGGTCGCAAATGCACTATGTTGGTTTTCTCATGGTGAGGCTAAAATGATAGTACTAGGAAAAACTGCCTAAATTCTATATAAGTGGATTTAAGGCTGCATAAAATGCTTTAATAGATTTTATTCACTAAAAGTTTATTTTTTTATTATATTTAAAAAGAATAAAAAGTCTCTCTTTTTGTAATGCTTGAAAGAACCATCATACAAATTTCTGGAAAAAATAATATGTTCAATTTCATGACCTTTTCGTACGATAAAGGGGTATAACTCTTTGTCACTGAACATAAAAGGGCATATAATCAATATGAAGACAAATATCATAGTTGTGTAACATGGTTCCTTTCTGAAAATGTAAAGGTTTAAATGTTTCTACATAATATTAGAATAAACAAGAGCACCGCCTTGCGGGTGCTGACGCTCATCCGATTTTTTTTGTATAATAGAAATATTGTCCTACCCATGATTTTCTAAGTCTAAAAAGGGCCATCACTCTTGCAAAAAGCAGGATAGAGTTATGTTTCTTGATGTACAGTGTCCACTTATGATGGTGAAAAACTGTTGCAAGTTTTAAAGCAATAGCTTTGATAGTTTATGAGAAAAGTTGACTTAAACATAATATTCAACCAAGAAAATGATTTTTCTAAGTCCAAAAAGGGGCAATAATTATTGCAAAAAGCAGGATGGAGTTATGTTGCTTGCTGTACAGGGTCAGCTTATGATGGTGAACAAGAGTTGCAAGTTTTAAAGCAATAGCTTTGATAGTTTAAGAGAAAAAGTTGACCTAAACATAAAACTTAACCAAGAAATCTGATATTTTCTAAGTCCAAAAGGGGCCATAAATCTTGCAAAAAGCAGGATGGAGTTATGTTTCTTGCTGTACAGGGTCAGCTTATGATGGTGAACAAGTGTTGCAAGTTTTAAAGAAATAGCTTTGATAGTTTAGGATAAAAGCTGACCTAAACATAAAACTTAACCAAGAAAACTGATTTTCTAAGTCCAAAAGGGGCAATAATTCTTGCAAAAAGCAAGATGGAGTTATGTTTCTTGATGTACAGGGTCTGCTTATGATGGTGAACAAGTATTCCAAGTTTCAAAGCAAAAGCTTTGATAGTTTAGGAGAAAAGTTGACCTAAACATAAAACTTAACCAAGAAATCTGATATTTTCTAAGTACAAAAGGGGCCATAAATCTTGCAAAAAGCAAGATGGAGTTATGTTTCTTGCTATACAGGGTCAGCTTATGATGGTGAACAAGTATTCCAAGTTTCAAAGCAATAGCTTTGATAGTTTAGGAGAAAAGCTGACCTAAACATAAAACTTAACCAGGCAACGCCGACACAGACGCTGACGCCGACGCAGACAACCGCTCTTGAAAGTGATGACAATAACTCATCATTTTTTTTCAAAAAATCAGATGAGCTAAAAAGATACAAATCTTTGAAGATTTAAGCAAATAAAATTCCATAAAGCATTACAAGCAACCGTAAACAAAGCAAAATTTCAATGCCAAACCATATAATGTATGCTATTCTAAAACATTTTGCATGTAAAATCATTTACAAATAAATTAAATCAAACATACATATTATCACATGAGCTGTTGGAGGACAAATGTTTGACTATTCAAAGCCTTTGTCACTAACAAAAATGTTAAATAAATGAAATATAAAAGTGGAAAAAGGGAACCTGTGAACTGCATGTGATCATCACAGTGGACAAGTATGGGGAGTTTTAATCCATTTCCATTTGTCAGTACTGAGATCCCAGCTTATATACAAACGCTAAACAAACAAAAGCTGTCAGTAAGACAGCCAAGCTCGACTATTCGAAATATTGTCCCAGAAGCAGGAAAATATGACCCAAAAAGGTTAAATATCAAAAGAGTTTTAAGTTCAAAAGGGGGCATAATTTGACCAAAATGCATATCAGTTATGGGAGTTGCTGCTATCAACTAGTTTTATAACCCCAAAGGCACATGTGAAGCTTCAATTCAATATCTGCATTAGTTTTGGAGATAGAAACTCGCATGTAAAACTTTAACCAGAATTTTCAAAGTCCAAAAGGGGGCATAATTTGCCCAAAATACATGCCAGAGTTATGGGACTTGACCCAGTGAGGTTGGTAATTGATCTAGAAAAGGAAAAAATAAGTTTCAAATCTATATGCCTTTTAGTAATTGCTGTATGTACTTGCACGCAAAACTTTAACCAGGATTTTCTAAGTCCAAAAAGGGGAATAATTTGCTCAAAATACATGTAAGAGTTATGGGACTTGATCCAGTGAGGTTAGTAATTGATCTAGAAAAAGAAAAAATAAGTTTCAAATCTATATGCCTTTTAGTAATAGCTATATGTACTTGCACGCAAAACTTTAACCAGAATTTGCTAAGTCCAAAAGGGGGCATAATTTGGCAAAAATGAAAGACAGAGTTATGGGACTTGATGCTATCAAGTAGTTTTATACCCCGAAGACACATGTGAAGTTTCAAATCAATATCTGCATTAGTTTTGGAGATAGTAACTTGCATGTAAAACTTTAACCAAAATTTTCTAAGTCTAAAAGGGGGCATAATTTGCTCAAAATACATGTCAGAGTTATGGGACTTGACCCAGTGAGGTTGGTAATTGATCTAGAAAAAGAAAAGATAAGTTTCAAATCTATATGCCTTTTAGAAATAGCTGTATGTACTTGCACGCAAAACTTTAACCAGAATTTTCTACGTCCAAAAGGGGGCATAATTTAGCCAAAATGAAGGTCAGAGTTATGGGACTTGCTGCTATCAACTAGTTTTATAACCCCGAAGACACATGTGAAGTTTCCAATCAATATCTGCATTAGTTTTGGAGATAGTTACTTGCATGTAAAACATTAACCAAAATTTTCTAAGTCCAAAAGGGGGCATAATTTGCTCAAAATACATGTCAGAGTTATGGGACTTGACCCAGAGAGGTTGGTAATTGACCTTGAAAAAGAAAAAATAAGTTTCAAAGCTATATGCCTTTAATTGATGGCTGTATGTACTTGCATGTAAAAACTTAACCAAGGTGTGACGCCGACGCCAGGGTGAGTAGAATAGCTTGACTATTCTTTGAATAGTCGAGCTAAAAATTGTAAAGTTGACGAAGGGACATAATTTTGTGACAAGAGCTGTCTATACAACAGTGCTCGACTGTTGGCAATCTTGGCAGGCCTTACATAATATTATGATATGAGTTATCTTATTAGAATTTATTTCAGATATGTATTTCATTGTGTCATTGATAACTTACATGCAAAACTTCAACCATATTTTCTAAGTCAAATAAGGGCAATAATTTGAATTAATCTATAATATGAGTTTCCTGACTTGACTATGTAAGTAAGTTGGATAAGAATGTCTTGTGTGAAGTTTCAATCCAATAGATGTTGCTGTTACTGAGATACAGTTTGATTATTGTATGCAAAACTTTACTTTTTTAGCTTCAAAAAGGGCTGTAATTTTAACTGAATTTAACCAAGAATTGTCTCACTTTATTATTTCAGTAGTTGTCTATCTTTGTTATTTCAGTAGGTTTGATATCTTAATTAAAAGCACTGTGTGAAGATTCAATTCAATATATAGAGTTGCTACTGAGATACATTTCAATGCTTAAGGCATGCAAAACCAAATTCTCAAAGGCTAACAAGGGCCATAACTTCAACTAAATTTAATAAAGATTTATCTAACTTCTTTATTTCAATAGGACTGATGACTAGGGAGCCTTGTATAAAATTTCAATCTAATGCAAGCAATGGTTACTGAACTATGACCTTGCATGCAAAAGGTGCCATGCAAACATAGCCATTGAATAGTAGACTACCTCTCCTCATTCTTTGAATAGTTGAGATAAAAATGCAAAGACAGTTATGTAATCCATGCATCTAAAGACCATCACACTGAACAAGTGTGGGCATTTTCAACTAATTCCCAAAAGTGGCTACTAAAATACAAGCTTACATATAAAAACTTAACTAAATTGGACACAGAAGCCTAAGTGGATGCAGACAAACAGGAGTGCCATAGCTCTACTTATTCTCAACATAGTCAAGCTTAACCCTTATCATGCTGGACACGACTAATTCTGCCTTTGCGACCAGTGTAGATCTTGATCAGCCTGTCCATCTGTGCAGTCTGATCAAGATCTGCACTGTTCGCCATTCAGTCAGTATCTTTTTGGTAAACACTCTTTTAAACAGTCAATGTTATTGTCTAAATTGAAAGATGGACAAGTTCATTATAGAAATTTAGCAGGGTAAGGGTTAAAAGGAAGCACTGAACACATAATTTTGATTATTCAACCTCCTCCAGTTCTTTGCCTATAGGGTCACTGGCTCCTATATGAACTGTGAACATGTCAATATCTTTTAACTGTTGTTGAAGCTCCTCCGGTAATGGATTATCCTGCAGATCTAGCTCCCGTAGTGATGCCATCTTTCTTAATCTCTCAAAATCAAGTTCTGAAATTATAAAACTAAAACCTTGGTTTAATGTGCCTCTATGTCTTAAAGAAGAATATGTCTTAAAGAAGAATTATCAAGTTTTTTTCTTTAAAAAAAGTGTATATAAAAGTAAAAAACAGTGTGTGTAAATTTTATAGTATGTGCCTTGTCAAAAGCTTTATTCAACAGTGTTACAGATCTAATGTAACAACCTGGTAAACTAGAAAATGCTTTTGTAAAAAAGCGCATGTCTCCCCCAATGCAAAGTCCTATAGGCAAGAAGTCAATAGGGGTCAGGAGCGAAAGTCAAAGAGACACTGATGGTGGTTGGCTGCAATAGGGATCATCTACTTGGCATGTCCAGTCATCCCGCTAAATTTCAACACTCTTGGCCTAGTGGTTCTCAAGTCACTGTTCAGGCTCCTGTGACCTTGACCTTTGATCAAGTGACCTCAAAATAAATAGGGGTCATCTACTCTGCATGTCCAATCATCCTATTAAGTTTCAACATTGTAGGTCAAGTGGTTCTCAAGTTATTTCCAAAAAATGATTTTACATGAACAGGCCACTGTGACCTTGACCTTTAATAGACTGACCCCAAAATCAATAGGGGTCATCTACTCTGCACGTTCAATCATCCTATGAAGTTTCAACATTCTGGGTCAAGTGGTTCTCAAGTTATTGATCGGAACTGGTTATCAATGTTCAGGCCCCTGTGACCTTGACCTTTAACGGAGTGACCCCAAAAACAATAGGGGTCATTTACTCTGCATGAACAATCATCCTATGAAGTTTCAACATTCTGGGTCGAGAGGTTCTCAAGTTATTGATTGGAAATGGTTTTCCATGTTCAGGCCCCTGTGGCCTTGACCTTTAACAGAGTGACCCTAAAATCGTTAGGGGTCATCTACTCTGCATGACCAATCATCCTATGAAGTTTCATCATTCTGGGTCAAGTGGTTCTCAAGTTACTGACCGGAAATGGTTTTCAATGTTCGGGCCCCTGTGACCTTGACCTTTCACAGAGTGACCCCAGAATCGTTAGGGGTCATCTACTCTGCATGACCAATCATCCTATTAAGTTTCAACATTCTGGGTCAAGTGGTTCTCAAGTTATTGACCGGAAATGGTTTTCCATGTTCAGGCCCCTGTGACCTTGACCTTTAATGGAGTGACCCCAAAATCAATAGGGGTCAATTACTCTTTATGACCAATCATCCTATGAAGTTTCAACATTCTGGGTCAAGTGGTTCTCTAGTTATTGATTGGAAATGGTTTTCAATGTTCAGGCCCCTGTGACCTTGACCTTTGACGGAGTAACCCCAAAATCAATAGGGGTCATCTACTCTTCATGACCAATCATCCTATGAAGTTTCAACATTCGGGGTCAAGTGGTTCTCTTGTTATTGATCGGAAATGGTTTTCAATGTTCAGGCCCCTGTGACCTTGACCTTTGACGGAGTGACCCCAAAAACAATAGGGGTCATTTACTCTTCATGACCAATCATCCTATGAAGTTTCAACATTCTGGGTCAAGTGGTTCTCTAGTTATTGATCAGAAATGGTTTTCAATGTTCAGGCCCCTGTGACCTTGACCTTTGACGGAGTGACCCCAAAAACAATAGGGGTCGTCTACTCCAGCAGCCCTACAACCCTATGAAGTTTGAAGGTTCTAGGTCAAATGGTTCTCCAGTTATTGCTCGGAAATGAAGTGTGACGTACGGACGGACAGGGCAAAAACAATATGTCTCCTGGGGGAGACATAATTAATTTTACAATGCAATTATTTTTCATTTCAGGTACTTATAGAATATAATGCTACCATATCTTAATAACAATTTTTTATATAAGGCTGACACGAGTACAATGCAACAGGCTTACCAAAAGCTCTGTAATCACTACAGAATGCAACTACTGGTACTTTGGAAATTGTCCAATGCTTGCCATGAAAAAAAAAAATGTTATCAGGACAAATATCTACAATGTACTGACCTGAACTGAGACCATCATTATGTAACTATAATAACTTAAAGCAATGGTGATGGTCACATCGATATATTCTAAAGTCATATCGTGACTATTTGCAGGTTTTGATGGTGGAGGAATACCCCAGGTACCCCTCTTGGAACTGTATACTGCATGGGCAGGCACCTTGGCAAAACGACCATGCATCATCCTCCCATAAGCGAGTCTGACAACTTCCTTCACATGAAGAATTCAACATTCCAAGCAAGGTTTCAAACCCAAACCAGTTATAGGTGATTCAGTCAGTGACCTTTACCACTCAGCCATGGAGATCCTGGCATTCAATAGTGAAATTAACGGTGCAGTTAACAAATAAAAACTAAACAAATGATTTATTAAGAGCACTACTGTTGTATCATATCCTCACCTGTAATTTTGTTTTCTTTGGCAGTGATTGTACTCAACTTTGGACACTCGTAGAATACTGGAAGACTTTCAAATTTATTGTTTGATATATCTAACACTTTTAACTCTTCCATATTTCGAATCTCCTCTGGCAGACTAGACAAACTATTACCTTGTAGCTGAAGTTCTGAAAGACAGTTTCAAATTTTGTAATAACATAAAACATATGTGTTTTTACTTACAAAAAGCACTAAATAAATGTAATAAGAAATAATTCTTCCTATATCTGTAAGACTGTTAAAATTGCATTTCAATTCAATCAAAAACCATTGCTGAAGATGTAACTTCTTCACAATCAATCAATATAACATGCATTAAGCATGTGTTTAGAGACCACTTAAGGGAATGGAGAAAAGACAAATGGTTTCTCAATTCTTCACAATTTGCTCTTTAGTGAAACAAAAAAGAACTGAAAAAATGTTCTCTTAACCCAAGTGGCAAGTGGTCTCTTAATAGGCATGGTCTCTATGGCAAGTCTGATTTTACTAAAACCCGTAAGAGAATCAATACCAGGGTGACACCTAAACCTAACCAAATTTTTCATTTAGTCTAACTTTTCATCCATTCTCTGATTATTTTCTCTAGTCTATATTCAGACCCTATGTTTTGTTCTTTGGAGATTACCTGAAGCTATTTTAACTTTATATAGTTAATCTGGGCAAAGAGGGAATAGTAAAAACAAAAGAAAAATAAAAAGATTAAGAAAAATAGTTAAAAAAAAAAAAAAAGAATTAATATCTAGATGGCAGCCAGACTACTTTTCTCTTACTGAAAGTTGTACAGTATACTGATTGCATTTTCATTATACACTAGGGTAATATATTTGGTTAATATATAAATCTTCTACTTTTCAAGAGATTTCTTTCTTTGATATCACATTTCTTTATAACTATTGATCCTTGAATAATATTTTTCAGTAAAACTTTACTCAAAATGCAGCAATCCCAGGATGCAGACCTTTCTTTAAAGTCAAAATGTGAAACAAAAAGATTTTGCCAAATCAACCATACTGAAAGTTGAAGTGAAACTGTTTTTGACACAAACCTGTTGTGATATTTGTGTTTAATAATTAATGTGTTAATGCAACATAATATTATATATACAGAAATAAGAAATATTACTACAGTAACAGACTTTCATACATATGTGAGAACATATTTGTCAGCCTTGAATGCTATTTGTATGTGTCAATCAATGAAATATAAAGGTAGATAATAGATGTATTGCATGTTCAGATAATGGATTTATTTGCTTTATAATAAAGAATCAATACCTGTTAAAGCTTGAAACTTTGTACAAAATTTGGACGGAATTCTCTTAATAATGTTATCACTGAGATCACATTTGTTCACAACACTGTCCTTTAACATAAAATATACTGCATCTGGAATCTTCATGAGCTCACACTTTGAAAGATCTGAAAAAAAAGCAGTGACTCTGAAAGAAAATCTACCCTGAAAATTTATATATCTTACTAAGTACTTGGTGTTATAACATATACTGTAAAATCATTTATATTTTAGGGCAAATTTTTTTCGAGATTTTCATCAAAAGGCTATTTCATGTGGTTATGAAATTTGTGATTAAAATGAAGTTGCTTGTTCATTGGGATTTAATTTTGTGGATTGACTCAACCATAAAATCAAAATAAGTTCCCCGTGAAAATTTATTACTTCACTGCATATCAATTCCCTGCTAAATTTCTAAAATGGACTGGTCCATCACTCGATTTGGGCAATACCACTTATTATTCAAAAGGGTGTTCACGGAAAATTTACTAACTGAAAAGTGAACAGTGCAGTCTGATCTTGGTCTGTACTGGTCGCAGAAGCGAAATCACTTGCCACCTGCAGGCAAAATGTTTATAATAATTTTCCCTGCAAATTACTGGCTTTGAGGTGAAGTAAAGTGTGTTCTTACTTATAAATATAACCTAAGATTATTCAAATGTATGTTGACTTACATTTAAGCTGCTAAAAATACTGAAATATATGTGATACAGTTTAGTTTATTAAACATTCAGATGTTTTTAATTATGACAGTGATTAAATAGCATTAAACTGAAACTTAATAATATTAATTATTTGCATTGATTTTGATTCAAACTCTGTACACTGTTATTTCTATATACTGATTCTTTTGGGGGGTACTTTCAGACTTCACCATTTAGTTACATTTTGGACTGGGAATGTTTTGACCTGGGCCCTGTCTATTGGCATGACATATTCATGAGACAGCTAGCAGCCTAAAGCCCTTAATTCTTTTGTGCTATTCCCTCCCCTGACTTCAAATTAATGTTGGTTTCATAATATGTAAAACTTGGATCTAAAAAATGTAATTCACTTCTCAGGTGTCTATTAAAGAAAGTATTGAGATAAAACGACAAGTATTACCACCGCCTTGATAGTCTATTGGTAGAGTGTCCGCTTCGAGTGCAAGAGGTTGTTGGTTCGATCCCCAGAGCCCTGTGTCACACCAAAGATGTCAAAAATGGTACCAGTAGCTCCCTTGCTTGGCACTCAGCATTAAAAGGGAAACTGGCCTCTTCAGGGATTGAATTTAACTTTTTTTCTACCAGCAATTTTTTGCTAGTGCCATTTTTTTCAACTAGCAAAATGGTGGGTTCCACTAGCAATTATTTAAAGGCTATTTACATGCTAAATTTATTAAGTTGTTTTTCGGTTTCATATAAAAGTTCACTGTTCGGACAGGCCGGCGGAAGTACGATATGAACCAAAGTACTTAATGATTCTTTGGACTTTTGGCTGGACTCGAAAGTTTTAGGTTCTTTCAGGTCACTGCCCATAGTGTTGCTGGCATTTTCGGTCTCCGCGAGCCTTTTTTGCACGAAGAAACTTGTTAATTTCCTCTCTACTATCGTTACGTTGCAAATCACCGGCCAAAACGAAAACAAATATCATCTATACGCTTACTTAGATGTCTGATAATTACATTTGTATAAAGCGTCTATAAGCGGTCACGCGATTATCGGTAAATTAACTACTGGTACCCCAAAGGAATTTTTAAAGAGCAATGGACAGTTTGAGCTAATGCCACGATTTTCGAACGTGATTGCGAAAATATTTGAGTGCCATGATTTCCTAATCGCATTTTTTGATTCTTACTCGAATTTCGCGAGTTAGCGACCGCTAAATTCGATCCCTGCTCTTCTCTCATACCCTCGTGGCGATGAATGTACATCTACATATTTCATCCAACCGTCGATTTCCGAGGATGGTTTTTCATCAATAAATAGTATAATAAATAGTATAAACTTAACAAGAGATGACTCACAAATCCATCCCATGAATCATGATGATATGAGTTTACTTCCAACCTAAAAATAGAGGGTTTAGGACTTCATTATCTGACATAATTTTCATATAATCTTCTTACCTAAAACTTGAGTTTCCTTTGCCGCTTCAAGACGTCTTGCAACTCTAGCAACTTCTTGTGCCATTATGTTTCAAGTTTATTGAAAAGTTTAGGAAACTTGCAATGTTTACAAATTGTCTTGGCTTCTTACATCATAAAGAAATGAAAAGAATTGAAACAGGTGCATACGTTGAAAAACATGAGAAACGTGAAGAAAACATCAATTTGGATATTTATTCTAGTATATGAATACCAAGCGTTGTATCATTACTCTAAAATACAAATCATATCAGTCTTTTTTGTTTTATTGCTATAAGCGTTAATTCTGTCAATCTTGATCTGCTAGATGGTTGCAATTGTAATTAAAGCTAATTTTCAACTGAATTTGCGAGCGTTTAACGATGCAGATTAATTCGTAAATCAATGGTGGACAGAAAGCGGAAATTCATAGGAATTGAACAGAAATACTTTGATTTTGGATCGCAGAAAGTAGAATCTGTTTGACAATTGTAAGCACGTTATAGTGTGTCGCATTCTTATCTAAATCTATCTTTTAAAACATGCCAGGTTGCACTTACTGATAGCAATTCATATGTGAAGAAAGATAATTTTTCAAGTTTAGGCTTGCAGCTTAGGTAAATAGTATGTCATAAAACTTCAAAGTGTGCATATCCAGCTGGAAGCAAATGTGAGAAATAGTGACAATATTTACGACAATCTAAATATATTTTGTAAAATACAGCGGAACTTAGTTCTCCACTGATTTGGGAGGCCGAGGCGATCGGCAGAGGCTATCCACATGACGGTCGTGCCGATAATTTTCCTTGTCCGCACGACCGTCGTGCCGATTATTTTCGTTATTCGCACGACGGGTGTGCCGATTATTTTCGTTATTTGCATGATGATCATAACTGAAAGTTATGTCGATTATTTTTGTTACTGATACAACTGAAAATACTGTATACATATGTGAAATTTAGTTTATCTTTTCTGAAGTTTTCCATTTATTCCTTGGAGATTTTTTTTGAACAACTCTTTAACAAAAAGTTGCAAAACTGCACTTTTTATGCTTTAAACATGGTCACGTACCTACCCTATTTTTTTAGCATGCTACCGGGAACAATTTTTGTAAAGACTTACCAGATCTCCATAAAGTACAATTTTTGCATGCACCTGCCATCATTATGTTGAATCACTTGCACACGATTTATTTAATTAAAAACATAATATGAAAAGTAAAATAACGGCATAAAGGTAATCTACCTGTATCCAGGGCCGTAGTATTAGCCTAAGCTTTAATGGCCCCTCTTGTCAAGTTCCTCATCATACAATCCTCTTCTCTAAATAAGTATTTTTAAATCAATGTTCTCATACTGCGCTTAGTAACAACTACTCTTGAATTTCTTAGTATTCCAGTTCTTATCATTTAGTAGGCATTTAAACTGATTTAGATTAGTTGCAGAAATTGTTCCTTCTGATAAAGTATTCCAAAAAGAAATTGATCTCTGACTGAAGGAATTTAATCTCATATTGTGTTTACACTTAAAATTTGCTTTTAAACTTCAGATAAAGTCCACGCAAATCGTCCTGAGCCAATGAAAACAAACTGTCCCACTTCAAATCGTCAAGATTATGAACTGATTTATAAATCTGGATCATATCGGCACGATCCCTTCGGTATTCCAGAGTCACAAGACCAAGTTTTCTTAACCTCTATTCATATGGTAAATTTTGCAATGATCTAACGAGCTTAGTCGCCCTTCTCTGAATGTCTTCTAATTTCTTTATATGCTTCTTTAAGTATGGAGACCAAACACATGATCCGTATTCAAGAATTGGCCTTATCAAAGATTTATACAGAAGCAATAACATTTCTTCATCCAAGTATTCAAATGATCTGTAGATTAATCCTAATATTTTCTGAGCTTTATTTGTAATATTTGTAATGTGTTCATCAAAAGTTAAACGTTCATCAAAAGTAACCCCTAGATCTGTCTCGGAAGGCACTTGCTCTACTCTTACGTAATTTCCATCTGATTCTCTCATGGTATAGGTGAACTTATCATTGTTTGATCCTAAATGTAAAACCTTACACTTTTTTGCATTAAAAGTTAATTTCCATTCTTCACTCCAATCACACAGTCCGTCTAAGTCTGATTGCAATTGTTCACAGGCCTTAACAGTTGCCACTTTTGAGAAAAGCTTTGTATCATCCGCAAAAATTTTAACTATACCAGATACAACATCAGGTACGTCATTTATAAAACAGAGAAACAAAACCGGGCCAATAACGCTGCCCTGAGGCACGCCACTTGCTACTTTAGACCATGGTGATAATGACGACCCAATCCGTACGCATTGTGATCTGTCAGAAAGAAATCCTTTAATCCACCTTAAAACTGTTCCTCTTATGCCTAACTTATATAGTTTGTACAATAGACGGTCATGTGACACACGGTCAAATGCTTTAGCGAAATCTAAATAAATCACATCTATTTGTACTGCATTATCTATTGACTCCGACCAATTGTCTAAAATTTCTAGTAGCTGAACTACACAGGATCAACCTGATCTAAATCCATACTGATTATCTGAAAACTATTTGTTACTTTCTAGATGATTCACAAGTTTATCTCTAATCAATTTTTCACACAACTTACAAACGACTGATGTCAAACTCACTGGACGATAGTTTGATGGATCTTTTTTATTTCCCTTTTTAAAGATAGGTGATACTATTATAGCTTTCTTCCAATCTTCTGGAATTTCTCCCTCACTCAATGATTTATTAAATGAAATTGTTAGTGGCTCTGTAAGCTCATTTCTGGCTTCATATAACACTTTTGGATGAATATAGTCCGGTCCTGGAGATTTTTGAGGATTTAATGAAATCAAGACTTTCGATACATTTTCATGTGTAACTGCAATATTTTCTAGTAAAACATCATTAACGTCTTCTGTTTTATCCGTGTGAAACGGTTCAGTTCTCACAAAAACACTGCTAAATCAAAGGCCTGAAGGGCCTGAGTCGGCTAATGATTGATGTACTGACAGTATAGTCTACCAGTTTCAGTTTGTTTTTAGTTTTTTTCTTAAAATTTCATAACACATCTCGATATTTACCCAAAATATTATATCCGGATACGATTACACTTTTCTCCAGTTTCAACAATATATTTTACAAATTGTGATGATACGAAGACATTTAGCAGCAATTGGCAGTATCTGACATTGAAGTTTACGGTTAAATTACCTCTTATTTAAATCTTTTCATAAAAAAGTTGTTTCGTTTCGTGAAAGCAGCCAAACATACTGGTACTGATGATAAACCCGAACAGAAAATGAGGTTTTTTACCTGTAACTTTTTTATTTCTGCAATTTGTAATCAATGGTTGGTATCAAAAAAAAGCTTAACATTTGCTGAAAACTTTACATAATTCAAATTTATATTTAGTTAGCAAACTCACACGATGTGAGGCCCTGAAAGGGGTTAGTAAAATGGGGACTGTAAGCAGGTTGACTGATGATAAATTCGAACACTTTGTCATTTACAAAATTTTCTTCATAGTATTATATTGAAACTTTCCCCAAAAAGCTGCAACAGTCATTCCTGATCAAGTAATAAAAAGTGACTCAATGTCAGGCCTCCATGTGGCGACAGTGAGCATGTGCAAAAAAAAACACCCTCTTCCCCAGTAATTTTGGATAAATATTTTTATACAGATTAATATAAGTCATTTATTTATACAGAATATTTACCAATTTTGTTTTTATTTACACCAGTTGGTGTTGTAAATGGAAACTATTAGATGGTGTGTTCAGTTTTATAAATAACCGATTGCAAGCAAATATTTCCAAGGTAGTCTGTCCGGGTTTATCATCAGTACCTGTAGACGATCTACTTTCGATTTCAAAAACTACAAGAAAATACAATTTAATGTTTCGCCGATTTGTTTATTTCTCGAAAAATAAGAATTAAAATCATTTTTAATATCTGTAGTAACTAAACAAAGCAGTAAGAGCTTCTTCTTCCGATAATTTATCCGTTTACTGACTTCAAAATTCAACCCACGCAAAGTTTATAGAAATCATACGATGCGTGTATACATTCAATGTGGAAGAATTAAGGCTGATCGGCTATGTTACCTAACGCATCCAGACGATTCAGGTTTTGTTTTTAAAAAAGCATTGTGTGCATTTCTGTAATTTTATATACGTTTTTATACGCTTAGAAATTATTAGACATGCGTATTTGCATTATTTCTATACGTAATTTACGCTAATACGCATCTTATCTGGAGCCCTGTGGAACTATTTTTTGTCTTTCGCTGGATGTTACGCAAGCTTTGTAAGCCTGCGCAATTCATAAAATGCACATTTCTGCTTAATGAGTTACATTCGAGTATTGCACAAGTACAAGTCATAAATATGACAGATTACATCGTATATTGGTCATAGCAAAGGGAATTGACACAACTTAACTTCATTCATGCAGTGAACTGTTTGAAGTTTGAGAAATCTAATGGAACTACATCCCTTCACTGTGTTATTTGGTCCATTTAGAGAATCGCTGAACAGCAAGGACTCGTCAAAACGCTTTCAGCGTTTAGCCGACTCAAAAACATATTCAACACCTCCGCCTTTTCAAAATCAGTTTTAGCTTCTGAGTTATCTGATTTAGTCAAAGTACTGATTGAATCTCTGGTTTTTCTCTTTGAATTTACATACCTCCAAAACGACTTATTGTTAGTTTTAACTTCACTAGCTATTTTCTTCTCATAACTTTTCTTTGATTCTTTAACAACACTTGCACACTCTTGCCTACTTTCAGCATATTTTTCATAATTATCTCTTGACCTTGAATACTTATACTTTTTCCAAAATTTCTTTTTCTTATTAATTGCTAATCTAACATTCTTGTCCATCCACAATGGTGTATTTGATTGCTTTGGATTGTGTTTCTTAGTAGGTATAAATTTGGATACACTTTCCTCAAGAGTTGACTTAAATACGTTCCACATGTCATTAACATCTTTATCCTGTAAAAGCATGTCCCAGTCTTTCTAGCAAAGATCTAACCTAAGACCATCATAATCGCCCTTAAAATATTGTCGCCTTTCTGGCACCTCATCAGTATCACTAATGCTCAGATTCAGAGAACAGCATATTACAGAATGGTCACTTTTACCTAATGGAGGATTTATCATAATTTCATCTTGTATCATAGATTCCTCATTTGTAAATAATAGATCCAAACAGCTCGGAGTCTGACCATCCCTAAAACGTGTATCATTCCTCACATGTTGAAACAGAAAAGTATCTAACACACAGTCGTAAAACCTATGACCATCAGCACTATCAGAGTAGTGACATTCAGATTTTGACCAGTCAATATGCTTAAAGTTAAAGTCACCCATAATAGCATAATGTGAATATTTCAGTTTACAAGATCTTTTAACAAGTTCTAACAATCTCAAATTGTTTTCATGGGAGGACAAAGGATTCCTATAAATCATACCGAGTAATAGCCTATCATTTCCGAGTAACTGTATTTCACACCAAACATTTTCATCAAAACGAATGTTCTCTAACACTGTAACTTTTGAAGCCTTTAAAAATTTCCTAATTAGAAGCATAACACCTCTTTGTCCATCTGTTGTAGGGTAAAACACATCAAAATCAGGAAACTTCAGATCTTTTATACTTAATTTATCATCTGATGTCTTAGAAAAAACTTCACACATACCTAAAATGTCTGGTTTTTCAGAATCTAAAAATGCCTCAAGCTCTGCAACTTTATTAGACAGCGTATCAATATTTGTAAAACACAATTTCAAACCATTTTTCAAGTTCAAGCAATCTGTACCTTCAGATTCTTTAATTAACGTAAACGAATTGTGTAACAAAGAAACAACATCTGAACTGTTTAATGAATTAACATCGACTGAATTAACTGTTAACGTATTTACATGAGTCTGATTATTATTGACAGTTCTTACTCGCCCACGTCCCCCGGACCTGTGGGCCCCATCAGGTGAGCTCTTGGAAGTTCAACAATCTTATCTCGCCTTATACCCCAGTTTTTATTTGGTTCCCTTTTCTTATATTCCTTCAATTCCAATCTCAACTCTTTATTTGCTTCCCTCTGTTTTCTGGTAAGATCCCTTCCAATGCCTATTTTTGTATACAGAGCATCCGCGCAGTCTGGTCAGGATCCATGCTGTTCGCTAACAGTTTCTCCAATCCCAATAGGCTTTAAAAGCGAACAGCATGGAGCCTGACCAGACTGCGCGGATGCGCAGGCTGGTCTGGATCCATGCTGGTCGCAAAGCCACTATGTTGGTTTTCTCATGGCACGGCTCAAATATCTTACTACGGAGTTCTCTGCTATCAATAGTCATCTTAAGAGGCCTAATTTTCTTAAAATGCGGGTCAAAGATCCCTAACCTGACACTCTTTGATATTTCAATATCAATAATGCCTAGTTCATCTTTGCAAACTGTTGTAAACAGATCTATGTCAGCCTCAACAGACCCTTCCTTAGGCATATTAAAGATCATTATATTCTTCTCTCTCAGACTTTCTTTATACCTATCATCTAATAATTCTTTCACTTGATTAGAAATCATAGCTGGTAATTTCGAATGAATCTCAGTTACATTTTCAGCAACACTTTCAATTGATTTACTCTGGGTGTCCAACGCCTTTTTACATTCTGTAACATTTTTGGATAACGACTTTAGTTGTACCTCAAATTCATCTTGTCTTTTGTGCAACAAAGTTATCATTTTAACCATTTTTTGAGATGCACCTTTGCAAGACTTACAATACCATTGGATACTTTCATCTGACCTCTTGAGAAATTCATAGTCTGAAAGTGGAACTCTTTGACATTTAATGTGAAACCAATTATCACACACACTACACATTAAAGCTCTATCATCTTGTTCAACTTCCTTGCAACAATCATTGCAAAAACTCTGGGCAGCCTGTTTCCCACTGTTTCTAGTAGATTTACCTCCCTTGCCAGCCATTTTGTCACATGGTCAATAATTTTTCATAAAAATTGACTAAAATACGGAGACTTGAAGGGTGATACTTAGCCAAGTTAACAAATAAACTTTTCTGCAACTTATGACACTAAAAATATTCTTCAGTAACACCAGTTTCCTGCAATATTTAAATAATTTCATCCACAATTTCATCTCGCTACTAAACACTCGCGCATGCGCAGTCACTCGTATGTTAACTAACTGTTATTAATTATGTAAGAATATGTGTTCTTTGCATTCTTTTGACTTATTTGCAATTGATGAATTAATCATGATGCTATAACAGCTAGTATTTTTAACTAAGATATACCTTACGCCAAAAATAGAAACGCTACCGAAACACCCGTCGTGCGGATAAGAATACTAATCGGCACGACCGTTGTGTGAATAAGAAAAATAACATGGTACGCACAGGTCCTTGAAAGTCCTTGAATTTGATCCTAAGTCCTTGAAAAGTCCTTGATTTTTTCCTTCCAAAAATCCCCTAAAAAAGTACTTGAATTTTGAAAAAAAAGGTAGAAAAGTCCTTAAATTTTGCTAAAAACGGGAGAGCAATCCCCTTACAGAAGCAAGCCTCTGTGGCGTACATGCTGCGTATTTGCTGTGTATATGCCGCGAACACAGTAGTATGCCAGAGGAGTACATTTTACATACACCGCATGCCGCGTACATGCCGCGTACTATTTCGGCGAGTACACAGCATATACGCAGGAGGTCACTAGTACACTTCAAGTACGCAGCACAGACTCTGAAAATTTAAGGAGTACACTGCATGTACGCAGGAGGGACTTGTACAAGAAAATAGTACACTGCATGTACACCGCAGATACTTTGAAATTTGTGCAGTACACTTCATATACGCGGGAAAGACTTGTATAATTTCTTTTGGCATTTATACTTAGTTTTTTTTTTATAAGTTAAAGTCTGAAGTAAACTTCATATACGCGGGAGGGACTTCATGCAGGAAGGATTTGTACATTTTTTTTTTTTTTTTTGGAAGGAAGAACTTGATTTCCGAGTAATCTTTATCTTAATAGCATAGAATAGTTCAGATTACCGGTATTCTGAACAATAAAAATTTGCCAAACTATTTGCAATGTTCATTTGTGAAGCTTACATCTTAGTGATTTCTGAGCTGCACCTTGCATGCAGTGTAAAAATATATTCTTTTTCATTTTGAATTAATCCTGGAGCTTTCTAACTTGGATAATTGAAAACCCTTATTTGAACTTCGTTGCATTACATTTTGTAATACATGAAATAATTACCAAGATAATGCCTCAACAGCGCCCAAATGAGAAGAATTAATAGCTCTCACTGTTATTTGAATACTCTTAAGCAAAACACCACTCTATCATGTTTTATAAAGGCTTTAATGCTCATTATGTTAACTCATTAAGGCCTCACCAAATTAAAAAGTTGTTAATCGGATTTGCCGCTCGTATATTTTCAGAACGTTTTTGGCTAATTGCGCTCGCCCCATTGGAAAAAATCAATCCAAAATTTTTTGGTGCACTACTTTTTACGGACGTAAAAGTGTATAAATGCTTATATAATTCCAGTCCTAGATTGTTCTCAGATGGATTTTAATCAAAATAAATACATACTACGCACACATCGTCTGAAATAAATCATAACACTTATATTTAGTTGCATTAAAGTTGTTTCCCCTTGATGCAGTTACGCCATTTTCTTCAAATGTTTACCAAATTACATGCTACAAAAATTGATTTATTTCATTGAAAAGTGGATGGAGAAAAGCATACTAATATATTTGATAACATCAATCTACATTATTTTGGTAAGGGTAAATACTTATTGATGCATGTCACTTATCTTTTTTCTGTTTTTTTCTGTCCAAATGATCAGCATTTGCATACGAAAGTTGGTGGGGTAAGGAATTTACATTATCACAGCAGTTTCGCCACAAGAGTACACAGCATGTATGCAGCAGGAGTACACAGCATGTACGCCGCAGGACTCGGGCCAGGAGTACACAGCATGTACGCCGCAGGAGTACACAGCATGTACGCCGCAGGAGTACACAGCATGTACGCCGCAGGGGTAGTACACCGCAGGCTCATTTGCATGTGAAAAGTGTATGTGCCGCGTACATGCTGCGTACTATTTCTCGCATACTAAATTCCTCCAGCGTACATCCTGTGTACTATGTAGTCCACAGCATGTACGCAGCAAGTAGTACGCGGCAGAGCTCATTTGCATGTCAAAAGTGTACTACAAACGTACTATCGGTGTATGTGCGGTGTATATCCTGCGTACTATTGATTTCAGTACACATCATGTACGCATCATATACGCTGTATGTACACAGCAAGAGTACGCAGCAGGCCTTTTTCTTCTGTAAGGGTCGTATTGTAGGGGAAAAATACAAAAAATAAATAATAAATAAGTCAAAACGAGTGAAAAAACGGTGTAAAATAAAAATACATGCACACCCACGGAGGGAACGCTAGTTGAACACCGTTTTGGTACGGAAGTTAGATATGGAATAGCGATTTTCACAACGTTAAAATATTATGCGCAAGGTCATTGTAGCGTGACTTATCAACAACAACAAAGAGTGACCCAAAAAATAAATGTAGTTTCGCCAATAAATGGCTTACACAGGATGATTATTCAGGGTTAGACACTAACTTATTTGAACAAGGTTCCCAAAGGAATCTCTACTTTTTAAATCTGGGGGTCCTCCTCAGGCTTTGGGATCCCTCATAATATGATATATAAAAACAATCACAACAGATGTCTTATGAGAAGTTACGGTCGTACCCCAGTGGGATTCAAACCCGCAACCTCTGTATTGAGTGGCTGACACCTTAACTACTACAGAAGAATGTATCCAAACTGATATCATTTTACATGTTTGCCAATGTCAAGACAAGGTCTTGACATTGGAGACACTTGTATCTTATAGATATAATCATTGTCAAGTCTATTGTGACAACCACTAAAAATTATAATATAAAAAAAAAAATTCTTGAAATTTTTGACTTCTCTTCATATATTTTAAAATATAAAATCTTAATATTACCTGGCATTTATATTTCCGCTGATACAAAATTTATTGTAGTTTCTCTTTGAGGTTTGAAGATATAAAGTGTTAAAGTAAGGGAATTATATTTTTAGGCATAAAATTCTGTTTTGGATTACTTTCACATTGAAATTCATATACAATTTCATTTTGATGTTTGAAAGCTTGATTTGTAGTTAATAGACTTATCTTCCTAATCGGAATCGGTAAGTATTTATGTAAAAAAAACAACCATCAAACTGAATAACACTACACTACAAAAATAACGGATTGTAAAATTTCTGAAAGTGCAAAAAGATCGCCAAGATCGAGACTCGTAACCGACTACTGTACAGTATTCTTGTGCTAAAAATTAAAATATTTTTAGATAATATTACGTAATATTTGATGATCAAATGTCGGTACATCACGGGTGACTTCCGCTGCAATTAACTCTTGGGGTGTCATAAAATATTTGGAAGCCGCGGTCCTTCTGTTTTGATTAACACTTCCCGTTATGTAAGGCCATAAATTCCAAGCTATCGTGAACACAAATTGTTGTTCAGGGAAAATCTGCATGTATCATGCGTGACCTTCATGACCTAACACTTTTAAAAATACTTAGGTTGTTATTTTTAGAACGAGGAAAGTCCCGCGGCGCGAACCGGCCAGTTGCAAGCAGTTTTCTCAGTAATTTTCCATGACGTACTGGTAGCGTCGTGCACTTGTAGGAAAAAACCCCGGTGTCTTTCTTTGCAAAGTACTCGATATTTTTAAATAGTAACCACATGATCTTGTACGTAAATAATGATGACGAAATCCCATATTTTGAGTTGAATTTGTTTCTTTAGGAAAAGAACGATAAAGCGATTGATTATGAGACACCGGATAAAACGATTCTGTTCAAACGGCCGTTAATCGGTATTATACGTTTCTATCGGGTAACCGATAGACACGGGTCAATACGTTTCTGTTTGGTAATCGAAAGATATGGTGATAAACGTATCGATGTGGGAAAGGGTTAAAATGTTTTTCAAACAGGTATTTATCTTTTACTTTTTGGATATCATTGACAAAAAAAATAGGTATCCAGCCTGAATCCCAGCTTTTAGAAGTTGGTGTTCCTCCTCAAAATTTGGGATCCTCGGGCCCCCGGGACACCGTTAGTGTCGAACCCTGTTATTCATTGTGGTTAAAGGAGTTTAAGTCAGACAAGCATAAGTGTATGTGATAAACTCATTGATGTCAGAACTATGGGAGAAAGTGCGTTGAAATCACACGCGAAAACAAGAAGTGAAGTCCCTTGAGGATGAATTGAAAACTAGTCTTGAGAGCTTGAAAGACTTATAAGAAACATGTACTAAGTATGTATACAGGCAAATATAGCTCATAAAAGGTAATCCCATTGAAGATCTCATAAAGGTTAAGATATGCTTTTGTAGCTTATGGAAAATAAAACTGTTCTGTAACTTTTCTTCTGTCATAATGCCTTATGAAGAGCCTAAATGGTTTTGTAATTTAAGATTTAAAGCGATTAAAATAGTCCTTGAAAATCCATAAAAAGTCCTTGATAAGTCCTTGAATTTTTTTTGCCAAGTCCTGTATGAACCATGAATAATCGGCACTACGGTCGTGCCGATAGACACTTCCGAGGCGATCAATCCACACGATAATTTTCTTAAGAAATTGGCTAGGGGTCTGGTAGTCTAAATAATGAGACCTCGGGTAGACCGATTTTACATTTTGATATTTTACGTTGTCTACCTAGAGGTCTCAACCAGAAACAATCAAAACTGTGGTGGAAACTGTGGTCGATTGAATTTAAGATTTATCAGTAGTCACGATTTTTTTTAGCCCTAACAGCTTACAGTACGTCCAAGATGAAAAGTCAATTTTTCCCGCGACCTCCGTGACAAAAAACGATTGACTGTGTCCTTTTGCGGTGTCCCGAACACGCTAGCACATCAAAACGGACACCGAGTCCGTTATCGGCTGCCTAGAGATCGGCGGACACGGCGCGTCGCGGTGTGCAATTGCGGTGATTCTCCGTGTTCAGATCGTCTCAATTAGTCCCGTTTTTGATTGTAGAAAGATAATTTTTGCTCCTATATTTTGTTTTGTTTTCAGGTAAACACTATATGCTTATAAGATATGTAATTATAAACTGTTTTGTTTCCTTTGTTTATGTTCATAGTTCATGTAGTTGTAGTAAAAAATGTTAAAACGTCCACTAACAATTACTACTAACATTACATGTTGGAATAAATGTTTTACTCACCTCTGTTGAAATTAAACTGCCTAAGTCTTTCTTTCGTTTAGCATGTTTGCCCATTTTCACATGTTGCGAAATTATTTGGTTACTTATGATTAATAAGTTCATGTTGGTATAACAAGTGCTAATTAGATAATTGTCGACATCAATAAAGAGTATTTAAATTTTATAGTTTTCGAGTAAAACTTCTTTCTATAAAATGCAGTTTCAAACAGTTAATTTTAACTTCAAGTCATGAAAATTGTTCGATGTTTAAATCAATATCATTTTCACTTGTACATGACATTGTAGTCTCATTTATTTTCAATTTGCAATGATTTATTATCGTAAAATTTACAATGAAACAAGGGATAAATCAAAAGTTATGAAGCAATTGTTTTATATTTCACACTAACTACTAGTATATAAAAAATAGAAAAAAAAACAGAAGTGAAGTTTCGGAGCAAGACGCGGTTGTGGCTAGTAATACGGTCCCGCACTGTCCTAAAGCTAGTCATACGTGAGGCACGTTCAGCTAGACAGTCTTGCTTGGACTACAAGAGTTAAGGATAATCACATACGACTAGATTTTTGGCCGTCGTGCGGGACTGTTCATTACAGGATGTTTTAAAGCCACTAATAAATATGGACCGTTCTCCAGCAAAACCGGGCTTATTGACGTTCGTGACGTTATTTGGAAATTCCAGTTTAAAGGTTGACGTCATCAGCACAGTGCGTCATCAACAAACAACACGTGTGTAATTAAATCGATTGTTTTCTTGTTTTTGGATAGATCTAGTTATTGATAATTAAATATGGATGAGGAGTTAGAGGTAAGAGACTTCTAAACCAATAGTTCACTAATAATGATTTGTGCATTGCTTTGTGCATTTTAGAAATGTGTTTACATTTGTTTACTTCTGAGACAGAGGTGACCTCAGAAAGTCGGTATCAGAAAACCCGACAAAAGTTCAAAGATGAAGACCTAAGAAAGGAAGAAAATATAATTTTGTCTCGCTAGATATATCTATTTAGATTTTTTTCTCATGATTTAGCGTAAAGCATCTCGATCTACATCAGATTTCTACGATTCCCCGTGTCCCCACCCACTATATAAATTGCATCGTCATAGTTCTGGCTACCATAACTTAACTGACGCTATTTTTATTTTCTGATGGTCGCGTCCATTAGCAGAGATCCATAACAGCATATAAACATCTCTGAGCTGAATATTTTTAGCTAGCATCGTCAAGTTTTCGTTAAACGCTCGATGCAATCTGAGAGATTTATTTTTCATACAAAGACACCAGCTTATATGTTGTTGAGATCAATTGACACGGCAAACATACAAAAAATTTAAAAAAAAATGTAAAAAGCAAAATTTTAAGCGGGCCGTAGCTGCCTTACGATATATTATGGTTATATACAATAAAAATCAATTTTATTGCATTTATTGAGTCAGTGGACGAGCGGTCTAAGGCGCTTGTACTTATAGTGTTTCTTTTGGTAGTCAGACAGGCGTGGGTTCAAAACCTGAAAGAGGATTTTTTTTTAATTCTTTTTTTTTTTACTCAATAAAATTACGATATTTCTATTATTCGAAAAAATGTCTTTCTAGAACGAGAACTTTAAAAAAAAACTCAATGAATGAATTTAAATAATTTACCATTTTTGGATATAGATTGGCTCGTCATTTAGAATCTAAATTGAAGTCATTCTTTTAGCATCCGAAATTACATTTCTCTATAAGCACTATAACTCTCTATATAGGAAAACAGTATTATGGTGAATTATAAATCTTGCATCAAATTCTTGAACGATACAGTAGAAGAGAAATAAAGATTGCGACTAGATTGATTTACAATTCCTTGCTTATTGCACCAAATTATCACTTTTGTCCGAAGAAATAAAACACATTGAAATATATTCAATCATTTTTCAGGAGCTGGAGAGTTTGTTTTCCGAACATTTTGGGCGGACCCCGAGTGCTACCCCATGTGTCTCACAGATGAGTGATTACAGTGATGAAGAGGAAAGTGATTTCGATGAACATATTGAGTTGGGCCGTGTAGCAGATGTTGACCAAAGAGTAAGGCAGTATCTGGATAGTTTACCAGCTAGCCATTCGGATGAAAGTGAGGAATCTAGCAACGAGAACGATGAAAATAGGACATCGCCATCGTTGGCTCAAGCTGACCCGGATTTGATTAGGGTAAGACAATTTAAGTCAGTTGGTTGTGGTTGCCAAAGAAACTGTCATGCCTGTTTTGAAATAGATGAGTTGCACGGACACATTCTAAATATTAGAGAAATGGAAAAACAAGATAAGGAAATGTACATAATGGCAACATTGGCTGATAGCAGAGACAAAGAAAACACAAAGAAAGGGAGGAAACGTGTTAGATTTAGACATGACTTCAAATTCCAAGGTAAGTTTGTGTGTAGAAAGACTTTTATGCTTGTTTTTGACATTGGAAAACACAGTCTACAGAACATTATGACACATGTGAATAAGAATGGTGTTGCTCCAAGGATACACGGAAATACTGGAAGGAAAACGGCAAAATCACTCGTTTTTGAGGACATTAAAAGATTGGTGCAATTTGTATCTAATTATGCAGATGACTATGGTATGCCACAGCCTGCAGCACCACGAGGTGGCGACAATATAGCACCAATTTATCTCACAAGTGAAACAACAAAGATGAATTTACATGAAAAATATGTGAACATGTGCGCGCAGTTAGAACCACCCTGTCATTCTGTGAAGTATTCCACGTTTTGTAATATATGGACACATTGTTTGCCACATATTAGGATTGCTATTCCACGAGATGACGTGTGTGCCACGTGTGAAAAGATGAGAAAGGCCATTGTGGATTCAGTTACGGAGGAGGAAAAGATACAATCAACAAGCAACTTTCAGAACCATGTGATAGATGCACAAAAAGAGAGGCAAGTCTATAATGACTGCATTAAAATGGCAGAAGAGTCCTACCAAAATGTAAACCTGGAAAAGTACGTACATTACACGTTTGACTTTTGCCAGAATGTTAGTATCCCTCACCATTCCAGACAAATGGGCCCCTTGTATTTTCTCACTCTGAGAAAAGTGCAGATTTTTGGTTTTCGGATCGATGGAATGCCTAAACAGTTGAACTTTCTAATAGATGAAAACGAAACTATTGGGAAAGATGGAACGTCAACACATGGGCCGAATGCAGTTATATCCATGATAGATTATGCCATGAATTCGTACAGTACTGGGGAAACAAAGTGTGCCATACATGCTGATAATCGTCCAGGTGAGATTGTTTTACATATCAGTACGCGAATATCGGTAATAATAAAACAATATTAAAGGAATAAACGCATTTAAATCTATGTGAAGAAAAAGTTTATAACCACTTTTCAATAAACAGTAGAGCTACAGTTTTCAATGATTCACTTAGGTCTTATAAAGCTATACTAATTAGATTGATAATGCTTTATTCACGTACGGTGGCACAGAGGTGACATAGATGTTTTTATATTAATACGTGCGCACGTAATAACTAATACGTGCGCTCGTACTAGTACAAAAAACATCATCGCACATACTATAAAAACATCTTCGTACGTATAAAATAATACGTGCGCACGTACTAGTACAAAAAAAACATCATCGCACATACTATAAAAAAACATCTACGTACGTATAAAGTAATACATGCGCACGTACTAGTACAAAAAGCATCATCGCACATACTATAAAAAAACATCTTCGTACGTATGAACTATGAAGTAATACGTGCGCACGTAAAATGTTTTACGTGCACAGTTACTAGTTTATAAAAAACATTGTCGTACGCATAAACTAATACGTGCGCACGTAAAACCTTTTACGTGCGCACGTATTACTTCATACGTACGACAATGTTTTTTATACTAGTACGTGCGCACGTATTACTTTATACGTACGAAGATGTTTTTATAGTATGTGTGATGATTTTCTTGTACTAGTACGTGCGCACGTATTACTTTATATGTACGAAGATGTTTTTTATAGTATGTACGATGATGTGTTTTGTACTAGTACGTGCTCACGTATTACTTTATACGTACAAAGATGTATTACTTTATACGTACGAAGATGTTTTTTAATAGTATGTGCGATGATGTTTTTTGTACTAGTACCTGCGCACGTATTAGTTATTACGTGCACACGTATTAATATAAAAAAAACATCTATGTCACCTCTGTGCCACCGTATTCACAGTAACTGATGTTGCAATTTAAGTTTTGAACATATCAAATTGACTTTCATTAATAATTAATGATTTGCACTACTAAAAATAACATTCTGTTCAACCGTTGAAGCCTTAAGCAAACGTGCATTAATGCAAATAAAAACTTATTTCCATGCACTGAAGTTTTCTTTGCTTTGTTATTTCCAGGTCAGAACAAGAATCAGTATGTGATTGGATATTTCATGTGGCGTGTCATGACAGGAAGACACCAGGAGATCGAATACCATATGCAGATTCCTGGCCATGCACGCTGCCTTGTTGACAGTGGATTTGCTTCTTTAAAGAAGCTTTACCGGCGCACCGATTGTGATTCCCTTGTTCAGTTGCAACACGTTGTTGATATGTCGTCTGCTACAAATGAAGCTGTTCGATATCCTGCTTGGCAATGGCGTGACTGGAAATCGTTCTTGGGACCTGTTATTAAACCAATGCGTGGGATAAGGTAGCTAGGATATTTTACAAAGCCACTTGTGTCCATAGAAGCAAGCTGTATCAACGAAATGCTTATTTTGCAAAAAAAATAATAATATTTAGTGATTTTGTCCAAAAATGCTAGGTAATGGTAATCACGTTGCACAAGAGTGCGTTACAGAATAAGTAATTTATTGCAAAGCTGTATACATATAAAAAGCAAATCATTATTTGTTTTCGATGAATACTTCATTTTCTTCTTCATGCAGGAAGTACCAGTACTTCAAGATGTCTTCTGACAAACCTGGTGTAGTAACTGTGAAAGAGAACAGAGACACAGATGAAACGACTGTAAACGTGCTGCGGTCTCAGGATCGTGTATTTCCAGCAGACGACTTACCAACAGTTATCCCTGCCCATGGACTTACACGAGAACGCCAGGATTACCTTTATAAGGCCGTCAGACCTTATGTACGCCCAGTGCACCAGGATAGCACGTGCCCAGCGCCTAGTGATCAGTAATTGTTTGACATTTGTAGACACTTGAATTGGAATGTATATGAGCCGCGTCACGGAAAAATGTGCCTTCGGGAATCTTCGAGGCTTTGCGACCAGCGTGGACCCGGATCAACATGCGCATCCGCGCAGTACGATCAGGGCCCACACTGTTCGTTGTTACGTCAAAGAAGGCTTATTCTACCTGAAGATGCAATTTTCAGGTGTATTAATGCTCAGGACAGCCTAAATAAACACTTTCCGGAAATTCACGAAGATTCCCGAAGACACATTTTCTCGTGTCGGGGCTCATATGTACTGGTACGTCTTGACTAAAACGATTAGTAATTAGTAATTATTTAATTTTTGCTGTTATATTTACGTTGTTATTATAACAATATGTTTAAATATAATGTTAAATAAATGTGAAACTAGACAGACATTGTTTCTTGAAAGGGCAAAATCGATGAGACTCAAGAATTTTATATACAATTAAGTTTTACTCCCATGTTTTGAAAGGGACTAACCCACACATTTTTGACGAAAATATTTTTCTTTCAAAAATCAGTATGTGTTTATTCTGAAAGTTGTTAGTGGCACAAACTAATTGAGATATGAGTTTGTCAAAGATGTCCTTATGAATGACAAAATATATTGTGAAAACAGTAGTAAACCGTTGCAACGCTTTTCAAATAATGTAAACAAATACATTATTTTTGTGTTTTTACGAATATTTACTTCTTCTTTTCACCAACTTTATCATTTTTTCAATGTTACATATTCATTTTATTTCAAACTTGGTGAAAATGAATATGTTGAAAAAATCTTGGAAAACTGTGGGTTAGTTACTTTAAAATCGCAATGATCACTAGATCTACATGTATATCAAAACGAAAGACGAATTACCATATATGTATCTTATACTGAATAAGACGTTTATTTTGACAGAAGAAATGTTTTCTCCTATAGTTATAGCCTGCAGAATAATGTTGAATAGTAATTATAACTGACACCGAAACACATTTTATAAAGCTCTTTACGACGTTATCACGACGTCATAACAGCGCATTTTTGACGTTCCTGAGCATAGCACCATGTAACTTTAAAACTCTATAAATAAAAAACTTATTTACATAGAATAAAACGGTTTTCACAGTCATACTTGTTAAAGCTTGATAAATTGGAAAATGTCAAAACCTAAAAATCGAAAAAAATGTCATTAAGCCCGGTTTTGCTGGAGAACGGCTCATATGTATCATTTCAATATGGTTTATAATAAATAGTGAAAGCGTAAAGTAGTTGTTATCTATACTTATGGGTACTGGTAGAAACTTTCAACAAGAGTGAAAATTACAGCACAACACCAGAGGAGGGAAGAAGCAGAAAACGAAAATCGGGCTTCTATATCTTTTATTAATTCCCTTTTTTAGCTCGACTATTCATAGAATAGTGAGCTATTGCACTCGCCCATGCGTCGGCGTCCGCGTCGGCGTCCGCGTCCGCGTCCGCGTCCCGATTTTGGTTAAGGTTTTGTATGTAAGCTGGTATCTCAGTAACCACTTGTGGGAATGGATTGAAACTTCACACACTTATTCACTGTGACAAACTGACTTACATTGCACAGGTTCCATAACTCTATTTTGCTTTTTTACAAAATTATGCCCCTTTTTCGACTTAGAAATTTTTGGTTAAGGTTTTGTATGTAAGCTGGTAACTCAGTAACCACTTGTGGGAATGGATTGAAACTTCACACACTTATTCACTGTGATGAACTGATCTACATTGCACAGGTTCCATAACTCTATTTTGCTTTTTTACAAAATTATGCCCCTTTTTCGACTTAGAAATTTTTGGTTAAGGTTTTGTATGTAAGCTGGTATCTCAGTACTTACTAATGGGAATGGATTGAAACTTCACATACTTGTTCACTATCATGATCTGACATGCACTAAGCAAGTCCCATAACTCTACTCTCTTTTTTTTCAAAATTATGCCCCTTTTTCGACTTAGCAGTTTTTGGTTAAATTTTTGTATGTAATCTGATATCTCAGTATCCACTAATTAGAATGGATTGAAACTTCACACACTTGTTCACTGTCATGATCTAACATGCACTGTGAAGGTCCCATAACTCTACTTGGCATTTTTACAAAATTATGCCCCTTTGACTTAGCAGTTTTTTGTGAAGTTTTTGTATGTAAGCTGGTATCTCAGTATCCACAAATTGGAAAGGATTGAAACTTCACACACTTGTTCACTGTCATGATATGACATGCAGTACAGAGGTTCAATACCTCTACTTTGCATTTTACAAAATTATGCCCCTTTTTCAACTTTTGTATTCATTCAATTGACAAGGCTGTTGAATAGTCGAGCGTTGCTGTCCTCCGACAGCTCTTGTTTCTATATGAAATTTAACGGAATATAATATTTATTAGGAAGCACAAACAGTTCAAACAAATAAAGCCAAGAATGATTTATACTAGAAAGAAAAAATATTTTGCTATGTTGCGTTCTCATATAATGCTTCCATTTGATTTTATTTCTTATTCATAACATGTACATAGATACAAACGATACCAACAATCGAAGATTATTTACACAAAATACAGACAGACAGACATATTCTATAAGTCATCATGTAATAATCACACACATAACGTGACAAATACACGTGCAGTTGTTAAAACTAAACAGTATAATTCTATTCCATATTTTGTTTCTGTTCCCTTTAGTCTATTACACAGACAAAATTTTATGAAAAAGATCATATACGTTATTACGAATATGCAAATATTACGAATATGAAAGTATCTTAATCTTGCCGAAAATAATTCAGAATGGAGAATAAACAATTTTTGTTAGTAGTGAATACATAATATGAATTATATAATAAACACAAAATGATTTCTGTAAGCATTATCGATACACAGGTTTTTGTTTTATATGAGGCTATAAACATATATGACATTTAATGCTAATAAAATTATGTTTACAAAAAAAAATAAAAATAAATGAATTGTAAGTTGTTGCTTCCAAGGCTCTTACTCAGCACTATTTTTCGTAATCTTGCCCTGAAAAAAAAGTGAAGATAAAACATAATTTTTAACAGCTGTATGTTACACATTAATAGTTTCTGGAAATTTGAAATGTCATGTGATATATTTCGATTAATTTGTTGTTTCAGACATGTAGACATGCATCTAAATGTTTAAATGGATAATTACTTTGTTTTCTTTAAGTGAATACCACTGTTTACTTTCCTGAGCGAAAACTTTAATGCCGATATTCTATATTGTATTAAAATTAAATTTCAAATTCTTTCTTGATATTTACAAAAGCAAATAAATTCGTTACAAATTAACAAGTTATTCAAAAACTATTAATTTTAACTGGTAACTTACTTCTTAAATAATTATCAAACTCCATGCCAAACTGTGAACGAAAATTAATCGTTTGGGTTTTAAATAACGTAATCGTATAACAACAGAAGTTCGCAACAAACATACAAAACTGCAAAAGTGAACTCTAAATAAAACAATTGAATTTACAAGTTTTATTGTTTATTAAGCATTGTCTCGTCGTATACGCTTCGTGTCAAGTGCTGTACCTGCAAAATACGAAAAGTTTCCAAAGTTACCTTGCAGATGAACATTGAAACTGAAAAATATGATGGTATTTTGTGTTAACATACACATAAATATATCTTTTAATTTTTGGTTAAAATGAAATGAAAATAGCATATTTTAAAACAATTTCATGAACACCGCAATTAGCCGCGATTTCACCGCGACACAGCGTGTTTGGCGAGCACCGTGTCCGGACACGCTGTTCACCGCGATTTGTGGTGAAATCACCCAGCTGGGTGGTCAAATTTCTTTGAACACGCTAGTCTGGTATCACGGTGATGGGTGTCCATTGGAACTTTTCATTTTCGACGTACTGTACCTGTTGTTTTAAATCATAAATAGTAAATAAAAACATAAGAACAGGACATATTTATCAAGAATTTCTGTTGAAAAAAAATTTAAACCTCTAATGTTTCAATCGTCTTCGACATGTAATGGCGGTCGGAGGCGTGACCAATGAAAACGCTTCGTGTAGTATTGTGTTTACCTGTAACGGCCATTTTCCAATATGTAGTACACGCGATTTAAACATCTGAATTTTTTTAACTGCCATAGTTTGAAAATTTTTTAAGGAATCTAGATAATATATACATCATTGGAAAGGAAAAATTACAGGCTTTCTATGTATGTATTTCTTTTTTTGATCCGTCGCTTTATTATAACACAATTCCCGCCCAACGGATTCCATTGGGTGTTATTTACGCAAAGAAGGGGACAGTGCTATCACATTCTTTTCCTTTTCTGGTTTGTACTCGGAGGCAGATATCAACAAGTCAAAAAATATTAACGATATTCAACTCTAGAGTACAATTATCTAGACTAGGGATCTGGTAACCGGATCTTTAGACCCAGAATCAAGTCTAGAGGTCTGGTAATTAAAATACTAGTCTAAATAATGAGACCTCAGGTAGACCGATTTTGTATTTTGATATTTTATGTTGTTTGCCTCGGAGGTAGTTCTATAAATAAACGTCGGACTTCAATATTTTACGATTTTGACATTTCATATAGTCTGACGTATTATCAAAATTATAAATTTCTCTTAGAGCGTTCCGCAAAATATCTTTTGGAAGGTTTTAAAAGTTCACGGTGGAAGTGACTGAAAAGGGATAACTAAATACCAACAACGGACAAAGAAACCTATTTTACACACCAATTGAACATACTGTCTTACTGAAAATATTGAAGATCTGTCCGCACTCTCAAAGTGAAATTTACATCCATGCACTTTCACAACACAACATGAAACTGTCAAATCTTCTTTATTATAAAGAATGATTTTAGACGAAAAAATAGTCTCACGGTCAGCTTTGAAAAAAAAATGTGGCTGGTTACTAACGTATTGTCTATGTAGTATGCATATGTTTAAAATAATTTAATTAAAAGTTATTTCAAGAAATTATTACTTCATATCAAAGCAGTTTGAAAGGCTAGTCCACGTGTATTCGGTGGTACCCATGCGTTAAGTAATGGCCGCAGATTTTTCACTAGTGCCGTAGGCCAGGGGTCTAGCTAGGTCCAATTTTTTGGGAGAAGTCACTTCTCCCTCCAGCTGATTTAGGGAGAAGTGGGGAGACTTTAGGGAGAAGTGGGAAGACTTTTCCTCAACCGCAATGCTGATGAGTGATATGAAAGGTGGCTGTAATTTTCTTGTTTCTATATAAAAAACATTGATGTGACTATTCATTTTCTTAGTTAGGCCTAGGTCATTTCCCATACAGTGGTTATTGTTTCATTATAAAATTCTGAAGAAAAAAAGTCATTTTCAAAATTCAAGCGGATGCTGTTAATCTGACACGTTGATTTTTGATGATATCTGTATGAAGTATTTATTATTAACACCGAGTCACCACCTCGGTGAACAATATCTCGCTCGTATAAAACTGAAAGTAAACTGTGTAAACTAGATATAGATATATATATATATATATATATATATATATATATATCAGGGATCATCCTACAAGGCGATTTGAGCAATATCGTCGCTGTAAAGTCGGCCACTTCGCCTAATTATCGCCTCCAGGCAAAATCCGAATCGCCGAGTTTTTCTGAGTGTTGTAATCTGTTTACTTAAAGTTGTAAAACTTGATGCATATTCTAGATTAAATTACCGATAAATCCATAGTCAACCCCCCCTATTCGCCTGTCAAACTTCAGCCAATCGTATCGTTAATATCCCACAGTGTTAATCAATAATGTTGTTAGCCGCCGCCATTTTGAAAATTTTCAATCGGCGTGTAAAAAGCCGATAAACTTAACGAGTGCATGTGGATAAAAAAAATACGATTCCGCGGACGTCTGAACTGCCGTACAAAATTATTGCAAAAGGAGTTTGGTATTATTTTCGAAAAGATTAATAAATATATCAAATAAATGTATAAATCTGAACAATTTGATGCAAGAATCGGGCATTATTAAAGCACGAGAATCGAAACATGAATGAAAATTTTCACGGCGTTTCGATCGTGCACCTGATAAACTTAAAAGTTTCGGACGTGTAAATTTCGGATAAAAATTTTAAGGCGACTTTTTCATAGCTAAGTTAATACGTTATTTATACATTCATGAAAATAATAATGCAAAAATCAATTTCCTTAAATAATTACTGTTTTATAAGTTATAGCAAGACACACAGAAAGTGGAAATATAATTATAGGCTGGAAACTGAATACTATGCCGATTCTTCTCCTTAAATTCCTCGATTTCTCCCTAAATTCTGTGGAGGGAGAAGTCACTTCTCCCTAAAATTTTGACCTAGGATGATCCCTGTATATTGAAATCAATTCATCGATGGAAGTCCATTTAACATAGTTCATACATTACATGTCATTCTTTTACCATAGATAACAATAATGGTGTCGATATTCCAATTAATCGCATGGTTAATCAGCAATTTCTTTATAAAACATTGTTTTTTTGCACTCAAACATGTTAACAATTAAACGCAAAGTGTCAAAGATGTAACTGCAGCGCTAATTGGTTGAACACAATCGACTCTGGTGTATCGGATAATTTGATTCGCTTTCACACACTTCTCGGTAAAAATCTCGCAAGTACCTGAAGTAGGCAGAGCTTAAATTATGCTACGGGCGTGTGTCTCTGTGTGTTCAACACTCATTTTGACACCGTGCAAATTGTCAACAGTCCGGGTAGCGGTAATTAGCGAATGCAGAGATCAAAGAATATCGGGCGACTTGCATTTCGCTTTGAGGTTAGTTTTGAGCGAAGTTTGAAGTTCCAAAGCGCCTATTCCGCTCAAGTCGCCCACTTGCATGAGTCCTGTAGACTAAACGTATTTTTCGTCTTAGCATGTATAACTGATTCTATATATTTATTCAGTGTTGTATTGTTCATGATATTTCATTAAATTACGCTAGGAGAATCTGTGTAATGTGTCAGGGAAGTGATTGGAGGTGCAGTTTTAGTTACGGTAAACCAATATATCACGTGTTTGGGAGTTTTCCTACATTACACTTCAATAAAATAAGGTCGAAATCTGTGCTATGCAAACGGCTGTCATTCGATTAAACTTGACACAGGGACATGTTGAACGTCCAAATATTAAAAGGCGCCCTGTGCAAGTTTAATGTCATTGAACTACCTCGGAGGCGGATATCTACAAGTCAGAAATATATAACGATATTCAACTCTAGAGTACAATTATTTGGACTATTAATATACGTACTAATATATACTGTGTTACAACAGTCAAGGGTGTAACTGTTTTAAGTTATTTAACCTACTTCAGTTACTTTTTCAAGCATTTTACAACCTGTATTAGTTATAAAATATAATAACTCCAGTCAGTTATTCAAAAAAAGTCTTTTTGCTGTTCTCTCAAAGTGACCTTTAAAGTGAACTTAGTAGCAAACTGTGGTTAATCAAATTCTCTTTTAGTCTGATCATGACTTGATAAGCGTAATGGGATGTTAAAAGTTTTATAGCTTTAAAACTTTTGCGTAAAACTTTATCAGCCTTGCTTAAAAGATCTTACTGCATAGCTGGAAAGATAAAAGTTCAAGGATTCAGGAAATAATTGCATTAGTCTCATTCAAAATGAGGAATTGGCACAGGAGGGCTTTGTAATATTTTATGATAACTGAAACAAGTTATGAAAGTATAAGCAATAACTCAAATGGGTTATAAACTGTAATAACTTGAAACAGTTACACCCCTGACTGTACAAGGTATATGGTAATTGCCGGGGATAAATTATTTATAGTTGTCAACAAGGTTGCCATTATAATACAGTTTTTTGTAATTAATTATATTTTTTTATGATCTCTCACTTGGATTGGAGACATGTTAAGGCCTAAAAAGAAATAGCTGTGTTTCTGGCCCGACCGACCGTAAATTTTAACTGTCGAGTTTTTTTCAGCTTAGATTGATTAACGCATGACCACGATAGCACGTTATTTTGACTTTAAGATCAAACGAAACTGCTGTGCTATTATACCAGCCGCATCGCAACAATTTACTTGATAATTACGTCATGCTTAAGTGCGTTTGCTTCTTTTAATTTTCTGACACGTGTCACTACTTCAAAGGTGTCAAATACACAGTGGATTGACGGTTTATGATTGCATTAATTTTATTTCAAGCTTACAAAATATAATTTGCACCAAATGGTTGCAAACACGAAAGCTGATGCACGTGATTTTTTCACGCGAGAAATGAACTCTACAAAATACTTTGCAATTTACATAAAACTTTGAACTTAACTCGATTTATGTCCAACCAAGGCTGTATTTTGATCAGTTATCTATGTTTAAGTACGATGCTTTTCAGCCTAAAAACACTCAAAGTAAACAATGCAAAAATAATTTAAGGCAGACGACATTATGCGCAAGATGGCACTGGTTATCTAGAGGAATGGTAGTATGTCATTTACTTGGCTTGAAAATTTAATTTTACCGACATGTTACACCTTTTACACAATATTAACAATGTTTATCCGACTGCTATAATAATAAGACACTTTCTGTCGTGTATTCCTTTTGAAAAGTGTCATTTTATACCGTTTGACACGTGTCAGTTCTGTGATTTGGACAGTCAATTTTTACATTTCAATACGCGATGTAATACCATTGTCGGGGCCCCCATTATAATTATTTACGGTTTAAATGTTTCGAGTGTTTCCCAATGTTTTATAAAATAATGATCTTCAGATATATTTACATTGGTAAATATTTCAATATTAAAATGAAGGAAATGTTCCGAAAATTGGGGTTGCGAAAACATGTGACAACGAAAAAACATAAAGCTAGCGTTTTTTTAAGTAACAATTTCTGACTTTTATGTTTATGATAAAAGTTTTTTTTACTGATGATATATGCTTGTTATTGGCAGTTTTTCATAGGCATTTTCTAAAATAAATCTACGACCTGTTTTCAAAATCCTTGGCAATAAACATTCACCTGTCATGGGCTTTCAAAAAGACGGTCATTTTCAGGCATGATTAAATTATAGATCCATGTTATTGTTTATAAAGTTTTTTTGTTTTTTTTTGCTACAAAATAAGACTTTGAAATTGTTTCCATGATACCGCTCATAAAGACGTAATTATGTAAATTAGATAACAGTTGAAACTCGTCTTCAAATACCTCATGTGGATTTTTTAAAATTCTGTACTTCAGATGAATTACCTCCCTTAAGGGATTATTTAGAAAAAGGTTGCAAAATACCTTCTGTTTGGCGGTTGTCTGTGGCTATTAATACAAGAGGAAAATGAAACAAGTAATTGAGACAAAGGTTCTCAATATTGATAGCCACTTAATAGTGTAGTGTATGCAGATTTCAAACCCGTTGAAATGTCAGTCATGTTCAGGTCTCCTATATATGCGGTGTTGAAACACTGAGTATGTGGATTGCGTTCGTAAGATTCTAGTGACAATGATCCTGGTGCTGGTAAAATACACAAAACTTATCATCAGCTTATCAAAGATCAAGTGGCAGTGTTGAATACAGGCTTGTTTAATATATTAGGTTGCTTTTATGACATGTTGTTTCTGCAATTATAGTTAGAGATGGCGAATACACAGCTCAAAGCCTGAAGGCGTGTCACCCGGACTGCGATATTATCCCTTACAGAAGAAAAAGGCCTGCTGCGTACTCTTGCTGTGTACATACAGCGTATATGATGCGTACATGATGTGTACTGAAATCAATAGTACGCAGGATATACACCGCACATACACCGATAGTACGTTTGTAGTACACTTTTGACATGCAAATGAGCTCTGCCGCGTACTACTTGCTGCGTACATGCTGTGGACTACATAGTACACAGGATGTACGCTGGAGGAATTTAGTATGCGAGAAATAGTACGCAGCATGTACGCGGCACATACACTTTTCACATGCAAATGAGCCTGCGGTGTACTACCCCTGCGGCGTACATGCTGTGTACTCCTGCGGCGTACATGCTGTGTACTCCTGCGGCGTACATGCTGTGTACTCCTGGCCCGAGTCCTGCGGCGTACATGCTGTGTACTCCTGCTGCATACATGCTGTGTACTCTTGTGGCGAAACTGCTGTGATAATGTAAATTCCTTACCCCACCAACTTTCGTATGCAAATGCTGATCATTTGGACAGAAAAAAAACAGAAAAAAGATAAGTGACATGCATCAATAAGTATTTACCCTTACCAAAATAATGTAGATTGATGTTATCAAATATATTAGTATGCTTTTCTCCATCCACTTTTCAATGAAATAAATCAATTTTTGTAGCATGTAATTTGGTAAACATTTGAAGAAAATGGCGTAACTGCATCAAGGGGAAACAACTTTAATGCAACTAAATATAAGTGTTATGATTTATTTCAGACGATGTGTGCGTAGTATGTATTTATTTTGATTAAAATCCATCTGAGAACAATCTAGGACTGGAATTATATAAGCATTTATACACTTTTACGTCCGTAAAAAGTAGTGCACCAAAAAATTTTGGATTGATTTTTTCCAATGGGGCGAGCACAATTAGCCAAAAACGTTCTGAAAATATACGAGCGGCAAATCCGATTAACAACTTTTTAATTTGGTGAGGCCTTAATGAGTTAACATAATGAGCATTAAAGCCTTTATAAAACATGATAGAGTGGTGTTTTGCTTAAGAGTATTCAAATAACAGTGAGAGCTATTAATTCTTCTCATTTGGGCGCTGTTGAGGCATTATCTTGGTAATTATTTCATGTATTACAAAATGTAATGCAACGAAGTTCAAATAAGGGTTTTCAATTATCCAAGTTAGAAAGCTCCAGGATTAATTCAAAATGAAAAAGAATATATTTTTACACTGCATGCAAGGTGCAGCTCAGAAATCACTAAGATGTAAGCTTCACAAATGAACATTGCAAATAGTTTGGCAAATTTTTATTGTTCAGAATACCGGTAATCTGAACTATTCTATGCTATTAAGATAAAAGTTACTCGGAAATCAAGTTCTTCCTTCCAAAAAAAAAAAAAAAAAATGTACAAATCCTTCCTGCATGAAGTCCCTCCCGCGTATATGAAGTTTACTTCAGACTTTAACTTATAAAAAAAAAACTAAGTATAAATGCCAAAAGAAATTATACAAGTCTTTCCCGCGTATATGAAGTGTACTGCACAAATTTCAAAGTATCTGCGGTGTACATGCAGTGTACTATTTTCTTGTACAAGTCCCTCCTGCGTACATGCAGTGTACTCCTTAAATTTTCAGAGTCTGTGCTGCGTACTTGAAGTGTACTAGTGACCTCCTGCGTATATGCTGTGTACTCGCCGAAATAGTACGCGGCATGTACGCGGCATGCGGTGTATGTAAAATGTACTCCTCTGGCATACTACTGTGTTCGCGGCATATACACAGCAAATACGCAGCATGTACGCCACAGAGGCTTGCTTCTGTAAGGGATGCTGCATTTACTTTATAATAATGCTACAAAAAAAAAAAATAATAATAATACCGACCCTACGTTTTTTGGCCATGCCAGCAGAAACACAGCTATTTTTTTTTTTTTTGCCTGAATATGAAATTTTATCGGCGGTTACCGCCATGACCTGATAATTACTTCAGCAGTCAAACAAATTCAGCAATTTATGTGCATAACCCAATGCTAAAATGGCAGTGGCTACAATTACGGTACCATAATCCTAGCCTCCAATTCTAGGATTACGGAAGTTCCATATTCCTAGACAACCCTATGAGGATAGGCTAGGATTACGGAAGTAGTTAATAGGCATCAAATATATGTTAGGACATGCATAAATGATGTTGTAAACTTTAGTTTAGTTTCATACTTGACATTTGTCACATATCAACTTGACATGTTTACATCAATTCAGGCCTGACATTTTATTTGTAACATGATGACCAAATGTGATTATTCAGTATGGTTATGAAATCAACATATATGGGTGTTGATTCTATCTGCACCAAAATCTCAAGTGACAGGCAAAATCACAGAGCTATAAAAATAATTTATTATGTATTTTATACTTCTTTGGTAAAATCAACAATGATCAAGTCATAAAATCTAAAGGAATGGATATTTCTTAAAATCCTTTTGAGCTTTTATTAAGAATATAATTCTACATTTGTCTGCCACTTTTCAAAAAAAATATTTTTAATTAGTATGGTTGGAAAGAAAAACGTATGTATACGGGTGTTGATTTCACCTGTTTCTTCGCCGAAAACTCAAGTGACAAGCAAAATCAACTCATAAAATTTAAAGTATAGAATATTTTTTTAAATCTAACTTTGACCCTATAATATTTCTGCGCGCCGCCATTAATATATCGTTTTTAAAAGATTATACTAACCCAAAATGCCGGATCGATAACACGAAATAAAACGGCAGGCATGAAAAATCACTATTTTAAGTGAAATAAGTAAGTTTACAACATCATTTATAATTATGCATGTCCTAACATATTTGATGCCTCTTAAATACTCGTAGTCATAGAGTTGTCTAGAAATATGGAACTTCCATAATCCTAGTATCGGAGGCTAAATACTAAAGAACTACACAAGTTTCAAATAGAATCATTGTGTCTCGTATATATTTATTTTATGTTGATTGACATATCAGAGTTAAGTTACAGGCTCTGATCAAACTCAGAATCCACATAAATTACTTACAAATGCCCAAATATATTGATTCTGATCAATAATATTCTACAATACATAGGATTTAGATTTTATAGCAACTTCGGGTCAATTAAATTTTGCATCAGGATATATGTTGTTTTCCTGTAAAATCTTTTATATAATATAAGTATATATAAGTATATAAGTTTAAAAATGAAATATCTGCTCAAGCAGTGTGTGCAGATTTTATGCCACTTGCCGACAGCGCAATTACTGCATATATATTAATACCAGCCAATTATCGTTAGTCCAATAAGATATCATTTTAAAAGATGTTATATGTCAATAACTGCACAAAAGTTATATAGCTTTTATCCTGAATGTACATGATTTTTGTGTATTTTTGTTTATCATTTAAGTTAACTTTAAACTGGTGTTATTTACAAAAATATGTTTCACAAATATTCCATTTTGAAGAATGGTCAAAGTTTTGCAGCTTTTAGATATTTATTTTGAAATGTCATATGAAATGTCAGAAAATAGTCGTTGCTGATTGATTTTATTAGGAAAATAGATGAGTGCAACATTATTAAATCACAGCCATGTTCAAAGAAATTACCAGTAGAAAGTTTGATAATTGATAATAAAAAGTGATTCTTACTCTTGAGAAAGGAAGTGTCAAGCTGTCCAATACTTGTATGTAGCCATTGTTCTAGGGGTAACTCAGGCAGTCTTGTCTGTCTGTCTTTTACACAGTGATAGAGGACTTTGGTAGTAAATGCAGTGTGCAAGTATCATAACTATTTCTTTACAGAATCATAACCCATTGTGACTTTGGTCCGACAAAGCCAATCTTTTACACAAAAGGCATTCATCTGCAGTAGGCTATAAGACAACAGATTAACATTGAAAATGTTTTAATTTGACATGTCAGTCATACATATAGTACCGATGTTTTACAATATGACAGATATATTTTGTTTGAGTGCTGCTTTTTTTCTTGCACCTACATTGTTACAATGTAGCCAGTCAAATAATCTGTGCTGGTAATTGTAATTGTTGATTTTTGCCAATTTGTTTTTTCTTTTACTTCATCCTGTCACAGGAATGTCAAGTGATTATATTGAATAGCTATTCAAATAATGAGCTCCGAATTGTGTCTGTGTAACAAATGTAGCATATTCTTCATCTCTTTCAGCTTCAAATTTCCTGAAAACGGAAAATGGTAGAAGAGTTCAAGCACGGGTTTTTAAGATTGTGCAAAGAACATGGCCTTGAAGCTCAAGATTGTGTGGTTAATTTGCTTAAAAGGTAATGTTTATGAAAGACATGACAAAACAGAGGTATTCTTTTTTTTCTATATTGTTAAGTAACTTGCATTTCACACTGATTTGCGTTGATCCTATACATGTAGTATTCATTTTAAAGGGCTGCTTTTTATAAAATCAACAACAGAAACAAAATAATGCCAAATATTAGAGGACATTGAACTAAGATACCAACAATAACAAGCAACATGTTTACTTTTCCATGTATTTCGCCTTGACATAATTATGGTACTAATTCACTTTTTATATCCAGTGAGTGACACCAAATTGCGCTAATAATTAACAGATCATTTGCGTCAAATATAACATTAGAATTATTTCAAGCTGATCCTTCATTCCCAAAGATTATTGTTACCTCATAAAAAGTTATAAAACACATTATTTCCTTTCATTATTATATTTCCCAAATCCATTTAGCAACTGTCATTTATTTATAAAAAATCCAGATTTTCTGGTGGTAGTGCTTTCTTAATGTATGTGTTTATAGATGTATTTATTAAATTCTGTACAGTTTTAATTTTAACCTAGCATATTAAATAACACACATGTTTACATAACTTTTTAGTCTGGCTACTGACTAGATGATCTTTTTTTATTTTTAGCTCATCTGATTTTTTGAAAAAAAATGATGAGTTATTGTCATCACTTGAGCGGTTGTCGGCGTCGGCGTCGGCTTTGGCGTTGCCTGGTTAAGTTTTATGTTTAGGTCAGCTTTTCTCCTAAACTATCAAAGCTATTGCTTTGAAACTTGGAATACTTGTTCACCATCATAAGCTGACCCTGTATAGCAAGAAACATAACTCCATCTTGCTTTTTGCAAGATTTATGGCTCCTTTTGTACTTAGAAAATATCAGATTTCTTGGTTAAGTTTTATGTTTAGGTCAACTTTTCTCCTAAACTATCAAAGCTATTGCTTTGAAACTTGGAATACCTGTTCACCATCATAAGCAGACCCTGTACATCAAGAAACATAACTCCATCTTGCTTTTTGCAAGAATTATTGCCCCTTTTGGACTTAGAAAATCAGTTTTCTTGGTTAAGTTTTATGTTTAGGTCAGCTTTTATCCTAAACTATCAAATTTAATTTAAGCTATTGCTTTAAAACTTGCAACACTTGTTCACCATCATAAGCTGACCCTGTACAGCAAGAAACATAACTCCATCCTGCTTTTTGCAAGATTTATGGCCCCTTTTGGACTTATAAAATATCAGATTTCTTGGTTAAGTTTTATGTTTAGGTCAACTTTTTCTCTTAAACTATCAAAGCTATTGCTTTGAAACTTGCAACACTTGTTCACCATCATAAGCTGACCCTGTTTAGCAAGCAACATAACTCCATCCTGCTTTTTGCAATAATTATTGCCCCTTTTGGACTTAGAAAATCAATTTCTTCGTTGAGTATTATGTTTAAGTCGACTTTTCTCATAAACTATCAAAGCTATTGCTTTAAAACTTGCAACAGTTTTTCACCATCATAAGTGGACACTGTACATCAGGAAACATAACTCTATCCTGCTTTTTGCAAGAATGATGGCCCTTTTTAGACTTAGAAAATCGTGGGTAGGACAATATTTCTATTACACAAAAAAAATCAGATGAGCGTCGTCAGCATCCGCAAGGCGGTGCTCTTGTTTTTTAACCAGTTCTCTTAATGTATATATTCTGACATGATCTTTCTTGGCTCTGATTATCTAGTATGATTTTGAGAAGAAAAGGGACATAATTATATAAAATTTAAATAGCCTCAGGAGTTATCTCCTGTAAAAACATAGGGTCTGAACTCAGAATAATAAATTCTCTGCAGTATCTGTTCTTTTTTTTTTAAATAAGAAATTTGTGCTTAGTATAACTTTAAATATGTAGGAATATGTACATGTTGTATAAAAGGACAATCAAGCTGAAATAAATATGCAAAAGTATTCAAAATCATTGATTTCAGCTTGGAACATTCATCTAAGAAGGAGCGGTTGGTGATGAACCTTTCCACCAATAGTTTGACCAGTAAAACATGTGCTGTGCTAGGGAAGATTATTGCTGCAGATCATACATTTGTGGAATACAAGTTTGCTGACTGCATGCTTAGTGAAGATGGTGAGATTTTAAATTCTTTTGATTCATAATTATTTGCGGGGAAATGATTTTATGGATTTTTTTGGTTGTGCCAATCTTCAGAATTAATTCCCAACAAATAAAATTCCTGTTTATTCTGTTATCAAAGTCAAAGTTACCATGAAATAGTCACTATGGGCTTATTCATGAACTTGTTTTTCAGCAAAATTTAAGAAATAGCATTTTAAACCAGTTTCAGATTAGAGAATTGGTTTTAACACTTTACCAGTGTTAATAAAGTTCTTAGCTGCAACAAATTACTTTGTAAAATGAAATGATTTTCCCAAATTTTCATTTTTCCCAAATTTCTTGAATTATTAAATACTTTGAAAGTGCTCAGTTTTGTTTTTCCAGTATCAGCAATTTTCAGTATGATTTATGATTTGTCATTTTTTTAAATATATATTTTGTAATTGTTGTCCTTGTCTTAAAACAGATTTACTACCTTTACAGGTTTTAAATGCTCCAGCTGACAAAAGTAGACAGATTAATGGTGAAACACTTCTGTGTCCCAAAAAATTACTTTTGTCAGTCCAACATTACTGTCTTTTATATTTCATGTACCATACATAAGAGAAACTATAATTTTAAAGTATATTATATTATATGGGTATAATTATGATTTACAAATTGCGTAAATATGCAGGAATAGAGCTAATTATGGTTGTTTCCATGATTGAATAAAAGGATTTATAGAAAAAGTGTATTCTCCGCCTGAAAGGTGGAATTGAACCACTGTGACGCTAATCACCTACAGGTTTGAAGCCTGCACCCCGGACCACCGAGGGTCATTCAGGCACTAATGGGACTATTCAGGCCATTTATATATTAGGTGTTTTCTTTTGTCATAATCACATGGTTTCAAAATTTAAATATGAAATTTCTTATTTTTTGTTCATGAATAAAAAATCAAAGACTTACAATAATTTTAAATACTTGTGATTCTGAATGTTTGAAAAGTTTCTAAAACATAATTTTTATAGCTGTTAGTAAATTTTTCACTTTCAAATTGGTAATATTTGTTGTCAATATCAGATTACATGTATTTGTTGGTTATATCAGGGGAGTTAATTATCTAGAACATTGTTTGATATCAGTATTTTGTATAATACTACTGATATATAGGAGATAGAAAGGTGCTTTAAAGGCTTAAAATGTTATCATTCATTTCTTCCTTTGTTTTCAGCTGTCAAAGGTTTATCTCATGGATTTTCCAGGAATACTTATGTCAGAAAAGTGGATTTGAAGGTTTGCTCAATTTTCTGTTTGAAAATAAATTTACTAGTAGTCAGATAGAGAAAGTAGAGAAATATAAGAAAAGTAAAAGTTTCTGTTGGTTTTCTTAAAAGTATTGATTATGAAATACACATTTTTGAAGCATATTTTCTTAAAGGGAATGACAATTTTTAATAACTTAATTGAAATTTTTTTTTCTCAAGCAGATACTAAGTTATACAATTTTAGGGAATTTTCATGAAGCAATTTAGAAAATACAGCTGAGCACTGATGCTCAGTGAAGAACATGAATACATTTATTTTTTGCCTTTCACTTTGACAAAAATGGATGTTTGAAGTAACAATAAATTGGTTACCATAGCAATGGCTTTATGGGATATGCTTCTAAAGTTTAGCTTGACTATCCAGAAAATAATGAAGGCTAATGCACTTTCTCCTATGTCTGCATCCTTTATGGTCAAAGATTTTTATGAAGTCCAATATCTTCTCCATTAAGGTGGTCAATTGAAAATTGCTGTACTTGCTCATAGTGACACTGCACATAAGTTCAAACTTCAACATAATGTGTAACTCTACCTGCAATGATTCAAGAGTTATGCCTCTTACTTTAAACTTGTGGGGTGGGGGTGTATATGCCCTAAATTTAAATATACATGTATAAGGTATTTTTTTTTAAAGAAAAAATCAGTTGATCCTTAAAAACAAAAAAACCTAATAAACAAACATACCACAATTTTGTTGTGTTTTAAGAGGGTACAATTCATCTTTTTATACGCCCGCTTGAAAAACGGGACGTATTATGGGAACGCCCCTGGCGGGCGGGTGGGCGGTGTCCACAGACTTTGTCCGGAGCATATCTTCTTCATGCATGGAGGGATTTTTATGAAACTTGGCACAGTTGTTCACCATCATGAGACGGAGTGTCTTGAGCAAGAACTAGGTCCCTAGGTCTAAGGTCAAGGTCACACAGAGGTCAAAGGTCAAATTCAAGAATGACTTTGTACGGAGCATATCTTCTTTGTGCATGGAGGGATTTTGATGAAACTTGGCACAATTGTTCACCATCATGAGACAGAGTGTCATGCGCAAAAACCAGGTCCCTAGGTCTAAGGTCAGGGTCACACTTAGAGGCCAAAGGATACAAGAATGAAAACTTTGTCCGGAGCATTTCTTCTTCATGCATGGAGGGATTTTGATATAACTTGGCACAAATGTTCACCACTACGAGACGGAGTGTCTTGCGCAAGAACCAGGTCCCTAGGTCTAAGGTCAAGGTCACACTTAGTGGCCAAAGGTCAGATACAAGAATGACTTTGTCTGAAGCATTTCTTCTTGATGCATGGAGGGATTTTGATGTACAATTATACACCATCATGAGACAAAGTGTCATGCACAGGTCCCTTCTTTAGAATTACTTCCCTTTGTTGTTACTATAAATAGCTTGTATTGTAACTTTTCATTACTAGTCATAGGGGAAAAACGAGACCACTTTTCTGTAATACAACAAGCATGTTGCATCCAATTCTAAGGTGTATTTTGACCTATATCTACCTGGTAAGGATATTTGTGTAGACTTACAATTTTTTTTTTGGGGGGGGGGGATTTTTTTTATTTTTTTTTTTTATAAAAGATTAGCTTCTCTTAGTTGTTACTATAAATAACTTATATTGTAACTTTTTTATAAATTGTCCGTAGGGAAAAACCAAGACCACTTTTCTGTGGTACAACATAGATGTTACTTTCAAATTTTAGGTGTATTTTAAGGTATCTCTACCTGGTAAGGAGTTTTTATGGGGATTTAGAAAAACAAAAGAATTACAATAATTAAGTAAATTTTACCACAAAATTAACATATTCCATTTGCAAATACAAGTGCTAGTGTAAAGAAATTTGCTGTGATGGGCATATATTGTGACATTCTGGCACTCTTGTTATCTATTGCAGATACTATGTTAAAAACTTCACACTCATCTTTCAGGTAATAACACAAGGTTATGGCATCAGGTCTCATAACTCTTACATGATTTTAACAAATAATGCCCCCATTTAGGACTTAGAAAATCAAAGTTGAAGTTTTGCGTACAATTGCTCACTACAAAGTCAATGCAGATATTGAATTGAAACTTTAAACAAGTTATTGAGGAGGATTAAACACGGTGAAATGTGCATGTCCCATAACTCTGAATTGATTTTTAGCAGTAATACCCATTTTTGGACTTGGAAAATGCAGGTTAATGTTTTGCATGGAAATTACTTTCTCCAAAACTAATGCAGGTACTTGGTTGAAAGTTTGCATATGTGTTGGGTGCAATTGAAAAAAGACTACAGAACCAAGTCACATAACTTTTATATGACCTTTTACAATATACCTATTCTTAGATAGAATATCAGTTTCACTGACAAGCTTTCATACATCTGAGCACTCTGTCTAGACTGGCATCAGTCATTAGAGTCATTACATGTAAAGCACTTGGCCATAAAATCCTCTCTGATAGCCCTTTCTGATAAAATTTACAATATCTCTAGCCTGTGTCTCTGAGATAAGCCATAGTAAAAGGGAACCACAGAAAAGTTGATATATATTTAAAAAAAAAAAAATGGGAAATGTTTAATCTCAACAGACTGTGTAAGTCTACATTCTGTCACGAGTCAGCTCTTGTTTAATTTAGAAAATTCTCCATTCCATATTAATTTTAATGAAAAAGGTACAAAATGCTTTTCAGTGAATTCTAGGCAGTATTCATATTTAAATTTTGAGTTACAAAAGTTTTTTGATACAGAAGGACTGTCTACAATGGTAGTCCTATGTTGTATTTCTAACAATATTGCAATGTCTCTCTGTATGACAGGGTAACAACATACGAGGTCCAGCTGCTGAAGCACTTGGCAAAATGTTGAGACACAATAAAAGTATAGTAAGGTAACTTATTCTTGTTAATTTCCATTTTAAGGGTGTAACTCTAGATATATGTCAAAATATAAAAAGTACATTTATAAATAATTGTCAGTAATTGTAAATAAAGAGTAAACAAAGTGATCCCGTGAATTCTAAGTACCGGTAGTATTTACATATGAAAACACTAATGTAGTCTTCTAGAATATATAGAAAAGCTTGTTACTCAGCCAGAGCCAAAGATTGCTTACTTAGAAACCCTCCAAATGAATTAAGATAAAAGATATCTAGCTGGCTTGTGGATGGTCTGTGGCTCTGTCCAGGTGTCTACTGGTGCCTGCAGAATGTCCTGAGGGTCACTTAGGCTTTCTTCTCCATCATAGAAGTATATTTATTTTGAAATGTGTTAATAGAAGAATATCCCAAACTCATTATTAAGTGGCACATTTTGGATGTTTAGGCTGATGGGTAATGGTCTGTGACTTTGAATACTGCTTCTCACTGCACTCTGACTGCATTAGGTCCGTAATCCTGATAAAATGATTTCATTTTATCCAGTTGGCTTGCAAAAGGTTGGTGCTTCTACCCAAGTACCAGCCTGTGTGTGAAATAAAGTCTAGATGGGTGTCAGGGGTCTGCCTCCATCATTAGAAGTGGAAGGTGGATATAAATTATGGTAGTGTGACTTAAAAATCAACACAGTAGACAGAAAACAGAACCAGTGGTACATTATACAGTTGCAACACAAATTTTATGTAGTAGACCCATAAATTGCTTTGGAAGTTTCTGTATCACTATGTACTTTTTGTATGTGTTTCAACATTTTGGGTTGATATAAAAAGCCATACATGCATTTGGCTTTCCTTATCAGTTGAGTAATATTGGAAACTTGAAAGTAGCAGCACAAGAAGAGCCACTCCCAGTTTTCATTTTAGGTCCTTTTCCTTAGGTTTTTTGTCATAGCATGTAATAACGGATTTGTTAAACAGAATAAAACTGTTCACATAGAAAATGGATAACATCAAAATATTTTTATGCCCCCGAAGGGAGGCATATTAGTTTTCAACTGTCTGTCCGTTAGTTTGTTTGTTCGTTCGTCACAACGTTAACTTTTTGCATGAAGGCACTTTATTCGCGAACAACTGCACCCAGGACCTTCAAACTTCACATGCTGATAGTACTTATTGAGTACACGACCCCTACTGACTTTGGGGTCACCAGGTCAAAGGTCAAGGTCACCAGGTCAAAGGTCAATGCGCTGCGGGGGCATTTGTCACCATAAGTGACAGCTCTTGTTCATTCATAGAATATAAAAAAAGGGATCGTATGAGCCGCACCATGAGAAAACCAACATAGTGCATTTGTGACCAGCATGGATCCAGACCAGCCTGCGCATCCACACAGTCTGGTCAGGATCCATGCTGTTCACTTTCAAAGCCTATTGCAATTAGAGAAACAGTTAGCAAACAGCATGGATCCTGACCAGACTGCGCAGATGTGCAGGCTGGTCTGGATCCATGCTGGTTGCTAATGCACTATGTTGGTTTTCTCATGGCACGGCTCATTATGTACTCTTATATTTCATAGTATATGTCTGGAATGGAATGCTCTTGGAATGTTGGACAATGCTTTCACTATATTCTGTGAGGGTGTGGCAGCCAATAACACGCTTCAGGCATTAGATCTTCGAAATAACCAGATCAGTCACGACTCTGCAGCAGAATTGTGTAGAGCCCTTAAAGGGAACAGCAGCATTAAATCATTAGGTATACATGCTTTTTAATACAAATAGCTCTGTTGAAAGTGGACTTTGATAGAATAGTCAGATTTTTATTTGGTTGCTAGGCGCTGTCATAATGTAGATATAATTGAGCCGCGCCATGAGAAAACCAACATAGTGGCTTTGCGACCAGCATGGATCCAGACCAGCCTGCGCATCAGCGCAGTCTGGTCAGGATCCATGCTGTTCGCTAACAGTTTCTCCAATTCCAATAGGCTTTAAAAGCGAACAGCATGGAGCCTGACCAGACTGCGCGGATGCGCAGGCTGGTCTGGATCCATGCTGGTCGCAAACCCACTATGTTGGTTTTCTCGTTGGTAGGCTCATATCTTTGATATCCTAGCTGTGTTTAATTGAGTTCTTGATATTTGTTCAAATAACTAGATTGATCATCATCAAAAATTCTTTAGAAATATATACAAAATGTTATGAGATCCCACATGAGTGAATTCAGTGGCTTTCTATGATTTTTGATTTTTGATTTCCATAATGAAATGAAAAAGGCATATTTGTGTTTTTTGTACTTCATCATGTGTGTTACAGATTTACGATGGAACAATGTTGGACTGTTAGGAGGAAGGGCCATCATAGAAATGTTACAGACCAATAAAGTACTGACACGAATAGAGTTGGCTGGAAATAATATTCCTGCTGATATTCTAAAATCTATAGGTATGTATCATTTGCAGTGTGATGACCATAAATTCTTCCAGCACTTAGGTTGTTTGTGAAACTATGCAGGGGATTGTGGTGCTTATGAGATTGGTAGGGTTGTTCAGTTTTTGTGATATCATTTAAATTTTTTGGGCATTAAATCTTAGTTTCGGTGAAAACAGCAGTTTAATTAATGGATTTTAATAAGTGAGTTTCGTCCAAGTACTGTGAAATCATTATTGTTCGTGGGGGACTAATTTTCGTGGTTGAATCAATCCACGAAATAATATCCCAACAAATTTTAAATTCCCACTCATTTTATGTTCACAAGTTGAAATCCACGAATTTTCATCCCCACGAAATTGCCGTTTTGACCAAAACCACGAAATTTCATGCCCACGAAATTAAATGATTTCACAGTATATCACTAGATTTAGCTCACTTATAGTGGCATTGTTATGAACTTGGAATTTGTTGACAATGAAAATGTTTGATGATCATGTCATGAGTAATTTATCAATAATTTATCAAGGCCATGATTAATCAGCACATTCCTTCTGTGTTATTTCTACAGAAACAGCATTAAGTCAGAACCAGGACCGTGCATTGATCACAGATGAACATCATAAGAAAACTTCTATGCTGACAAAACATCTTCAACATCTAGAGACAGAAAAACTTACACAGGTTTGTCTTTTGATATCTCTAGAAATATTAGTAGAATAGTCTCTAGATTTCATTATTATTTATTTCATTAATGTTTCCCCCTTCACATCCTTTATCAAAATGAAAAGAAAAAATTCTAAGTAATATTCTGCATCTTGGCAACAAATAAAATACAATGCTGTAACTGATGTAACACAGTGTAAGGCTATTGACAAGTCCATTTCGGGCATTGCATTTCAGTTGTATTCAAATAATGCCAAGATGTATAATACATATAAAAAGATATAGACTTCTTCAAATTTAAATGTAAAAGAAATATTCTCCTTTTCTTGTTCAGACTTTCTTGTTTGCATTTCAGATGGATGAACTGATGGGAACTATAGACAAACAAGAGGAGTTGTTACGAGATTCTAAAAGGTAGCACATTTCATTATTTTCATTTCGTAATTTTACTAATTATTCCAGAAATATTACTGTGGAATTTGTGAAACAGTGAAAGTAGTCATGCATGTCATTTGTTTATCTTAGTTTATTTACAGCTCTACAATTGGACTCTTGTTAATTAAAGTAAATTAATTTAGGCAAATAAAGGTGCAGTAAAGTACACAGATCCATCTAATTATTTGATTTCTGCATGTTTTATGTGTTGAAGTTAATTTACTTCTTAGTAAATTAAAATGTATTATAATTATAGTAAAATACACTTACAGAAAAACGATGTACATGTAAATTTTTCTAGGTCATCCAACTCAAAAATCAGCCAGTTACAAGTTGCATTAGGTGAAAGAAAAGCAGCATTCAACTCACTAGCTTCCAAGTAAGTCTTAAGTTTTGTTATTGGAGTGGTTGAGATTTGATACCGTTATGCTGTGGGTTTATTTATAAAGTTTATTTGAAAAAACATTTAAATTTGTTGGCTATGGTGTTCAGTTTGGACCATCAGTATTCTTATTTCTGATCTTCATTGTTTTGAAAGTCGAGAGCATGAAACTACGATGATGAAAGTTGAAAACATGATGGTGAAAACTCTAAACTACAATGGTGAAAGTCAAAATCACGAAACCACGATGATGAAGATGCAGTATCATTTCGCTTTTTCATCATCGTGCTTTTGACTTTCGTCATGGTAGTTTCGACTTTCATCTTAATGATTGTGGTTTAGACTTTTACCATCGAAAGTCGAAAGCATGATGAAAGTCAAAAGCAAGATGATAAAAGTTGAAACCACTTTGGTGAAAGTCGAAACTACGATGATGAAAGTCAAAAGCACGATGATGAAAACATGAAACTGCTATAATAAGGGCTCGGCGTGAAACTAGTCTATCTTATTCCATTTCTATATACACTTGGACTAGTTTCGCGTTGAGCCCTCGTTAATTGTGAAAATGCAAAATGATATCGTATTTCAATCATTGTGGATTTGTGATTTAGACTCACCATCATAGTTTCATGTTTTTGCCATTGTGATTTCGACTTTCAACATCGTGGTTTCGACTTTCATCATAGTAGTTTTGTGATTTTGACTTTTGAGGTATGAGTTCAGGAATAAAAATCTTGATGGTCCAAACAGAACACTGTAGACTGAAATTTTTTTTATTGAAATCAAAACCACGTTTTTTTGTCAGACTGTGTCAAATTCAAACACAGATTTTTTTGTATTGAATGTAGATATAATGTACTTGTTTATACTTCATTTAAAAATGTAGATTTTTCAGTTGAAAATCATTTGCATTTATATTCAGAGATGGGCTCATTTAGAATATCAGACTGTTTTGATAAAACATATTACGTATTTATATATGGAATTTTTATTTGTAATATTTTTGAAGTAAAGGATATTCAGGTTTTTATTCATGAATATGCACAACTTTTATTTTCTCAAATGGTATGAAAATAAAATATGTCAGGAGTTGCATAGTTACAAGAGAAATAGTATTGGTCTCTTTGGAGAGATTTAAATGCTGTGTACTCCTGTATATACAGAATTCAATGTACTTGAGGCAGGTAGCAGTCATTGTAAATGTTATATCCTGACTTTAGCAAGACAGAGAAAGTGTATAATAGATAATACAATACAAAGATTATCAAAACAATATGATGCTTGTGTGTATATGCCCTATATTTATAGATTGTTTTCATCATAAATGAACATGGGTCAAAACTATGTTGACACATTTACAAATAAAGTTTGCTGAATGTAGTTTTGTTGACATGGATGCATGCATGCTTATCCGAATCTCTACATCAGAACCTCTTTCACTGGACAGATTGTGACTACCACTTGAGAAACAGACTTACCAATTTCTAGTCAAGTGACAACCATGTAGAAAAATCATCCATGTTTTTTTTGGTAATCATGAATATTCTGCATGTATAATGTTGTTTTCAGACTTGCCATGACAGAGTCAGAACTAGCTCTAGCAGAACAGAAGTGTAATGACTACAGTGTCATCATAAATAGACTAAAACAGGAACTGTCTGACTCTTCCACTGTACATCAGAGTGACATACGTAGGGAAAGGGAGGTAATTACACAAGTCTATAAATTATGTATCAAGATCTTATTTCTGTTTAAATTTAAATGCTTAAAAGAATTGACTGTGGTATTGTAGGTGATAGCTCTTTGAAAATTGTAGTATACTGAGTTAAAGTCCTTTTAGTTTTCTAAAGGAATAATTGAACAAGGGAATTGATGCTTTGATAAAATCATGTTGTGATGTACATCATGTAATTAGCTGTAGTCAGTGACTCATGAATGTTTATGTTATTTTTTGTTTGTTTATTATGATATGATAATAAGTTAAAAAGTAGATGCAGTTAAAATTTTTATTTGTAAATCTGATTATTTATTTCTTAGAAGAATTCTTTAAGAACACAGTCATCCACAACCTATGTAGAGAAATGCCATTGGGAAGATAAGAGACTTTGTTTCTGCATTGGAGATTTTAGTTAACTAAGAAACCAGTTTAGTCAGAAGAAAATAATTGTCTTTAAAGGGAGGTTTTTGTCATACAGAGGCATTGTAAACAGGGGTTGCAAAATACTTTTTGTACATTTTGAGTAGCAGCATTTAAATCTCTGCAAAGGGCACTACAGTAACTCAGAAAACCATTTCACTTTTTCTTCATGGTTTGAAAAAGTAGAAGGTTATCTTTTATTGCAGAGTATGCCATCTGTTTCAGACATTCTCTCATACTAGAAATTTTTATGTCCCACTTTAAAGAACATGCCATATTGTTTTGCTTGTTGTCTGTTGATATACCATTTGTTTTCTGTTCAATATCTAGAAAATGCTTAGTCCTACAGTTTTAAAACATCATAGTTTCATTGACTGTGGTCAGTAGATGACCCCTGTAGGTTTTGGGGCCAAAAGGTCAAAGATCAAGGTTACAGTGAAACTGAAGGATTTCCTCTCAATAACTAAAGAACCATTTGGCTTACTGCCTTTAGACTTCATAGGATGATTGTCTGTGGTCTGCGGATGACCGCTAATATTTTAATGGCCAGCCCCTTTAGCTTAGTAGGTAGAGCGTTGGTCTATGGATCGCAGGGTCGTGAGTTCGATCCTCGGGCGGGGCGTATGTTCTCAGTGACAATTTGATAAATGACATTGTGTCTGAAGTCATTAGTCCTCCACCTCTGATTCATGTTGGGAAGTTGGCAATTACTTGCGGAGTACAGGTTTGTACTGGTACAGAATCCAGGAACACTGGTTAGGTTAACTGCCTGCAGTTACATGACTGAAATACTGTTGAAAAACGGTGTTAAACCCAAAACAAAACAAACAAATATCTTAATGGCCATTGGGTTAGTAAGGGAGACTTCCTGTTCAGGCAATCAGTTAATGGTTTTTCCCTACTTCCTGAATGGAAAAGTTGTTACTAAAAATAGCAAAATTGCCATTTTAACTTGTTTCATTAAAAAAATGCAATGCATAAGAATACTAGGCAAACTGATTCTTATTTCAAATGCTTTGTGATGATGCTTCATGCCATAAAATGTTTCATTTTCCATATATTTCTTACAGGATAGATCTAATACAGAAATGAAATTACTGAGGGAACTGTCAGAAGCAAATGAAAGAAATATTGGCTTTGAAACCAAGGTAATATTAATTGCAAAACATAATTTGATGTATTATGATGCCTAGTACTTGTTTTGTGCATTTTGTATCAGTAACAGTTTTGACACTGAAGTTTTGCATCAATAACACCACTATGCAATTAATGTGGCCAGCTTCTTTAATTCAGAATTGTTCTTGTAACTGATGACAATCCCAGACACTTGCCTGATCACATTAGTGTAAACTGAAGATAATTCAACATGATTTTGGCAGTATTTACTGCCCATAAGCATTTGATGAAAAGTTTTCACAATGCTGTTTGATCAAAATGCGAGATGTTCATATATATTCCACTTTATTTTGTAAAAATTCTGCTTTACATATTAAGTAGGATAAGTTGCAAAATCCTTAGTATTACATGTTTTTCTTTGAACTATTGAAATATAATAGACTAGTTGAATATCTTCACAACTGGAAAGTTATCATAGATACATTGTACAGGTATGGAACTACAAAATGGATCAAGTTTGTTTAAAACCATTGAAAAGACACAAAATAAAAGAATTATTTGTTAACTTTGTTTTACACATAAAATATTCACTCCTAAACACCAGACATGTTCATTCTAGGCTATGCCACTGATGAACATATTGCATGTTGTGTTCATTTAGTAAAAGATATTTTGATCTTGTACTTAACACAAGATATATCCATTGTTATACACATATAATTTTACAGTTCTTGTGGTATGCATAAAAGTGATTAATATTACAGGTAGAAGATTTAGAGAGGAAGAGTCGGCAGCAGACGGAACAGATTTTTGGTTTCAGGGAGCAGATAACTTCACTGCAAGCTGAAATCAAGATGAAAGGTTCACAGTATGAAGGTAAGACATGACTCATGCACAAAAATTAACTTGCATAAACTGAAAACTTACGATGATATCAGTCAATGGCACTGTGGAATTTGCTTTATTTCTAAAAGTTACTGAAAGATATTCATCAATTTATGAATCTTTTTAATCCTACATTTTTGAAGATAGTTATATTACATTGCTCTTAGAGGCATCTATTGCTGAGTTCTAAAGGTCGCTTATGTGGGTTCAAAACATTGTTTGGGGTGTAGAAGTCTTTGTGCAAGGAAGCCATCAAGCTGGTTTAATGGAAGGCTGGTGGTTTTACTCATGTGCCAGCCCATGCCTGTGACATGGTTGGAGGGGCACCTTGGGTCTTTGCCCTCCGAAAAAGGCTGGAAAAGTTTTGACATAACTCGTTTGGTGGTGTGACTCTCGCAAAAAAATACAATGCTGTTAGTGCTGGAATCTGAAGCTATAGAGGCAATTCAAAGCGAGTTACCTCAACTATTAGGCCCGAAGGAAATATTTTCTAAATTATTGATTAAAGTTCATTAACAGCAGATTCATATCACATACATTATACATTTAGGGAAAGATTACAATAGATTCATATGACATATATATTTACAGAAAGATTACAGAGTGAAAGAAGTAGAAACAAAGACTCCTTACATGAAGCGGAAACAATAAGACAGAAAGAAGTAAGAACATCGTATATATTGTGAAATCATTTATATTTCGAGGGGTTAAAGCCAGAACAGTATAAGTCCATTTTTAGCTCACCTGAGCAATGCTCAGGTGAGTTTTTCTGATCGCTCGATGTCCGGCGTCTGTCGTCCGTCGTCTGTCTGTCAACATTTAGCTTGTGTATGCGATAGAGGCTGTATTTTTCAATTAATCTTCATGAATATTGGTCAGAATAATAACCTTGATGAAATCTAGGCCGAGTTCGAAAATGGGTCATCTCGGGTCAAAAACTAGGTCACTAGGTCAAGTCAAAGGAAAACCTTGTGTATGCGATAGAGGCTGTATTTTTCAATTAATCTTCATGAATATTGGTCAGAATGATAACCTTGATGAAATCTAGGCCGAGTTCGAAAATGGGTCATCTCGGGTCAAAAACTAGGTCACTAGGTCAAATCAAGGAAAAACCTTGTGTATGCGATAGAGGCTGTATTTTTCAATTGATCTTTATGAATATTGGTCAGAATGATTGCCTTGATGAAATCTAGGCCAACTTCGAAAATGGGTCATCTCGAGTCAAAAACTAGGTCACTAGGTCAAATCAAAGGAAAACCTTGTGTATGCGATAGAGGCGGTATTTTTCAATTAATCTTCATGAATATTGGTCAGAATGATAACCTTGATGAAATCTAGGCCGAGTTCGAAAATGGGTCATCTAGGGTCAAAAACTAGGTCACTAGGTCAAATCAAAGAAAAACCTTGTGTATGCGATAGAGGCTGTATTTTTCAATTATTCTTCATGAATATTGGTCAGAATGATAACCTTGATAAAATCTAGGCCGAGTTCAAAAATGGGTCATCTTGGGTCAAAAACTAGGTCACTAGGTCAAATCAAAGAAAAACCTTGTGTATGCGATAGAGGCTGTATTTTTCAATTGATCTTCATGATTATTGGTCAGAATGATTACCTTGATGAAATCTAGGCCGAGTTCGAAAATGGGTCATCTGGGGTCAGAAACTAGGTCACTAGGTCAAATCAAGGAAAAACCTTGTGTATGCGATAGAGGCTGTATTTTTCAATTGATCTTCATGAATTTTGGTCATAATGATTACCTTGATGAAAGTTAGACCAAGTTCGAAAATGGGTCATATGGGGTCAAAAACTAGGTCACTAGGTCAAATTAAAGAAAAACCTTGTGTATGCAATAGAGGCTGTATTTTTCAGCTGATCTTCATGATATTTAGCCAGAATGATTACCTTGATAAAATCTAGGCCGAGTTCGAAAATGGGTCATCTGGGGTCAAAAACTAGGTCATTAGGTCAAATCGAAGAAAAACATTGTGTATGCAATAGAGGATGTATTTTTCAATTGATCTTCATGAAATTAGGTCAGAGTGATTGCCTTGATGAAATCTAGGTCGTGTCTGAATATGGGTTATCTGAGGTCAAAAACTAGGTCACTAGGTCAAATTAAAGAAAAATCTTGTGTATGCGATAGAGACTGTTTTTTTCAATTGATTTTTATGAAATTTGGTCAGGATGATTGCCTTAATGAAATCTAGGTCGAATTTGAATATGGGGTCATCTGAGGTCAAAAACAGGTCACTTTGTCAAATCAAAGAAAAAACTTGTGTATGTGATAGAGGCTGTATTTTTCAATTGATCTTCATGAATTTTGGTCAGAATGATTGCCTTGATAAAATCTAGGTCGAGTTTGAACATGGGTTATCTAGGGTCAAAAACTAGGTCATATCTAAGAAAATGCTTGTTTTATCACAAGAGACCAATTTTTTGGTTCAATCTTAATGAAAATTGGTCAGAATATTTATTTCCATGAAGTCACAAGGTCAAACATGTTTTACACTGTTATGGTGTGTTTCTTAGGTGAGCGACCTAGGGCCATCTTGGCCCTCTTGTTCAAATAGTGGAGAAAAATGCAAAAGAAGGTTTTAGACACATATAACTTTTCACTGAATGGGAATATTTAGGTAAGATTTGGTTATATTACAGACAATAATGTTGTTATAATATGCGAAGAATATAAAAGGACTACTCACAAATTAAATTGGTTTAATAGTTAAAATTGTACTTAACTCAATCTGGCATACAACAAAATAGAAAATAATTCGAGGGTTCAAATGTGTTAAGAGCACTTAGTTCTCTAAAATATTGCAATAATGCTGATTTTATTGGATGCCATACTTTCACAAGTGCACTTACAACAAAACTATTGAATCTTATGACATGATTTACAAAGACTAAGGAAATATGTGCACTTAGTACAAATAGAAATGTTGAGTAAAATGTGTATAAAATTACAAAATATGTTTAAAATAATTACACCACACAAAGTTTCAACAATCCATTTTAGATATTAGGCAAAGAACGTTTTCCCATCTGTTTCTGTATAGTACCTCTTAAAACAAAACAACATTTTTGTACTTATAATAACTATTCAATATCAGACTCATCACTTACTTCAACATGTCTAGTTCTAATAGGCAGTCTCTGGCTGCTTTTTCAGAATGAATATTCTTGAAATACTATCAGATGGAATTCTGAAGATATTGTTCCATCAGAACAAAGCTAAAGAAGGTCCTTCCTTTTCTTGTGTGTAATTGGAGGTTTTGCATTGTAGATCGGCAGTAAATCAGATTTTATAGAAGCTCCTTTCCTTGATGATTTCAGTTTTATACATTGGAAATGTAGGTAATCGAAACTGTATTAAACATACTCATTTGCAAGTTTACCTTCTTTAAATTTTAACCTTTTATTTTTTTCCACTTTTCTGTCCCTTTTTATCTTAGCTTTTTTTTTGGAATTCATACTTTGCAATGCTCTTTATAGAAAGAAAAACTCTCACTGGTAAATGTGCTACAACAGAAGGATTTTTAGCTCACCTGTCACAAAGTGACAAGGTGAGCTTTTGTGATCGCGCGGTGTCCGTCGTCCGTCGTCCGTCCGTGCGTGCGTGCGTGCGTTCGTAAACTTTTGCTTGTGACCACTCTAGAGGTCACATTTTTCATGGGATCTTTATGAAAGTTGGTCAGAATGTTCATCTTGATAATATCTAGGTCAAGTTCGAAACTGGGTCATGTGCCTTCAAAAACTAGGTCAGTAGGTCTAAAAATAGAAAAACCTTGTGACCTCTCTAGAGGCCATATATTTTACCAGATCTTCATGAAAATTGGTCAGAATGTTCACCTTGATGATATCTAGGCCAAGTTCGAAACTGGGTCATGTGCCTTCAAAAACTAGGTCAGTAGGTCTAAAAATAGAAAAACCTTGTGACCTCTCTAGAGGCCATATATTTCACCAGATCTTCATGAAAATTGGTCAGAATGTTCACCTTGATGATATCTAGGCCAGGTTCGAAACTGGGTCACGTGCCGTCAAAAACTAGGTCAGTAGGTCTAAAAATAGAAAAACCTTGTGACCTCTCTAGAGGCCATATATTTCACAAGATCTTCATGAAAATTGGTCAGAATGTTCACCTTGGTAATATCTAGGTCAAGTTCGAAACTGGGTCACGTGCCGTCAAAAACTAGGTCAGTAGGTCAAATAATAGAAAAACCTTGTGACCTCTCTAGAGGCCATATTTTTCATGGGATCTGTATGAAAGTTGGTCTGAATGTTCATCTTGATGATATCTAGGTCAAGTTCGAAACTGGGCCATGTGTAGTCAAAAACTAGGTCAGTAGGTCTAAAAATAGAAAAACCTTGTGACCTCTCTAGAGGCCATATATTTCATGAGATCTTCATGAAAATTGGTCAGAATGTTCACCTTGATGATATCTAGGTCAAGTTCGAAAGTGGGTCACGTGCGGTCAAAAACTAGGTCAGTAGGTCAAATAATAGAAAAACCTTGTGACCTCTATAGAGGCCATATTTTTCATGGGATCTGTATGAAAATTGGTCTGAATGTTCATCTTGATGATATCTAGGTCAAATTTGAAAGTGGGTCACGTGCCATCAAAAACTAGGTCAGTAGGTCAAATAAAAGAAAAACCTTGTGACCTCTCTAAAGGCCATATTTTTCATGGGATCTGTATGAAAATTGGTCTGAATGTTCATCTTGATGATATCTAGGTCAAGTTCGAAACAGGGTCATGTGCGGTCAAAAACTAGGTCATTAGGTCTTAAAATAGAAAAGCCTTGTGACCTCTCTAGAGACCATACTTGTGAATGGATCTCCATAAAAATTGGTCAGAATGTTCACCTTGATGATATCTAGGTCAAGTTTGAAACTGGGTCACGTGCCTTAAAAAACTAGGTCAGTTGGTCAGATAATAAAAAAACCTTGTGACCTCTCTAGAGGCCATACTTTTCATGGGATCTGTATGAAAGTTGGTCTGAATGTTCATCTTGATGATATCTAGGTCAGTTTTGAAACTGGGTCAACTGCGGTCAAAAACTAGGTCAGTAGGTCTAAAATTATTAAAATCTTTTGACATCTCTAGAGACCATATTTTTCAATGGATCTTCATGAAAATTGGTCAGAATTTTTATCTTGATAATATCTAGGTCAAGTTCGAAACTGGGTCACATGAGCTCAAAAACTAGGTCACTATGTCAAATAATAGAAAAAACAACATCATACTCAAAACTGGGTCATGTGGAAAGAGGTGAGCGATTCAGGACCATCATGGTCCTCTTGTTTGTTTTTACCATTCTCAAAATTCTTTCCGACTGACAGGGTATGAATACAGTAACAGTTACTGAAGTTACTTTCTTTGCTCTTCTATCGCCTCATTTATACTGCTACTCCATTTACGATCATTATCTGTTTGCATAAGTTCACTTACTTAAAACTTGCTAAATGGTTTCTATGTTATTGTACTTTTCGAATGCATGCCAAGTGTATATAAAAATCCCCTTGATCAATATTCCCTTCACTGAAAAAAGACAGTATGTTACAAAATCCCATTCATACTTTTGCAGGGGTATCATATTCCCCTCTTTAAAAATAGCAGGGGTATCATAATCCCCTTCTTGAAAATGTTAGGGATATCAAAATCCCCTTGATTAAAATACCCTCTACTGAAGAAAATATTAACAAGGGTAACTTTTAAGTTAATATTTGAAGAATTGTGTGGTTCCTATTTTGATAAAGTGAAAATAATCAATGAACTAACTTTTAAGTATTTTATTAAACCATTTTATATCCAAAATTCAACAAAATAGAACATTGAGTTTTAACAACTGATAAACTGTAACGGTGGAAGTGAAAATAAATATTAATAAAAATGAATAATACATTTCTCTTATCGTTTTCATTAAAATTATTATCAGTGTTATTAAATAAACAACAGTATTTTCTGACAAACAAGTATAGATCAACTTTATGCATTGAAGTGTGTCTGAACCTTTAGCTCATAACAATACTGCGAGGATAGCGGATAAGTCACGCCTCACTAATTGACGTTGAATTATACCAACTAAACACTATTATCACTAAATGGCAAATTCTGTAACAATAATTATCAATTTTGATTGTCCCCCACTTTAATGTTACAGCAACAATTCTCACATTCACAACTATCACAATGAAAACATACATGCTTTACTGTCCTAGTAAATTATTTCATATACATGTAAGTCAACTTCAGAGTTCACAAGAGTTTCTTTATTCTTCAGATATTTTCCACAATTTACATGTTGACCTTAAATTCGGCAAAGAGAAGAAAAACAAATTGTAGCAACCTAACTTTCTCTTTATACATGTAATAAACTTGGTTGACAATGGAACATGGAGTCAGTAAAACGACTTTGACTGCGGATAGTTGGTTTTGTTTTGCGCTTAATTTGTTTAATTTTTTTCTCTATCTCTGGTTTTCATTTTACTATGTTCCCGATTAAACAGTCTCAACTGTTTTGTCACCTGTTCTGTCAACTCTTGTTTTCTGTTCACAGCACAAGCTTGACAAAAAAACTGATAGTAATTTACCTCCTTTTATAATTCCCACACATAGTTTTAATACTTTTCTTTGCCAAAACTATTTAATATATACGAATATGGCAGAATACTGTTAAATCTGGATAGTTTTCACCATTTTAACAGGGAACAATATAAGTTATCATGTGAATATAACATAAACCTTAATATAGATATTACTTTCCATTTACAATTAACAATTATATACCTCGTGGATACAAGTTCTGAAAGTCTTTTCTTTCCAAATTAACCAAAGGTTTTAATTCCAGAATGTATTAAGTGATCATATTTCATTTGCACCTTGAATTATAAGCATAATGTGTTACTGCTAGAATGGTTTAAGTGCACTTGTATCGTTTTGGCACATTATTTACCTTACATAATGTATCAAAATGTATATCACCAGAAGGAACTAAGTGCACTTAAATCCTTCTGGTTTTCATGTTAATGCATTTATAATGTTCTGGCGTACAACAATACTGATGATAAGCACTTATTACGATATGGTTCCTTTTGATATCTTAGGTTTCATACCTAATATGGTGCCAGAGATAAGGGCAAAAGAAGGAGCTTTAAAAATGGTATTAAAAAGTCTAAACAAGTGATTTTCAGTAAAACATGGACTTATACCATTCTGGCTTTAACCCCTCGATTTGTGGGGGACTACTTTTGTGGGTTTCAAGGTTGAGTCAATCCGCCAAATTTAATCCCAGCAAACAAGTAAAATTCGTATTGATTATATGTTTAAAGGTGAAATACGCAAATCTGTATCCCCATGAAATAGCTGTTTTGACCAATACCACAAAGTTTTGTGCCCATGAAACTAGATGATTTCGCGGTAGATTAAAGTTTTATATTTGAGTAATTCACCTGCAGCCCTTTTAACAGAAGTGTTAAGCAGACAGAGTTATTGGAGTGTCAGTTTTAGGAAAACACTTTAGCAGGCTACTTCCTTTTTATGAGCTGTAGACTTGTGGATGGAAGTGTAATAGTCTGTAAGAAAAAAGCTTAAATTTTAATGAAATATAAAGGCATAGCTAGGAGAATTTTGAGAGCTGTGTCGTCGTCTGATTTTCCTTTTAGCTGTGATAGTTAAGATGGTTTTTTTTGCTCTTTGCAGCATTCACTCCTTTGATACTGTAAAATTGCAAAGAACTTGATAGACAACAAACATATTTATGCATGCTTCATAGTTAGGGATACTGGTTATACTCACTGAGATAATGCTCTCTTACTTTGACAAATGTTTTTAATTTGTGTGTTGCTCTGTTTACAAATATGAGCAAAAAAACGTTACTAATATTACCCAATCCACTGTAAGCAACTTGAAGTTTTAACTTTCAAACTGATAAGAAACTGAATGTCAGAAGTAGAATTTAGAAATTAATGCACATTTAAGAGAACTGTTTCTTACAGATACAGAGGATCAAACACGAGTCAGAGGAGACAGAGAAAACACTAAGGGAGAGAATTCAGCGACTCGAGATGAACAGGTTACAGCTTGAGGAAGAAATGAGTCAGTTAAAGACAGCCAACATGACTGATAAACTACAGGCAGAGGAAAATATCAATATTGCTAAACAGAAAGTGAAATATGAAGAGGTTTGTTTGATGGTTCCAAACTTCTGAATTTTGTTAATTGATGTTGAAAATTTAGTTTCTGGGTAAATGTATGAATGAGATGACTTGGTCAGTAGGTAAGGTATTGGGACTTTGATTGCCAGTTTGACAAAATAGCTCACATTTGTCAATTCCAACATCCTCTTCAATTACTTGTTGATTTTGTAAATGTCTTTGTATCATTTTGATGCATGAAAGTTTTTCCTAACTTTTCATTGTCAGGTAAGTTGCATTAGATTTGCTCAAGTAAGGAATGGAAATTGGTACATAATAATAATTTTGAAGGAACTTATCAGCAAAAAACTCCAACACATTCATTCATTTTTGACGGACAGACGTGCATGTTCATTGTTCAATACATTAAGAAACAAGTAATGTTATTTACTTATCCTTCCATGTATAATAATAAATTATTATCTTTTTATAGGATGCACGAATGAAACAGTTAGAAGAAAAGTTACGAGTTTTACAGATCTCAAAAGATGAGTTACAGAGTCATCATAATCAGCAGCAAACACTTATATCAGAATTAACTTCCAAAAACAGCTCTCTAACATTAGAGGTAGAGAGTTACAAAAGGAGGATAGACGAGCTTAGTGAAGTAAGTACACACACTGTCAGAACTAACTTTCAAAAACAGCTCTCCAACATTGGAGGTAGAGAGTTACAAAAGGAGGATAGACGAGCTTAGTGAAGTAAGTACACACACTGTCAGAACTAACTTTCAAAAACAGCTCTCCAACATTGGAGGTAGAGAGTTACAAAAGGAGGATAGACGAGCTTAGTGAAGTAAGTACACACACTGTCAGAACTAACTTTCAAAAACAGCTCTCCAACATTGGAGGTAGAGAGTTACTAAAGGAAGTTTGAAGAGCTTTAACTCTTAAAAACAGCTGTCTTACACTGGGGGTAGAGAATTAAATAAGAAGGATTGAAGAGCTTAGTGAAGTACACTAATATCAGAATTAACTTCCAAAAACAGCTCTCCTACACAAGAGGTAGATAGCTACAAAACTTAGTGAAGTACACACTTATCAGAATTCACTTCAGCAAGATCTAAAATTTAGAGTGCAAGACATTTTTTTACTGGTATGCTACACTGAACTTTTTCTTGCATATAGCAGGACTCAGACTTACCTTTTGGAGGTTACGTAGTACTAACATAGCTACTAAATACAGTGTTGGTCTTGGTAAATAGTACAGCTGATATTGCTCATATGGAATAAAGAAGGGGGTCGTTTGTTAATTTCTCAACTTGCACAGAAAAAGACATGTCAAAGCATTAAAAACATTTTTATTTTCTGCAGGAGGTGAATAACAAGAATGTATATACTATGCAAGAAGTTGGTAAAGTGAAAATAGAAATGCAAGGTAATTTAACCAAACTGGAGAATGAAAGATCCATACAGAAAGAACTAAGGGAAAAATTAGCAGATGCAGACACTAAATTGTCTGGTAAGTATAATATTGTAGAACTGTTTTTACAAAACTTGTTAAGGAAATGGTAATACTGTGTAATGGTTTAATTTTATGGTTGTGAAATTTCATGGTTTTGGCCAATATATATATATATATGATTGTACTTGTCATGCTAGAATAACAAAATGCTTTTTACCATTTTTGTAGAACAAATGATGAAGCACAGAGAGACACTAGACAGCAAAGAACGTGAGATCATGCAGTTACAAGAAAGGTTGCGTGCACGGGAAAGTGAATTATCACGTGCGAGGGAGGAAGAAATGCAGAGGGCACAAATTTTACAATCTGCTGTGATGAACTATGTTAGCAAAGTGCCGTCTAGTCCAAGATAACAGCTCTAATACCTGTGAAAATATTCCTCCAATTTTAGCCAAATATTCACTGTTTGAAATAATTTACATATATGTTCATGAATAGTACATATTAGACATGAGAATTTCCAAAGTATGATGAAATACGAATACTGCATTTGAATTATAATTGAATCTCCAAAAGTAACTGGCCGTATGAGTCAAGGAATTTTTTTTTAAATGTTGTGTCTGAAAGTATTGAGGCCTGAATATTTTCAATCTTTTATAGGGACCTACATCTAGATTAACATCGGACAATTATAATTTTCTAAACTTAGGAAAATAGCGCAAAGAATGTCAAATCACAAAGCTGATAATTTAGGAGTATGCTATAGCATTCAGCCAGATTCCTGCCATAACTTATCAACTTTTAGTGCATGATTAAAGCCTTTGGGATTTTTTTTTTTTCTAAAAAAAAAATAGACTACTGTATATTTACATAAAACAAATGATGGTTAGACCTTGCTTGGTCTCCCTGCTTTTACTTTTTATTTACTATTACTAAAACATGAAAGTACTTTCAAAATGTTAGGAATAAGTAACAAGTACAAGTCAGGTATGCCCTTTTGTGGTGAAATGTTGAAAAAGACATAATCTCCAAAAAAGGAAATTAAAAAAAGAATATGCTAACACTGAAGAAAAGAATTGAAGAACATTTTGTACTTAAAATGTTTTTGATGCCTTAATTATTACGCAAAGTGAGGTATGTTATTCAAGTTTTTATTTATGTTTTAATGAATGCAAATAATAAACAGAAACTCTGTCATGTAAAATGTCATTTTACCTTATTTTCTGAATAATTATAAGTTTCACATCCTTTCAATATTTGTTATAGTAACTACACACAATTTACATGTTGTCTGTCTCATTATGGTCAAACCTGTCTGTAAAGACCATGGTTGTGAAGTGAAAATAAGAAGTTAGTTATAATAAAGCAGTTAGTTCCTCTAAGCAGGGAAAATTGAACTGCTTTAGGATAAACACGGATAGAAAATACAGTTGAACTTTGTTCACTCAAACTCTGACAATTCTAACACCAACCTTCACTTGAACTCGTCGTCGGGTTTCAGCAAAATCCCGGTACGATGTATAATTTTTGATGGCTCAAATTATCGATAACTTGAACAAATTTTACCTGTCCTGTCAAGTTTGAGTGTACTGAATTTTCAAGGGAGGTAATATAGCTATGGTTTGTAATAAAAGGTGATCTTTAGTGCAGGTTTGAACATGTTTATGTTAAATTTATTGTTATATATTGTCTGTGATATAGAAAGCATTGATTCATATATAGTGTCCATTTCATTTTTTGTGCTTTTTGTTTTATTAAACACTTTTGTTTTAGTCTGATTTACAAAACATATCAATAAATAGAAATGTTAACAGTATATATTTGTAATAAAATGCGATTTGAAGACTTCTTTGTTGTTGTTATCTCATTTGATGTATCTAATGAAGGATACTTAAAAACAAGCGACAAACTTCAGCCAGCAGCACTAGCAAGGAGACAGGACAAGCAGCTGAAGATCCATTCTCCTGCTTTAGAGGTCTATCGTAATCCTTGGGAGAGACTTTATACAAGTAACTAAAGTAAATGTCTTGTATGTGTGACAAGATCTATACATTGGCTGTTATGACAATTTGTATGGTTACTTGGTAATTAATAATCTTAATAGATCTTATTGCTGAACATCCTACTGTAAATTTGCAATCAACCTTTGATACATTTTAATAACCCTGTAAACAATTAGTTCCCAGTTATTATACAAACTATTAGTCCCCTATCAGTCCTAAGAAAGATTTTGGGGCCTAGCGTATTGCATTTTCCATTCTGTCCTCCACCGCCTCCCCCTTCAACTCTGCAGTCCCTCAGGATTACATTACTTGGCAATTTTCCCACGAGATGATATCTCATGCACATCTCCCAGATTCATAGGCTAAGCTCAAAGATCATGGTAATGCATTGATGTCAAAATTAATGTCATCATGGTTTTCTCCTGTCTACTTCGTAAATCCACCATCAATCAAGGGATTGAATATTGCTTGGCACAAAGGCTTCCCATAAGGAGACTGTGTCCTGCACAACTTCCAGACCCTTAGCTCGAAGGTCAAGGTCACACTAAGAGGTTAAATTTAAACATGATATTAACATGGTCTGTTTTGTGTCCGCTCCATATCTCTGCCTTCCATATTTCTAGGCACAAATTTTCCCAACAAATGGCAATATTTCATTCAATAGTGCAATCTTTTTAAGACTAGAAGAGCACATTATAGTTTTGTAATAAATATTTTGTTCTTACAAATGTTCTTTATTCATATAGTGCAAATAGTGTGTAAAAATGAACTAGTTCTTTCTTTAAATTATGTGAAATAGAGTAAGTTTTTGGTAAAATAAACGTTGATATTAAAATGGTGAGTGGACAGTTTTGGTAAAGAAATATACATGAGGGATAAAAATCTTGATAGGCAGTATTTCATGTATTCTACATTGTTTTTTAAACTCCAGGATATTCAAATAACCTGACACAAAATGTTGGCCAATACTCTGATAACATGCAGAACATCAATTTATCCAGCAAGATGAAGAGGTATTTTCATAAGTAATTCTAGGTCTCCTGTGAACATGTTAGCAAATAAGCAATATATATAAGGAACAACAACATTATTATTTTTTTTTTATTACAAAAATACAAGATATTTCCAAGATAATCACATTTTGGCACTTTATGGTATTAAGAACATTAAAGTTTTATATCTATACATGATGAAACATTTTCTCATTATCTGATTTATAGGTAACTGACTAGCCTCATTTCAAGTATATACATCATATAGGTATAAAACGGATTCTTTAAATCAAATGATTCCTGGCACGTATCGCCCTTTGGTCATTTTTTTCTACAGATCACAGGGTTGCCACTTACCTTGAAAAGACGAGGACAATTTTTTTTCAAGGTCAGTGAATTGTTGGGGAAATCTTGATAATGGTCAGCGAAAAATGAAATTTTAGAAAAGTCTGGGAAAAATGAAATTCTGGGTCGGTGTTTAAAATGTTCAGTGGCTATGGCCGTCTTCAAGCAGTATTTATAAGTATTTCCAAATTCGTTTTTATGTTAATTTTGGAATCTTGATGAAAGTTTGTAATAATCTGAAACAAAATACATATAAAAGGGTTGATTTGATGGCTGCAGGGGAGGAGAAGGCCGAAAAAATATGATGGTATTGGTCAGTAAAAAGTATGGTTTAGTCAGGGAAAAGTTAGGGAATTTCATTTTCTCAACTAAGTGGCAACCCTGGATCATTAATGCATGGAAATAACAAAACAGATAAAATACATAACTTTGAAATAAAAAGATCATTATTAACATTTGAGAATACAAAATGTTGAATGCATTTTTTGCATAATTGCAATGCTGGTGAAAAATCACTGGCCCTTTAACTTTGTTGGTATGGGCCTTGGTGAGACTGAAATTCTACACAAAAGGAAGCCATCATTCATGCTGACTTGCATAAGGCTGAATGTGCTAAGTAAGTCTGGGGTCTTACTTACTCTGCAAGTTAATCTGGAGACACCTGATGTAACCAGAATATCACAGTGTCTCTGAACCAAAAAAAAAGGTCCTTTTATGTTCATTGTAAATTATGGTTCAAGTTTTACTATGTATAAGATAGAAGCTATGAAGTGGGACCTTCTGCATTAAGAAACGCAAAGGGAATGAATGTTGTGGTCAAGTGAATATCTAGTGCTGAAAATGTAACTTCATGGCCGCTATCAAGACTTCCCTTCTATTTTTCTATACTCTATTAAATGGGCCAGCTTCTTAATAACACTCTTCAGGCTGAAGAGGCTGATATATATAATATGTACATTCTACAGGAATAAATACTAGAAAAATTTGAAAATGCCTGGGATGTTAAAAAAATTGTATAAAAGGTAAGTCCTAACTAGCTTCTTTTATCATTATCAGCTGAATGAATAAGATCTTAATCAGAGATTCACAATTCATCATGGAGATTCAAATAGTTATTTGCATTCATACACTGAGGATTTTCCTTATAACTCCCTGCATCCTCAAGTACTCCCCATGGAGCGCAAATCCAGGGGTCAAAGGTCACATTCTGCCATTGCTGTAGTTCTTGTTTTAAGCTTTGAAATACACTTCTATAGTCAGAACTGGAATGATGAATCAAGTTTTTGGTCTCCTTGGGGTCATTTTTTATGTCATATAACTCCCAGTATTGCCTATAGTAATACTCCTTCAAGGTTTTAAACCAATGAGTTGGAACTCCAGATCTAGTTCTATTCAACAGATCTTGAAAAGAGTCTGAAATGAAAAAGTCTTGATCTATGCCAAATGGCATTTTGTAGTTAACATTTTGAATCAGTTTGTACTGTTTATTCCTGACAACTCTCATTGGATAATACATTGTGACCTCATGGAGGTTATGACTTGCAAACACAGTCTCAAATCCAGAATGAGGCTCAGAATCCAAGACTGGTAGTAGAGATTTTCCAGTAGGTTTGACTGGTTTATGATTCAGTTTATAACTTGGGTATGGTATATTAAACCAGTCTAGAATGGTAGGAACAATGTCAACATGGCTGACCAGTACATCACTCACCTGAAACAGAAATATGCTACAGCTAAACTTGAGCTCTCAACAAGAAAAGTGAAATTAGTGTTACCAAATAATCATATATTAGAAATTTAAGTGACATGATTGTTCTTTGTCAAATTAAAGAAGATCCCAGCATTAAAGTATTAACAAGAGTGCAAGAATGTCACAACATACGCCCGTCGCAGCAAAGTAGCAAATAGCAGCTGTGTTTGCAAATGGAATCTTAACTTTGTGGTTGTTTAGTAATTATTGTAATTCTTTTGTTTTTCTATGTCCACAAAAAAACTCCTTACCAAGTAGAGATACCTTAAAATACACCTAAAATTTGAAAGTAACATCTATGTTGTACCACAGAAAAGTGATCTTGGTTTTTTCCTACGGTCAATCATAAAAATGTTACAGTATAGGTTATTTACAGTAACAACTAAGGGAAGATAATCTTAAAACAAGAGGACCATGATGGTCCTGAATCGCTCACCTGTCCCAACATGACCCAGTTTTGAACTGAGTATGACGTCATTTTTTTCTATTATTTGACATAGTGACCCAGTTTTTGACCTCATGTGACCCAGTTTTGAACCTGACCTAGATATCATCAAGATGAACATTCTGACCAACTTTCATACAGATCCCATGAAAAATATGGCCTCTAGAGAGGTCACAAGGTTTTTTCATTATTTGACCTACTGACCTAGTTATTGATGGCACGTGACCCAGTTTCAAACTTGACCTAGATATCATCAAGATGAACATTCTGACCAATTTTCATGAAGATCCATTCAAAAGTATAGCCTCCAGAGAGGTCACAAGGTTTTTCTATTTTTAAACCTAATGACCTAGTTTTTGACCGCAGCTAACCAAGTTTCGAACTTGACCTAGATATCATCAAGATGAACATTCAGACCAACTTTCATACAGATCCCATGAAAAATATGGCCTCTAGAGAGGTCACAAGGTTTTTTCTATTATTTGACCTACTGACCTAGTTTCTGAGGGCACGTGACCCAGTTTCGAACTTGACCTAGATATCATCAAGGTGAACATTCAGACCAATTTTCATGAAGATCTTGTGAAAAATATGGCATCTAGAGAGGTCACAAGGTTTTTTTATTTTTAGACCTACTGACCTAGTTTTTAACCACAGTTGACCCAGTTTCGAACTTGACCTAGATATCATCAAGATGAACATTCAGACTAACCTTCATACAGATCCCATGAAAAATATGGCCTCTAGAGAGGTCACAAGGTTTTTTTATTATTTGACCTACTGACCTAGTTTCTGATGGCACGTGACCCAGTTTCGAACTTGACCTAGATATCATCAAGATGAACATTCAGACTAACCTTCATACAGATCCCATGAAAAATATGGCCTCTAGAGAGGTCACAAGGTTTTTTCATTATTTGACCTACTGACCTAGTTTCTGATGGCACGTGACCCAGTTTCGATCTTGACCTAGATATCATCAAGGTGAACATTCAGACTAATTTTCATGAAGATCCATTCAAAAGTATGGCCTCTAGAGAGGTCACAAGGTTTTTCTATTTTTAGACCTAATGACCTAGTTTTTAACCGCAGCTGACCCAGTTTCGAACTTGACCTAGATATCATCAAGATGAACATTCAGACCAACTTTCATACAGATCCAATGAAAAATATGGCCTCTAGAGAGGTCACAAGGTTTTTCTATTATTTGACCTACTGACCTACTTTTTGAAGGCACGTGACCCAGTTTCGAACTTGACCTAGATATCATCAAGGTGAACATTTTGACCAATTTTCATGAAGATCTTTTGAAAAATATGGCCTCTAGAGAGGTCACAAGGTTTTTCTATTTTTAGACCTACTGACCTAGTTTTTTACCGCAGTTGACCCAGTTTCGAACTTGACCTAGATATCATCAAGATGAACATTCTGACCAACTTTCATAAAGATCCCATGAAAAATGTGACCTCTAGAGTGGTCACAAGCAAAAGTTTACGCACGGACGGACGGACGACGGACGCTGCGCGATCACAAAAGCTCATACTGTCACTTTGTGACATGTGAGCTAAAAAAACAAGAGCTGTCTCCGTAGGATGACACATGCCCCCGACGGCACTTTGAATGAATAGTTATGGCCGATGTTAAGAGTTTAGGACCTTTGACCTACGGAGCTGGGTCTTGCGCGCGACACATCGTCTTACTGTGTCACACATTCATGCATAGTTATTTTAAAATCCATGCATGAATGACAAAGATATGGACTGGACATGCCCATCAATGCACTATCATGAAAAATGATCTTTAACGTCTAAGTGTGACCTTGACCTTTGACCTACGGAGCTGGGTCTTGCGCGCGACACATCATCTTACTGTGTCACACATTCATGCATAGTTATTTTAAAATCCATGCATAAATGACAAAGATATGGACCGGACATGCCCATCAATGCACTATCCTTTAACATCTAAGTGTGACCTTGACCTTTGAGCTACGAACCTGGGTCTTGCGCATGACACGTCGTCTTACTGTGGTACACATTTATGCCAAGTTATTTGAAAATCCATCCATCGATGACAAAGATATGGACGGGACACGCCCATCAATGCACTATCCTTTAATGTCTAAGTGTGACCTTGACCTTTGAGCTACGGACCTGGGTCTTGCGCACTGCACGTCGTCTTACTGTGGTACACATTCATGCCAAGTTATTTGAAAATCCATCCATCGATGACAAAGATATGGACCGGACATGAAAATTGCGGACAGACCGACAGACGGTTCAAAAACTATATGCCTCCCTTCGGGGGCATAAAAAAAAACATCAAAAAAAATTTGTATGTCCCCACAGAAATCCTTACCCTGTAGAGATAGGTCAAAATACACCTCAACATTGGATGTAATATGCATGTTGTACTACAGAAAAGTGGTCTCCATTTTTCCCTATGACTAGGTCAAAATACACCTCAACATTGGATGTAATGTGCATGTTGTACTACAGAAAAGTGGTCTTCATTTTTCCCTACGACTGTAATGAAAAAGTTGCAATACAAGCTATTTATAGTAACAACAAAGGGAAGTAATTCTAAATAAGGGACCTGTGCATGACACTTCGTCTCATCATGGTGTACAGTTGTGCCAAGTTACATCAAAATCCTTCCATGCATGAAGAAGACATGCTCTGGACAAAGTCATTCTTGAATTTGACCTTTGAAGTGTGACTTGACCTTAAACCTAGGGACCTGGCTCTTGCGCAAGACACTCCGTCTCATGATGGTGAACAACTGTGCCAAGTTTCATCAAAATCCCTCCATGCATGAAGAAGATATGCTCCGGACAAGGTCTGTGGATGCCGCCCGCCCGCCCGCCAGGGGCGTTCCCATAATATGTCCCGTTTTTCAAACGGGCGTATAAATAAGTTTCTTAAAGCTTTATCCACTGTGTTCACTAGCTACGTTTTGATCTTTTTTTTTTTGCATTAAATCTGCTCTGTTCAAAAGATTAGTATTGTTTGCTTTTATATTAATTTCCACATACATGTATTTTCATCAAAGATAGAAGGAAGTTATCCACTAGACATTAAATGTTTCGATTAAGCATCTCGGTCCAGACAGTTCTTCTTTATATGTTATTTTAAAATACAACTGTTCTTTAATGTCTACATCATAATGTTAGATGTAATTTAAATTTGGATTATTAGCATTGATCCGAGAGGGTTTTACTGGATCACATTGTGTTGAGATTTGAGTGATCTAAAGACAATGACCTTGACCCTTCAGCCAGCTAGGCTTTCTCAAATGCTACAAATCAAAGAAGCAATCATCAATGCAGTCACTTCAACGCTTTTTCCAATCAATGTAAATAAAGTCGATGGAATATGGTACTGTTACATCCAATCAACCGTAAAGAACAATTTACAATAGGTTTTTTTTTAATCCCTCATTTTACTATCCTGTCAATCACAATATACTCAGAAGTCTACCTGTCCATTTCTCTTGGTCTGATACGGTGAGGACACGAGGAACGGTTCGGCCATTCCTGAGTCGTACAGATTAGTGCGTCCATTGATGAATGGTATACCATTATCCGAGGAGTACAAGATCAAAGTGTCCTTGTCATGACCAGCATTCTTTAATTCTTCAAGTATCAGACCTATACCTGGAAAAGGGAAGAACTTCCTTCAGTTTACTCAGAAACCGTTTAAGGAGGTAGGTTACCTTCATATTTGTATGTGCGCATGTCCAACCGGAAGCTAACGTGACGATTTACGACGACTTTTACGACAAACTAAATGTGTTTGTATATTCATTCTTCTGAAAACAAATCATGAACCTGTCTTCGATCTGATGCTTTATGGTTTAATAATGCAGAAATAATGAATAAATTGCCGCAGAAACGCTTCAAAACAATGTTGCCTTAAAATGACGTCATTGACGTCATGCCGTTGCGTGTCAGTTACCGCACAAAATTAATAGCTTTTATCTTAAAAGTACCTAATTCTGTGCATTTTCTTTATTTTAACTATTTTTAAATAACCATTATTTGCTGAAATATTTTTTATGAGTCCGAATAATAATCAATATTTTGACTCTTTTATGTAGTTATATTGAAATGTTATGTGGAATGTAAGACAAGAGGACCATGATGGTCCTGAATCGCTCACCTCTTCCCACATGATCCAATTTTGAGTATGACGTTGTTTTTTCTATCATTTGACATAGTGACCTAGATATTATCAAGATAAAAATTTTGACCAATTTTCATGAAGATCCATTGAAAAATATGGTCTCTAGAGAGGTCACAAGGTTTTTCTATTATTTGACCTATTGACCTAGTTTTTTAAGGCACGTGACCCAGTTTCAAACTTGACCTAGATATCATCAAGGTGAACATTCTGACCAATTTTCATGAAGATCCATTCAAGGGTATGGCCTCTAGAGAGGTCACAAGGTTTTTCTATTTCAAGACCTACTGACCTAGTTTTTGATCGCAGTTGACCCAGTTTCAAACTTGACCTAGATATCATCAAGATAAACATTCAGACCAACTTTCACACAGATCCCATGAAAAATATGGCCTTTAGAGAGGTCACCAAGTTTTTTCCTTATTCGACCTACTGACCTAGTTTTTTAAGGCACGTGACCCAGTTTTGAACCTGACCTAGATATCATCAAGATGAACATTCTGACCAATTTTAATGGAGATCCATTTACAAGTATGGCCTCTAGAGAGGTCACAAGGTTTTTTCTATTTTTACACCTACTGACCTAGTTTTTGACTGCACATGACCCTGTTTCGAACTTGACCTAGATATCATCAAGATGAACATTCTGACCAACTTTCATGAAGATCCATTGAAAAATATGGCCTTTAGAGAGGTCACAAGGTTTTTCTATTATTTGACCTACTGACCTAGTTTTTCATGGCACATGACCCACTTTCGAACTTGACCTAGATATCATCAAGATGAACATTCAGACCAACTTTCCTACAGATCCCATGGAAAATATGGCCTCTAGAGAGGTCACATGGTTTTTCTATTATTTGACCTACTGACCTTGTTTTTGACGGCACGTGACCCACTTTCGAATCTGACTTAGATATCATCAAGGTGAACATTCTGACCAATTTTCATGAAGATTTCATGAAATATATGGCCTCTAGAGAGGTCACAAGGTTTTTCTATTTTTAGACCTACTGACCTAGTTTTTGACCACACGTGACCCAGTTTCGAACTTGACCTAGATATCATCAAGATGATCATTCAGACCAACTTTCATACAGATCCCATGAAAAATATGGCCTTTAGAGAGGTCACAAGGTTTTTCTATTATTTGACCTACTGACCTAGTTTTTGATGGCACGTGACCCAATTTCGATCTTGACCTAGATATCATCAAGGTGAACGTTCTGACCAATTTTCATGAAGATCTTGTGAAATATATGGCCTCTAGAAAGGTCACAAGGTTTTTCTATTTTAGACCTACTGACCTAGTTTTTGACCGCACGTGACCCAGTTTCGAACCTGACCTAGATATCATCAAGATGATTATTCAGACCAACTTTCATACAGATCCCATGAAAAATATGGCCTTTAGAGAGTTTTTCTAATATTTACCCTACTGACCTAGTTTTTGAAGGCACGTGTCCCAGTTTCTAACTTGACCTAGATATCATCATGGTGAACGTTCTGACCAACTTTCATGAAGATCTTGTGAAATATATGGCCTCTAGAGAGGTCACAAGGTTTTTCTATTTTTAGACCTACTGACCTAGTTTTTGAAGGCACGTGACCCAGTTTCGAACTTGACCTAGATATCATCAAGGTGAACATTCTGACCAATTTTCATGAAGATCCATTGAAAATTATGGCCTCTAGAGAGGTCACAAGGTTTTTCTATTTTTAGACCTACTGACCTAGTTTTTGAAGGCACTTGACCCAGTTTCGAACTTGACCTAGAATTTACCAAGATGAACATTCTGACCCATTTTCATAAAGATCCCATGAAAAATGTGACCTCTAGAGATGTCACAAGGAAAAGTTTACGCACACACGCATGGTCGCACGGACGACGGACACTGCGCGATCACAAAAGCTCACCTTGTCGCTTTATGACAGGTGAACTAAAAATGGATGATGATAACCAATGTTCTTTTGAATATAGTTGGGTGAAAGATTACTTGTTACGGCCATTTTTCAAATAAAAATCTAACAGTTTGATTTGTAATACCTATTTTTCAGGTTCCGTTGATAATTTGTTAGTTATATATCAAAACTAAGATCTAAGATGGTTCAAATTTCAGTAGAAAAATGTGGTTTCTTGAATTAAATTGATGTTACCATGGAAACGAAGCCCGTGACCTATGTATCTAAATGTAAAATTCAAAAGCGTTGACACTGGTCTATTTAAGAAACACAGCTTCGGCTTTTTATTTTCATTTCAACAATATCCATGAAAATAATAGCAGCACGCTGAACGATTTTTCCATGAAAATGCCAGACGAGGGGAACTGCTGTAAGTATTCTAAGCTGTGAAATTTGTTTGAATAAATGCAAATAACATGAAAATATAACTTACATTAAAATGATATGTTTTAAAGCTACATTAACTAGAAAGATAATCTATTTTAACATCTTTTTATAAGAAATTACGACAAAAAAACAAGATATATGCTATTTGAAACATCTCTGTTGCCATGGTTACTTTAAACTTTAAGAAAAATAGGGTACCATGTAAAGTGCTTGGTATTTTAGTAATAATATTACCCAAATATTCCATGTTGGTCATTAACAGAATGGCACTGAAGCCGTCGAAAACCCCTATTTTTATACATTGTTGTTTAAAAATGAGAGAAAATGCATTACCATGGAAACACAAGCCCCGCGACTTATACATTTTAACCTTATATTAGAAAGCTAACGTGCATACTAGTAAAATTATCAGTTATGCAGACTTCTACGGATATCAATGAAATTAAAATACAATGAAAGGTGTTAAATATCCGTATTTTCCTTCTTCTTTTAACATGAAATACCTTTGGAGGGTCATGTTCTTCAAACCTGGATAAAAATTGAACTTGAAGGGACAGAGACAAATGAAACTGAGATTGTAGCAGTTAAAACTACATATTACACGAAATACAAAAAAATGCAGCAGTTCAACTAATTTGAATTTACCCTTGTAACAAGGTAACTAACTATGTTTTGCTCTAAATTTCGATTTCACTGTGATAACGTGAATTTCCGCTTTGTAAGATAAAATAAATAGGCATTTTGTATATTTATTGGTATTTAATTGTGTGGATAGATGCAACAATAATTCCACAAAAATCAGTGTCTTCCTAATATCAATAATAATGATTTAACAGTATTACTATTTAAACCATTTTGCAAATGCAAGTAAGGTAACTGGAAAGAAAAAAAAAGGAGATATGAAAAACTGTGGGAATGGGAATTATTTATCAACACTCTGACCTTGAAATTGCAAATTTTATCTTTTTTTATATCTGAATAAATACTTAATCCATCAAATCCAAAGTTTTGATGACTTTTTAATTTTGATTCAGATAAAGCATCGATCTAAAGGTTTCTAATGGAGGCAGTTGCAACTTTTTGAATTACATGTGTAAAATTCTGGCCAATGACAAATTTCAATATATGATCACTTTTGACAAAATTAAAAAGCTTCTGGATCCAAAATGGCAGAAATTTACAACTGAAATACCACATCAAAATCGTTTTTCATGATAATTCAAAACTATATAATCAAGATACATGTATTTTGAAATAATCAGAAATATATCAGAAAGTCCCTACCACCATTCACAATGTTCTTTAGAATATTCTATGATATCGTCTTATATTTAAAGAGAAATCAAGGAAAAAATCTTGTTAAGAAAAATGTGGATCAAAGAGTTAGCCTTAAGTTAGTGTTAAGAAGTTGCTGAAAATCCATGTGGTATGTTAACAATCAAAGTAAAAAAAAAATTTTATGAGGATTTAGCAAGTGTGATTCTGCCTTTGCACCCAGTGCAGACCAAGATCAGCCTGCATGTCCAGGGCAGGCTGATCATGGTTTGCACTGTTCACTATTCAGTCGGTAAATTTTCAGTGAACAACCCTTTGAATAATAAGTGGTACTGCCCAATTGAATGATGGACCAGTCCATTTTAGAAATTTAGCAGGGTAAAGGTTAACAGAAATAGAACAGGGTGCAATAATCTGCATAATCTTCCCACTTTGACAACTCTTCAGGAATAACTTGTTCCTTTATAATTATTTATAATTTAAAACCTTGATCAAGTCTGCTTATAGTGGTGTATTGTTTAGCCAGATCCTGTCTCGCAGCTGGTGTATTTTGTACAAAGTATGGCACCTCCACCTCATCAGGGTCATATTTCACTGGTTTCCAGTCAGGGATGGTTCCCATATCTGGTTCCCCATTACCAAACTTCTCACAGAAAGCACCTAGTTGTGGATGGGTGTGGCCACAACGATGAGGGTCGTGGAATCCAATGTACAGGAAAAATGGTCTGGAAAAAAAACATATGATAATTTTAAAACATTTCCTTGAATTTCATACTGAATAAGAAAGATGTCAACACTGTTTCAAATAATTATACCACCTGAAAATGTTTCAAAGAATAATGTTAACAGTCAAAAAATGGGGCTTACTCCAAAAAATTTAAACAGACATAAAACTCCCAACAATATTTGCATGTCCACTTTATGTTTATCATGAATACAAACTTTCATCTGAATTGGGAGGAAACTGTTACAGGTGTTGAGTACACAATATTATATTAACAATGTAGTGGTAATTTAGTTCCAATGTAGGGCTATAACTCAGAAAGTTATAACTGGATATAAAATTCCAAAAATCAAGTACATGTCCTCCTGCTATTGATGCTGTATACCAAGTTTCATTTCAATTAGACTGGAAATTAGTTGATTACAAAAGTCTAAGACACAACAGTAATACTGTAAAGTTTAAAAAATGGTATTCAATTCTGTTCTTGTACAGTTGTAACATTACGAAGATGCAGATGGGCTATAACCAAAGAAAAAAAGTAATGTGTTTGTTAAGACTTTTACTTACCTGGAATCATTTTGTTGAAAGAATTTTCTGACCATGTGTTTCATATAAGTGATGTTTCTTCCCACTTGTAGAATGGAATGGTTTTCTTCTGTCTCAGCAAAGTCAAATGGATATACGTAGCTTGGCCCCACATGTTTCTTTCCAACTATGCCTATAAAAAACAACTGGCCATTACAAAATGTAAAATGTGTTAATGTCAAAGAAAATAAACAATTGTAAGGATTACCTAATATTTTTCTCATGTTCCTAACATGTTCTTTACAACACAATCATTCATAAAATGTATTTATTTATTGCATGTATTTTAAAAGTAGATCAAAAATATGAATATGATAATTCATTGTATTTATTGCTTCAGTCTATTAATGTGTGAAATATCTATTGTGAAATCAATGATATTCTTAGAAGAACTAATTTTCTTGTATTTCATTTCTTTGTTTCTGTTTGGTTAAATATCAGACTGACACAATAAAAGGTCATTATTAAGTGTTTCCAGCTCCTGATGGTGGAAGAAGACCCCTGGTGCAGCATTGGACCTTATTTCAGACATAAGCAGGCACCTAAATAGAACCACCAATCTTCCATTAGCAAGCTGAATGACTTCCTCACATGAAATGAGCCCCACCATGAGAAAACCAACATAGTGCATTTGCAACCAGCATGGATCCAGACCAGCCTGCGCATCCGCGCAGTCTGGTCAGGATCCATGCTATTTGCTAATGGTTTCTCTAATTGCAATAGGCTTTGTAAGCGAACAGCATGGATCCTGACCAGACTGCGCAGATGCGCAGGCTGGTCTGGATCCATGCTGGTCGCAAATGCACTATGTTGGTTTTTTCATGGCGCAGCTCAAATAATTCTACTCACTATGCAAGGTATCAAACCCACAATGGTAAGGGGAAAGAGATTCAAAGTCAGCACCCTTATCCACTTGGCCATAGAGCCCCTTGCTGCATTAATCCACACAATTAACCTATTTTCCACATATTTAATCTTTCATATTCTGAAGTCCATAAATTCATGTCCCAATAAAACAGGCATTTTTGCTGAGTGTAATTTTATGCCAACACAATGAAAAGATTTCACATTATTTTAAACCACCAAATCTTGTGAACAATGCATTTGTCTTTCTTCATCTGCTTCTGAATTTTCTGTACCAACCAAAACACATATACATGTATATAAAAAAAACACTCCTGATAATGAAAGAAAACCTTACACTTTCTAGGACAAATTTTATGAAGAAAAAAAATCTTCACACTGACCTCTGAAATGTGAAAATGGCTTACCTGTATGAATGTTATTCCTCTTCAAGATGAGGGGAAGACTCTGAACTTCATCAAAACTCATAAAGTGGTGGTATCCCTGATGTAACCCATACATGCCATTCTGGTGCTGGGGAAGCCCGGACATAATCACAGACCTAATATAGGATCATGTGAATTTTAAACATTATATTTTAAGAAATTGAACTTGCTACATTTGTCTTAGATACAAGTGATTCAGCTGAAGCTTAGCATGGGTAAGATATATGCAAGTAGAGAAAATCTTTCATTTATGCCAAATTTCAATAGAATGAACAGATTTAAACCAATTAAAATTTACTGTATTAGTTAAAAATTGCGGCAATCTACAATTGCATGTAGTAAAAATAATGTGAGAAGTCTGATGGACAATGTTTTGTGCTAGGAAAGTTTGCAAAAACAAAAATTGGCAAAATTCCCATTTTATTATGTTTTTGTTACTGGTAGTTCTTTTGTTGTATCATACAATCACGCAACCTGTCAACACTTTTAAAGCTCAATTTAATTGTGACGTTAATGGTCAGTTTATCATTTAGAGTAATAAACAAACAAAATATTATTTATGCTGATTACGAATGTAACATGAAAAAGATCATATTATATTTCGTATACATGTTATTGCAAATAAAATTATGAGAAAATGACAATGGTTTTATGTACTTGAAGATTACTTGGCTTTAACTAATTCATGCTTTTAATTTTGCAAATGTTATCAATTTGCTAAAATTGCAAACATTTCCATGTTGCTTCTTCTTGTCGTTCGCGACTACACTGTCAGACCAGTAGCTTTTCCATGTTGCAAAATTAACCACTTAAACTGTAATTGCCTTTTCAAAACAGACAATTTCTGACCCTAATCATTGAATGTAGTACAACCACTGTCAGCTACAGTAATAAAGTTCTACTGACAGATCTTGACATTTAGCCTACTGCAAGAGATTCTACCTTTGCGACCAGTGCAGACCAAGTGCAGGCTGACCATGGTCTGCACTGTTTGCTATTCAGTCAGCAAACTTTCAGTGAACATCCCTTCGAATAATAAATGGTACTGCCAAAACTGAATGATGAATCAGTGCATTATAGAAATTTAGCAGGGTAAAGATTAAGTTTGTAGTTCATATAGATCAAAAACAAGGGATAGAGGAAGTCCACATGTACCTGCTTGGTGAACAGCTGCTAACTGATGTGAAGGCATTTTTGAAGATTACGCTCTTCTCTCCCAGTCTGTCAAGGTTTGGTGTTTTACATACACTGTTATTGTAAACCTTGGTCTCAAATCCTGCATCGTCAGCTGAAACAGAGATAACAAATTAAACTTCCTGATAATGAAACAATCTATCTTTGTTTTAACTGGTGCAACTGTTTGTGCATACTTACCCATGCTTGGAAATGGGACCACTTGGGAAGCTGCATCCAACTGTTTGGCCATTAAGGCCACATCTTAATATGAAATGTCTTAATTTAGTTTGTTTAATATGTGTTTCACATCAATTTAAAACAAGTTGAAAATTAAGCTGTTAAGTAGTAAGCATATGTGCAAATTAGTCCCTGCTGTGGTAATAGGACAGTTTTATCTGTATTTATATCAGTCCTGCTTGCAATGTTGCCTGCTGTCAAGTTGTAACACTGTCTGACTACGAAATAAATGGTTATGATTTCGAGCCTCCAATCTTTCAATTAAAAAATTTCTTTCATCTGGATACAAGTTCAGTGTACAGGTGCTTTACCCCTGACATGCTAAAGAACAGGAAAGCTTCTGAAATGGCAACATCTTCTGTATCTTGCAATACCCTCCTACTAAAAATTACTTTCAGAATTCTTGAGGAGTCACCCATATGGATTTCTGGTGATGACTACAAGTAAGCTTTCAAACAAACAATGTTCCTGCTTAGCTAGACAAGACTGTTGATCTATGAACCTTAAGTCTGATCCCTGTGTGAAGTGACATTACATCATGAATATGACTAGATAAATATTTGTCAGTATTTTGCAATCCTATGGAGAAAATGTCAGTAACTCTTAGAGTTCTAAGTAATACTGATGCAAAATCATGGAACACTTGTATAGTTATACTAAAATTTAGCCCTATATTAAAATGCTGATGAAAGTGGTGATTATATTTATATGTATGGTATGTATAGATTAGGCATATCTATAGCTGCACATATATCTCCTCTAAAATATTGTAATTTATTTTTGTCAGAGAAAAGACAAAGAATAATGCATGACACATAATATCCTCGCTTGGCACTCAACAGTTAGAGGATAGTACTAGGAATGATCAGCCTGCTGCTGGGTTGAGTATCCTGTCATGTGTCTATGGTGTGATATTCTAGTTGGGCAGTACTATAAAGCTGAGTATTTTGCTTACTGCTACAAGCAGACATTGTTGTATATATGGCTGAAAAATTGTTGAATATGACATTAATCCTGAACACACACACGTACACTTTCAAATCTGAAAATTTGAAGAAATTATCTTTACTATTACAAGACTTACAATGCTTTTAAGTAAGTCATCGAAGGCACTTAGTGATGTGAGCCTAAGCACATCATAAAAACAGTACATAATTATATCATGTCACTAACACAGGTTTTCTGATGGAACACCCCTAGTCCTAATATATCTAGGATGTTTCGGGATAGCGTAATAAGGCGTAAAAAAAAATTGTTTGTTTCCGGTGTCCCGACCTACCCTAAACTTTTGGCCTGACCCTAAATGTTTTTATGGCCTTGGAGAATATTTTTTTCAACTTTTTAACAAAAAGTTGCAAAACTGCACTTTGTGTGCTTTAAACATGGCCAGTGATGTTAGAAATCAACTTACTGATGCTATAAAGGCATAACCCCCTTATTTGTATTCATTTTTTGACACAAAAATAATTTCCGAAAAGTCCCCCTTAAAATAAAGACAGTGGCTAGAGAACCGGAATCGGTTCCCTAGACAGCGAACTTATTCGTCCGGAACCGGTTCTCTAAGCAAAATATCATGCATAGGCTAGGGAACCGGAATTTTATTTCTATGCATAAATTAATGCTGCCGAAATCCACTTGTTTTCTTGGTTAGTGTCATACATATTATTAACTTAATTAATTTTACCATGCCCTTGCATTTATCTGCGTTTACTGTCTCCAAAAGTGTACCGCCACATACCATGTCCACCATATTGGAATGATATCAACTAGTATGAATTACTTTGCTGTTTTTTGTTAATGTTATTTGCTTTAAACATGAACTATGTTTAAATTGTTTAAATATGAAATAATATTGATTTCTAGCGTCATTACATGTTTATAGATGTACAAACTAATTCAATTCCCATTAAAACTTCCTGCGGATTCTTTGATCACTTAAAATACTGGTTTGTAACACCTCGGTATTTCATGTTCAAAGATAATGTGATCAATACAAATTAACAGAAATTACTTAATTTGTTTTAATTGTTTCTTTTATTTTATTGTACCTTAAAGTTTAGATTTCAAGTTTATTTCGGCTTGCTCCAATGCAGACGATTTCCGCATTCATTCGTACGTTTATTTTATCTTTCCAATATGGCGGACAGTATGCGGCGGGTACTCTTTTGGAGACAAAGTAAACACAAATAAATGAAAGGACATGGCTTGCTAAAATGGTAAAATTAATCTAGATAATAACATGCATGATACTTACCAAAAGAAACGAAGTGAATTTCGGCGGCTTTATGCATAGAAATAAAATTCCGGTTCCCTAGCCTGTGCAAGGTACTTTGGCTAGAGAACAGGTTCCGGACGAATAAGTTCGCTGTCTAGAGAACGGATTCCAGTTCTCTAGCCACTGCCTAAAATAAAAAAAAATAATTTCCGACCTACCTACCCTAATTTTTTTACCGGAAACAAAGAATTATTTTTTTAGGCCTAACTTTTGACTGTCGCTGTTCCATAGAGGGATGACAACTATAAAATATCAGATCATAAAAGCCATCACGATAAGCCAAATGAGTAAGGCTAGAACACCCCATATCTATATATACTTCTGGACTAAATTGCCCGGAAGTTTAGTCCCACCACACACCACACTTTTCACATAAATTTGCCGATTTAATGAACATACCTATCAACACCAACACATTTCTACCGCGTACACATGTCGCAATAACAACGAGACTGAAATAAATTAACATGGTCATGCTCGTTTTATGTCATAATTCATATTTTTCATTAAAAAATGCTCCAGTGGGTAGATGCTTTTATTTACATTAACACCGGTTGGTCACATGACAGTCATGTGACGTGTAGACAACAACACTGGAAACAGTAAATACTTATTTGGTTATTTTTACTGGTTTTTGATTATGCTGAAGCTCTAAATATTGTATAAATCAGTTTTAAAAAATTGTTAACACATACATCATGTTCAGTAGGCTGCGTTTTTCTGTATGGATTTGTTAAAATTAAGTGACAAACAGATCCAGCTATCTTTGTTTTGAAGTCAATGAGTTCAGTTAGTATAGCTTACAGCAGTTAGTACCACTGGCGCCAGATCAGAAAGAAATGCCTCTGTACATGTTATACCCTACCCCTAGGTATTCTATAAGAACCATGGTCATGAACGGGAAAATATACTAACCCATTTCAATCGCGTATTTCATACCTAAAACACGCAGGTCAGTAAATGTGTACTACAGTACTGATATTAAACAAGCGATAATTTATCTTCAATCGTGCACCAGTCACCTTGTCTCAATATTCCATATTGCAGAGATGCTCCGTATATTTTATGCTTTAGTCAACGTTACAGAAAAAACTTGCGTGAACTTCCCTAATGAACATCCGGTCTAGAGGTCACGACAGTGTGCACATGTTAAGCGAAATGTAAACAAACAAAAACAGAATGCAATATATTCACAGTTTTACGATAAGACTCGAAATGATGAATGAAATTCATCTTGTATATGGTTTTGAATTTGAAATCATACATAGTTATACATCTATGCTGTTTATTTAATTCATTTTGCACATTTATGCTGCATATAAACATTTTAGCGTACACGTGTAGTAAAATGACGACTGACATACATTTTCACATCAGCCAATCAGAGTGTGTCTATAAACTAGAACGGAACTTCACCAGGGAAGTTCAAGCAAGTTTTTTGAGTACCTGTGAAAAAAATATAAACTACACGTTGTTTTTCTAAGATAAGAACTACTGATGAAATGTGACCGGTACACAACGGAAGATAAATTACCACTTGTTTAATATCAATAGTACTCATTTACTGAACTGCGTGTTTTAGATATGAAATACGCGATTGAAATGGGTTAGTATATTTTCCCGTTCACGACCATGGTTCTTATAGAATACCTAGGGGTAGGGTGTAACACGTAAGGAGGCATTTTCTTTCTGATCTGGTGCCAGTGGTTAGTACAAAGATCAAGTGTGTTCACAAACTGTTCGAAACTCTTGGCAGACACTGTGACTATTTCCTTTAATTCCTTTGTTAATATGTATAACTAATTTTTGTTTCGATGCGATAGATCTAGATATATATTTTTTTATTTGACAGAACGTAATACCATTTAACTTCAGCTTTTCATTTATTGTACTTATGGTCATTTTAACTGATATTTAACCTTCAGCCTGCAAGTGATTCTGCCTTTGCGGCCAGTGCAGACCAATATCAGCCTGCACATCCGTGCAGACTGATTATGGTCTGAAATGTTGGCTGTTCAGTTAGTAAATTTTCAGTGAACTCCCCTTCGAATAATAAGTGGTCCTGCCAGAATCGAATGATGGACCAGTCTGGTCATTTTAGAAATTTAGCAGGGTAAAGGTTAATGTACCTTGATTCAGCTTGTTGTTTGCAAGTAAACTCAGTTGGCATTCATTCATTGATTGTTTAGAACACAAGATACAAGATTGCATGAGATGATGAGAATTGAACAGTTGTTAGAATATAGAGTAAAGGACAACTTCCAATATGAATAAGAGTTGGAGGACCAGACAAATGACTTCATACACATCTTGTGTAAAATCATCACAGATTGTGAAAGAGTACATAAAAAAATTTGCCTGCCTGGGGATAGAACTTGTTACCTTATCAGCAGAAGTACTGAAAAGTGCCTGATCGATAATATCATATTCCTAGAACTGAGACTGTGGGCTAGAGTGTTAATATATTCTGAACCAGCACTCTCGATAACCATAAATATATGTGTAATAGGTCAAATACAAGGGCATGATAAAATTGTTTTTGTCTGTGCAGTATGCCAAGATAATCATGACGTATGCCAAACCCCTTGTTCATTTAATGCAAGGATTTGGCCTAAATTTACCCATGAATAGATGTATATATCTATTAAACTGAAAGCATTTTCTCATGGAGTTGTAAAGGTGAAGGATAGCTTATTTTATAAACTACTTGATATTATCCCACTATGAAAACTTGTTACATTATCACAATAAATATAGTCACACTTATTAACTTTTTTTATCTTATCATTTATTGAAGATTATCATAATTTGTTGAAGCATTTATGTCCAGTTGAAGTAATTGAAAACGCACTGGCTATTGCCTTTTCAGCTCACCTGAGAATGAAGTGCTCATGGTGAGCTATTTACAGTGATCACACAGTGTCTGTCATACATCATGGCGTGCCTGCATGCATCCGTCAGTTATCAGCAAGTTCTTTAAACAACATCTTCTCCAAAACCACTAAATGGATTTTAATGAAACTTTGCCTGAATGTTGCTTGGGTGGTCTACAAAAGTTGTTCAAATGGTTCTACTTTGTTGCACATAAGGGCCACCAGAGCTAAAAATAGAATAATCATCAAACAACATCTCCTAAACCGCAGGTCTGATTTTGAAATAATTTCACATAATTCAGGTCCTTATGTAACCCTCTACCACATAATTCAGGTCCTAAATATGTAACCTTCTACCAAGATTGTTCAAATTATTTTGATTCATCAAAAAACATGGTCACTTTTCTGCTGGCCCAATTTCAAAACGATTTTGCACAAAATTTAATGGTCCTTGTAAATTATTCTTATTTGTCAAAAAACAAAAACACCAGAGGACGTGGTCACTTTCCCCTATATGTATGGTGTACCATTTGGGTCGAAAGTCTGTTTTGCATGCACCTAATTTTAAAATATATGTGCATGTATAAAACTGTGTGTGCATGCGTAAATATATACGTCTACCTGTATATTTTTATATGTGCACGCGTGAATATATAGATGCACGCTTATATATATGTGCGCATGTATATATACGTGCACCCAAAATTACGCATGTGCGCATAAATTTATGCATGCACGTCCATATATGCATGCATGCATATATATACGTGTACCTATAATTATGCGTGCATGCATAAATTTATGTGTGCATGCATACCTATACACACGCTTATATCTACAAGCACCAAGACTTATGCATGCATGTGTAAATTTATACGTCCACGTATATATTTACGCATACACTTGTAAAAATATAGGTGCACGCATATATATATGAGCACCCAGTATTACACCTGAACGCCTAAAATTATAAATCCACATATTATTTTATGCTAACGAATGAAATACTGTATTCTATCAGTTAAATATTTTTATATCTCATCACTCACAAGTTAGTTGTGAAAATACGAAATCTATATTTTCACACTGTGAGAGATATAGCTCCGATCTACTTGTACATTGTGTATGAATTTTAAATTATTTGCTTAAAACAGGATGAAAATTGTAGTCGCACTTAAAATTTGTTCATTATAGTATGTTTCTTGATTCAAATTATTTTACTTAATGAGAATTTCATAATATTACACAGCAAAAAATAAAATAAAATGGAACTTTATGTTGTGTGCGTCTTTCTAACGTCACAACACGTCTGACATCATGTCTGTTTATGCGCGCCTGTTTCCCGCGCCTGTTAAAATTTGTTGCAAATTGCACATCTCAACGTAATTAAGCATAAAATAAAAAGAAAATTTGTTTGTTTTTCGTAAATATGGAATTATCTCACCTCGAAGTAAGAAAATTTTCACATTTTCACTCGCGCTACGCTCTCAGTGAGATATATTCCATATTCACTTAAAACAAACAAATATCCTCTGTACATTTTCACACACACTTGTAAATATATAGGTGTACATGTATATTTAAGTGTTGCTAGAATGTGCTTGCATGCATAGATATATACATCCATGTACATATTTTTATAAAAATGTAGGTGCAAGCATACATGGACGTGCACATGTAAATTTATACATGCATGCTTAATTACAATGCACATATATATGCACGTGCATGTCCATATATGCATGCACCTACATATATAGCATTCACATATAAAAATATGTTGGAAGACGAATATACATGTGTGTATGCTTGCATGCATATTTTTATACGTGCACGTATATTTTGAAATTTGCGCGCACACAAAGCAGATCTCGACTTTCGACCCAAATGGTACACCATTATACGTATATAGTCAAAACTTAAAAATCTTCTTGTATGAAACTGCTGGCCGATTTTAAAATAATTTCACACAAATTGTCCGTGTGTGACCTTCTACCAAGATTGTTCAGATTATTTTGATTTGAATTAAAATATTGCCACCAGGGGGAGTTGTCATTTTTTCCATAATGTATATATTGGAAACTTTAACATGTTCTTGTCAGAAACAGAAGGCCCAATTTTAAAATAATTTTACACAGTTGTTTTTGGGTTACCTATTGGGAAGATTGTACAAATTATTCTGTTTCATCAAAAAAGGGCTGATGGGGTGTGTGGTCACTTTTCCCTACTGTATATGTATGTAGTGGAAAATCTTATTGTCAAATCACACCATTCCCCAAACTTCTTACCAAACCTCCCCCCTCCCTGCTTACCTGCCCATATCTATTCAGTACAAACTTTTAAAATATTCTTGTCGTAAAACACTGGCACTAATTCAGTATAATTTCATAAACATGTTCCTTGCTTCTTTGCATAACTATCTACCAAAACTGTTGATAGTTAGCAGCATAATTCTGGTGAGCAATCTAGGGCTATCATGGCCCTCTTGTTTAATCTATTTATAGCAATATTCACACAGCTTTTCTTCAGCCTGTATCTTTTTACAGAAGAAATAAAAGCATTTCGTCAAGTCTAAGTGACAATTCTGAGGTTGGTCAAGCCATTTTCAGTGAATTCCAATATTGAAACATACTTATTACATGATTATGGCATACGTAATGCCAATTAAGCAACAGTAAAGAATGTCTAATGAGTATATCCCTGAAAACAATACATAGCAGAAATGTAGATATTATTAATTTTGGTGAAGAAAACTGCAAAATCCTGGGATTGGGCCATTGCTACAGAATATAGGGACTTGATTGCTCCTTTCTGCAGAAAGTTGGCTTTGAACTTAAAATTGGTCTTGTATATGATGTCACCAGATGTTCAAATATTAGAAGTCCTTGACAGCTCAGGGGTAAATCACAACACTAGAGTATAGATAGAACTGAGGTTATGTCAGTCTGATTCCTGAGCAAAGCAGAAGTTCTTGTTGTGTTTTAACAGAAGACAGTATGTCTGAAACCATTTTTCCTCCACCTATGAATGATTTGAGAAAGTCGTCAGTTACTAATGGAGAACAACTTAAAATTATTATCGCATAGTGCGGCAATTTTCCTTTGATCTTTGCAGCATGTTATACATAGTAACACACATTATTACTACAAAACTGTGCTGATATCTTACAAAACTGTTGCGATATATATCAACACGGAAATCTCTATAGAGTTGCATAAGAAAAAAGTGTTCCGATATATATCAGCACAGTAAAACTGTTCCGATATATATCGGAACACTTTTTCTCTACTGAGGTCCTATCAAGGGAGTATAATTTTTTCCTTTCAAAGAAAAGATGATTTTAGCTCCAATTTACAATTCACAGAGAAAGAATTGTCACAAACACCTACATTTATAAAGTAAAAGAATAAATAAACTAGAATATTTCAAAAACTTGATAGTTATTGCCAAATTCAGAAATACATGAAATATATGAAATTCTGAGATTTCTCAAATGTTTCTTTTTCTTTGATTTTTTTTACAAACAAAACAACAAGTTTTACAATATGTCTGGCCAATGAAATGCAAAGATTTAAAACCAATGCAGAAATTTGTTGGGTACTTTTATCTGGGGAACACATTTTCTAAAACAGAAGTTTTAGTGTTTCAGTCAGCGAGGCGCAGAAAGGGAATCAAAATAGTAAAAATAATAATAAACAAATTTAAATGAAAATAATATATAAATTTTAATGATAAACTATGCGATAAAACAGTTATAATATGTAGTGCTCGTGTGTTACCAGGATATATCAGAGCTAGGGGTACATCTCGTTATTTTTCTCTTCACATATCTGTCTCGGCCTACCGGCCTCGACGATATGTGCAGAAAAAAATACCCTTGATGTACCCCTAGCTCTGATATATCCTGGTAACACACTCTCACACATACTATAACTATTACATACAGTGGTGGAATCCAGGAATGCTTGACAGGACCAGTTAATGACCACCATTACCTAACTGAAAAATGTGTTGAAAAGAGTTAAGCCTATCTAAAAGATTTGCAAATAATACAAGAAAGTTGTTGGAATTTGATTGCATGCTTTGTTATAAATAGATATGAGCCGTGCCATGAGAAAACCAACACAGTGGCTTTGCGACCTGCATGGATCCAGACCAGCCTGCGCACCCACGCAGTCTGGTCAGGATCCATTCTGTTTGCTAACAGTTTCTCTAATTCCAATAGGCTTTGAAAGTGAACAGCATGGATCCTGACCAGACTGCGTGGATGCGCAGGCTGGTCTGGATCCATGCTGATCGCAAACCCACTATGTTGGTTTTCTCATGGCACGGCTCAATTAAGTTCACTGAAGCTTTTGGCTGAGTTCAGTAGCATAGTAATGACGTATACTACTGGTACTTATACTGAGTTATGGTGGCCTAATGGTTAAGGTGCCTGCTCCATAACTGGTAGGCTAAATGTTCAAGCCCTGTGAGAGTTGGGCTGTTACTGAAGAGAGATCAGTTGGTGAGCAGCTAGCTAGTTAAGTAATGATTACCAATTGTATATACCTGCCTGATGCTTGGCATCTGGAAGTTATGCTGTTCAGTCTCTGTAGGTGTCCCATAAGTCAGACACACCTAGTTCTTTCAGTAGGGGTAACACAATAAACAAACACTATACTTCTGTACTGTTCAATGGGAGAAACTCAAAAATAAAAAAATTGTCTTTCAGGGGAGGTAATCATGAGCTGACAGTTGATGGTGACAGTGGAGCAGAGACTCTAAGTTCTAGTCATTATTTCAGTGTTGGTAGGTATATTGTTAATTATATGTAAGACATTTATGTTTTGAATACTTTTTAATAGTTTAGTAAAAGACAGTACTACTAGAGACTTCTTCAATGCATTATGCTACCAGAGCACAACACACGACTAATTTCAGATTGACCTACAGATGTGCCAATTTTAGTCTTTGATCATTTAATAATATCTTTTACATAATATTATAAAAATTATCAATTACATATCTTATTATATATCTTATTACATATCTATTACAAATCTGTTACATATTTATTGCATCTTTAGTCATTTCTACCTCTCTTATGATTTCAAGCAGTTCTGGTAATCCATGAAAACTAGGGTTGAAGGAGCAGAAACTGAATGAAATTTTTTGAAACTTGGAAAGTTTTTCCTTAAATTTTGTTTTAATTACTTAAATAGCTTTCTTTTATGATATGATTTTCATAGTTGAACAGGGTATGTAAGATATGGTGTCTTCTCAGAAAATATTTTTTAATACAGTAAGACTCCCCATTACAAGTCATTAACAAAGATACTAATCTGACATAAATATGTGTATAGCAAGGGAGACAACAGTTACTTTTCCCCTTACTGTTGATCTTGCTTAAATTGTGGCCCTTGTGCCTGCATGAGAGACCAAAATTAACTATAATATAATATTATTTTGTTTACAAACAATATTATATTGTTTTATTATATTATACCAGATTTATATAGAACCCTTTTCGTGATAAATACATTCTTTACATAGTTTAGTAAGGCCTAAAAAAATTGTTTGTTTCTGGTAACATGCCCTCAAAAATAGGGTAAGTAGGTAGGACATTTTTTTTTTTTTTTTTTTAACAAAGAAGAAAGAGCAACACAAACAAAAATTATAAAAGTAGCGAAAATATTGAATTATTTTTCCAACGCCATAAAAATAAGGGTCGCGGCAAATTTTTAGGGTAGGTCAGGATTCAGGAAACAAACATTTTTTTAGGCCTAAGTAAATAAATAATGTTTTGAAATAATAGTCCAACCCTTTAATAATGATTAAGATTCATTAAACACCCCTTAAAGATGAATATTTCAAAACCCAATGTATCTATGCTCGACCAACAGGGAAGACATAGCCATGTTTATCAACAATTGTATTTGTAAATATAGATGAAATATTTTCATTATCAAATTAAAGGGTTACCAGGGGGTAAATTGTTTATGTATTCAAGTCCCTGTGGCACATTTTTCAGTAAGCAGTTTCTTGATTACAAGATGAAGTTTTACTCAGAAGGGGGGCAGTTGATGAAGGGTCATAATGATTGTTAGAGATGATAATGCTCATTATCTGAAATTGAATATTTTCCATGTATGTGAGGTATTTAAATCATTTCAAAATTTTGAATATGTTTTTCAAAGGGTTTCCTTGTTTAAATGTTGGTGTATTTGCAGTTCAGTGTCATAGGTCAATGTGGTACAGAAGCATCTTCAATGTATTCATATGTCAAAATTTATTTTTTTATCATATTTCAATGAGGTTATGTACTGAAAGTAGGCATTATCACTTCAAAATGGGCCTGCATGTTGGGTACACAGGGGTGGGCCATTAGAACTGCAGAGAAAGTGCTTTGTTACAAAGAAGAAATTCTAAATACTAAATGAAACTTTTTTATTTTTCACTTTATTTTTTTCAACTTAACACCTTCTTGTGGTGAAATCTTCATGAATGGCAGTTAAATGTCATTTTTACTGGTCAATAACAGTTACTCTCAAAATTAAAAATATTATATAATGAGTGTTTTGTACATTAGGCCTAAAAAAAAATCTTTGTTTCCGGTAACATGATTAAAAAAAATTAGGGTAGGTAGGTCGGAAAATGGAATTTTTTTTTATTAATAAGTGAGACTTTTCAGAAATTAATTTTATGTCAAAAAATGAATACAAATAAGGGGATTATGCCAAGTTGATTTCTAACATCATTGACCCTGTTTAAAGCATAAAAAGTGAAGTTTTGCAACTTTTTGTTTAAAAGTTGAAAAAAAAATTCTCCAAGGCCATAAAAACATTTAGGGTCAGGCCAAAAATTTAGAGTAGGTTGGGATACCGGAAACAAACAATTTTTTTTACGCCTTACATTATTATCTATTTCCAATCTATTGTCATAGACCATGATGGCACAGTATCATTGTTTGAGAGTGGCAGGGGATGTTGGGGTGGAATTTGGGGGAGGGGTTTTTGAAAACCAAACTGTTGAGCCCAATGTTGATAATAGCTAGCTAGCTGATAGTTTTTTTTTTTACTGAATTGACTTATTTTGCAATTTTCAAGCTTGAAAAGGTACATGTAAGGCAGGTCTAAATTATATGGCTAGTTGAGTTGATTTCTGATTGTGGATCAGTCTGTCTGAAATTAAAAATGCTTATAATTCAGAAAGTATTTAAGCTAGAATCACCAAACCTCAAATAATTATTGATTAGCATTTGACCTTTGCTTGCATAATATATAATATCCCCCCTTGTCCCAATAAAAGCTTGATTTGGTAAAAAAAGAGACTATACTTATACTTCAGAAATTATTAATTAGCACACGACCTTTACTTAGTTTATGGATCTTCATGAAATTCAGCACAAATATAGATCACTATAGGCTGTTGCATGCACATCTTTCAACAGGATCTCTTCATTTTCTGCAGAGTTATTGCCCCTTAACTGCCCTAAAATTCATAAATTCCCACAAAATAAAGTAACCCATTGATGGATCTTCATGAACATTATACAGATATAGATCACTACTGGTATTGGACAGAGTTTTTCCCCCTGATTTGGTAAAAAATAGGAACCAACACACTATAGCACAGTCCTGTTATACTGAACTTAGGTATATCTGGAAATTGAATATCTTTCAAAAGAAGTCCCCTCATTCACAAAAACAACTTTTTCCACTTGGTTGCAGTAACCAATGAGAAATTCAAGCTGTTGACTATAAAAATGTACCAAGAATATGTGTACGCTTTTAGCACAAATGTTGATACATATTTTTCTTCTTAAGGCAGCATAAAATGTACACAAAAGTTAATGATTTGCATTATTTATGTGTCAGCTTCATCAGCAAGTTTTGTATAGAAGAAACAGCTGTTTCAATCTCCTTTTTGAAACATTCTAAAGGTCCTGTAATTTACAGGCATTTTATCATTTGTAGACATATTGTAGACTGAAAATGTGATATGTATCAGTTTAGTTAGGAGGGGAGAAAAAAGAGAAAAAGTTTTGAAAATTTGATTGTCACATACATTTCAGAAACGAGTTGGTCAATTTAAAGTACTCTCTTAACTTTTAGTGTTTTATTTGTAGTGTAAAGGAAACTGTAAAGAAACATTTCTGTTCTAAGGATAACTGCTGATTATAGACTGAAGGACATAATATTGGACAAGGTAAATTATAATGTCAACCTGAAATTAAAGTGACTGTAATTAACAGAAATAAATGATAAATCTGATTAATTTAAAGTAAGTGCTTTTAATATTATGTTAAAACTGATAAGTCATCAAGTCGAGTACAGAATATGCATAATTACATGGTTATTAGGAAAATATGAACTTACATTTTTAGAACAATAAAGGGAGATAATAAAAACTTTTAGAATGGATTCAGTATGATTTATCAAGTCAAATTTAATACAGAATATGTATAATTACATGGTAAGGAAAGCATGAACTTACATTTTCAGAACAATAAAGGGAGATAATAAAAAAGAATGGATTCAGTAATACTTTCTACTAATTTGTTAATTGTTCATCCTAAGTTGAACCCGATTTGAGATACAATTACCAAAAAAGGAAATATCAAGATATTGATATATTTTGTGTCTAAAACAAAAATGTACCAGCAACATAATATAGAACAGAACAGAACATAGTTTTTTCAACTTGTACACGTATACAGGTACCTCGTTGTACAAAACATTCATACAATATTCATAATAAAAGCCATTAGGACCATTTATGTTTTACAGATTGAGTTTTTTGTTGCTATAATTGGAGTTAATTGTTATTGTTTTCATCAAAGTCTGAGTTAAATCTGCACTACTCAGTTAAATGTTATAGACATAATAATTATTTATCAGTAAAATTTGAATGAAATTTGTACCATGCATTGTTTACATACTTTTAATAGTTAAACCTATGAGAACTAGGGAGTTAATTGTGGTATGATACAGAAATATGTATTATATAAAGTTTTATCTTCATGTATTATGTAAGGCTATTACAGTATGAGTATATCAAACATTGTCGACCTCACAGGCTAGCCAATGACCCAGGACATTTTATTGTACAGCCTGAAAGAGACTGGTGCATGGAATGTATTTTTTTGAAAACTGAAAACTGTAGGATATGGGCAGGTAATCTAGACTGAAGAAAACTGAAAATCAATCTAATTAATATCATCTCCAATTATATGCACCTTGGATCTTATTTTAGGAAGACCGAGAACTGTAGTCAGATTGCACTGAAAATGAAAATACAACTACCCAGATTGATGGTCAGCTGATTATAGGTCACAGGGCCGGTGGTCTAGTGGTAACACACTTGATGTCATTCCAGAGGTCCGGGGTTCAAATCCTGCTCCAGACACTGGAAATTTCTGAGATGCTCTTGAGTGTTTCCCACCTAACTTAGAGGCCTTTACTGGTTCTTCCCAGGAAAGACAGCTTCACGTGTATCGGAGCTATACACGGGGCACGTTAAAGAACCAGACTGTCTATTCGCAAAGAGCTAGGCTAAGTTAGCCGGACAAGTCTGTATCTAAAAAGGATTTCTCTCTATCTGTTCTGGGGGCTTTATCTCACGCTGTCCCTCTGCTCTGTGTCTGTACTAGCAGAGGATGAATTCCGCACCCTTTGTGGCTGCGATTGCTATATGTAAAGCGCCTTTGAACTTGTTTATCATGAAAAGGGCGCTATATAAATCTGGTATAATAATAATGATAATATTATTATCTGTTAGCAGAAAGGTCCTTATGTTGCATGTAGTTATTTGAATTAAAGCTTTTGCAATAAAAGAAAACAGTCATTCTATCAATATTGTTGCAGAAATTACTTTACAGACTGATATTTATGTGCCAATTCCAAAAAAAAAGAAGACAAAATCTGCTCATGAATTTATGGATGAAAAATAATGATGATGTGATCATTGCAGCTGACCACTTCATAACATGCTTTTGGATACACAAACTTGTATTATAAGTGGTCAGATTGTCTGACTAAGTCACTTTGACATTTTAGTCAGCAGCATTTTTTTGTTGAATGGTAAAATTAATGATATCTATATACAACAGTAAGTCCTAAATGACCAGTTAACCATCCTTATAAATTATACAATAATGCACAGTCACTATGTGGTAATAGCATGCTTAAAAAGCTTTTGACTATAGTCAACATGGTGCATGTGCTCATCTGTATCTTAGTCACTTTTTCATTGAACAACTGCTTAAATTCTTGCCAGAATGTCCTAACTTTATTTATACTTCCCATTAGAATACTTTTCTTTTATTACTGGACCAGTGACCGCATTAAACCAGTTCCGGCAGGAGAAAATATCTGCAAAAGTGTCTGTTTCATACGAAACTTTCCATTGTGTTTTTTCAGTTTTTTCAAAGTTTAACCCATCTAACCAGCGAGGATATATGTTAATAATGATGAATTACGTTAGACAGTAGTTATAGTACTTATATGATATTTTGTATATGACATGTAATATGAGGCATACATCATACTGGTATATCAGAAATATTCTAGATACTACTGGATTTTCTCGAAGGCAATGAGAGACCATCATATTGAGTGACCGACCACAGTTTGTGTGTGATCTCTTAATACAAATGTTGACTAAAGTTCTTTTTCGTCATTGTCTGTTTTGACTTTGACATTTTATTTTCCATATAAATTCAGCAGTTTCATTTTGTATTGCAGTATTTCTGTACATGAAAAGTAAAAGTTCTTCCTATATTTCTTTATGACTGGCAATCTACTGTATTGCAGGGAAAGTAAATTTAAGTCAGCTAAAGTTATTAAAATGCAGTAGACTATATTATGTTCCATCTCACTTAAAAATAGTCGTATATTTCAGGTCAAGGTTCGAATTCTTACACAATGTCTACTTTTATTTAGATTCCTGAATGATTGTACGAAAAATTTTAATATCGTTTTATTACATTTCATGTATTATTTAAAGTGTTTGACATGGGGCATCCTTCCTTAAATGGCTTACATCAAAGAAAATGACTTTTGTTTATCTGTGCAAGACAATTGAAACACTGAGAGGTTCATTGCCTTTGTTTAAATGTATTATAACATTATCAATATCTTTGTTTGAAATTTTTATTGCCTAGACTTAAGGTGTTCGAACACAATTAATGCAGAAAGGATTCAGGATGAAAAATTTTATTGCTTGTTTTAAGTAGGATATGTGCTAAATAGGTCTCATTTTATTTTTCTGTTTTGAAAGATTCTAGACATTTTCTGTTTAAAATTACTTTCAGATGATTATAATATACATGTGATGAACATAGAATTGATTGTAGCAATTGTCTTGATAATTTGATGTGAAATTTGATTTATTTGCAATACATGCATCAGAAAATATGATTAATGAATTTTCATAATTAAATGAAATACATCTCAAACATTGTATTGATACTAGTTGCATATTATATCCATGTTGCGTTGTATGCAGCAATTTTCATTTTAAAGGGACTGGCCTCAAGATAAAGGTCACAAGTTTAAATCTGATTTAAGCAACATTTTATGACATATCTCACTTTTTAGCTCCACTATTCGAAGAATAGTCTAGCTATTCTACTCACCCTGGCGTCGGCGTCGGCGTCGGCGTCACACCTTGGTTAAGTTTTTGCATGCAAGTACATACAGCTATCAATTAAAGGCATATAGCTTTGAAACTTATTTTTTCTTTTTCTAGGTCAAGTACCAACCTCTCTGGGTCAAGTCCCATAACTCTGACATGTATTTTGAGCAAATTATGCCCCCTTTTGGACTTAGAAAATTTTGGTTAAAGTTTTACATGCAAGTTACTATCTCCAAAACTAATGCAGATATTGATTTGAAACTTCGCATGTGTCTTCGGGGTTATAAAAATAGTTGATAGCAACAAGTCCCATAACTCTGACCTTCATTTTGGCCAAATTATGCCCCCTTTTGGACTTAGAAAATTCTGGTTAAAGTTTTGCGTGCAAGTACATACAGCTATTTCTAAAAGGCATATAGATTTGAAACTTATTTTTTCTTTTTCTAGATTAATTACCAACCTCACTGGGTCAAGTCCCATAACTCTGACATGTATTTTGAGCAAGTTATGCCCCCTTTTGGACTTAGAAAATTTTGGTTAAAGTTTTACATGCAAGTTACTATCTCCAAAACTAATGCAGATATTGATTTGAAACTTTGCATGTGTCTTCGGGGTTATAAAACTAGTTGATAGCAACAAGTCCCATAACTCTGACCTTCATTTTGGCCAAATTATGCCCCCTTTTGGACTTAGAAAATTCTGGTTAAAGTTTTGCGTGCAAGTACATACAGCTATTTCTAAAAGGCATATAGATTTGAAACTTATTTTTTCTTTTTCTAGATTAATTACCAACCTCACTGGGTCAAGTCCCATAACTCTGACATGTATTTTGAGCAAGTTATGCCCCCTTTTGGACTTAGAAAATTTTGGTTAAAGTTTTACATGCAAAGTTACTATCTCCAAAACTAATGCAGATATTGATTTGAAACTTCACATGTGTCTTCGGGGTTATAAAACTAGTTGATAGCAGCAAGTCCCATAACTCTGACCTTCATTTTGGCCAAATTATGCCCCCTTTTGGACTTAGAAAATTCTGGTTAAAGTTTTGCGTGCAAGTACATACAGCTATTTCTAAAAGGCATATAGCTTTGAAACTTATTTTTTTTTTTTTAGGTCAATTACCAACCTCTCTGGGTCAAGTCCCATAACTCTGACATGTATTTTGAGCAAATTATGCCCCCTTTTGGACTTAGAAAATTTTGGTTAAAGTTTTACATGCAAGTTACTATCTCCAAAACTAATGCAGATATTGATTTGAAACTTCGCATGTGTCTTCGGGGTTATAAAACTAGTTGATAGCAACAAGTCCCATAACTCTGACCTTCATTTTGGCCAAATTATGCCCCCTTTTGGACTTAGAAAATTCTGGTTAAAGTTTTGCGTGCAAGTACATACAGCTATTTCTAAAAGGCATATAGATTTGAAACTTATTTTTTCTTTTTCTAGATTAATTACCAACCTCACTGGGTCAAGTCCCATAACTCTGACATGTATTTTGAGCAAGTTATGCCCCCTTTTGGACTTAGAAAATTTTGGTTAAAGTTTTACATGCAAAGTTACTATCTCCAAAACTAATGCAGATATTGATTTGAAACTTCACATGTGTCTTCGGGGTTATAAAACTAGTTGATAGCAGCAAGTCCCATAACTCTGACCTTCATTTTGGCCAAATTATGCCCCCTTTTGGACTTAGAAAATTCTGGTTAAAGTTTTGCGTGCAAGTACATACAGCTATTTCTAAAAGGCATATAGATTTGAAACTTATTTTTTCTTTTTCTAGATTAATTACCAACCTAACTGGGTCAAGTCCCATAACTCTGACATGTATTTTGAGCAAGTTATGCCCCCTTTTAGACTTAGAAAATTTTGGTTAAAGTTTTACATGCAAGTTACTATCTCCAAAACTAAATGCAGATATTGATTTGAAACTTCACATGTGTCTTCGGGGTTATAAAACTAGTTGATAGCAGCAAGTCCCATAACTCTGACCTTCATTTTGGCCAAATTATGCCCCCTTTTGGACTTAGCAAATTCTGGTTAAAGTTTTGCGTGCAAGTACATTCAGCTGTTACTAAAAAGCATATAGATTTGAAACTTATTTTTTCTTTTTCTAGATCAATTACTAACCTCACTGGATCAAGTCCCATAACTCTTACATGTATTTTGAGCAAATTATTCCCCTTTTTGGACTTAGAAAATCCTGGTTAAAGTTTTGCGTGCAAGTACATACAGCAATTTCAAAAAGGCATATAGATTTGAAACTTTTTTTTTTCTAGATCAATAACCAACCTTATGGTTGGGCAAATTATGCCCCCTTTTGGACTACATGCGAGTTTCTATCTCCAAAACTAATGCAGATATTGAATTGAAACTTCACATGTGCCTTCGGGGTTATAAAACTAGTTGATAGCAGCAAGTAGCATAACTGATATGCATTTTGGTCAAATTATGCCTCGTTTTGAACTTAAAATTCTTTTGATATTTAACCTTTTTGGGTAATATTTTCCTGCTTCTGGGACAATATTTCAAATAGTCGAGCTTGGCTGTCTTATGGACAGCTCTTGTTGTATGATATTGTATTGTATTACTTACTTATTTAGGGAAAAAAATTGTCCTTTACATAGAGTTAGATTATTTCTAGAAATGTTTTTTGATTGCCTCCCTTTAATATGAAAGTCTTTTAAAAGCTGTGTACAGGAGGTAAAACTTGCATTAGTAATAAGTGTAAAGGTCAAATGTAAAATTTTGAACAAATACATCACATAACCAAAATCAGCTTTTAACAGTGGAATAACTTAATTTTCAAACAAAGAAATTTATTGAGCAGTGCAATAGAATCTAAATCAATATTATTTTAATTAATATGCTAAAAGTATGGTGATGAAATACAGTTAGATTCAAGCTTTATTACTCCAAATTTTTAATGTGTAACTATATATATATTACTTACAAGAAATGTTCTTGTATCTTTCTGGTAATTCTCTCATTATAACATTCTTGAATACTGGTACTTTCTTTCATTGGGGGTGCAAATGTCCTGGAGGGCAAAATGTCCTACAACCCTGTATAATATCGTGATTCACAAGACACTGGTACAGATGAAAGAGTAAAATTTAATAGCTGATTCAGAAGTAGATTATAAGTTACCTTTCTGAGGAAATTAAATTTAATTTCTTGTCGAGAAAGGTTTCGACTCCATCTCGGAGTCTTCTTCAGGACTGTGATGTCACATGATGGAATCAGCATGACAGAGGCAGGAACCAACCTCAAAATCTACAATAAATAAATAGCTGATTATCGTTTACTCAATATAAAATGAAAAACTTTTAGCAAGGCTTGTTATTCACACATCAACCCTTTTCAAGTACCTTCACTTTATATTTTCTGAAACAATGGGTCTGTAACGTTCATATCTGAACCATTTTCAAGTATCTTCAATTTTTTTTTAACATTAAAGATATAAAATTGAAATCAAAAGAAAAGTGAGGGTGACTTGTGAAATTAGCTAAAAAATTTGTATTGGTGGTGTGTGACTTATGATTATATAATGCAGTAATGCTACAAAAATATCGAGTGTTATAAGACCTTGCGTGCAATATAGCAGAAATAATTGCAATAAAGGGTTAGTTTCTTGTTTGCATATACTTAATAGCTCCAATATTTTTATAATTATCACGTCAATGATTGAAAATTTTCTGTAAGACAAAAAAAACTAGCACTCGAAAAAATAAAAGTACACATGGAAAAAAATGTGTTATAAAGGGAAATTATTAAGTCCGGCTTTGCTCTCTTTAAAGGTGCTTATCAAAGTTGTATAATCTTTTATACATGAAGAAAATATTGCCACTTGAACGAGTTGCTTATATATAGAATTCGCTATTTTTTCCTTGCAAGACCTTCAACCATAGTACTGCAGTAAAGATATCAACTTGTGAGATATATTTTGATATATACAGTCATGTAAATCATAAGCCCATCGGAAACATTGTTTATTCTCTGGGTACAATTCATCACAGAGTCCTTTGTTGTGAAAGGCAGAATCTAATAACCAATTCCTCAAAATATACAGCACCGATAATTCAGAAATTTACAACATTTTGTCTTGAAAATGTGTCAGATTTCTTATATTCTTTGTGGGACTATTTATTTTTATTTGACATAAAAACCATCCCCCCTGTTTGTCAACACTTGTGTGAAATGATAAAAGGTACAGCGCTTGAACATTTCAACTTAGTGACCCAAAATTTCCATATTTAGAAAGTATACTTGTAGATTAGGCTACTTTTGAACTAGTTGTTGAGATGAAACCTAGGTAAACACCTTTATAACTACTATACTGATTAAATATCATTTCGCCGTTACTTTGAAATATTAATTTATTGCAGTTGTTATTTTTTTTTCTTTACGATTACAGAATGACAGTGTCGATAAGAGATGAGTGGAGAACGGGAGCCTCTATTGAGGCATGCTGGGACATCAGAAAGGTCGAGAGGTCATGGGTCATTGGGATCATCCATTGAAAGGACTGATGAAGATATCGAGTATACAGAAATCTCATTCCCTGAACGATTCAACATGAAGCAATACGTAAAAAAGTGTTGCACTTTGGAGGCTGTTAAAAATAAATTACCAATTACAAAATGGTTACCAAAATACTCGTAAGTTTTCATTTTTAAAAAATATAATTTTGAAAAATATTTTTAAGTTTTATATGCATATTTATTTTGCATGTAATTATTGAAGTCAGAAAAATCCAGTGCTGTTAAATCTTTTTCCATTATTTTTGTTCCATTTTATTTTGGCATATATATTACATAGTTTTGTTTTTTCTTTTCAAGATTTTAAAATGTTTTGAAATTTATTTTTTTAAGTCATATTTATAATATTCTTTGTGAGAAATTGTGAAAAATATTAAAGAAATTCAAACAACTTTGTATGCCAACTTTAAAATAAATATATTAAATGATATCAAATGCATGATTTGTGTGAGGAAAACATTACTTAAAGAACAGAAGAAATTAATTTTACTGTGAAAGATGAAAAAGCAATTGCAGAATAGAGATAGCAGTTTATTATTACCAACTTGGTATGGGCTGTTGTTAATTCTCCATATTGTTATATAATTATGAATACACAATGTAGTAAAGTGCTTTTAAATGGAAATACTGAAAAGATCTATATCATCTCAGGTATGAGTTTATTTGTTTCTCTTTTATTCTCATTATCGTTTTTATGTACATGCAAGAATGTTTAAATATTTAAAACAGATTTCAATTAAGATATAGAGAGTACTACCGGACATTCTTGTAATAAATAAAATTAACATTGTGTAATGTCAGTTGTTTATAATAACCCTTTGGCAGAATGAATTTTAATTTGAAAAAGTTTGTTTTATCATAGTTTCATTGAGCTATTTTAAGAACTTATTACTTTATAAGCATTATACTTGGTTATTTTTATAATCTTCTTTACTTTATATTAGCCTTAATACATACTTATTGTTTTGATAAATTGAAGGAATCCTAGTTATTACATATATAATAAATTTGTTGAAACCATTACTTTGATGTCTTTCACCAGAATGGAATTCTATATAAATTTACTTCTATGTATTTTTATGATGCATATTAATTTATATATATTTAATTCAATTCACATTAGACTGAATTTTCTTCTACGCTTGATGAAAAAAGAACAGTTTGTATCAAATTTGCACCTTATTTTTTTTTTGCTTTAAAATGCACTGCAAGTGCATCAAAATCTTTCTTTTGTAAAAAATAAAGAAACACAATGTAGAGACAGGCATTTTACAAGATTCTCACTGGTACATTATGCATGATAAAATTCAAGCAATTTGTTTGTTCTTTACTTCCAAAATTACTCACCAGTAGATGGATCCACATAATTCCATAGGACTTTTTATGTCCAAAAATTGAATCAGCAGCCTTTTACCTTAAGAGGAAATGAAAAATGTTTTAAAGGCTCAAATTTGGCTTTTTTTTTCAAAATAGCAATGTCCACAGGCTCTAAGATATTACTGGAACGGGCCATTTGCTGATGTTGATATAACTCGTGGCCCAATCCATTTGTATATGTTACTTTTGTGTTCATATTATTATATATATGCTTAAATAACAAATACAATAAAATACTATTAAACTTCTTTTATAACTAAACATGCATTACAGATGAAATAAAATGATAAAGATGTTCTAATTAAAATATTAACTTGGAGAAAAAAGTTACAGAACAAAGAAAAATGAAATTTATAGGGATTTTTTATATGTTTTTTTATTTGCATATTTCTTAAAATATGACTTGTTTAAAATTTAATTATCTATTATAATAAATCATTTTTGACAAAGACATCACTGCATGCATCCGATTTGTTTGTACGTGCTTTAGTTAACCCTTATCCTGCTAAATTTCTATAATGAACTTGTCCATCTTTCACTTTGGACAGTACCATTAACTGTTAAAAGGGGTGCTTACCAAAAAGATACTGACTGAATGGCGACCAGTGCAGACCATGATCAGACTGCACGGATGTGCAGGCTGATCTTAGTCTGCACTGGTCGCCAAGGCAGAATCACTTGCCACCAGCAGGCTAAGGGTTAACCAGAAAATTAATGACGAATTTCATTTCCTTAAACACAAATTTTAGCCCTCTATGAAAAAATATGTAGCTTTATGTTCCATTACTGCGAATTACTTTTAGCAGAGTTATGCCTTTTCATACTTATAATTTACTTTTTCAACACTTGTTTTACTTTTAGAAAGCAAATAGTTTTGATCTTTAAATAATTTAAGAAAGCCAGGCTAATCTTTTAATTTCATATTTTGAATGTAATAGATATTACAGTTAGTAGAATCGTATCTTTGCATGATTTGTTCAAACATATCTAATTTTCAGCTCTTTCTGTTAAAAATGCTTATGAAACTAATTGGTCAAATTGAGCAGGGAGATTTTGTCCAGCAGAAAGAGAAAGGGGGACTTTTGTGTGCCTTAAAAATAGGGAGAAAGAGAGAAATTACTTCTTAAAAACTTAAATTGAAGAAACGATAATGTATAAGAAAAAGTGCAAATTTCAACACTTGGTAATCAAATTTGCAGTTCCTCACTTGCACTTTGCACTTGAAAAATCTTAAAGTGAGCATATAACACTAAACCAACCATGATGCACAAATTGAAATACTGACAGAGTAATAAAATTTTATTGAACATGCATGATATTTGCATAGTTTATGTAACATCCCTTCAACTTGTACTAAATTATATTGCTTATTTTAATGATGTTTCAGTGTAACTTCCATTTTCTACAAATATTGATATATCTTAGAATTAAGTTCAAAACCTATTTGTCAACTTTTAAGCAGAACATTGAAAATATACAGGATGTGTTTGAAAAAAACCCAAAAAAAACAAATGGGTGATTTTTCAACTTGTACTAATTTATTGCTTATTTTAATGATGTTTCAGTGTAATTTTCTTTTTCTACAAAATTTTAAAGTTGAATATATACAGGATATTTTTGAAAAAACAGAACAAGAAGGGGATTTTTCAGAATCAAAATTTGTTATAATATTCATTGGTGATTTTTAAGTCTGTTAAAAGATCCGGTTGATAAAAGTAAATGTCTTAAATGTTAAATTATTGACATGTGTATACATTGTTTTCACTTATTTAAGGTTTACCAGATCTTTTGCATTTTAAACAACTTAACAATTTTAAAGCATTCAGATTGCTTAATCATTTCACTCCTATTGTGTGCCTAATGAATATTAATTTTAGAAATAGACCTCGGTATTTATGCTCAGTCTGTAAAAAAAGAAAACAGATATCTCCATTTACGTGCTTACATCATTGACAAAGTTTATTCAGCCATTATCATTTTGGTAAGCACCCCTTTTAACAGTTATTGGAAGATGGACAAGTTCATTATAGAAATTTAGCAGGGTAAAGGTTAATTATTAACCCTTAGCCTGCTGGCGGTGATTGGTTTAGCTTTTGCGACCAGTGCAGACCAAGATCAGCCTGCACATCCGTGCAGGCTGATCATGGTCTGCACTGTTTGCTATTCAGTTAGTAAATTTTCAGTGAACGCCCCTTCGAATAATAAATGGTGTTGCCCAAACTGAATGATGGAACAGTCCATTTTAGAAATTTAGCAGGCTAAGGGTTAAAAGGCTACCTTGTTTCTAAGTGATGCAACTCATATAGGATAATAAAGTTAGAGGATTTAACTAAGTATATCAGTAGTCCCAGATTCATGATTGACGCAAACCTCAAAATTCATGAAAATTTGCCCTCACAAAGAATAATGAGTTCACAGTAGTTTTTTTCAGGTCATAAACAAATCATGACAAGCACTGTAGAATTTGCACATTGATTTTAAAGTTCTTTATTTAGCTGTTCAAAAGAACTTCAAGGATAAAAGATAGAAGTAGCGTTATTTCTTTTTTTTTTTTCAGTTGTTTTGCCATATAGTTTAAGATTAATCTAAACATAACCAAATAAGAATTGCATAAGAATTACTAGTAGTGGAAATTTAGAGTTCTGTTTCATTGTTAATATCAAACAAAATGTCTAAAATGCAGTGTTCCATTAGGAGTATCAAGATTTTCACTCCTGAACCCCATACACCAAAAGTTGAAATCACGAAACTACGATGGTGAGAGTCGAAAACCACGATGGTGGAAGTTGAAATCGTGATTGCGAAAACATGAAACTATGATGGTGAAAGTCTAAATCACAAAACCATGATGATGAAAATGCAATATCATTTCACATTTTCACCATCATGGTTTCTTTGTGTGTTCATCATCATGGTTTCGACTTTCGCCATCAGATGTTTGACTTTTGATTTTCATCATCTACTATGATGTTGAAAGTCAAAACTACAATGATGAAAGTCTAAAGTTGAAAGCATGATGATGAAACATGAAACCACAATGATGAAAATGTGAAATGATATCGTGGTTTCTTGATTTTGACTTTCACCATTGTAGTTTCAAGTTTCCACTATAGTGATTTCAACTTCCACCATCACGTTTTGGACTTTCATCATCATAGTTTAGTGATTTCAACTTTCAAGATATGGAGTTAGAAATAAAAATATGGATGGTCTGACAGAGCATTGTACTTAAAACTATATCATCTGGAATGTTTTATGTTAATACTATAATCTTGCTTGCTAGATAATTATTTCATACTTGAAGTGGAGCATTTTCGTGAGCTTTCAAGCCTTTGCATAAAAGTGGAACTTAATCTTTTGAAACCATACTGTAAAATCATTGATATTCATGGGGGACTAATTTTCTTGGATTTCATGGTTGAGTCAATCCATGAAATTTAATCCCAGCGAACAAGTAAAATTCCCATTCATTTTATGTCCGAAAACTGAAATCCATGAATTCATATCCCCACAAAGTTACCGTTTTGACCCAAACCATGAAATTTCATGCCCACAAAATAAGATGATTTTACAGTATACACATTAATTTTTTTTTATATCAATACAAATTTCTAACAAAAAACCATATTCGTTTTTTTTTGTTAATAGACACATTTCTTTATTTAGCTCATCTGAACTTTGCTCAGGGTGAGCTGTTAGTATAGGTGGATGGTACGGCATCTGTCATCCATCGTCCACTGTTCTTGGCCCCTTTTAGGAGCTGCTAGGGTTAAAAATGAAAATATCTTTAAACAATTTTTTCTCATGAACCGTCCGATGGATCTTCATCAAACTTGGTCTGTAGTATTATTGTAAGATTCTCTCCAATGTTTTTTCAAGTGGGGCACAATTTAGCCTCTTTCAGGGGCCACTAGAGCTTAAAATAGAAATGCCGGTAAACAACTTCTTCATCTTGCATATATTCAAGGTCAAACAGTCAAGGTAAGGTGAGCAACTCAGGGCCCTCTTGTTTCTTTCATTATCTGATATTAGATTTTAGTTATTGAAATTGCATTTTTAGAGATTTAAGGCTTATGTTGGTGATAGAATGGAAAAATAAAATTGAAATTTAAGAAATGTTATTTGAATTCCTTTTCAATGGGCAGGTGATTTTCACAATCACACAGTATTTGTGCCAGAAGTGATTTATGTAGAGCTAGGGGAAATAATCACTGCTGGGGGTTTGCTTTTTAGCTCACCTGAGCACTAAGTGCTCAAGGTGAGCTTTTGTGATCGCCCTATGTCCGTCGTCCGTCTGTCCGTTTGTCGTCAACAATTATTTGACTGTTAACACTCTAGAGGTCACAATTTTGGCCTAATCTTAATGAAACTTGGTTAGAATGTTACCCTCAATAAAATCTTAGATGGGTTCGATATTGGGCCATCTTGGGTTAAAAACTAGGTCACCAGGTCAAATCAAAGGAAAAGTTTGTTAACACTCTAGAGGTCACAATTTTGGCCCAATCTTAATGAATCTTGGTCAGAATGTTACCCTCAATAAAATCTTGGACGAATTCGATATCGGGTCATCAGGGGTCAGAAACTAGGTCACCAGGTCAGATCAGAGGAAAAGCTTGTTAACACTCTAGAGGTCACAATTTTGGCCCAATCTTAATGAAACTTGGTCAGAATTTTACCCTCAATAAAATGCTGGACGATTCGATATTGGGTCATCTGGGGTCAAATACTAGGTCACTAGGTTAAATCAAAGGAACAGTACTCTAGAGGTCACAATTTTGGCCCAATCTTAATGAAACTTGGTCAGAATGTTACCCTTAATAAAATCTTGGAGGAGTTCGTTATTGACTAGGGTCAAAAACTACTTAGGAGGTCACCAGGTCAAATCAAAGGAAAAGCTTGTTTACACTGTAGAGGCCACATTTATTACTATATCTTCATGAAACTTGGTCGGAATGTTAATCTTGATGATCTCAAGGTCCAGTTTGAATCTGGGTCATGTATAGTTAAAAACTAGGTCACCAGGACAAATCAAAGAAAAAGCTAGTTAACACTCTAGAAGCCACATTTATGACCATATCTTAATGAAAGTTGGTCAGAATGTTAATCTTGATAATCTATAGGTCAAGTTCAGATCTGGGTCCGGTGGGATCAGAAACCAGGTCACCAGGTCAAATCAAAGGAAAAGCTAGTTAACACTCTAGAGGCCACATTTATGTCCATATCTTAATGAAACTTGGTAAGAATGTTAATTTTGATGATCTTTGGAGCAGTAGGTCAGGTGAGCGATACAGGGCCTTCATGGCCCCCTTGTTTTCAACACAGGACTGGTAATGATTGTGTCACTTAGAGATCAAACTCTTGACTTTTGATCATAGCATTTACATGAGTTTCAAAGCATTTATTTGTATAGGATATTGTACCTCATTTTCAAATATTGAATTCAATAGAAACCTTTAAATATCAATTAGTATTACATATCAAGAATTTTGTCAGCATTACTTATAAACATCTGTTAATAAAAACGAAACATGCTGTTTACTTACCAATCTTGTATCGTGTTTAAATGACATTTATGAAATTGTTAAACATGCACAATTTTTGTTAAACTTGTAGTAATGTTTTTAAATTTCCATGTTTCTTTCTCATAAAACAAAATATGTTATCTCCATACATTTTTAACACACAATTTCGTTAGTACTAACATTGTTTTTATGCACGCATGATTCTCTATTATGTTTAGATAATGACAGTGTTAAATGTCACAATGTTTTTTCAGTCATATGTTTCAAAAATACATTTTGTGGTTTATCCCCTGTTACTAAAACTTATGATATATGATGTTGTAACAGTAAAAAAAGATGTCTGACCCTTGTACAGTGTGAACAAGATAACTTGACCGATTTTTCATTTTTTTTAGTGACACATCAGTTTAAATTCAGATACTGAAGCAATTACGTAAAGTAATTAAGCAGTTAAATTAGTATAATATTTTGCATGAAATCATTGACATTTGCAAAGCAAAAGGGGAGGTTACACTTTAGCAAGAAACTGTTCTTTCCTTTTTTTTCTTTTTTAGAGAAACTGACTTACTTCTGTGGAGAAAAAAACTTTTAAAAGATTATAATGTCTCACAAAATATTCAAAGCACTGAAAAAAGTAACCTGTACCTTGAATTACAAAAAAAAATACTGTATCCAAATATGGTACATACAGTAACTGATCATCTTACAATTAAAATTGTGTCTTGACCAGACCTAGAGCTAGACTTATAAGCATGTTAATTGTCATTTAAATTTCATCTCCCATTTTGTTTTGCAAAAAAATTGACGACCTCCAAAAACAAATCACATGACATCAAATTGACAAACAGGTATAATTAACTTTATTGTGTGCAATTTTAGCACTCAGATATTATTACAAGTGCATCTAAAGGAAGATTTGTAACAGTTTCTCGAATATGCATGTGAGGTAGTTGTTGATTTGAACAGAAATATAGCCCTTTGTATGATAGGTCCTTATTTCTGAATACAAAGGGCGTGGCAATTAGATGACACTTTTTTGCAGAAAGATATAATATTAGCCCTTTGTATGATAGGTCCTTATTTCTGAACACAAAGGGCGTGGCAATTAGATGACACTTTTTTGCAGAAAGATATAATATTAGCCCTTTGTATGATAGGTCCTTATTTCTGAACACAAAGGGCGTGGCAATTAGATGACACTTTTTTGCAGAAAGATATAATGTTATGTTCATTTTTTTGTAAAACAGTGCTTTCTTTGGATGATGTTCATTTTTATCCAATTAAGTGTATCATAACTTATAATATTCAAATCAATTAATGTATCATAAATACATTTAAAAATTCATTAGGGATTAAGAAATAGTATCTCATGAACGGCCATTGTAAACGCCAAACTGTTCTTGATGATTGTGATGATTTATTGAAAGAATGTTATTTTTGTTGCATTAAATTGATTGATTTATAATTGATTGATTCATTAATGATGGTGCAGTAACCATCACAGACTCACAGGGACTTGTGAATCTGTTTTATGATAGAAATTTGAAAATGTAAACCATCTTCTGATATATTTTAAGCTTACATATTTCCATTATCAATAATTTTCATTTAAGTATGCATAAAAATTGTGTTTCTAATGTGTTTAAAATTCTTTACTTTAAACACTGCCAGTGTATTTCAAACCCAAATGAACAATGCAGTCACATTATTATACTGCATTGTTTTCTCTCTCATTGTTAGTGTTAATTTATAATTGAATCACTTTTTTTCAATATTACTCATGAACTTATACAGTTAGAGTGATAAAGGGAAGTAATCATAACCAATCACAATTCAATATTATTTTCTACTATAATAATTAATATTTAAACCATTACATTAGCAGACAATTACAGGTATCAAAAATAGGAGTTAACAAGAAATAGACATATTTATGTTCATTGCAAAAATGGGGGAGTCACATTTTAATTAGCCTTTGAAAATTGATGTGATGTAGGTGTACCGATGTAGCAATCCCAGAAATTCTCTATAGGTCAATGTAAGTCATCTGGAGTTTGTGTAAAAGTAAAGTTGGTGTAAAAGCTTTCATTGATAGAATATAATCTTCACTTCAAACATCATCTTGTTCAAGTATCTTTCAATTACTTTTAATTTTTTGTAATACATTTGTAAATATGCAGAAGTCAATTGATAGTGGAAGGAATTAGAAACATTTTGTAATTACTAAACAAAATTAGAATGTAAAGAATTCTTCATCGCTGTCTTGAAATTTGGGTCATTTTTATGGACATGGAATTATTCTGACTGCATTTCTAATAGTGTGCATGATAAAATGTGGGTTTTCATTTCTAATGTTCCCGCCAACTGAACTATTCAAAGGATGATCTGACTGTTATTTCTGAATGTTGATTATGACATCATATTGTTAATTAGTTACAATGGACTGTCGACAGGATTTTCTGTAAATAAAGAATTTATATGGTAACAATAAAATTTAAGTTTGATTTCGTGCCACTAACTGTTTGATCCACTTAATCTGTAGCATGCTTTTCTTGTATAATTGCGGCTAAATTATTCTGCAATGCTCAGATATCAACTGTATTATCATTTTAAAGGTCTCAGATGGATGTAGTAGGATCTTTTTTTAATTTTTGAAATATCTTTAATATTGTCAATTTTATGACCAAAAATGTATTTTTGCCATTGTAAAAATCTGACACAAATCATAATTTCTAGATTTTTAAAAAGAAATTTTACAAAATTTAGGCATGTAACGGTTGTTTTTATGCTAACTAAAGATATTCTAAAAGTTTTATGACATTCCCATTAGAGTTATAAATTCAAAATTGATGGTTTGAACAATTGGTATCATTGGTATTTAAGAAATAATTTATAGCAAAAGAGTGTTCTAACACTATTTATGCACGATGGGCGGTTATACATCGGGCGTAATAATTTTATGAGGGAGCAGCCGGAGTGAAATTATTTGTATGACATATTACTGTTTGAGTGTATAAATAGTGTTAAAACACGGTTTTGCTATCTAATATGTCCTTAATCTAAAACAGTAGATAAAATATAGTAGCGCTCTTTCTTGGTCGCAACAAAAATATGACGTCACCGCACGTTAACGTGACATCATTCTAGTGTAAGTGTGTTTTAACAGAGACAAGCATATTAGAATGTCTTATATGTGTATTTTAAGAGGTATCAAGGAAAAACTTCGAATCCAATAGTATTATAATTGAATAAAGAAGTATGAGCAGAATACCTTGAGCAGATCAGTATACTTGTTGATTTTATTGCTAGAATGATATGGTTTTACTTTGTTTTAAAAGACTGTAAATGTCAGTTCATGTATACTGCCAGTAGATTTTCAATTTAATTTATAGCGCCAGTTCATGTATACTGCCAGTAGATTTTCAATTTAATTTATAGTCAATTCTTATAACGGATAGTTCTGATTCATTAATCTTTTAATGAGAGTTACAGTTACCAACAGTTTCTGGTCCATGTACAAACTTTTTGAATATTTCAGACTTACAACCATTCAGTATATGTTATCAGCAGATTATTTTTTTAGTAATTTGTGTACATTACATACTTGCAAAGTTACAGAGAAATGTTATGAGCATGTTTTTTTTCTGTTACATAATGATATAGACATTCTGTATATTTCAGACTTTCAGACTTGCAGTGTGATGTTATCAGTGGACATATTTGTTTCTATATTTAGAATTAACATATATTAAAAAAACTTACAGTCCTACAGCTGGATGTAATGAGCAGATTTGTTCTGTTACTATTTTTATACAATTATGTATATTTCAGACTTGTAAACTATATTTAGAACTAACAAATATCAGACTTACTGTCCTACAAGGATATGTAATGAGCAGGTTTGTTTTGTTACTGTTATGCTCATTATGTATATTTCAGACTTACAGACTTGCAGAGTGATGTTATCAGTGGACTTACAGTAGCGCTGACAGTATTACCTCAAGGTCTGGCTTATGCAATTATTGCTAACCTACCTCAACAGGTAAATACTTTCTATGGCAGCCTGCAAACAAGCAAATTATAAAACTGTACTAAGTTTGTTATAATTGTAAAAGTGTACAAAGTTCCGTCTGATGTGTCATGGTATAGAATTTGTATAGAGCATTAGAATGGTGTTCGGAGCTCTGGAAGCAAACCATGGTCTGGCTGCAAACATTTTACCCTGAGACATTTGGCACCCAATGTGGGACCATGGATTGTTTGCAGTATTATGTAACTCTGGAATTTCAAGGAAGAAATTCCAGTTTGTCGGGTGTATATTGCGGTACAAACTTGGTCAAATTAGGGAAGAATATGTGTCATTAATTAGCTCAGTCAGTGGAGCACTCACCCAGTAAGCAAACTGTTTCGGGTTTGAGCCCTGGACTGAAATACATTTGGATTTTATTCCATGGACCAGGATCCAAGTCAAAGTCTGGCTGCTCATTTTACTTACCCCGTGATAGATCTATTCTTGAAAATGTTTGGGCTCATGATTATCAAACTTCATGCAACGGTTGCATGTGCTAAATAAAAGATTAGTTAATTTAAAGTTTAAGTGTAAGTTGATGTCCACACCATATTGTCTAAACTGTATAGAAGGTTTTCAGAAAACTAACAGCAATTTAGGTTTACCAGCATACAACCCAGGACAATTGGTTCAAGGTCAAAAAGGTCACACTTGGAGGTTTAAGGTCAAATAGCTTAACTTATTGTCAGCTCCATATCTTCTAAACTGCTGGGAATATTTTAATTAGGCATAAAAAATTGTTTGTTTCTGCTATCCCGACCTACCCTAAATTTTTGGCCCGACCCTAAATGTTTTTATGGCCTTGGAGAATATTTTTTTTTTAACTTTTTAACAAAAAGATGCAAAACTGCACTTTTTATGCTTTAAACATAGCCAGTGATGTTAGAAATCAACTTACTGATGCTCTAAAGGCATAACCCCCTTATTTGTAATCATTTTTTGACAAAAAAATAATTTCCGAAAAGTCCCCCTTAATAAAAAAAATTTCCAAAAAAAAAAAAAATTCCGACCTACCTACCCTAATTTTTTTCGGCATGTTACCGGAAACAAAGAATTTTTTTTTAGGCCTTAGATTATTTTGATATTACTGTCAGTTATTTACCACATCAAGCTAACTTGCCGAGTGCAAAACCCAGATCACTTGGTCCAAGGTTAAGGTCACTCTTAGAGGTCAAAGTTCAAATAGCTTTAATTTTGTCCTTTTCATATCATTCAAACTGCTTAAAAGACTCGTAAAACTAGAATCAATTGTTTACCTCATAAATACAAGCCCTAGATCATTTAGTTCAAGGCCACGGTCCCACTGGAAGATCAAAGATCAGATAGCTTAAATTCCTGTCCACTCCATATCTTCTGAACCTCTAGAATGAGTCTCATAAAAGTAACATCAAAATGAGTCTTGACGACATGCAGAGTGCACAGCCCAGTTCATTAGGTCCAAGGTCAAGGTCACGGTATTTTACTTTCCCTGAATCAAAGCTGCATCTGGGGGTATTAATTGTCTTTAGTGATAGCTCTAGTTTAGTGTTGCTTTGGTAGCTCTGAGATATAATAATTTTGGATCAGTTCAGTTATGGATGATGTTACCAGAAATTTACAGAAAATAGTTCTTAGACTGTACTATCTTATTTTTGTATGTAAGGTGTTTGGGTTTCAGTAATGTTGGCAAATGAAGTCAGTTATTAATTGTTTATAAAATATTTAAATGTATGGTATTTCGTATCTTTCTAGTATGGCCTGTATTCGGCGTTTATGGGTGTATTTGTGTACACATTATTGGGAACATCAAAAGACATTACTTTGGGGCCAACTGCAATTATGTCTCTCATGACAGCAGCCTTTGCTTCATCCCCAGTGCAAGATGATCCTACATATGCTGTAATTCTGTGTTTATTTTGTGGAGCAGTACAGTTATTGATGGGCATACTTCACTTAGGTGAGTGAGCAATTTTTTTTGCTCTTTGTATAATAAATAAAGGACAGATGTTTTATCAGTATACATTGTACATTAAATTTTGTATTTGAAAATACAGTGTCTTTTAGAATGGTTATACATGACAGCTTTCCTTAAATGTGATAAACTTTTCCACATTTTCATTTTCATTCCAGGTATCTTGGTGAATTTTATATCATATCCTGTGATCAACGCTTTCACGTCTGCTGCAGCTATAACAATAGCATTTGGACAGGTGAAAGGAATTCTGGGATTGAAAGGAATTCCAAGAGAATTTCTGCATATGGTCTATGAAACTTGTAAAAAGATACCAGAAACAAGGTAAGTGTCATGGAATGTATTTTATCCTTCATTTTACTCAGGTCTGTGAACTGTGAATTTTGTGAATTTCCAAATATCAGCACTTGTGTTGCTAAAGGTGCTGTTTATATCTAAAAGAATTTTTGAAAACAAATTTAGCTTTATTGATGGACTTCGGGACACCCCTTACTTGCATTTTGGTAGAACAACAGAACATTTATAAGCCATCTTGGTCGCTATCACTTGAGAGAATTCAACTCCTTTTGCAAGTAAAACCGACCCATGAGCGGCAAGCAATTTTAACCACTCAGTCACAGAGGCCACATTTATGGAAATTGCATTCAAATTGGTTAGGTTCTATCAAAAGCTATTGTTAATTTTGGCTGGATATTCTGTGATATTTCATTTGTTAACTGCTCCTAAGACCTGTTTTTTTTTTTGCTTGAAATTTAAAATGCAGTTATGTAATCGAGTCTTTCCCTAATTGTATATTTCTATTTTATATAAATTATGTGGTATTGTTATATTTGTTTTCAGAGTATGGGATTTAACTATGGGACTTGTTTGTCTGATAATTCTGTTCTTGCTTAAGGTAAGGTCTCATTTTTTTTTGCAACAGATCAGTGATATCTCTTTAGCTTGACTATTTGAAGAATAGTGAGAGCTATTCTACTCACCCAGTTGTAGGCATTGGTGTTACTGAAATAACCAAGTTAGGTAGCTTTTGGTTGTATTTGATATAATAAATGGCCCTTATTTCGACTTAGAAAATTTGGTTAAAATTTTGCAACAATTATCATGCTTGCATCCCAGTTGCAACTATACATATTGGATTAAAACTTCGCAGAAGACCTCTTTCTCATCAAAAGTTCCTACATTACCAACTTAGAGAACTCTTGAAATCAGTTAAAATTATGACCCTTATTTGACCTAGAAAACTTAGTTGAAATTTTGCAAACAAGTTGTCATTGTTGTCAATATAAATTTTTGATTTGTAATAATTTGTAGTAAAATAACTCTGTTACATAAGTTTTTCCAAGTTATGGCCCTTGTTTGACATACAGGTTGTGGAATAGTCAAGCTTGCTGTCTTACAAACAGCTCTTGGTAAATAAAATGTTTATTATAATTGAACTTCTTATGTGTTGATTGATATGCTTTAACAGTTATATTGACTTGTGTTCAGTGAAATTATTAAGATAAAATGGCAAGAGGTGGTTAACATTTTTTGTTGTTGTTGATGTAGCATTTTTGGAAATCTGTTATCTGATTGGTTGAAAATGAAGTTTGCTCACATTTTCCATGTTCTACTGAAAAGCTAAATATTTATGTCTTCCACCCCCCCCCCATCAATAATTGGAGAACCATTTGACCTAGAACCTTCAAACTTCATAGGATGGCAGGGCTTATGGAGTAGACAAATGCTATTGTTTTTGGGGTCACTCCATCAAAGGTCACGTCACAGGGGCCTGAACATTGAAAACCATTTCCGATCAATAACTTGAGAACCACTTGACCCAGAATGTTGAAACTTCATAGGATGATTGGACTTGCAGAGTAGATGACCCCTATTGAATTTGGGATCACTCAGGTAAAGGTCAAGGTCACAGAGGCCAGAACATGGAAATCCATTGCCAATCAGTAACTTGAGAACCATTTGATCTTGACCCTTCAAACTTTATAGGATGGTAGGATTTACAAAGTAGATGACCCCTATTGTTTTTGGGATCACTCCATCAAAGATCAAGGTCACAGGGGCCATCAGTCCATTACACTTCATTTTTGATCAATAACTGGAGAACCATTTGACCTAGAACCTTCAAACTTCATAGGTTGATAGGGCTTACAGAGTAGATGACCCCTATTATTTCTAGGGTTACTATATCAAAGGTCAAGGTCACAGGGGCCTGAACATGGAAAACTCTTTCCCATCAATAACTTGAGAACCACTTGACCCGGAATGTTGAAACTTTATACGATGATTTGACATGCAGAGTGGATGACCCCTATTGATTTTGGGGTCACTTGATCAAAGGTCAAGGTCACAGGGGCCTGAACATGGAAAACTGTTTCCAATCCATAACTTGAGAACCACTAGGTCCAGAATGTTGAAACTTCGTGGGATGATTGGACATGCCAAGTAGATGATCCCTATTGCAGCCAACCATCATTGTCTCTTTGACTTTCACTCCTGTCCCCTATTGACTTCTTGCCAATTACTACTATGCATGAGGGGGGGGGGGGGGGGGGGGGCATTGTCTTTTCTACAAAAGCATCTTCTAGTTTTATATAACTTGTGTCAGAAAATCTGCTGTACTTCATAAAAACATGTTTTTTTAGTGAAAATCTGGCTGTAAAGAACTGTCTGTTTAAAAGTCAATTTCAAAATATCTTAACTTGGATCATTGTTGATCCTTATGCTATTCTAAATGAAAATGCTGTATTCATAGAATGGATGTCTTGTAAAAATTACATGTATCCTGATCTCGCACCAAGCATTTATAATAAACTGATTTTTTGAACTCATTTTACAGCAAATGAGAAAAAAGAAGTGGAAGCGAAATCCCCATAATGTACCATTATCTATAGGACAGAAGATTATTAGGAAAATTGTCTGGCTGGTTGGAATAGGTCAGTAACACTTTTGAATAGACTTTTCCCCAGATTTTTTTAGGAATATTGTCTGGCTAGTAGGAATAAGTACAATGCAAGCAATGCAATGCAATGCAATACAATAAGTTTTATTTTGAGTCGGCAAGAAGACAACATTACAATGCATAAGCTCTGGAGAGCTTTTGGACCGACTCTACAACAATTAAAACAAATTTAACAGAATTATAAAAGCGCTACAAAAGAAAACATTTAAGCACTGCAATATTAAATAGAACTGGTTGAGCATGTACAAGACTACAAATATTAAAATATGTGTTGAAGCTGAGGTCAATAACACTTGTTCCTAGATATTTCTAGAAAAATTGTCTGGCTTGTGGAAATAGGTATACTAAGTAAGACTTTAAAATAAGCTTGTTCCAAGATATTTCTTAGGAAAATTGTCTCAGCACAATTTTGAAATTAACGAATGGCAGGGTTTTATTCTATGACTGGTCTTCAAACCAAACCAAAAAAATTGTTATATACACTTATTAAATGGCAGTGATGAGTTTGAAATGGTTATTAGCATGACCTAAATTATGTTTGCATGAGGGCCCAAGTGCCAGTATTGGCTAAGGAGAGCTAATATCTACGTAAGGAATGTCATTGCCATTGAATGAGTTGTTTATTATGTACCTAAACTCAATAATGTTTACTCGATTGTTTGAATCAATTAATCATACTAAATATTGACGTTAATGGATTTTTATGCCCCCACTTTGGGGGGGGGCATATAGATTTGCTCTTGTCCGTCCGTCCTTCCGTCCGTCCGTCTGTCCGTCTGTCCGTCCTTCCGAAAATGTTGTGTCGCGCGTAGCTCTGAAAGTATTTGACGTAGAGTCACAAAACTTTACAGGAATGTTGGTCAGCATGTGTAGTTGTGCACCTGGGGTTTCGCGTCCGGATTCATTCAGTCATGTAGAAGTTATGGCCCCTGACTTTGTAAAAATTGGTCATTTTAATGTTGTGTCGTGCCTAGCTCCAAAAGTATATGACCTAGAGTCACAAAACTTTACAGGCATGTTGGTCAGCATGTGTAGTTGTGCACCTGGGGTTTCGCGTCCGGATTCATCCAGACATGTAGGAGTTATGGCCCCTGACTTAGTAAAAAATTGGTTATTTTAATGTTGTGTCGCGCGTAGCTCTGAAAGTATTTGACCTAGAATCACCAAAGTTTACAGGAATGTTGGTCCGCATGTGTAGTTGTGCACCTGGGGTTTCACGTCCGGATTCATGCAGTCATGTAGAAGTTATGGCCCCTGACTTTGTAAAAATTGGTCATTTTAATGTTGTGTCGTGCCTAGCTCCAAAAGTATATGACCTAGGGTCACAAAACTTTACAGGCATGTTGGTCAGCATGTGTAGTTGTGCACCTGGGGTTTCGCGTCCGGATTCATCAAGTCATGTAGGAGTTATGGCCCCTGACTTAGTAAAAAATTGGTCATTTTAATGTTGTGTCGCGCATAGCCCCAAAAGTATTTGACCTAGAATCACCAAAGTTTACAGGAATGTTAGTCAGCATGTGTAGTTGTGCACCTAGGGTTTCGCATCCGGATTCATTCAGTATTGTAGGAGTTCTGGCCCCTGACTAATGTCATGTAGTGGGGGCATCTGTGTCCCATGGACACATTTCTAGTTTATCACAATGACACAGGGTAAAATGACTTCAAAAATAACTTCATACATCCCAGGCAGTCCAATGATCAGTTATTGTGCTTACTTCCTGTTATTTTGCCTGCTTCCTGTTACTGACATGAGTTACGGTACAGGATTTTGTCCTATGCAGTTTTGTTACTATTCATTCTAAGGTATATAATTAGGTAAAATATTCTACTTATATCTTACAGGAGCTAACGCAATAGTAGTGATCACATCAGCTGGTGTTGTAGCAATCTTACACAGTTACGGATATGACTCGGAGATAACCATAACGGGTGATGTAAAGCCTGGCTTACCTCCCTTTAGGTTTCCAGCATTTAGTGTACAGAATGGAAATAGTACGATAGAGGCAGGGGAAATATTAGGGGTAAGTATAAGTTAAAATTAAAATCTTTTGACAGAACAAGTTTTAACTTGTTTCTGAATCATTAAAGTGGTAACTATAACTGTGCAGGCTGTGGTATTACTATGCTAGACAGAAATAGCACAGAACTTTAGAGGACTGATTTTGCTGCAGAAGGTTACATCACTTATGAAGGGTTAACAGGCCCTATGGCTGTATAGTAACATCTAACTTATTTTAGCTTCATTATGAAGAATTCTATCACCTTATTCGAATCACTTTTGAGTCTTGAATGGCCAGTATTGATTTCTTAAAACATTGTGCAGTCAGGACTTCTATGAAGTTTAAAGCAATGACCTTTCAGTAAAACAGATGACACCATGACAACTCAGCTATCACTTCCAAAATGTTTACTTGAAGTTATATGAACGTTAGTTTGAGTTAATGAATTTATTCATTTGATATACTTAGTTTAACAATAGATTTCCAAGTGTACTTAAGTTACCAGTATGCACAACAATTCTCCTTACCTGTGCCTGTATCATTAACGAGTGAGAGGTTAGAGACAACTTACCCACATGAGACATCGGTGGAGGATAAATGACTTTTGACATTTTGGTTTAAAATTTTTGTGGAAAATATTGACATCATATGGGACTTCTTGATGATAGTTTGCTCTGCTTTTGAGCTTGTACAGGTTTCAGAGCTTTAAATATTGTACATACTTCAGAGCATATGGATGTCAGAGCTTATTGTACTGGCTTAAGAGCTTATTGTACAAGTCAAAGATTATTTTACACTCTTCAGAGCTTATTGTAAAGTCTTCAGAGGTTATTTTACATGGTTCAGAATTTATTGTGCAGGCTTCAGAGTTTATTGTGCTAATTTCAAGTATCAGTTTTGGTTTAGTTAGCTGTTTTTTAGCTCGTCTGATTTTTGAAAAAATGTACGAGGTATTGTCGTCACTTGATCGTTGGCATTGACGTTGGTTAAAATTTTTGTTTAGGTCCACCTTTTCTCTTGTAAGAGCTACAGCTTGAAACTTTGCACACTTGTTAACCATCATTAGGGGACTATGTAGGCCAAGAACCATAACTCTGAGATGCATTTTGTCAGAATTATGGCCCTTAGAAAGTTTGAGTTTCTTGGTTAAATTTTTTGTTTAGGTCCACTTTTTCTCAAAAACTATAAGAGCTACAGCTTTGAAACTTTGCACACTTGTTTATCATCATAAGGGACAATGTAGGTCAAAAACCCTAACCCTAACCTGCATTTTGTCAGAATTATGGCCCTTTTTGTACTTAGAAAATCTGAGCTATAACTCTTTTCTTACATATTGTCCAGCACTTGCAGAGGAGCGATGGCACCCGTAGGTAGTGCTCTTGTTTACATTATATCTCTTGTTTAAATTTGCTCATTATTTCAATACTTGTTTTCAGGATATTGGTACTGGTCTGTTTATTGTTCCAATTCTTGGTTTGGTAGAGTCCATAGCCATAGGAAAAGCTTTTGGTAAGTTTGGTAGAACCCATATTTAAGGAGTATGTTTTTGTTAATTTTGTAGAGACCATAGTCATTGCAAAAGGCCTTGGTAGAGCCCATAGTTTAAGGAACAGGTTTCTGTTAATTTTGTAGAGTCTATAGTCATAGGAAAAGGTTTAGGAAACAATTTGGCAGAGTTCATAGACATGGGAAAAGGTTTTTTAATGGTAAGTTTGGAAGAGTCAATAGCCAGAGGAATGGTAAGCCTGGTAGTGTCCATACCCATAGGAAAAGGTTTTGGTAAGTTTGGTAGAACCCATATTTAAGGAGTATGTTTTTGTTAATTTTGTAGAGTCCATAGTCATAGTAAAAGGTTTAGGAAACAATAAATTTGGCAGAGTCCATAGCCATAGGAAAAGGCTTTTGTAATGGTAAGTTTGGTAGAGTCCATAGGCAGAGGAATGATAAGTTTGGTAGTGTCCATAGCCATAGAAATGGTTGGTTAGGTAGAGTACATAGACGCAGAAGTGGTTAGTTTGGAAGTGTTCATAGTCATAAGAAAAGATGTTGGTGATGATAAGTTTGGTAGAGTCCATAGTCATAGGAAAGGTTAGTTTTAAAGAGTCCATAGCCATAGGAATTGTAAGTTTGATAGAGTCCATAGCAATAGGAATGGTTGGTTTGATAGAGTCCATAACTGTAGGAATGGTAAGTTTGGTAGAGTTCTTAGTCATAAGAAAAGATTTTGGTGATGATTAGTTTGATAGAGTCCTTAGTCATAGGTAAAGCTTTTGGTAATGGTGAGTTTTATATAGTCAAAATCCGTAGGAATGATAAGTTTGCAGAGTCCATAGTCATAAGAAAAGATGTTAGTGATGATAAAATTAGTAGAGTCCATAGCCATAGGAAACAAACTTTTTAGAGTGCATAGCCATAGAAATGGCTAATTTGGTAGAATACATAACCATAGTTAGTTTGGTAGAGTGTAGAGCAATAGCTAACTTTGTAGAGTAGGTATCCCTAGGAATGGTTAGTTTGGCAGAGTGCATAGCCAGTTGGCTAAGTTTGGTGAGTGCATAGCTGTAGGACTGGTAAGTTTGGTAGAGTCAATGGCCATAGGAATGGTTAATTTGGCAGAGTGCCATAGCTTTGGTAAACTTATTTAATTGCATATATTACAGGTTTATATATAGGATTAAGATAAATTTAATTTGGACATCATTGACACTTTGAGGTACATGTACAGTGAAACACCGCTTGCTTGAGCATAGATGGTTTGAGCATATTGGCTCGTTCACTGTTTTACTTTAATTTGCTTCTGTGCCATAATATTACAAGGTGTCTTCTGATATTGTCAGTTTTTTAAGGTCTATAAATTGACTACTGTAACAGTAAAATCATTTAACCTTTAGCCTGTTTGCAGCAAGTGATTTTGCCTTCACGACCATTGCAGTGCAAGATCAGTCTGCACATCCGTGCAGGCTGATCATGGTCTGCACTTTTTGCTGCTCAGTCAGTAAATTTTCAGTGAACTCCCCTTTGAATAATAAATGGTACTGCCCAAATTGAATGATAGACCAGTCCATTTTAGAAATTTAGCAGGCTAAAGGTTAATTTCGTCATCATAAAATTTCATTGTTTTAGCCAAATCACATTTACATTTGTTCATTTAGATTTAATTTCGAAGATTGAGGCTACTGCAAAATTCACGCAATGTAATCACTGATAATTATAATTTTTTTACAGTATGTTTTTGATACTCAGCAGCATCAGTACCAACTAGCTTGTGTACAATGAATTAAATTTTATCAATTTCATTGTCTAAAGTTGTATATAACTTTGCTTTAACAGTTTCTGTTTTGTTTTTCAGCCCGTCAGAATAATTACCGTATAGATCCAAACCAAGAACTTTTAGCTATTGGTGAGCATGATCTTTATACATTTGAAATTAAAATACAGTGATACCTTAGAAGGATGAATACATCCCTACAAAGGCAGATCTTTTACAAACATTAATTTTGCTGACAAATGAGTCTAAACCTTTTGTTTCTTACATAAACCAGTAATATTTAATGTTTCTTGGCATCATAAAAAGATACCAGCATGAAAACTTGAAAGATTCTGTATGTAAATTAATAACACAGATTTTAAACTCGACTATAATTTGAAGAATAGGTAGAGCTATTGCACTCAAAAGTTTTTCGGCATCAGCGTCCCGATTTGGTTAACTTTTTTAGCTTTTTTGACTGCTCAATGTCCGTCGTCCGTTGTGTGTCGTCCGTCGTGTGTCCGTCAACATTTTCTAAAAAAATCTTCTTGAAAACCACTGGGCAGAATTACACCAAACTTCACAGGTGGTCCCCTTTCAAAATTGTTCAAAGAATTTAATTCCATGCAGAACTCTGGTTGCCATGGCAATAGAAAGGAAAAACTTTAAAAATCTTCTTGTCCAAAACAGCAAGGCGTGATATTTGGCATGTGACATCATCTAATGGTCCTCTATCAAGTTTGTTCAAATTGTGCCTCTGGGGTGAAAAGAGGCCCGGCCCTGGGGGTCACAAGTTTTACATAGACTTATATAGTAAAAAGCTTTAAAAATCTTCTTGTCTAAAACCACAAGACCTAGACCTTTGATATTTTGTATGTAGCATTGCCTTGTGGTCCTCTAACAAAATTGTTCTAATTATGCCCCTGGGATGAAAAGAGGCCCTGCCCCGGGGGTCTCAAGTTTTACATAGACATATAGGGGGAAAAAAAAGATCTTCTTGTCTGAAAGTTCAAGGCCTAGGCCTTTGAGATTTTGTATGTAGCATTGCCTGGTGGATCCCTAACAAGTTTGTTCAAATTATGCCCCTAGGGTGAAAAGAGGCCCCGCCCTGGGGGTCACTTGTTATAATTATGAGTTATATTGGAAAAAATACTTCAGAAATTATCAGATCATATTTCCTAGACTGTTTAATTATAATTACCTGATGACCCCAAGCGTTTAGGGATCACTTGACCTACTGACCTACTTTCTTGTTTTTTAAGATACAGCAGTTTTGCACACCGATCTTAAAACTGACTTTCAGTTACCATGAATGTGACCTACTGACCTACCTTCTTAATATTTTAGCATCAGTTTGCCATTTGAAACATGTAGCTCATATTACTCAGGTGAGCGATCCAGGTTCATCATGACCCTCTTGTTTTGGTAAGCTGTTATCTTGGTAACTACTCACCAGAAGGATTAAAACTTCACACACTTGATCACAATGATGTTCCAATATGCATCACAGGTTCCACAACTCATTTCTGCATTTATATTGGTATTCATACACTAGCTTTTTTTAGTAACAAGTATTTTGAATAGGTTAGCATTGCTGTCCTCTGACAGCTCTTGCTAGAGTAAAATATTTTAACACTACAATTTTGTCTTTTCTTAATAAGGTGTTGCAAATGTTGCAAGTTCGTTGGTGTCAGCGTACCCTGTAACTGGCAGCTTTTCCAGGTAGGAAATTGTGTTTCAAGAATTGTCAAGCAGTCATTGATGCACTCATAAATTTTCAAACAAACAAATCAGTAAATTGATGAAATTTATAAACAGAAAGACTTCGTTTATGCTACAATATGCAATGTAGTTTATATGTACATGTAACTATGTAATATAACCCGAGACTGAACTGTGTATGGTTCTAATAGTGCCTCTGTTAATTATACCACTGACAAGTAAGTACTTCATTAAGTAACGACAACCAGCATTTTCAGTTCCATTACCAGTTCTCACTAATTATGCGACTGTGGCATTTTCTAGTTGGTATGAAAAAGCATTTTTTCTGTCACGGGGGAAGAAAGCCAAAATAGCATTTGTGAATACATAATCGCATAGAAAATTGCTGATCATCATTACGGGTCCATTATCTTATTAAGACAGGTCTTTTCTTTCCCACTGATTAAATTCTTCGTAAGTTAACCACTAGAGTAAATATCTATATACAGCAAACAGATTTTAGTCTTCTAAACAGCTTTTTTTTTCTAGGGAGGTTGTACAGTAATTTGAAGTACCATCAAAGTTGTGCTAAAAACCACCTCTGAATAAAGACCACTGGTATGAAACCTGCTTAAAAAGGCCACTATTCTCTTAGTCAGTTTTAACAAAAAAATAGTGTAAGTTTATTGTATTGTTTTAATACTAGTGTTATATGTATTTGTATTTCAGAACTGCTGTAAATTCTCAGAGTGGGGTACGTACCCCGATGTCGGGGGTGTTTACAGGTGGCGTGATCCTGTTATCATTAGCGTTCCTCACCCCTCTCTTTAAATACATTCCGAAGGCGGCATTGTCGGCGGTTATCATTTCGGCTGTGATACAGATGGTTGATTACGAGATTCTACCTAAATTCTGGAAAATACAGAGTAAGATATGTGACACGCATGTTTTATCAATTTAAGACACCACTGTGCAATCATTTAATTTCATTTGCACAACATTCATTGGTTTCATTCTAAACAGGTGTTTGATGTGGACATGAATTCATGGATTTCAAACTTTTAACCTTTACCCTGCTAAATTTCTAAAATGGATTGGTCCATCAGTCAGTTTTTGCAATACCATTTAATACTGAAGGGGATGTTCACTGAAAATTTACTAACTGAATAGTGAACAGAGGAGACCAAAGGCAGAATCACTTGCCACCAGCAGGCTAAATGTTAAAATAAGGTCAATATGAAATTTTTAATTTCCTTTGACATTTAACCAAAAAAACCCAGTAAAAGCCAAGAAAATTAGTCCCCCATGAATATCAATCTTTTCACATTATCATACATTTATATTGTTACAGTCAAACTTCATTCTCTAGAATTCTGATGAATTGAACTTTACCCTTCGCTTGAACTCATCGTCAGGTCCTGGCTAAATCTCTTTATAACATAATTATATTGTTTGATGGCTCAAACTAATGATAACTCGAACACATTTTGCTGGTTCTTTCGAGTTTGAATGAGTTTGACTGTATGTTAAAAAACACTCAAAACACTTTTGATAACAATTGACAATTGATAATGTTTGATGAAAAATTAAATGTTTTATAGAATCCTATTTCATACTTTTAAAAGAAAATGAGCATCTACTAGACATGAAGATATTATTACCACTTTTGTTTCAGGAAATATTTGTTAGTTGGATTGAAATTTTATTATTTTTTAGAAGTCAGGCATCACAAAGATTGATCCACATAATGTTTATTATCTGTATTTGCTTCATTAAATATGTATCCTTTGCTTCACGTATATTGTATTACTAGTATGTGACATAACCACTTTTTACTTATGTTGCAGTCAATTTATGCTATTGTTAAAGGGACATTACATCATTTGTTATTTCATTTTACATGTTTCTAGAATTTCTGAAAAAAGTGTCTGTTTTAAAAGACTCTGCAGGAAAGATTATAAATTTAAAAATTTGTAAATTCAGAATTGTCACTGAATTTGATAAAGTTAGAAATTTGGTTAGATGCCACTGTATTTATCTAGAGGTGAAACATTGCTGAAAATGTACATTAAAACAAATGGATTTGCCTTCAGACTTAAAATAATTGTTCAACATCATCACCCATATCATATGACACAAGGTGCATTACTTTGGCGGAAATATTTTATTACTTATGCCCCTTTAAGGCTTAGAAATTATTGTTAATGTTGAGATGAACTTTTACTCTATCTCTGTTATTACTAAATGGATTTGATTCAAATCAAACATCAACATCCACATTGGGGGTATTAATCACTCCATTGATTGTTCTATTTCAACTTCCTCAGATATGCCTTATTTCACTATCAATTATAGAAATAGTCATGCATGCTAAGTCCTTAGACTGCTCTTTTTGACTGTTTCTTGTCAATTTTTTAAATTCTGAATGAAGTGTAAAACAGTTTTAACTGTTGCCTTCTGAAATGAAGTATTCCTGGCAGATTAGAGATGCACAAAAAAAATTCTCAAAGCAAGCATCTCTGTTATCAAGTGTTCAGTTGACTGCAGTCGTACTATTCCTAAGAACTGTTTGGTTTTGTATGAATCAGTTGTTAAAAAAGATTACAGTTATTAGGCGTTTTCAGAAGTTAATTTGGTAATAAAACTGTTACTAGGCAATTTGAAGAAGATAATTAGGTAATAATAAAGTTACTAGACAGAAGTTTACTAGGTAAGGATGTTTTGAGATCTGTAAAAAATGTTTTCTTGGTTTTGGGACAGCATTTAGAATTGTTGTCCTTTGCCAAAAGTAGAATAACATCTAAAATGCATTTGTTCACTGTAAAAGCTTAAATGAAAGGAGACTAACATGTAATTTTAAATGTTCACATATTCTTTTTTTCAAAATTGTGAAATAAAAGAGACTACAAGTATCAGATTTAAAGCAGTAAATTTCTTCACAAAATTTTAAACATATCACATCATATATACATGCTTGAAATTTATATTTACCTGATAGACCGAAGGGAGAAATATGGTATATATGTATTTGGTCCTTTTTTGTTTATATTTTGTATGGGAATTTGTTTTTTAATTATTTTGTTTGGAATCTGAGGGATGTAATTTTCCGCACTTGTATGAAATAATTGCACAGAAATGTATGGTAAAAACTGCCCAAAGTTGAATTTTTTATGCAAAAAGCAAATGATGAAAAGACCGTATGCTTTGAAATTTGTCAGTTTATAAAAAGAAACAACACTTCAGTCCTCAACCATAGTTGATAATAATGTTTGGGCATGTTTATACTGTACATTTTCAAAATTTTCTTTTATTTTACTGATCAGAAGCATGAATATTCAGAGGGAAAAGCAAAAATAGAGGAAACCTCACTGAAATGGTAGAAAAAAGATAAAAAAAAAACATTTTAGAAAAAAGTCATTGACTATTTTTAGACACTTGTTGCCAAAAAACTTTTGGTTATTGTTCTGAATCAATTTGCATTGAATGAAAAGCTGAAAAATACAACAGAGGAAGGTTTAAACTGTATGTCATAAGAAGAAAATAATCAAATAATTTTATTAACTAATTCGTAATGAAGGACTGGTTGTTGTTGTACAAGGCACAGCACTCATAATTACTGATAGTGTTATCATTTTTGCAAACATTTTCTTCAGTGTTCTTCACTTAAAGTATATGGTTCATTTAAAAGAGAAAAATATTTGTGTTTTATTTTTTTCAGAGATGTCTTTGATACCGTGGGTTATCACATTCCTGACATCTTTCGGATTAGGAATTGAGGTAAAAATAAACCCTGATTTTTGTTGCAAAATAATTTTGAAATACAGTTGAAACTCAATATATCAGACTCATCTCAAAACTCTCTGGTTAATATTTTGGAGACATTTTCAAGTCCTGTCAGGAAAACATAAGCCCAAAATACCATTTTAAGTCAAATTCCGGTTTTCTCAAAGTAAAATGCTTGATCCCTTGGAATTCAAGATGCTGTGTTTCAACTGTATATATACTGGAACAGTAGCACACTGATTGGCCGAGGTCCACAGGGGATAAACAAACTGCTTGTTATCCAGGGTTCCAAGTGATTCCAATATCAAAAATATAGGGAAAATTGCTTAACCTTTACCCTGCTTGATTTCGAAAATGGACAGATCAATCATTTAATTTGGGTATTACCACGTATGATGCAAAGGGGTGTTCATTGAAAATTTACTGACTGAATAGCAACCAGTGCAGACCGTGATCAGCCTGCACGGTCCATGCAGGCTGATCTTGGTCTGTACTGGTCGCAAAGACAAAATCACTTGCTGCTTGCAGGCTAAAGGTTAAGCAAGCCTGGGTGTTCAAGCCATTAATGATCGAATGAGGGATGTTTGCTTAAAACAAGCCCGCTTAAAACACAAGTGTTTTGAAAGGCCCAGAAGTGCTGCAACACCTCTTATATTCTTTGTTTAAGTCTGCAAGAATTTTCAATTCTGTATGTGCTTCATTACATTATTGTGTTATTTCAGTATGGTATTCTAATTGGTATTGGTATTCAGCTGCTCATGCTACTTTACCCGGTTGCAAGACCAAAAATTGCAGTAAGTACTTGTTTGTCTGTCGCATTCAACCTACACCATTACTGTCAACAGGCCTTATGCTTGTCAAGGTATATTTCTGACGGTCACTCAATGCATTGTTTTACATGGACTGTAAAGTAAAAAGAGACACTCAGAAGGGCATAATGTAGGGGCAAGGAGGTCATCATTTACCATTAAAGCTGGAAACTCTTAATATGACCTTAGCTGCCAGTTAGCTCCCCCAAACCCCAACCCATTACCATAAAAATCTTATTTTTCTTTTTCTTATTTGAAAATATACTTTAATTCAAAGATTCATCCATCAAAATAATTGCTGTTCATCTGTGTCTGTTTTTACTGATTTGGTTCATTTCATAGAGTGAATCTTTAAATTGATAGTTTTTTTCTTCTCCTCCTGTAATGAATGCTTTGATGGAACACAGTTAAATACATTTAAAAGCATTCAGTAGTTGCTTATGTATTGTAAATCTTTTTTGATAAACTAGTATTTTTCATTTTTAAATTTGGTATGTTGTCAAAAAAATTCAAATTTTGGAATTGTCCTTAACAAGGGTTTGCAGTCAAACCCCGGTGTTAGTGATGCAGTATGCTTCCAGTCAGATTTACCTGACATACACTTAACTTTACTTCATATGTAATTGAGTTTTTACCAGCTTTCCAAGGAACTTAACAAATACATGTACTGTGAAATTATCAGTTTTCATGGATTTTTGGTTGAGTAGGTCTGCAAAATTTAATTCCAACAAAGACGTATAATTCCAACTCATTATATGTTCAGACTTGAAACTAAAAAATTTATATCCCCGCAATAGATATTAAATGATTTTACAGTACTGAACTTTGTAATCGAAAGTGAGTTATTTTCACAGTAAATACATTTATTTATTTTTGTTTTTGCTATTGGAATAGTTTAAGAATTACTACAGTAACCAAGGAAACCAGCCAGCTCCATTGAATAGTGTAAAGGTATAATATCTGTGGGTGCTGAAAAAATCTGCCTGTATTCTTAACATGTAACATTTAATTTGGTTTGGTTTTGTTTGCATTTTTCATAGTACTAATTCCACTTTTGTATTTAACATAGAATGATGCATACTTAAAATTGATTGCCAGATTTTTCATGCAGATTATTTTCTAAAATTAAGCAGAAAATTATTTTTGTGGAAGTTAGAGATAAAGATAAGGCTTTAAATCTGAGCTCTAATGAAAACCTGGCAGTTAATTTTCAGTTGGAAAATTTGATTTGTTTCAGTAGAATGCATTTGTTACCTTTAAATGACTTTGGCATCTGTAACATGCAACCAATTTGGGCATCTGTAAATTGCACCTTTACCTGATTTTTAACATTTTAACCCACATCTAATTTCAGCTTATGCAGTCTTTAACTGATTTGAGCATTCTGTAACCTGTAATTGAATTGTGCATTTATAACCTCTACCTGTAACTGATTTGAGTATATTTAACTTATGATAAATTTGGTTTATGTAACCTATAATAAATTGTATATCTGTAACATATTACAAGGGCATTTGTAAAGTTTAATTAATTTGGGCATATGTAACCTATAACCAATTTGAGTATCTGTAACCTATAACTAATTTAGGTATTTGCAACCAATAACTGATTTGGGCATCTGTAACCTATAACTCATTTGGGCATCTATAACCTATGACTAATCTGGGCATCTGTAAACTGTGACTGATGTGGGCATCTATAAATCAAAACTAATTTGGGCATTTGTAAAGGATAAATTATTTTAGCATCTCTAGCCTTTAATACTTTGAGCATCAGTAAGTGTTTATATGTAAGCCGTAACTGATTAAAGTATCTGTGGTCTATACCTATAACTAATTTGTGCATCTGTAACATGAAACTGATTTGAGCATCTGTAACCTATGACTAATTTTGGGAACTGTAAGCAATACAATCCAACTTCATTCACTTGAATTTGATAAGTTCGCGCACCGCCCCATGCTCGAAATCATCTTCAGGTCCTGGCAAAGTTACTGTATAATGTATTTTGTTCAGTGGCTCAAACTACTGTAACTTGAACAAATTTTGCTGGTACTGTCTAGTTCGAATGAATGATGTTGACTGTAATTGATTTTGGCATCTGTAATATATAATTAATTTGGGCATGCATCTATAACCTGTAACTAATTTGGGTAACAGTAACTGATTTTTGCATCTGTAACCTATGTTATTTGGTCATCTGCAAGCATAATTATAATAACTGATTTTGGCATCTGTAACCTATTACTGATTGAAGCATCTGAAACCTATAACTGATATGTACTTATTTTGCATCTGTAAGGTTTATATATGATTTTGGCATCTGTAACCCAAAGTAGGTTGATAATCTGTTTTATAAAGCAGATATGGTAAATGTGCTGTCATCTTTTTTACATCTGCAGTTTTGTATTGAATGCTTTTAACTTCATGTTGTACATTTTCTTTTGCCCTTTTAAACATATAACAAATTTTGTGAACATATTTTGTTACTGTTTATAAATGTTTTTCATATGTTAGGTTTTTTAAGTGGGAGAGATGGGGGATAAATACATTAATTGTATTTCCATTTAGTTATGAATGCAGCTTCAAAGTAATATTTCTTTTGTTTACAGGTGGATTATTTAGACTACGTTGTTGTTACTTTCAACCAGGCAATCAGGTTCCCTTCGGTGGAATATTTACAGGGAAAAATACTTCAACACATGTATACAGGTATGTACAAAATCATTTTAACTAGAGTGGTGTCATTATATAGTTAATAATTGATTTTGTAAATATGCATTGTATTCTTTGACAAAAAGACAAACACTTTCCTCTATGGCTGTGTTATTAAGGTCACTGGCCTCGAAGCATTTGCCTCTCATCTCTGTAGGTCCAAGCCCTGCTTGTGCCGCCACCGCCACAGGAAACATCCAGCTGACTTGTGGAAGGTTAGTAGTTCTACCCTAGTACCTCACTTTAGCCTAAAGTGATACCTGCAGTGGTGTCTTGGATCTCCCACCACCAATAAAGCTAGAGAGCCTGGACACCCATATTCATCAACTTTTAAAGTCAGAAACTTAGACTAGACTTAACCTTTACCCTGCTAAATTTCTAATATGGACTGGTCCCTCATTCAACTTTTGGTAATACCAATTATATTCAAAGGGATGTTCATTGAAAATTTACAGACTGAAGAAGGAACAGTGCAGACCAAGACCTTTGTCTGCTCTTGTTGCAAAGGCAAAATCACTTGCCACTAGCTGGCTAAAGGCTAAGAATGGCAAATATTCAAGTTGCCATAATTTTGCTTTAATACCATATCTGTACTAATGAAACTTATCAGAAGATTCTATAGCTACACAATGAATATTTATGAGTTCCAAAGGAAAAATTAGAGTCTGAATCTAAGTTTCAGATTTTGAACAATGATGAATGTGGGTCTTGAATTGTATCATTGTGATTTGAAAACGTAACAAACTGACAAAACATTTTCATTTATTTTCCAGATGATGAAAAACCAAGATCAGTTATTCTTGACTGCAGTCATCTTGCCTCAGGTCTAGACTATACCACGATTATGGTTGGTATTTCAGAAAATGTTTTATTTTATTTCAAAATTAATACTGGTAGCTTTTTATTGATCAAATGATGTTATAGTGATGTTCTTAATGGACATTGGATATAAAAAAATGAAATTCAAAAAGTATTTTGATCCACGATCAATGATTTCACGGTACATGTGCAACTTTGTGTTTGAGATGGTATGATGTGCATTCAGTCAGTTCTTAACCCAACAGTCTCATGGAGACCTTACCCACCTTTGAAGTATTGCAGTAATATAAAAAATTTACAAAATTAAGATGACCTTTTTATATTGTTCACAGGGGCTGATAGAGGTAATTGCAGATTTCAAAAAGAAGGGAGTACATTTTGCAATGGCTGCTGTATTGGTAAGTATAACTTGGTTAAACTGAAATCAAAATTTATAATTTATTATCTGTTTTCTGCTGATATTAAACTCAAGCATTCCTTATTTCTTTTGTTGTTATCTGAAGTTACATAAAACTTTAACAATTGAAAAAAAAACTGTTTTTTTTTTTCAAGGCTCTGTGGTTTTGATCATTGTGAGAATTAAAATTTTTTTGGTGTCTGTAAAGTAAATATACCCATGGCTATTTAGTCCTTAGACAACAGTAATGTTATATTTTCTAAAATGAAGATTTTTTTGTATTTTTCCATATTACAATCTCTATTGAAGAAAACATACATGCATTACTTACTTACTTAAACTTATTAAGTTATATATTGAATATCTGGAAACAAGAACAAATTCTTATGTCAATGAATTGTGCGTTAAATTGTCATTCATGTGTGCATATTTGAACTACCGGTAATGTTAACTTTAGGGTTCAGAAACCAGATAAGATATTTTAAAGTTTTATAATGAATTCTTAACAATTTTGAGGTGTCTTTTTGCATGAAAATGCTGTTGATGTTGTAAGACACTTTTCTAACACAAGAATATCTGAACACAAAAGTTGGGTTCACTTTTTCAGCCAGAAATTAAGAAGGAATTGGACCATGCTAATGTGAAGGATGTTATATATGGAGATAATGTTGCAGACTCCATTAAGAAAATAAAAGGTTGGTAAAGGTTGCTTATTTCATTTTTATGCCAGTAAGATTTAAGCTAACATATCCCAAAGTCTCAGAGTAATTTGAGCCGTGCCATGGGAAAACCAACATAGTGGGTGTGCGACCAGCATGGATCCAGACCAGCCTGCGCATCCGCGCAGTCTGGTCAGGCTCCATGCTGTTCGCTTTTAAAGCCTATTGGAATTGGAGAAACTGTTAGCGAACAGCATGGATCCTGACCAGACTGCGCAGATGCGCAGGCTAGTCAGGATCCATGCTGGTCGCACACCCACTATGTTGGTTTTCTCATGGCATGGCTTATTTGTTCTCATTGCATGGTATCTGATGTATGTTGTCTTTCATTGCAAACCTTTTACTACCGTGTACTGTTTTTAGGCTGGCGGATGTATGTGCGCCAGACTATATAAATATATACCATCTTCAGAAATGCACATCTCGCTATTCAGTCAGTAAATTTTCAGTGAACACCCCTTTGAATAATAAGTGGTACTGCCCAAATTGAATGATGAACCAGTCCATGTTAGAAATATAGTCGGATAAAGGTTAATCTATAAATATATGTCACTGATATAGTGATACTTTACTGTTTTAGAGGAAAAAGTATGTGAAAAAAGTTTCAAAAGCATTGTTAGTTATATATTCAAAATTACTACAGCAATCAGCACACCAACCTGCTAGTTTTATTCACTGTTACACTGCATATGCCCATTTTTCAAACAAACAAATTTATCTTTAGACTGTTGGAGAGTTTTTTTAAGAAAAAGTAGTCTGTTAGTTTTTACCTGAACTAGGATATGCAACATACTTAAAATTTTGCAATTAAAGTTTCCATAACATTTCTATATCCCCGCAAACGAAGTTTGGGGGTGGTGGTGTGTGTATAGAAATGAGCTTGTAATTCGTTCGGTCAGTCCGTTGGTTTTCATGGTTTCAGGACAGTCTCATGAAAGGCTTGACAGATCTAAATAATTTTTGGTACAGGTGTAACATCATAAGATACAGGTCAGGTTCAACTTTGAGGTCAGTAGGTCAAAGGTCAAGGTCACAGTGACCCGGAACAGTTAAAACAGTTTCCGGATGGTAACTTGAGAATTCTTGGGCCTAAGATCATAAATTTTGGTACACAGGTGTAACATCGTAAAAAACAGATCAAGTTCGACTTTGACATCAGCAGGTCAAAGGTCAAGGTCACAAAGACCCGGAACAGTTAAACGGTTTCCGGATGATAACATGAGAATGCTTGGGCCTAGGATCATGAAAGTTGATAGGCAGGTTGATCATGACCAGCAGATGACCCTTATTGATTTTGAGTTCAGTAGGTCAAAGGTCAGAGTGACCCAGAACAGTATTTTCGGACAATAACTTGAGAACGCTTGGACATAGGATCATGAAAATTGATAGGGAGGTTGACCCCTGTTGATTTTGTGGTCAGTAGCTCAGGTCACAGTGACCCATAACAGTTAAACCGTTTCTGTTAGAACGCTTGGGCCTAGGATCTCGAAACTTAATAGGGAGGTTGATCATGACCAGCAGATGACCTCTATTGATTTTGAGGTCAGTTGGTCAAAAGTCAAGGACACATTGACCCAGAACAGTAGAACTTTTTTGCAGGGTTGACAGATATAAATCATTTTTGATACACAGGTGTAACATCATCAAATGTAGGGCAAGTTTGACTTTGACATTGGCTTACTTCTGTGACAAGGGTGTATTGTGGGGGTATAATTTGTCACTCCTGGGACAGCTCTAGTTATATCTGTTTACAAATCTAAAATATATTACATTTTAGACAGAGCCAGAAAAATTTAAATAAACATGGAACATACATTGAAATGCTAATAGACTTCAAAATGATGTCACTTTTGTACCCATAAATTATGAATAGAATACACCTGCATTAATTAAGGACTGCGTAAACACTCGTGAAAGTACAAGCATCAAGAGATGCCAGTTCATTTAAGAGATAGTTACTTTTTCCTTACTTTTACATTTAGATTTTTCACTAAAAGTACTTTAAAAAACAATTAGAATTTTTCCACGTCCCACAGATATCATCTGCATAATCTTTTTTTTAGATTTCCTTTGAATGTGTAAGTATTTCACAAAAAAAACCCATATCATTCAAGCATTTTATTTAAGGAAACTATTAAACCTTCCTGTATTTGTTATTATTTATAATTTTGTGTTATCAGTTTATTATTCTCAATCATTTATTAGAAGTTGATAACAAAATTGCAATTCTTTTTTGTACCCCCCGACAACAAAGTTGTAAGGGGGGTATACTGGTTTCAGGTTGTCTGTCTGTCCGTAGACACAATCTTGTGCGCACCATCTCTCCTCATCCCCTTGACACAATTTAATGAAACTTCACACAAGTGATCAGTAACAACAGTAGTTGTGCATGGGTCATGTAAGGTTCTTTCAGAAAAAAAAAATTGCAGAGTTACGGGACTTTGTTTTTTGTGACTATACTATATACATAGACACAATCTTGTGCGCATCATCTCTCCTCATCCCCTTGACACAGTTTAATGAAACTTCACACAGGTGATCAGTAACAACAGTAGTTGTGCATGGGGCATGTTTGGTTCTTTCAACAACAAAAATTGCAGAGTTATAGGACTTTGTTTCTTGTTAACATACTATGTACATACAGTCTGCATATGCAATCTTGTGCGCGCCTAATCTTCCGAACCCTTGCACACAATTTAATGAAATTTCACACAAGTGGTACCAACCCTAGTTGTGCATGGTGCATGTTACGTTCTTTTAGATAAATATTCTGCATAGTTATGGGACTTTGTTGTTTGTTACTATACTGTATACATACAGTCTATATACATACAGTCCACATAATTATGCAATCTTGTGTGCGTCAAATTGCAATGTACTGTGTCAGTGCATGCAGGGGGAACATTCATCACCTTTAGTGATAGCTCTAGTTTCAACTGGTTTATTGTACCTGTATAGTTTAGGAATATAGCATATTCAAACAGTTAGATGAATGTTGTGTAAAAGTTTCTTATTAGGGAGTGGCTAGGGTTCCAGTAATCAGACCTCTAGTCTCAAAGTCTAGTGGTCCAGTAATTAGAATACATTAAAAACTGTGATTAGTTGTCATAAAGTTGCCATAATTACTTTTTTATGCCCCCGAAGGGAGGCATATTAGTTTTCAACTGTCCGTCCGTTAGTTCGTTCGTTCGTTCGTTCGTTCGTTAGTCACAACGTTAACTTTTTGCATGAAGGCACTTTACTCGCGAACCACTGCACCCAGGACCTTCAAACTTCACATGCTGATAGTCCTTATTGAGTACACCACCCCTACTGACTTTGGGGTTACCAGGTCAAAGGTCAAGGTCACAGGGGCCAACGTTAACTTTTTGCATGAAGGCACTTTACTCGCGAACCACTGCACCCAGGACCTTCAAACTTCACATGCTGATAGTACTTATTGAGAACATCACTCTTACTGACTTTGGGGTTACCAGGTCAAAGGTCAAGGTCACAGGGGATAACGTTAACTTTTTGCATGAAGGCACTTTACTCGTGAACCACTGCACCCAGTACCTTCAAGCTTAACATACTGATAGTACGTATTGAGTACACCACCCCTACTGATTTTGGGGTCACCAGGTCAAAAGTCAAGGTCACAGAGGCCAACGTTAACTTTTTGCATGAAGGCACTTTACTCGTGAACCACTGCACCCAGGACCTTCAAACTTCACATGCTGATAGTACTTATTGAGTACACCACTCCTACTAACTTTGGGGTCACCAGATCAAAGGTCAAGGTGCTGCGGGGGCATTTGTCACTATTAGTGACAGCTCTTGTTTATAAGTATCTTTAATTTATAAATAACTTAAGTTGGAGACTAATGAATATAAAATTTTAACAGCAATTTCTGTAAGTCATCACTATAAACTTAAGAAATAAAACAAAGTCATACATTTATGAACACATTCCAAGCCTAAAATACCGAAGAAAAGCATAGGTTTACTATTATCATTTAGTCCCAATAAAAGCACAAGTTTAATAAAAGCACATATAGAGTAGAGACATTTATTGCTTGGTAAAATTTTAATTTGTTTGCTCTGTCTGAGAAACACTTTAGTTTACCAATGTTTTTGTGTACACTTCCTTGCGTACACTGTTCTGTGGTTGCGGTTGGAAGGGACTTCTTGGAATGGGGCTTTTCCTGTTGGAGTTTTGTTAAGATTCCCAAATGGGAATTACTTGTTGTTTTTCTCATTGATTTTGTTAACATCAGTGAAACAAACTGAATGTGTTTAATTTCCAGCATACATAACCAGAAATATCCTTACAATACCACTCTAAAGTGAATTAAGATTATTCCTCTCAAATATGTTTGCCTTAGTTTGTTATGGAAAGCCCCGAATGTTTCAGATGTGTCTTTGCCAATATTTCTGTACTTTCAGTACTTTGATTTATAAACCTTTTCTTGTGGACAACATACCATTTTTAACTCATCTGATTTAAAAAAAAAATGATGAGTTATTGTCATCTCTTGATCGGCGTTGGCGTGGGCGTTGCCTAGTTAAGTTTTATGTTTAGGTCAGCTTTTCTCCTAAACTATCAAAGCTATTGCTTTAAAACTTGTAGCACTTGTTCATCATCAATAGATGACTCTGTACAGCAAGACACATAACTACATTCTGCTTTTTGCAAAAATTATGGCCCCTTTTGGACTTAGAAAATATCAGATTTCTTGGTTAAGTTTTTTGTTTAGGTCAACTTTTCTCCTAAACTATCAAGGCTATTGCTTTGAAACTTGGAACACTTGTTCACCATCAAAAGCTGACTTTGTACAGCAAGAAACATAACTCAGTCCTGCTTTTTGCAAGAATAAAGGCTCATTTAAACTTAGAAAATCAGATTTCTTGGTTAAGTTTTGTGTTTAAGTCAGCTTTTCTCCTAATCTATCAAAGCTATTGCTTTAAAACTTGGAACACTTGTTCACCATCAAAAGCTTACTACGTACAGCAAGAAACATAACTCCATCCTGCTTTTTGCAAGAATTATGGCCACTTTTGGACTTATAAAATATCAGATTTCTTGGTTAAGTTTTATGTTTAGATCAACTTTTGTCCTAAACAGTCAAAGCTATTGCTTTAAAACTTGGAACAGTTATGCACCATTAACACCTGGCAAGTACCGTAACTCTACATTGCTTTTTGCAAGAATAATGGCCTCTTTTGGACTTAAAAAATCATGGGTAGGACAATATTTATATTATACAGAGACAAAAAAATCAGATGAGCGTCTGCACCCGCAAGGCGGTGCTCTTCTTATCAAGAGATTTCAATGAACTTATGTTGTCAGTGGCTTTAAACATTTTCTGGTGGACAACATAGCATTTTCATCAATAGATTTCAACAAATGCTGTCTGGTGTCTATAGTTGTTAACTTTTCCCTGTGAACACTGTACAGCATGTTTATCTATTGTAAAATCTCATTCAGTTTGACAAAGTGGTTGTGTAACAATGAGACGATATTTCCCTTTTTAAACCTGCAGAACTCCATTGTTGGTTCAAAATTTTGAATATGTACTGAAGCAAAAAGGAATGCTTTGTTATTTTTGAGCAATTTCATTCAATGAGATATGCTTTTCAGAGATTATGAACAGAGGTTTAATGTATTTGAAGTAAACTTAGAAAAGGAGACTTTAGTTTAATTATTATTCATTCAATGTTTTCAGCAAAGGAAAAGGCAGGGGAGATGGAAGACGAAATAGAATCAATTACTGTTACAAATGGCAAAGTAGTTCAAGCTACAGCACTGAATGGCACACCCATTCCAAATGTTCCCGAGGTGAATTATGGTTATGCTGATGGTCCAAATGATGATGATGATGACAGTGATGGTGATAGTGTACGGTTGTAGTGCACAAATGACTTACAACAACTCATCTATTATAAAAATGGCCAATGACAGGCATGTAGGACTAGGCCTAAGTTTTTAAACAGAATTAACACTTAGATGTTTAAGCAATGTGGAACAAATATCTGAGTGAAAGATCATGTGTAACAGGTTCTATGTGATGATTATGCACAATGGAACAAATATTTGTTTGAAAAACCCCATTTTCTGTCACGATTAAACACTGTAGAACAAGTATTTGTGTGAAAGATCTTGTGCAGCATGTGTTCCATGATGATTAAGCATTATGGAACAAATATTTGTGTTGAAGTGTGTGTGAAGGGTCTGCCCTTCTGAACAAATATGTTTTGTGAAAGATCTTCTGTGAAGTGTCTTACATGATGATTAAGCTTAATGGAATAAATATTTGTGTGGAAGTACATGTGTGAAGGGTCTTCCATGATGATTAAACATTATGGAACAAATATTTGTGTGGAAGTACTTGTGTGAAGGGTGTTCCATTATGGAACAAATATTTTTGTGAAAAATGTTGTGTGAAGGGTGTTAGTTAGGAACAGAATTCCTCCTTTGAGAATATAGCTCTGACATGTTTTTATGGAATATTTGACAAAATTCTACCTAATCGTCTACTTACTCATCAGAATATATGATTAAGTGGTAGAGTGATTATGTAATAATGTATGGTGTTGTTATATCATGTTGGCATTACGACTACATTATATCATGTTTTATTGTTAACAAGTTTGTTGAGGGAATTAAAATATAAGGTTGTAGAAATAGAAATTTTGAAAATATATTGTTTCAAAATCATTTACATTTTTAATGCATTTTTCATGGAAATGTTCTGATTTACACATTAATTCAGTTATTTAAATTTATATTTCATTAATAAATGGGAAACTGCTGATCTTGCCAAAGAAAAAATAATCGTCTGAGTTTTTGTGCAGCCTTATGGTATGGCATAATTGTGAGGTTATTTTTTGAGAATTTATTTATTCTTATATTCAGTTCTCATTAATATAATCCTAAATGTGTCTGGAAAAATTCTGTAAAACTTCTGGTAAGCATGATTGGTATCACAGAACATTTTACAAGAATAATGCAGCAACCAAACTGAGCTTCTATAAATCTAAAGAACTTGTAAATTCAGACGTTTAAGATTGAACAGAATTAATGTTAGTTTTTACTAAGTACTTTATTTGGTATACATAGTGTATATAGTTCTCTGTTTGAAGGCAGGTTCTTCAACATTCACGGTGTTTTTCTGTTTTTATGAGTTTTAGTAATATAAATGTGTATATACCATTATCCATTAGTAATGCCCCCAGGAACATTTTATTCAGCAGAAAGTCCCTGAAAAAATTGTTTTGTTATTGTTGTCTTTTACATTGTTTTAAGAAATACAGACTATAAATCCAACTTCTAATGAATGATATTTAACATTAACAGCACTTCCTCATTGCTGGTGTTCACTTCTAACTTAAATTAATTTAAAAAAGATTTGTTTTGGGGGAAAATATTGGGGGGTGGGTGGTGCATTGGGGAGGGCATTAGTTAGGGAATATGTGGTTGTCCGTTTTTACTGTGTTATATGTATCTAAAGTACACTTGTAATTCCATAGTATATTCAGTTTAAAGTATTTCTATGGAGATTATAAAGAATATTATGTATGCATTTATTTAAAGTTATTGAAAGCAGTTGAAGCAGGATTTAGTTCTTGATAAAGAAGATCGGATTGAATATTGTATGTTTGATAAATGGTTAGTTATTTTACAATTATATTTGCAAATATTCAATCTGAAAGAAATTCATTAACATTTTTTATTTAAAGCATTTTTTTTTAAATGTTCAACACTGTATTAAACTGAGGGTTGTAAAAGTTATATACTGCTTTCAAATGTTTTGTGTATAATATTATTATTAAATACACGAATATGGAATAGACAGATTTTCACCCTTATCATTCTGAAAAGTACCGGTAGATTATTTCTCTAAGATATATGAAAATGAACAGTGTGCTTGTGCTGTCTCAATGAAAAGACAACACAGAAAGAGAAAACAGTGGATGTGATAGTTTTAAAAAACATAATTATTTGATTACAAAAAAAGTTTGATAAAACATGATTCAATTTGCATTTTAATGAATTCTGAAAAAGACCTTTCACTGGTAAGCACTGTTGTTTGTTATATGCAAATGTTTTTAATTGACATGAAAAATAATGTTAGGATTGTTTATATAGTATTGTGTCAAATTGAGAGAGAGAGAGAGAGAGAGTTGTTTTGAAAGTTCATTGTTAAAGACTTAACTTTGTATTTTGTTACTACTGATTTTTCTCTATTTCACATCAGTGGAATCATGTATTTACCAAGTCTGTTAAATTAATTGATAATATTCTAGGCTTACACATAGATTTCACTGTGAAAAATCTCATAGTTTACAAAAATTATTTAGCTCAATTTTGATAAAACTTATTTGAATCACTATTGAGTTTACATCCTGAAAAAAACCCAGGTTTTATTTGCAACTGTTGGGGCTCAAACCCACAACCTCTGAGTTGAGCAACTGACACTTAAACAACTAGACCACCCAATACCATTTAACTTACCAAATAAAGCAATAATGTATAATATTATTGTAATTTTATGGATCCTGTGAAATCATTAATATTCATGGGGAATTCAGTTTTCTGGATTTCAAGAAACCACAATAATAAATCTCAACAAACAATTCGAATTCCTGTTGATTTTATCTTTAAATCTCCTAAGATGAATGAGTTCTTGTCACCACCAAATATTTGATTTGCCTAAAAAACACAAAATTTCATGCCCACAAAATAAAATTTATTTTGCGTTTTTTGTCTCTCATTGTACACCATACACCAAATTGTTTTATGTTTTGAAAAAAAGTGACTTTGACATTTGTCACTTACTGTACACCATGCACCAATGTTTTTATTGATCAGAATATTTGAAAGATTAACTGTGATATTACTGGGACCTAATAAATGTAAAATTTTGTGTAGTCTTGAATTTCAGACATGATTCAGAGATTTTATTTAATTTAGACGTTTTTCAGTGATTTATTCAACTATAACGGTGAAACATATTTGGTAATTGCACTGTGGCAAATATATTTGAGCCATTCCATGAGAAAACCAAAATAGTGGCTTTGCGACCAGCATGGATCCAGACCAGCCTGTGCAGATGCAATCTGGTCAGGATCCATGCTGTTCGCTTTCAAAGCCTATAGCAATTAGAGAAACTGTTAGCGAACAGCATGGATACTGATCAGACTGCGCGGATGCGCAGCCTGGGCTGGATTCATGCTGGTCGCAAAGCCACTATGTTGGTTTTCCCACGGCGCGGCTCTTTTGGTATTTTTCGCTTGTACAGATATAAAAATGGGTAAAATTTGGTTAAGACAATTAAAAAAAAATGTAAAAAGAAAGCTGTAAATCGAAATATTTTTCACTTGTGCTTACACCATTGCATCTGTTGTTCACTGGATGAAATATATTTTGATCCTATGCTGAAACAAACATTCGTCATCTAGATAAGAGAACAGTGAAATTATTATTCACTAGAATTGAATAGATAAAGCCATAAAATCAGGCAATGTTCCTATTTTTTAATGGAAATCAATAGTTATGATGTTGTGCATGAAAAAATGCAAAGCTGTATTTAATATTCAGAAACATTTAATATTTTAAACTTTTATTAGGTCCTCCCTATTTTTGTTCACTTTGAAAAGATTTATTTTTATAGTCAAATGTATGTTGCTTGTAAATTTAATTATGCAGATTTATTGATTGATTATGATGTAACATTATTGCATAAACTATAACTGAAATAAAACTATAAACAAATAACTGAATTTTGATTTCTTTTGAAACCATTATTATTCATAAGGGAATAATTTTCATTTATTTTGCGTGTTACAAATCCATGAAATTAAATCCTGACCACAAATCGATATACCCACGAATTAGCTGTTTTCATCCAATGTGATTTCACAATATTTGTCTATGTTCAGTCCATTTGGTCTGTAGCATCATTATAACGTCCTCTCCATTTTTTGTTAGCTCACCTGTCACAAAGTGACAAGGTGAGCTTTTGTGATCGCGCGGCGTCCGTCGTCCGTCCGTCCGTGCGTGCGTGCATGCGTCCGTCCGTCCGTAAACTTTTGCTTGTGACCACTCTAGAGGTCACATTTTTCATGGGATCTTTATGAAAGTTGGTCAGAATGTTCACCTTGATGATATCTAGGTCAAGTTCGAAACTGGGTCACGTGCCGTCAAAAACTAGGTCATTAGGTCTAAAAATAGAAAAACCTTGTGACCTCTCTAGAGGCTATATTTCTCAATGGATCTTCATGAAAATTGGTCAGAATGTTCAGCTTGATGATATCTAGGTCAAGTTCGAAACTGGGTCACGTGCGGTCAAAAACTAGGTCAGTAGGTCTAAAAATAGAAAATCCTTGTGACTTCTCTAGAGGCCATATTTCTCAATGGATCTGTATGAAAATTGTTCAGAATGTTCAGCTTGATGATATCTAGGTCAAGTTCGAAACTGGGTCATGTGCGGTCAAAAACTAGGTCAGTAGGTCTAAAAATAGAAAAACCTTGTGACCTCTCTAGAGGCCATATTTTTCAATGGATCTTCAGGAAAATTGGTCAGAATGTTTACTTGATGATATCTAGATCAAGTTCGAAACTGGGTCACATTGGGTCAAGAAATAGGTCAGTAGATCTAAAAATAGAAAAACCTTGTGACCTCTCTAGAGGCCATATTTTTCATGAGATCTTCATGAATATTGGTCAGAATGTTCACCTTGATGATATCTAGGTCAGGTTCGAAACTGGGTCACGTGGGGTCAAAAACTAGGTCATTAGGTCTAAAAATAGAAAATCCTTGTGACCTCTCTAGAGGCCATATTTCTCAATGGATCTTCATGAAAACTGGTGAGAATGTTCAGCTTGATGATATCTAGGTCAAGTTCGAAACTGGGTCATGTGCGGTCAAAAACTAGGTCAGTAGGTCTAAAAATAGAAAAACCTTGTGACCTGTCTAGAGGCCATATTTTTCAATGGATCTTCAGGAAGATTGGTCAGAATGTTTACCTTGATGATATCTAGATCAAGTTCGAAACTGGGTCACATTGGGTTAAGAAATAGGTCAGTAGATCTAAAAATAGAAAAACCTTGTGACCTCTCTAGAGGCCATATTTTTCATGAGATCTTCATGAATATTGGTCAGAATGTTCACCTTGATGATATCTAGGTCAGGTTCGAAACTGGGTCACGTGGGGTCAAAAACTAGGTCAGTAGGTCTGAAAATAGAAAAACCTTGTGACCTCTCTAGAGGCCATATTTCTCAATGGATCTTCATGAAAACTGGTGAGAATGTTCAGCTTGATGATATCTAGGTCAGGTTCATAACTGGGTCATGTGCGGTCAAAAACTAGGTCAGTAGGTCGAAAAATAGAAAAACCTTGTGACCTCTCTAGAGGCCATATTTTTCACGAGATCTTCGTGAAAATTGGTGAGAATGTTCACCTTGATGATATCTAGGTCAAATTTAAAAGTGGGTCACGTGCCTCCAAAAACTAGGTCATTAGGTCAAATAATAGAAAAACCTTGTAACCTCTCTAGAGGCCATATTTTTCAATGGATCTTCATGAAAATTGGTCAGAATTTTTTATCTTGATGATATCTAGGTCACTTGTGCTCAAAAACTAGGTCACTATGTCAAATAATAGAAATAACGACGTCATACTCAGTTCAACACTGGGTCATGTGGGGATAGGTGAGCGATTCAGGACCATCATGGTCCTCTTGTTTTAATTGGGGCACTTTGGTCCCTTTTAGGGACTGTTAGAGCTAAAAATAGGAAAATACTTAAATGACTTCCTCCCATTAACAGCTTGCACTACTGGATGCACATACCATTAAACATGGTTTAAAACCCTGTAAAATATTCAATGTGAAAAACCGTTAATTAACCCCATTAATTCTTGCATCACTTTATTTAACAGGTTTCACAATATTAATGGGTTACTTGTTAAAATACCATTAAAACACCCATTTTTGACCATGAATCATGCCATTAAAAGTTTGGTTTGGTAGCTAAAAAAGTTAATGGCTTCAAAAAAAAGAAGTAATTCTGTATATTTTGAATTTAACAGGATTATTCATGGCCCTTAGCTTTGATTTAATGCCCATTAAATGTTTAGGTTCTGTACGATTTCATTTAAGAGTAAAATTAATGGCCATTAACAGCAATGTGATGCCCATTAAATCTTACATTCTGTAAAATGTGATTCGTATATTTTCAGAAGCACAAAAAATATTTGTTGTTTTGTTTTTTGGCTTGCGCTGGCCCCGTTGAATGCTTATAATCCCAGTCCCATATTGTTCTAAAATGGACTTTAGTCACAATAAATACATACTACGCACACATCGGCTATAATATATCATGATGTTATATTTAGTTGCATTAAAGTTATTTCCCCTTGATGCAGTTACGCCTTCTTCTTCAAATTCTTCACCGCCAACAATGGCGAACCCTAGATTACTAGGTATGGTTTAATCCACTACCGAATAAATGATGATGATACACTGTACAGAAGCAACTCCCCACACCAGAATCACCACGAAAAATATTTACATTTATAACTACAGCTCAGTCTTTACACACTGTCTAAAATTTGTCTAAAATTCTGTAAGTTAGACCGCATGCACTCGGTGGGAGATCATCTAGGAATGGATCCCCTATATATTCTGTCCCTTTCTTTATGTAATTTATATAAAAGCCGCCTTGCATCAAACTCTAAATCATTCACAAAGTCTGTCCCTACCATACATGAAGGCAGAACTTTAGAATAGGCAATAAACAGGTTCACAAAGTCATTGGTTGAAGAAATAAAACACTGTAAACCATTTTCTTTTAGGTTATTCTTAACAGATGTTATAATCGGTGCGCGAGTGACTTGCAACTCTGGGCATAGTAATATAAAGTGTTCTAAGGTTTTGTCAGCACAATGGCACAACTGACACACTGGATTAACTGCATTTTGATTAAATCGGGCTCTGTTGGTTTGTAGAAGGTATGTTCCTGTCAAAATCTTCAATCTAGGTGACATCCTTGAGACTTCAAAAGTTGAAGTTCACCGAACACGCAGAACAGGATGAAGTTTACCAGGTTGATAACTACAGTTCATGTATCGGAGCGAAGGGTAAAGTCGAGCCTGAAACTCGATCTGTTGTCTCCATTTGAGTTCAACTAACTTATATGTATATGTTTTCCATTTATGCTTACTTAATGGAAATTTAATATAGGTAAAAACATCTTCAAAGTCATATTTAGCTAGAAGAGGTGGAGTTTTCATAGCCCATGAAAGTGATTTCTCATTTTTCACTGTTAACTGTCTCACAAGTATCCTTTTTTCAAGACTGTTATCGTGCTGGTTACACAAGTTATTAAAAAAGCTTAGTATTCGAAGATCAATAACTGCCTGCACTGGTAACAAGCCTGATAAAATATATATTGCGGATTCAGCTACATTGTCTGGTAACGATAAAAGTTGTTTGACAGTTTTCTTTTGAAATAATTAAGACTTTTCGATTAGTTTCTGAGATGGTAAAACAAGTTCCATACCATATACAAGCACTGCTAGAACAAACGTTTTGTAGAGATGAATTGCAGAAGCAGGGTCCAGGCCGTTCTCGCCGTGAAGTCCAGCTCCAAACAGACTATATAATATAAAGCTCTTCTTGATTCTGCTAAGTTATTATCCACGTTCACTTCCGCGTTCTCCTTAACCGTTGGGGTTCTTGTTATCCCTAGATGCTGTGCGGCATTAACACTACTCAGAGTTTCATCCCTCAATTTAAACTGCCCATTTTGACTACACGTATTACGAGATTTTTGAGATTAATTGAAACAGTTTTTGTCGGTTGCAAAAGATACCTTTCTTCATCCGCATCAGTTATTTGCAATATTTATTAACAACTGAGTCTCATATTCAACGCTACTCATAATACAAATGTCGTCAGCACAAGAACAGTTATTTGTTAATAATGTTCCAATTTTCCCACCGATTTTTGTAGATTCTAGTTGATTCAACAAAGGATTTACATATGTTTTGTAGAGATCAGTCGATAATATTCCACCTTGACGTACCCCATGTGAAGTTTCAAACTTGTCGCTTGTTTTATTTTTAAGTTTAACTACGCTTGAAGCGTTTTCATGCAAGGATCTTATTAAAAGCCAATGTCTTTCGTTAATACCCGAGTGATAAAGTCTCCTCATTATGTGCGAGTGACACACAACATCGAAAGCAGCTTTCGCATCTAACAGAATAACATTAGCATCAACCTTGTTGTCTGCACAGTCACGATAAAATTCTTCAAGAATGTAGGCAGCATTCAATGGCGACGACCCTTTTGTGAAACCACGTTGAGTTATGTTCTGATGCAGCAATATCTGTTCCTGAATACGGTTTCGTATAACAGATTCAATAATTTTGCATAATGTTGGCAGTACAGTGATACCTCTATAGTTTGTAGCTTCAGATGGTTGTCCTTTGTTTTTAAAAACTGGAGACACAAGCCCGATTTTCAGACATGACGGTACCTCACCACTTCCAAAAACAGAGTTTATGATACTGAGAAGATTATGACGTAGGACTTCACCCCCGTACAGAACATGCTCTATGTTAACACCATAAAAATCAGACGATTTACCTTTATGTATAGATTTTAATGCTTTCTCAAGCTCAGAATAAGAAACTGGGTCAATGTGCGTTCTTTCGACGTTTTCAATAATATATTTCATTTCAGCTCTTACATGTTCATGGTACTTGAGATCGAACTGTCCCATTTCTGAAGGTTCGGCTAATCTTTGAAAGTGTTTTCTGAAGTCCTCTAACAGCGCATCTTCACCCGTGTAACATGTCCCATCCACATACAAGTCATCGACTACTTTTTTCAAAGAACCACGCTGTTTATTTATGAGTCTGTGAAAGAGTTTATGGTCACCAGTCCTAGCCTTCATTATGTTGTTTCGTTCCCTCTTAAAATCTTCAGCAACCGCTATTCTACACTATTGCCTGAATTGTTTTTTACAATTCCTATGATTTATATAATTATAAACAATGAGTCACTGGTGTTGCAAGTCTTTCCTGCTTCTACCCACATTTTATAAGCATCCCTACTTTTCTTTAGTGCATAAGAGATATCTTCATTCCAGACAGCCAGCTTAGGATTGGACTTCCTGCCATTCTTCTTTTTACCAAAGACATTTGCAGACTCTTGCGTCATGGCAGAACACAGTGACATAATATTATTTTCAATGACGACATCAAAAGTTGTACTCTGTAATAAGTCATTCACCGCACTTTGATATGCGTCTTTATCGATCTTATCCCAGTTAGTTTTGTTGACAGATGATTGTTCACACTTTTTGGAGTTTTTCTGTTTCACCTTTGACGCGTTTACAGATATGTTCATGACGATCGGCATGTGATCAGAGACATTTGCTTCAATTTCAACTATTTCTTTCATTCCCTTCAAAAAGGCAGTATCACCACATGTTAAAAAATAGTCTATTTCAGATTTGTGTAAGCCGTTTGGATGCTCAAAAGTTGGACCGACACAATCATAATGTAAGTTACATTCACTTATGAAGTCACGAATATATATTAATCGCCTTTCATTACCAGTTTTGTTTAGATCTTCGTTAAGGTCAGCACCGATAATGATGTTATGTGAACGTGAATATTTCAAAACAATTTCATTAAGTTCATCAACACATGCACAAAAGTCATTATTACTGGAACAGTAGCCCCTACATGGAAAATATACTGAAATAATTAAAGTTTTTCTGGAAACACTGTTTTTATTACCAAATTCGACACACTGTATGCGCTCAGAACCATCAGCTAGCACTGTTACAAATCTGCTTATGTTGTCTTTCCATAACACAGCGATACCTCCGTACCCCCGAGGCATTTGAATAGGAGACAGAGGATTTCGAAAGTCCGCACCCTTGCCGGCATAGTCGGAAAAAGAATTTATTTCACCTAACAAATGTATCTGTGCTTGGAACAGCCAATGTTTCTGTAGTAGAATAAAATCACATGTTTTAAAAAGTTCATTAATCGCAATTGCCGACGTCCTAACATTTTGCAATTAAATGAGGAAACGCGAGGTGACACACGGTCTTGCTTATCTATAACTGGATCCGAATGTTGCTGGTATGACGAAAAGGGGGTGCCTCCTTTGAAGACATTGGCGGTCGGGGTGGACCAAAATATCTAGATTGATGATCAGTACCTAGTACATTGTTGGCATGAACAGTCTCACAAGGTATTATTGGTGGTGGTTGTGTCAAATCTATCATATGTTCCATTCCTGGCTGTACCTGGCTATGTATTGATGGTCTAGGAGGATTAATCTTTGTTTTTTGAGATTGTTTATAGAAAACTGGGTTACCTGTTACATAATCAATATTAATAGGTTGGTTTTCTTGCACAATAGGCTGTTTCGTTGAAAACTCAATGTTCCCAGGATGGTTTGGTTTCCCTACTTGCTGCTCGTTACTTACAGTTTGGTTTTGACTCAACGTCGACTGCTCTACTAATCCGTCACTTTCACCGCTTGAGCTTTGTTGCACAGGGTCGTTCATACCTTTTTCAATGCGATCGAGTTGTTTATTTATCTGGGCGAGCACAATTCCGCTAATTCTGTTATGCAGTGATCTGAAATTGTTAGCAAAGTCAAGATTGTCTACACAATAGACAGACCCATCTTTATTGATTTCACAGGATGGTGCGGAAGCAGATTCATTAGTTAAATTGAAATCAGATGTCTCGACCGAGCTACTAATTACCCTTGTACCAGTAGCAGAAAATGGATGTCCAGATTCAATTCTTTCTTTCAGTGTTTTAATCGTCAGCTCTAGCTCGTTAACTTTATTTTCAAGCTTTTTAGTATACGTTTCTATTCTAAGTTTGCTATTCAGTAAGTCTGTATACCGACTTTCTTTAATTTTCAATTCATTTTCCCATTTATTCTGTCTGTTAGCTTTCGATCTGAGTTCAGCTGATTTTTCACAATTTGTACAGGAGGCAAGGCTTTGGTCACCCCTACTGTCCTGGTTATTAACAATAGGATCCAAGTTATTGTCAAGGTGAGGATCGATTAACAGTCTAGGCCTAGATTTACCTTTTACCAAAGTTTCATCATCAATGTTCAGAGTTGATGGCTCTTGAGCTGAATCAGCACATCCACTCACCTCCTCCCTGTCCAAGTTTACCTCTACATATGTTTCTTCCTCTAAGATACCCCCGCGGCAGTGGAGCCACTGGCTAATTCAATTCTACACTGTGGAAGCACTAGAGGATCAGATTTACACAAAGGACATGTATATTCGCCACTTTTATCATTTTGAATTTTCGAAATTTGTTCCTGCGACAGTTTTAAACATTTATAATGAACCCAGTGCCCGTTTTTATTGCAGTACACACTTTTCGTACGACAGTTCTTCTTGCACTTGAGACAAAGAATATTCTCATTTTCTAAACTCTTACTTGATACATTTTTAGGTTTCACCACCGGTTTTCCCATACTTTCAGTGTTCACTTCATTCACGGAAATGCAACCTTTCAAGCCTTCCACAATTGCCTGATTGAGCATGTCGATATCCACTGGCCGGCCATCCACCGTAGCACCATTACATTTCTGTTGTATGCCTGGAAGATCTGTTTCAATAAAAAGCTTTGTATTTCTACCATTAATTAAAAGACGTGACCTTGCATTATAAAAATACACAGTATATTCACCATTCACTCTAACAGTTATCTGAACAACATTTGCACCCGACGAGTCTGTTGTGTTCGAGAAGTGAATTTCTTCCCTGTCTGTGCTCAGCTTTTGGTAGTATGCATGTGTGGCGTTTTTTAAAAGTTCATTTGTAGCTGCATCAGTAGTAACCACCAAGCCACCGCCTGTTACTTTCACAATATTTATAGATCTTTTTGCTGCTGTTATCTTTTTTGAGACTGCCTTTTTAACATTCAAACTATAGTCGGTGGTAGACGTTACCTTGTTTACTATTACATTTTCACTACCTTGATCAGCGTAACTCCTTGTTGCCACACTCCGCACACACATACCTTCAATTCATCATCTCTGTCTCTGATAGCTTTCATCCTAGAGCTACACCTTCTCATTGTGAACTACCTGCAGATTGTCTCAAATAGTTTAAAAAAATGAGCTAAAAACAATCAAATTAAGAGCTAAAATTATTTGCTTTGATTATATGGTCTACACACTCAGGTTTGAGTAATTGAAGATTCACACTTTCAAGAAATCGCCGAAGGTTCTCGTTGCGAAGGAGCCTCTCCTAGATCAGATCAACCACAAAGTGCATGCAATCAAGATGAATGTATTTTAAAACGTTAAAACTCTCGTAGCTGTCATAAAATAGTCTTAAAAAATCTTCTTTTTAATTTTTTTTTAAAAAATCCAAGATGGCTGCCGCACTTTCGGCATGTTCACACACAAAGAAAAGTTCCAAACTCCTACTGAGCAACTATTTCATAGTTCGAATCAGTCCACACTGATACAATACAGTTTTTGAACATGAAAATGTTATAAAAAAATGTCATAAAATAACTTAAAATTAAGTTTAAAACAATAAAATTTGCATTCCAAGATTCCAACACGTCCGCCACTTTCAACGTCCTTCACCCATTTTCTTCAAATGTTTGCCAAATTGTGTCCCTACAAAAAATCGGATTTATTTCAATGGAAGTCGGATGAAAACATACTAATTTATTTGATAACACCAATCTACATTATTTTGGTAAGGGTAAATACGTATTGATGCATGTCACTTTTCTGTTTTCTGTATGTTCCTGTTCAAATAATCAGCATTTGTATACGAAAGTGGGTGGGGTAAGGAATTTACATTATGAATTGTGTTCAGACCAACTTAGATTTTCAAATCCTCGAGTAGAAACTAAGGTTTATAGAGAAGTGAACAATACACATGATTATGAAGATTTACAGTCTGATTTAAATTCACTTGGGGCATGGGCAGATCAATGGCTTCTTCGTTTCAATGAATCAAAGTGTGATACGCTTGATTGCGGGAGGGGGGGGGGGGGGGGGGGGGGGCTACTTGTGATGCAATCCCTCAAACATTTGCTCTTAGCTGTTTAAGTGCATGCACCTGAGCACAAAGTACTGAAGGAGAGTTAAATTGTGATCGCCCATTGTGTGCTGACATTGTCATCAACAGTGGCTTTTTGAATACACATGACGCCTAATGTCTGTACCAACAAAAACTTGGTCATGGTCAGAATGTTTGTCAGTATAAAAATAATGGTTAGTTAAAACTACCCACATGGTCTCTTGATCTTAATAGTAAAACCTTTAAACCGGTACCTGTAAACCCTTCTCAGTAATACACAATACAATATAATATCCATTTATTTTCTCATTTCATATGAACATATGACAGAATGAGAATACAATATGACAAATGTTTGTACAAGGCTGTTACACGTGTTTACATAACAAAATAATGAGAAAAAAAGAAGAAAAATATTCGTCTAGTATTTTACAAAACAGTACATATGTATAGATACTATTACATGTGTAGTTATACGTAGTTTAAATCTATAAAGTAGAAAAAGTGGAAACTCCACACGTCGCTCAACACAACAAAAACGAGAATGTTGCAAACTCGGTTTGATTGAGCCTGTTCATGGACTGTAGTTAAAATGCATGCTACTGTCCACGCCCTCTAGCCCCGGGTTGAGCAGAACTCAACATTTACACATGCTAAAAGTACAAAAAACAATTTAGAGACATCCGCAGATGTGTTCATACGGCGGTGTACATGGAACCTTCAATGCTCCACTAGCGTGTAATTCCATGAAAAGCGGCGTATGGACCCCAGTTAAAATAATGGGTTTGCCCTAAACGAGAAAACAATGAGCAGAACTAAACAAACTGAAATTTAGTAAGGGGATCTGAGATTATGGAGCCTGCATATCACAGGAACTGCCAGAAGACAAAATTAAAAAGCAGGCACCATATCCAAGGGGTGATTAAACAATACCCAAAGCTATGAAAGCGGGAGTATTGGAACCACCCAGGCCGAAAAGTTCATGCTGAGAAACTACACAGCACCAGTAACACGACATAAAAGTCGTGCTGAACGATCTGAGAAGATCGAAATATAACAGCCCTGATTGAATGTACGGGGAGATTTTTACGGCAAACAACGCTGTGTGTATGTTTTTCGCCCAATTTTAAACACCTAAAAAGCATATAGTGTTTGAACTATTAGCCATTTGCATACTAATTTATGCTGCCTCTGGAACTTTCGACATTTGGAGCATATTATGGATCACTTCCAAAGCTGCACACACTTTATCCTGCTCAAGCTCTAAAACTCAGGTGAGCATTCTAGGGCCATCATCGCCCTCTTGTTTGAAAATGGGTTAATTTACCATAGCATATTTTACAAACCCTTTTTCGGAAGTTATAGCTCAAACCTAAACTGAAAATTTGAAACGTTTATACATCCGACTAAACAGCTGACTCATTCCATCAATGAAACCTAAGGGGTTGATTTAAGCTATTGACTTAGCCAGTCATTGTTTGTACTGGTATCCATTTTAACACTGGGAAAGAGAAATATTGATTATTATATGTGAAATAAAACATAATACTGAACAGAAGTTTCTGTAAATATTCTGGAAGGTATACAAAATGTTAACCAATTTTAAAAAGCGTTATTCCTTTTTAACGTTTGATACAGATGTCTGTAAAAGTCACCAGAATAAATGAAAAGTTTAGGCAATTCGTCCGTTTAAAGACTTTGATATTGTTACCGCAGATGGTTCTTAAACCCCTTTTATCAAAATGGTTTGATGTTTGAACAAACACTTTCAAACGATACCAGTATGATAGAATGCACCATCATTTATACCAAATGAATTTATACGATACCAGTAATAATGTAGCTGACTATAGCCATTTACATGAATTTAAAAGATACCAGTAATAATGTAACTGACTATAGCCATTTAAATGAATTTATACGATACCAGTAAATACTGTAGCTGACGATAGCCATTTACATGTACATGGATTTAGACGATACCAGTTATAATGTAGCTGATTATAGCCATTTAAATGAATTTATACGATAACAGTAATACTGTAGCTGACGATAGCCATTTACATGTACATGGATTTAGACGATACCAGTAATAATGTAGCTGACGATAGCCATTTACATGGATTTAGTAGCTGACGATAGTCATTTACATGAATTTAAAAAATACCAGTATCATTACCTGTACATTATTTTCAAAAAGCATCAACATTAGATAACATATTTATTACATAAATTTATGAAATTTGACTCTGGTTCCCTAGGATTCATATCCGCCATTGTTCGCAATTTGCAAAAGTATAATCTTTCGGATGGTCTGTAAAGATTTATACAGAAACATAGCTCGCAAAATATGTATGGAAGCGCACTCTGAAGCAGCATGTATTTAACATTCATTACAAGAACAGACTTTAAAGACATGATGAATCATTTGTGTGATATATTGAAAGCGGACCGTCCATGTATGTTATAAAAAGGAAAACCGCAAAACAAACAATTTTCATGTAAGAAACTGGTCTCTGTTATAGCTAAACAATATCCTTCAAGATCATCGGAGGAAGATGTTGAACTATTTTATTACAAAGCTTGGCCTACCCACACTTAGCAGACTAATTTCACAGAACCCACGTGGACAGTACTGATGTTGTGGCATCATGAATTTGAGTATGACATTGTCCTATGCGCGTGACTTGGCGCGGATAAAACTTGTACTTTTTTAATAAAAAACATTGAAATGACAAGAAACGCAAACAAAAATTGGTTGACGTTTTACGTGCAAGATCGAAATATTTTTCACTAGTGAACACCAGTTTTTAAGTTTTCACGAAAGGCGCAGCCTCGAGTGAAATATTCCATCTGATGTTCTGTCGGTGAAAGATATTTCGAAAAAAAAAACAGCGACAAATATTTTCTATTATAGAGATAAGCGAGTTTTGCCCGTTTAATAAATACCATACCATTGTTTATGACAACTTAGTCCAAATTATCTAAGATTGACAGGAAAAGGGAAAGTTAAACGGGAGATATTATTAACGTGTCGGTGTTTTTTTCTTGTTGTATCTAAAACTCTCATTTAACTTTTTTTCTCTCGTACGTATGACAGGATAGACGTTGCTAAATTGCATACGTGTTATTCTGATTACTTTTTTTCTTATTTTCATATTTTACATCTGTTCAGTGGACATAGTGACGGTAGTTGTTAAATGTGCAAGTATACTAACAGACATCTGAAATTCATATTTAAATTCACATAATTACAAAGCAGTGATATAACAATTAACTTTAAAATAGCTTCAAAATAAGGAAATAGTTTTCAAGACGTATTGTTGTCCGTAAATAGAAACCATCAAATGTAAGGAGTAAGGAGGGCGGGCATAAGTCTTACTCACCTTACTTTTTTTAGTTGAAATGAATCTGGTTCCTTCTCCGGTGCCCCTTCAAAAGGCTGCCCATTATTTTCGAATTTCGCTGGTGTCTAGTGTGCGCTGATATACACGCGTGTGCCACGTTACGGCGTGATTGCTGATTGCGCGCCTCGTGAGATTCGATCTGGCAAAAATCCACTCGAGCCGAATACAGCATTCCAGATCGAGCTACTATTATAATAGCCTCATTTTACTTCCTAAACGTAATGCTTTCTGACGAGCCTTGGTAATAGATTTACACATTTCAGGACGAATCACATAATCTGTGTTATTTGCCGTAGTCGAAAACGACAGTATGTTGGCATTTCATAGAATTGACATTTTTATCAATATTTGACTTATTTTTGATAATGTAGTGTTATTTTGTCTCAAATGGTTATCATTGAACAAATTATATAAATAGCGAAAACGAATCTTTCCTAAATGCCATAGATGTCATGACGAGCCGTTTTTCTATGTCGCGGATTCCTGCCTACAGTATGACAGAATTATGACTTATATTTGTAATTCGGACACTTCTTTTATTAAAAACTCGTCAGTGGCACATGAAACAGACATTTCATTCAACATTAAAAAAATAATCGGATACCAACAAGTCGTTCACATTTTTCATTGGTGACAGTTCATACCCGAACAAATTCTCTCACTGATATTTTACCAAACCCTGTAGAAAATATTAACCGGCATTCATATTATGGGAATCGCCAGTGGTGCACTTTCCATCGTTTGGATGTTTGACAGAAAAATACCTGGAATTATGGCGTCTTTTCTCTTCGCGCAAACATTTTACACCTGTGCAATAAAAGTTGACATATCCTGTTTCTTGTTCGTTGTCAATACAATGCGAAAGGATCTGCTGTGAATAAATTATTTGGTTTATAAAGGGACAACCTGTTGTTATGTAAATACCAGCTATAAATAAATGTAAATACCATCTATAAATAAAATATATTGGACTGTTTAAAGTGTGTTGAGAACGAAAACGTGTATATTAAGTTAAACGGCCCAGTGCTATTTACATAACAACAATTTATTTCTTATTTTTACAATTTAATTTTTACTTTCTTCACACTGATTTACGTGATCCATCAAACTAATAGATTTCTTAATAGACGTCATCGTCGGCGAATTGCGGCAGTTGGAACAGCAAACGGATGAAGTCGCATCACTTCCTGGAAGTAAAACGCACAGGGGTCATATGGCAGCGCGGCGTGTGTTAACAAACGAAGCCAAAAAAGGCATCGTGGTCCACAATCTTTAGACTAGATAAGCATCAGCTTTATAGCTTCAGCTAATCTCAAAGGTCGAATAACCTTGCCGCCAGTAGGCTAAAGGATTACTAACGAATATAAAATTACGGCCATGCTAAATACTCGACATGGTGAAGTTATATTGTATTTTGACTATTTATACTTTATTATATTATTGTATGTAATTAGATTCAATAAAAACAGAGCCAGTTCATCTTTATGTAATTTCATAACACTAGTTCAAGAACACAAATCGCGTAGTACGTGTGTTAATTGGATTGGTAAGTTTTCTGGAATATTTCTTGCTGTCTTGTTTGACTTTATCCTAGTATACTTTGATGTGCTGAAACAGAAAACAAGTTCTAAATTCAATAGGAAAATATATCTTCTGAGCTATGCAATTATTTTATGCTAGCTTAGCATTATTTAGATTTTTTTATGAAGTGGGATTTTCCTTTTGTACAACATTTTCCTATCTTACAACGAATTCTGTCTCTGTCCTTTTCTTCTTTTTTTGTGTATTGCACAAGAAATCCGAGAAGAGATTAATGTCTTTTTAAACATACTAAACGGGCTGCATAAGTAGTCATGACTATTGAGACTTATGAGTCTAATTGAATACTACTGATATAGCGGAAAGGACCACTGTTATACTATTTATATTGCAGAAAAGACTATTGCAGTAGTTCAGATAAAAAGCTTACTTAATAATATTATTTACATGCATTAAGTTGTGTTATTATGCTATCCTACAAACCAGGACACAAATGCGGTCAAAATTGCAATTTTAGTGAAATTTGATAGTCAAGAATGGCTGAAATTCGTAACGGTAAATATGCTATTATAGTATCAAAAAATCTGTTTTCTATGTCTAAGCCAGCATAATATATCTTTGACTAAGCCGTCATCATATACCCTTAACTCGGTTATGACATACCTTTAACCCAGTAATCATTGTATAGCACATAATATACCTTTAATTCAGTAATCATTGTATACCACATAATATACCTTTAACTCGGTAATCATTGTATAGCACATAATATACCTTTAACTCTGTAATCATTGTATAACACATGATATACCTTAACTCAGTAATCATTGTAAAGCACTTAATATACCTTTAACTCTGTAATCATTGTATCACACATGATATACCTTAACTCAGTAATCATTGTATAGCACTTAAGATACCTTTAACTCAGTAATCATTGTATAGCACTTAAGATACCTTTAACTCTGTAATCATTGTATAGCACTTAAGATACCTTTAACTCAGTAATCATTGCCTAGCACATAATATACCTTTAACTCGGTAACATTGTATAGCACATACTATACCATTAACTAGCACATAATATACCTTTAACTCGGTAACATTGTATAGCACATACTATACCATTAACTAGCACATAATATACCTTTAACTCGGTAACATTGTATAGCACATACTATACCATTAACTAGCACATAATATACCTTTAACTCGGTAACATTGTATAGCACATACTATACCATTAACTAGCACATAATATACCTTTAACTCAGCCACGTTACTTGCTGTAAGTGTTGGTGTAAGGTAACCATGGCCTGAGATCGATATCCAAAAATATATCAGCGTGTCCTGCCATGTTGCCCCACATGCTAATACACTTTGATCTTCATTTCTTTCTTCTTGCAGAGTACACTGAAACCATACTTCCCTTATTCTAAAAACAGGGAAAGTTGTTTTATGAATACAGTGCCTTATCTTTGCTAAATTGTATTATTACTTTTCAACCCACAATGACAATGCTACAAACATGATGTGTGTGGGGATTCTGTTTTGAAAAGATCTGCAGCAAAAATGTGCACTAAATCGATTTAACATATTTCCAGTCTCACTGTCGTCCTTGAAAATATTCTATTTATTTATTACATTATAATTTATATGTTATTAAATTTCTGCCTTATTAGCAGCAACTAAAGCAATATCAATGTATATAAGAAGTGCAAACAGCTTTTAACAGATTGCAAGTTAGAAAAATCTTACTGTGTATATATTGACAGAGCATCGCTCACAGGCCCATTCCAGACATCTATCCCTTCTGATTCGGAGTAGGCCTCTTGTGCACATTCCCAGAATATTTCATACACTTGATTTTCCTCAGAGGAACAATCAACGTTATACATATAATCATGCTGCAATACTACAAGACAAAACAAGAGAGCGAAATATCAACATGCAATACAAAGTCTCCTACTGGAAGGTGACTACTTATCTCAACTGCAGTCACATGTATAACATACTGATCTGATATCTGTCATTTATGTATATGTAATATTGTACTATATGTACAATACGTTATAATACAGAATGTTTGGATTTATTTGCACGTATAAAAATCTACAGCTATTGCTCCACATGACAAATATTCTACAAACTAGACTGGAAAAAGATCAATGTTGACTTTTGACATTGAAGTGTGGCCTTGACTTTGAGCTAGGGGCCTAGGTATTGCTTATGACAATTGTGTAATTATGAGAAACATTTGTGCTATACAATACTAAAATCAATTCATGGATGACAGAGTAATGGAATGGACAGGAAAACACCCTGTTGACGTTTAACCTCATAGTGTTCCTTAAACATTTTCGGTATTGAGAACTGAGTGTCGTCTCATTATGAGGATGTTTTTGTCGAATGATATTGAAATCCCTTCATGGATGACAGTGATATGAACCGTGCAGGAAAAAACACACAACATATTAACATTAGACCTCCTATTCTGACCTTGACCTTTGAGCTAGGGATATGAGAGTTTCATAATGACACGTTGTCTCGTTGTCTCATTATGGGAAACGTTTGTGTCAAGTAATATTAAAATCCCTTAATGATTAACAGAGCTATGAAACGGACAGGAAAAAAACCACTCTTTTCTTTTGACCTCCAAGTGTTACCTTGAACTTAGAGCTACGGATATGTGTGTTGCACTCGACACGTTGTCTTATTTATGGGAAACATTTGTGCTAAGTAATATTAAAATTCCTTATTAGATGACAGAGTTCTGCCCCGAACAGGAAATAAGCCTTGTTCATGTAATGTTAACGTATGACCGCCAGGATTTTCTAGATGTCTGAAAGTTTTGCATGATATATCATCTTATTGTGAAAATCAGTTGTGTCAAGTAATATCAAAATGCCTTCATGGATTGTTGAGTTACAGACCAGACAGGAAATCATAGAGGTTTGACCTGACATTGTGACCTTGACCTTTGAGCTTGGGGTCCGGGTTTGCACAAGACACGTTGTCTAATTATCTGGAACACTTGTGCAAGCAATATTAAACTTCCTTGATGGGTGACAGAGCTTTCGGATCGGATACGAAATGCGGACGGACGGATGAAATGACGGATAGATAGACGGATGAAAAAGTGCAATCCCGAAGCTGATTTTCAACCTGCAGTGAAGTAATAAAACAGAAACTTAAGTTTTCCTTCGCTATTAAGTACTTAACTAGCGGCAGAAAATATCCAGTTAGCAGTGCGAAAAGAACAAAATTTAACGTCATCTATTGTCCTCGGTACCCAATAAATGTAGTTTCGTTCGCTCCGACAGTCTTAAGGACAAGGGCAAATTTAAGTAACACTATCCCCGCCCCCGCCCCCTCCCCCGACACACACGCCTAAAAAAACAAGAACAACTTGTAGACAAAATAATCAAGGCTTTCTTGTAGTTTGTTGTATGATATAACATGGCTGAACATGGTTAAATTCCAGCGCATCTGACCTTTGATTCGTGATATATGAAACAATAAACCACGCCAACGCCTTCAGTATGAAATGAGTGTGAAATGCGTTTTTGGACCGCATCTATTGTACCTTCACTGATCATGCTTGACGGATTATCGTTCTCACAGAAGAATGAAATCTTGTTTCCAACTGTATCATGTATTATCTCTTCAAGTGTCGGACAGTCTGTGACGATCCTTTCAACACAGGAGTCGATTTTTTCTGCAGTCTCTCGATTACTGAAATTAGTTATTCATACTGTCAAATCACAAGTGCTGTCAGTACTCTGAGATACAAATTTTCCTTTTTTTGAAACAAACAAACACAGAGGGAGAAAACTTATAATTATAGGTTAGGCCAAAAAAAATTAATGTTTAGTTTCTCAGGCCACTTTTTGCAAAATTTGATGAGGCAGTGCGGATTTTTTTTTATTTTTATTTTCTTTTTTATTAACGACATTGCCCGTTTTATATGAAATCCAATGATGTACATCCATATTTAACACACTTAAAAAAACATTGATGAACAAAGGAACCATTCTTGACGACTTATTCGTATGTATTCACATATTTTCCTTCTTTTGTCCTCAATTTTTGTTGATTTTTCTCTTTTCGCGAATTTCTTCAGTTTTTCTTTGATAAAAATTTTAGATGCGGCGGGTCAAAATCGTATGCGGCGGGGCCTGAGAAACTAAACATTAATTTTTTTTGGCCTTATTAAATTTTTATCGTGAAATATACACGAGTTCTGCGTGACTTTGGGAACGCAATATTATTCCGCGGAAGAACGAGAGCATATTTCTAGATTCAAATCTAATAATCTATTTATTACAAACAGATACTACATATTTATTATTATGTAATAATTATTATGTTCTTTTGAAAATATCGACATTAAACACGACGACACGCATAGAAGTGACGACACAAATGATGTTACGCACTCAATGATTCTTTTCATGAAAATGTCATGCAAGAAAGAAACTTCTGAAATTCTTAATTACTGGACAGGTGCATTAGAGATATTGTGTACTTTTTAAAAGTATATTTGTTGTAAACTCATTGCTGAAGTGTTCACGCTACAAAAGATACATTTTCCCATGGAAATGGTACCTAACCAGGGTTTTTGCTTAAAAGACCAGAAATGTCAATATTAGATATTTGACCATCGGTCGTACGTTGAAAACTACTTACAATTGTAGAGAAGCAAGAGAAATTTTATAACTGCGGACTCATTTTACACAAATTCTAAAGGGAAGATGAAAGTTCGATTTAACGTATCCATATACAAAATACGAGAATGGTAATATGTTTGGTAATACGGAAACGATTTATGTAACGATTACTAAAACTTTCATGATTCGTGTGACATTTATATTTCAGTTGGTCATCAATCCAATAAAAAGGTATGCTACAATTTATATTTTACTTTTGAAGTTCCGAAAATTGGGAGCCTGTTTTCTTTGAAATCCTACATACGTACTTAACGTCCGTAAACGCAAATGACGACACATGATGCTTTAAACACACATATCAATGTAGAGTTCCAGTTTATATTTGTTAAATTATCTGACGCGTAATATATTTTCTTTTTTGTGAAATAACATCTTTTTCTGGCTTGCGCCGTATGTAAAAGGAAACAAAGCGCAGCTTTTTATCCAGGTTTATGTAAGAATGAAAAAAGGATAACACTAAAAAATTTCTAGACTAACAGTTTAATTTTTTAAAAATAAATCAGAGCATTAGTGCCAGGTGCGTTTTCAATTTATTATCTCGAAATTGCGGGTTACTAACTCGACAATTCGAGCTACGTATCTCGAAATTTCGAGTTACTAAGTCGAAATTTCAAGATACGCAACTCGAAATTTTGACATAGGAACTCGAAATTTAGACTTAGTAACTCGAAAGTTCGAGAAACGTAACTCAAAATTTCGGAGATATTAACTCAAAATTTCAAGTTAATAAATAACAGACCCTTGGCACTTATGCTCTTCCGTAATTAAGCCAGTTGTGGTAAAACGCAAATTATAATTCCTAAAACCATGCATTTTAGTTTTAATACATTTTTATCATCTGTCTATATGCACACCTCTAGCCAAGCGATGCGAGAGAAAACGTACACATGACATAAAGTTTTTATTACCTGCAGACCTGCGTCAGTTCTGTAAGGATTTCATCGCCTTTGATAACACCATCACTCTGCAGCATATTATTAATTATACGTCTAAAATCCAAAACATCATCCTCTCGTAAACAATCCTTAAATCTGAGATATACATCCGAAAATCTGTGACAACTGAACTCATCGCCTGACATTGCACCTGTCACAGCGTGTATTGCCAAAAGATGAACAAGAACTGAAAATTTACACAGAAAAAAATGATAAAGGCTGAACACTACTAAATCCGGCTGTTCTTTATTGCATACAGACACTAAATAGGAAAATTGTGCGAAAACAATAGTAGTCGCATAATGGCGGATTCAAATATTCCTCTGTTTTTTTTTTTTTTTTTTTTTTTTTTGTTTTTTTTTTTTTTTGCTCTGTAGAGCTATTTTCCGTATATTCTTTGCATTTTATTTTGAAATCACATGACAGATCTATACTTGACATGCAAGTAGCATTTTCGTAATGAAATAAAAACATGACAGAATTTTTCATGGGAACTCGGATCATACACCACCACAGTGACTATAATTTGGGGTATAATTATTTTAGCTGATTTTGCTGTCTGTGTGTTTAACTGAAAATATTTTTTTGCACCAAACATGACCCCCACTGTTCTTTTGAATTTTATTCAGCACTGACAATATTCTTCAACAAAATGTAAGTTACAGACATTTAAAATGGGTCCTGATGTGTGCTATGGCCATCGGAAATGTCAACTTTATATAGAGTAAAGAATTAATCTATTTAGTGTGTTGTAACCTTATTTCATATCAAATGCACCTACTTTATAACGGTTTTTCGACATTTTCTAGCATATCAGATTTTCAGAGACTTATATTCCCGTAACGAACTATATAGCTGCTATAGAAAAACAAAAAGAAAAATGGGTGTTGACTTTTACATAAGAAAACAGTTCGTTAAATACAAGCCGCTGAATTTACTCCTTTTCGCTTCTTTCAATGTCCCTTTCCGAGACGTATAATTCTTACGCCGCAATTTGGGGGCAAGGGATAGTAGATTAGAAAATTCCACAAACCTGCGCTGATACCAGTGCGAAAAAAATCATGAACAATTCAGTTTTGATAAATTCAAGGCAAGTGTTGAGCGAATGTATTCCATAGACTTAGCACTTCATTATGTGACATTTTCAGTCTGCCGATTCTGTTACGTCTGTGATAAAAACGAGTAAAACGCAGGCTTCAGGACACTAAATTTTGAGGCAGAAATGGCCCAAAATGTACACCTTGCGCGACCTGTACCGTATTATCTGCAAATGATTGACCTAAAACACATGTATATTTTTAAAGCATGTGGCCAGACGAAAATAATGGTGGGAAGAAAAATGTCTCATAACCGTTTACTTTTTCCGTAATTTTGAGCTGAATCTGGATGGATAGATGACCGTTTCCATTTCGTCTGAATTCCGTCACCTAAGGCAAGACTTTAGACCCGGCCGTCTACACGAAGCTAGGAAAATCGATTCAAGCACATATTTACTTTACACAATAACTACTCGTACGCAGGAATCCTCAGTTCAATAAGCATCATAAATAACCAGTTGAATATAAATGCCTTTAAAGAGCATCTGTCTATTTTATTTAAAAAACGTACCCGGCATTGGGCCAAATGCGAAACTGGCCCCTGCCACTTTAAACCTAGGGCCTAACTATAGTAAAGGAACCAGCGTGGGAGCCATCTGGTCTAATGCGTAATGGCAGACAGGTTTTTGAACACTAATTTTTCACTTGGCATGGCAACAGAGGTCTAAATTAAAGCTAGTTTCTGTTTACATTTCATTGTGGATGTATTTTTGACATTTTGGTAGGAAAAATGGGGGAGCAAGTTGTATTTTTTCCAGTGAAGCTTAATTTTAGTATGAGCAGTACTTCCAGGTCACAGCAGTGTGATTTTGATGTGACTTTTACAGTAAGCAAATGTGACCAGAGAAATCTGTCTTAGAAGATACACGACCCCTACTTTTCTCTTCATTTTATATCAGTTTTATCATAACTCTTTAAAATGAGGTAAGGATTTGTTCTCTGAAATGGGTCTCGCTATGTTTGGTAGCTCTTTAAAAAAGTCAATTTTATATAGAATATATATGGAAAACTATTTACCTGTTTGTGACCTAGCATGCGCGATAGGAACATGCCGATTTCGATAAAATGCTACACATACATACTGGAACGTGGCACTATTTATATTTGGACTACTTGGCTTATATTTGATTTGGAAGTGATCAGCCTCATCAGTAGTCTAATCGCAGCGGTATGAGCTAAACAAGGTTCGGAAAAAATATCTTCAATGTCTGCATAAAATTGTGGAGTGAAATTCAGAAACAGGATAATTTTTTTTTAAATAAAGCTGAAATAAATTCATTTCAATATCGTTAGAGTAGTCAAAAATATATAGAAACACGAGCTAAAAACATACATATTTTGCCCATTTTGTTCTGTCGTAGTGACGCCTGTGAAATAAAAAAATCACGAAAAGATTCCAAATGTCGCTTAGTGAGTTTATGCCTCTGTCAGAATGTAAAGAAGGCGACACATCATATTTGAAGTATTTTTGATCCTGCGCATGTACAACATTACGACAGACCTAGACGGAAAGACGCAAACTAATAAAGAATCATTTCTTTTGTTCGCGACAGAACGACAGACGGAAACAACTGTCAGTCTTTTCGTGATTATTGCATACGTCAGAAGGACAGAACGGTTCTTTGTTATCTTTACACAGTGTGGTAAGATTTAGGAAATTGAGATTTAAATATAGAGATCAACACAGTTAAATAAAAATCGTATTTGATATCACTGAATACTATATTCTATTCTAACACGATCCGCAGCAATTGCTATATAAACATATAGCGAAATCGCCTATACATGAATCTACGATAAAATATGGTTGGCTGTTACATTTCACCCCCTATGATTGTAACATAAGAGCTTCTACTTTAGTTCCATTACATACGAATTATTTCAAGGCCAAACGGTTGAAAACAGCATTTCAAAAACATAAATATAATAAAAACTCATACTGACCTATGTGTAGGTCCGTAAAACACGCTCTGATCTCTACGAGCGAATTCAATTAGCTTAATTATGATTCAGCGGTGACGTCATAAATGTATGACATAAAGTATGACGTCATAATGATGTGACGTCATATAAAAGTTAATCTCGTCAGTCGTAATACAGTGTCAACTCGCTTATTTTGATGATTCTGTTCATAATTAGCTTGCGAGCTGTTAGATTACTAAATTATATATACTTCTCAAAATTCTGATAAAAAATAAACAAATATATATACGAGGGGCTATCAAAAAATACGTAGACATTCGGTATAGATCTATTAAGCAAATGGTTTGTAATAGATAATCGAAATATAGAATCTACACAGCATAAATATTTAATTTTCACCCAATAAATGTTGAAAATTTTACAGTAAACAAATCAATAGTTACATTTTCATGGTAGAATCTATTATAAAATTAGTCACTGCTTACAGCACGGCGCACACGGTGCAAGTAAAACGACGTCAGTGACGTCAGTCATTTAACTTTTTCAAAGTACTCGCCGTTTTTCTCTATACATTTCGTGTGTCTCTGGACCCAAGTGTTATAGATACCTCTGTACCAATCACATGCCTTCTTGGAAAGTAAAGTTCTCATGGCGTATCGCAACTGATCAAGATTGTCAAATTTGTGACCGCGCAATTCGGACTTTAAGGCAGGAAAAACAGTGAAATCCATGGGTGCGAGGTCCGGACTATATGGAGGATGAATCAGCCGTTCAAACCCCAGAATATCTATTTCAAGGGTGGTTGATTCGGCACGATGGGCTGGTGCATTGTCCTGATGAAATATAATATATTCAGCTGCAATGTGTGGTCGTTTCTTTCGTAACGCATGCATCAAGTCTCGTCTGATGACCTGAAAATTGAGAGATGTCTTATCTTCAAATCACGTGCTTACGCATTTTGTTCAAATTAAATACTTCATGTATGTTATTCAAATACTGAATTACTTTAGATTATTATAATAATAGTAGTTTCAAAAATACAAATATTCATATTACATTGTTATATAGAATATCATAACAAACCTTTGAATAGTATGCTGCTGTGACTGTCTGTCCTTGTGGTACTGCGTGACTTAGGATCATTCCTTCCATGTCCATGAAGAATATAAACATATTCTTTTTTGCCGATTTCACAACTTTTGCTTTTAATGGAGGTGGTGATGATGATCTCTTCCACTGGGACGATTGTTGTTTACTTTCCGGGTCATAAAAGAACAGCCAGGTTTCGTCTGTCGTGATGATTCTTTTCAAGAACGCATCGCCTTGGTTGTTGTAACGGCGCAGAAATTACCCGGATGCCACAACACGACGGCTTTTGTCATCAGCAGATAGTAAACGAGGTATCCAACGGGCACATATACGGTGCATACAGAGTTTCTCAGTTAATATTGTTTGTATAGTTCCGTAACTCACATGAATTCTATCGCATATTTCCTCTATAGTGATTCGCCTGTCTTCATCCACGACGTCGTTCACTCGTTGAATCATTGCAGAAGACACAAGTTTTGGCCGTCCTCTTCCGGAATCGTCCTCGAGTGATTCCCTTCCTTCTCGAAAACGTTTGTGCCACTTATACACAAGTGCCCTACATACCGGCGGTTTCAAATTGGCATCTGACAACATATTCATGGTTTCCGATGGCGTTTTATTGAGTTTAACACAGAATTTAATAGCAGCGCGCTGCTCCGTCAATTTCGGCGTTGTCATTTTTTTCGTTTTACGATTTCACACCTGTACTACAAAACATTGAATATTTCAATAACGTGTTATATTATGACGTCATAATTTTGCACACGTATTATAATGACGTCAGACAATGTAAACGTGATGTTTTGGCGCAATTTGACTTTAATCACCAGGACAATATGCATAAACAAGTTGGAGTATTTTTCTTATTTGGTTATTATTTCGGCTTGCGCCATAGGAGCGTACATATGGTCGTTTAAACACAAGAAACACATTTTTATAACGTTATAATATATTATTTGTTTTTCATATTAGGTAAATTATACGTGAATAAACACAAATTAACAAATCAATTATAGACAACGCCACATTTCAGTAGTCAGTTACAAGTGTCTACGTATTTTTTGATAGCCCCTCGTACGTTCCATTGGCTATGCAACACTTTCTAACCATAGGAGGTAAATCGTAACAGCATATGGCCCGAATGACGTATTACGCTGAAAATGTAGTACTGTAAAATGCGAATTATTTGCGTTGTTAGAATCGAAATAATAAATATGTTCCAATAATTTTATCAATTAATAAAACATGGGCAGTCGTTTGGATGCGAATAATTAAATCACTCGTGCTGCGCACTCGTGATTTAATTATTACGCATCCAAACTCCTGCCCATATTTTATTAACTGATAAAATATAGGAACAGATTTATTATTTCTTAAACAAGACTCGACTTGTCTTCCTATTAAACAAAGAAGGCTAAAAACTGTGTGTTATTATTCCAAAATGCATTTTGGTTGGAAAGTTACCCCATATAGGAGAATACCTTTATAAGCTTAGCTTTCGGATCTTATCCTTTTTCAACATGTATAATATCGATATTGTAAATTGTAAAATGTAATATGCACATATGTTTGAAATAAATATGTTTAAATCAAAATTCATTTTCTGACGTCACAATTATTTCGTCATAGCGTTAGACGGCATAGCGGCGCGCTGGGAAAGAAATCGACAGAAACCAGACATATTTTGATGGATATCGTCAAACGTACATAATAATCCTTGATAACATGTTAGATTTGAAATAATATATCTCAAACAGTGATTTGCTCATGAATAAAATCATTGTGTGTCGTTAAGATGAATATTATTATATTCCTTCGCATCTAAACTCCAAACATTGATTTTATTCAACGACAAATACTGTTTGGGATATATTATTTCCTAAAAAAAGCACTTTTTGTACATCACAATTATTACATTATAGCGTACAATGTCAAAGAGGTGCGCTCAAAAAGAATCACACACAAAACAGTCAAATAATTGGTGTTACGGATGTACATAAAACCCGTTGATACCGTGTTAAACTCGAAATAGTCTATCATAAACGCTCATATGCTCTTGAATAAAATCATTGTCGTTTAGATACGTATTATTACGAGGGCGCACACAAGACAATGATGGCTGATGTCTGCCAACTTCATCCGTCGTACTGACGCCTGCAGAAAAGCGAAAAACTAACGGCGTCGCATCTAAAAGGAAAGGAGAACATTTCTCAGAGAAAAGATGACATATGTAATTGTCGTCTTTCTGATTGTACGTAGTTTCGTTCTTTCGCTTGTGGCAGTATATAACAAATAAAAGGAATAATACAAGTATTGTGTATAAACGTCTGCAAAAGCCCAAGGAAATGTTTGTTACAAAGACTGGAGATCGAGGTCACTAACATATCTGAAGGGCTTCTGCATAATTATTACACAAAAAAATCGTTTAACATGTTATTATTGCATAAAATCACGACACGAAGACTAAATGACGTGTTGTATTGTTTACACAGGCGACGACCTTAGGATTCCGGTACAATTTTAATTGCTATTTTATTGTTCTTGGAAACGGTCAACATGCGCACAAATCAACATCGCTAAAAAAAGCATGTATTCAATGCTTTTAAACGATCATTCTTATTTCTCTTTATTACAATCATGATTTTAACCATACTTCTGCATGTCACTTAAAACTTTGGCAAAAAGGAACACAGTTTCAAGAATAATTTTTTTAGGAGAGCTAAAAAACTGTTTTATTTTGTAAGATATGGGAATATAACTATGATGCTTCACATATATGCTATAATTCCTGCAAAAATTATAATTCAGTTTTGTTTTTTTTTATTGTAAAAGATATTCAAATAATGCTTTTGATACTTGGTCCTATTGTGCACTATAATCTTTAGTGCAAAATAGGTCTATCTCAAGATAGACTTATTTTGCACTGTTATATTGTAAAGATTTGTTAGAAGAGTGCTCAAGATAGTCTGATTTGCAAATAAAATTAAGATGCTTGTAAAACCCTTAGGAGATGAAGAAAGTTGAGTATATCTTGAGATAAGTTTATTAGAAGAATTTTCAAAAACTTAAAAATCTTTATTTACATCTTTAATAGCAATATTTCAAAACATGCTTGAATAATTTTGTAACAGTTTATTCATAATTAAAGGCAAGCAAACAATTACGGTTTTGAAAGTTGACACTCTTCTTTAATGTTAACATTTTAACAGTGTTTATATTATTTTCACATGGAGATCTAGAGCTGCAGACATTTCAGTGTATTTCATATAAAATGATTTTTGCTTGGTTATAACTTACTAAATCCTTTAGTAAAACAATACATTTTTTTTTTAATTTGTTAGTATCTGATAGGAAGGTAGCCTGGTACTCTAGTATCTGCATTGCGGTAGCAATATTATGAATTTTCCAAAATCGTTGTCATTATCTTCATATTTATATCTCAGAGAGAAAAAATGGAAAACACTGAAGATTATGTTTGATATACACAGCTACAATAAAACATTTCATTAAGTTGCACAGTAAATTAATTTCTAGGGCAAGGGAAGTGAAACTATATGGAGTATTTAGAATCTGTCCTAGTGCAGATGTTCATCTCTTTTACCCTGGAATAGTCGTGATAGGTGAGGACAAGAAGTTCTGGGTCTTTCTTTTTTAACATAACACATTTAATATGAAGTGTATTCTTCTTTCTGCCTGAATCACCAAACACTTGCACTTGAAGAAATACCCTTGCTGGAAACACGAGATACCAAATGTACAAATTACTTATATGTTCATATTTCAACTTTTTTGTATATTACGTTTAGGGATCAGGCACATAGGACTTTGAACTTCAGTTTCAAACAAGATCAGTTTCCCTGAAGATATGTTCAAGTGACCTCTATGCACAATGAAAGCTTTGAGAAGATAAGTGTGTAAATTGTTTATCAAACTTTAAGCAACAAATCTTACTTATCAAATTGAAGTTTGATATGTTGGGGTATTTTAGAGCAGCGAAATAATGATTTTTGTCCTGCTAACTGGTACCAATATACTCATGCATAGGTAACCCAGAGTCCATGATCTCTAAATCTTCTGACAAATATCAGCTACCCATACTCCATCATAAAGTGTTGTATTCATAATTTTCATTGCTAAAAGCCAAACATAGCAATACTTAAAAATAATTAAAGAAATAAATGGTTCAGATACAGAAATAGATTTTGCCTCATGGCAGATAAGTGGAGTAAACAAAATAATGCCTGGTCCCTTTTATTTAATATAATTTCTTAACAACTTTAATGATAAAGATATTTTTATGGTAATAATGCAAATAGTGTGAAAGTTTTTATAAGACACGTAACCTGTGGATATAACCTGGGTGGACGTTGATGTTGTTTCCTTTCAATAACTACCATAATATATAACTTCATTTCATGCTTTTCACAGCGAATATTACTGAAACTTCAGAGTAGTTTCACTGTACGAGTGATAAAAAAGAAATATATTATAAAAAAAATCACTGTTCCACGGGTAAAATTTGTTTAAATACGTGAAAAGACACAAACTCAAAAGAAACACGTTTTTCAAGATCAAAATATTTTGTTCTTCTGAACATCAGAATTAGTACATGTTTAGCTGTGACTATGCCAAACATAAAGATATTGCACTTTACACTGAAACAAACAAATATCTTTAATATTTTTAAAATTTATAGTATAATAATTATGTATTTTTTCAGCTAGTTTCATGAAAAGTTTATCAATAACATGACTGTGTAAAATAGGTCTAACTGGACAATAAATTGATAAAGAAAGACACAGTTCCTGTGCAAAAGAAGTTCAACTCAAGATGGAATTGTTTTGCAATGACAAAATAAGCCGGTTCAAGATAGACCTTTTCGATAATTAGTAATCAATTAATAATTAATCAACATATGAATTTCATGATTTTAACAGAATATGTATTTCATCTTGCTCTAACAAAATACGCAAAAAAGTGATTTTGTGAAAATAAGTGAGTTGGACCTGTTTTGCGCTGAGCCCTCGATATGAGTATAGCAGTGATTTTGAGAAAATACATGTTGATCTGCTTCCAAGATTTATATGAATTATGTGAGAAATTAAATTAAAACACACCTATTGATATTTCCAAAAGTCGTCAGTTTGATTTATGAAAAAAAAAGAGTTACATGCGATTCAATACATTCACGATTATCGACGAAAATTCTACAGTCTTCTTTTTCGTAACGCAGAATATAAAGTGTTAACAGGTAGAGTAAGCGATACTGTGGTACTTTGGATTGGATAAGCACATGATTTATACTACAAAAGAGAGGCTTTATGGGAGAAAGAAAATGTAGATACCTAATGCCCATATGCCTAAAAGTAAATATTCGAATCTGGCAGAGCATTTCAAAAATAAGAGTCATGCATTAACAACATGTGAATTGTCTTGTTTTTACAGGATTTTCCGCCGTTAAAACATGCCCGGATCCAGAGAAAAAGGTAGTTCATATGCAAGAATAAACGCCAACTGATAAAATGTCGTACTTCGTTCTTTTTGCGAGTCCAGAACGATAGACCGAAGTTGGTGAAAGCCGCCACAATATAGGACAGAAATAAATTCATGTTTTTTATTTCTACATTTTATAATAAAATGGATTATGCACGAAGCTGAACTATATTTACATTTTCCTACATCCTTTTTCAGGTGTCGCACTAAATATACAAGTTAATGGATCTAACTCTAGGTCTTTCTGCTGAACTAACCCAAACGTACAGTCTATATTTTATGGCATTCATATGTTCGCATTATTTACACATTCATATGATGCGTGTTTATGTACACCTTTTAAATACGCTAGACTATATGTTATGTAGAAAAGTTGTAATATCTTAATGTCGTAATATTTACACGACAAAGCCTTAGTTCTAGGTGTATGTAATTTTTTACCAAAAAACTTCGAGATGCTATCTCAAACTAAATAGTAATATATGTAATGAACAGATATTGTCCGAAAACTGCACTAAAACGTATATATTTCCTTCATAATAAATCTTGACTCATTTCTAAACACTTGACAGTACAACGTTGTGCAACAATAAATATAAGGTAAACGTACTGGTCAGCGCTGCAAGCATTTTGATATCTCCTTAATTTCACTGTAGCTTCTACAGTAACTTGCTTATCAATGTTTGTTCTCTTGTTGAAGCGTTTATTTAAATGATTCTGAAGAGTTATGTAAATGTCAACAACCTATCATCCAACTTTGTTACTGAATAAATGCTTCAAAAGTAGTTTCCCGTCAAATTGCCAACACGAAATCAAAATTGTGATAATTTATATTGTGATATTTTGTACTTAAATGTTGAAGATAAGAAATAGATCGTTTACATTACATAAAATTTGAAAGGGGTGGTTAGTACAGGCCAGTGATAGTCCAATTTAATATCATTTTGACGCAAAGACAAGATTGTTTTCACCATCCGTACTGCATGAACAAGACAGACAAATATAATAGCTTTTCTAAGCTGTTATTAAAAGAGTTTGCCAATGAGCTTGGCATCGTGAATGCATACATTTTACATCCTGGGACAACCTGCTGAGACCGACTTTTTCAGAGGAGGAAACATTTAAATTCAAATTAGGTCATATCATATTATTATCATTATTATACCAGATTTATATAGCGCCCTTTTCATGATAAACACGTTCAAAGGCGCTTTACATATAGCAAACGCAGCCACTAAATTCATCCTCTACTAGTACAGACACAGAGCGATCTGACCAGAGGGACAGAGTGAGATAAAGCCCCCAGAACAGACAGAGAGAGCAGAGAGAGATACAGGCCTGTCCGACTAACTTGCGAATAGACAGTCTGGTTCTTTAATGCCCGGTGTATAGCACCGATACATGCGAAGTCGTCTTTCCTGGGAAGAATCAGTACAGGCCTCTTAGTCAGGTGGGAGACACTCAAGAGCATCTCAGAAATTTCCAGTTCCTGGACCGGGATTCGAACCCCGGACCTCTGGATTGGCAGTCAAGCGTGTTACCACTAGACCACCGGCCCACCATAGTGTGAAGTATGTTTGACTTGTTTAATAGCTAATAACTACCCAAGTTCCACTAGAGTTGCATGATATCTGCCTTTCCAATCCATATAACACTGTCATTTTCAGCTGGAAGAAGAATGTGTGAATTGTAGTTATACTCTTAGGTATTCTATTTGAACATATAGTGTTGTTTTGCGTTAAAGATTGATATACAAGTGTTTTCTCCAAGTTAAATTATTATAGATATATATAGATTCAAAACAGTCCTATCATTGTGTAAGGTATCAAGATTGTCTGTTTTTGATGTTTAGTAGAGTATCATAGCTAATACCTGAAGCTTTTCAGCATGATCTACCGTCATTTAAACTTTTGTTAAGTTTTATAAACTATATTTTGGATTTGTTTCGACAACTGGGTTATATTTATTACATGTTTGTATTATTTGTCGTCAGCAAATTTTCTATCTAAATCACAGTAATTTTTCAATGGCAGCATGTCATTTACAAAATGTAAATAAAACCTTGAGGGATCCCAGCTTCATTTGGCATTTTATTATTTCGTCTGGACCGTTGGCTTTATTTCAAAACAACCTAAACGAAGTTCATTCACTTTCTAGCGGATAAAATTCATTTTCATTTTAAACTAATTTAGATGAAATTGCCAGTAAAAATGACATACGGGTTTTAATAAAGAAACAGCTTGAAAACAGAAGTGAAACAAATAATAATTTTAACCATTCTAAATGTGATTCTACAAATATCTTGCACCAGGTTGATTTTTTCTTCTGTGATTTATTTCGAAATGTCAGACATGATTTTACTAAAGATGATATAGTATATCACCCCTTAACTGAGAAGTACGTTATTTGTTTGTTAGTACGTCATAATAACACAATTCACGGCATGGCGATTTTCCAGATTTTAACGAAGAAAGATCCGATGTGCCCTTCCGATGTATTATTTCAAGCACACAATTGCGCCTTTATAGAAATTCTAACTGTTCTCATGTCAGCTCTCTGATTCCATAAATTACTGTCCAACCAGCGGCATAGCGAATACTCGATCTTTGATCGCTGTGTTTTCAATTGTTTCGACTTTTCATCGTCGTACTTTTGACATTTTACTATCGTGGTTTTCCCGTTCAGCATCGTAGTATAGTGATGTCGGTTTTCTCTTTGCCCCAAAGGATCAAAAACAATAGAAAATAACACTAGAAAAGATTTTCACACCGAATCACTTTGAATAACTGGGCTAGCCGAGTTCAAAATTCAAGGATTTTACCGACAGCAACTGTTGCACTAAATACACTAATATACAAAATTATAGAAATTATTTTTTCTTTGGTTTAAGATCTCACCAACACAATTATAGGTGATATAGTGACTTTCCAACTTTGACGAAGGAGGAAGACCTCAGATGACACTCCGTGCATTATTTCATCACGGTCGGACACCTGTGTAGAACTATCAACCTTCCGTAAGCCAGCTGGATGACTTCCTCACATGAAGAGTTCAACGCTCGGAGTGAGGCTCAAACCCACATTGGCGAGGGGCAAGTGATTCAAAGTTAGTGACCTTAACCACTCGGTCACGGAGGCCCCTCAAATAGTAAAGGAATTTTCATTTATCTGACACATTTACCTGCCATCGCTGATAACGATGACTCTTCCAACAAATAGATTTGTTTGTGTAAGTTTTGTCAATTTGTTATTTTCTCAACCATCTGGACAGCGTAAACAAGAAACATGCTTACTCCCGGTCTCTTATTCCGCACTGTCCTTCGGGTAAGGAATATGATGTTCTAACATGCGTACCCGTGTAAGATATGGTTTTCCGTGCCCGAGGGACAGTGTGCAACAAATTTGTTATCTGGAGTATTTTCCTACGAGAGCCAGTTTCCAGAGAATGAGCAACATTAGTCAAAGGGCGATTACAGTTTGTTTAGCTTTTATTTCCTTTATGACAATAGTTTTTGTATTACAATTACTGTTGCATTCTTTAGCAGACGACCATCTTTCATTTCTGATAAAACAGTCATATATACCCAAAACCAGAACTGTTTATGATTATATTAATGCCATTGTTGCTTCTAATATTTCAACGTTGAAAGGAAAACATATATTTAATAAATTATGTGGATCGATCATATTTACTTTAAAGGCATTTTATATTCAAGATTCTCATATGTGCAGTTTGTTTGATTGAAACAACAGTGTTTAATAACTTGTGTTTTTAGATGTTTATATCCTATCAGATAAGAATTTATTTATAGCAAAACCGTGTTTTAACACTATTTATATACGACGGGCGTTATACGCCGGTTGCGCCCTTGTGAAATAATTTCGTACGACGTATAATCGCCCAAGTGTATAAATAGTGTTCAAACACGGTTTGGCTTTAAAATATTTCGATTCTAATAAACCTTTTATTGTAAAATTTAGATAAAATATGATAAAACTGTTTGATGACGCAAGTATGGTGCCAGATGGTAGGTTGTCACACTCCTTTTTTATGCGTGCAAGGAGAGCGGAAACGGTAATGCGTCTTGCGGAAAAGTTCTATTAAGGCGCAAATGATGGCGAATTATTCTGCACAGCTAATAACTAAATCCGTGACTGTGTAAATTAATTAAGACAGTTATGCTATGTGACATTTCGTTTTAACATGATTTTAAGTAAAATATTTGATCAAATTTGAAAGTGCTATTTCTCGATGCGTACATTACACTAAATATCACGTTGACGTGATGTCAACATAATATTGTTGTGATAATTAAAGCATTGTTTGTCATATTAGAATTAATGATAATGTAACATATAAATACATATAAAATAAGCTACCCATATAGTGAAAAAGTAAATATTACCACAGAATAAATTATTAGCATAATCGTTCTTGTTACTACAAAGGAAATATCGTCTAAATTTTCTTTATAATTCAGTCGGTTTATTCTAGCATCAGGTTACATGTTTGGTTCATACGTTCTTAGTGAAATTATTTAACCTTTGTCCTATCAAATTTCTAAAATTTACTGGTCCATCATTCGGTTTTGGCAATACCACTTGTTATTATAAGGGGAGTTCACTGCAAATTTACTGACTGAATAGCGAATAGTGCATCAAGACTTTTCAATTAAAAACGAACGGAGTTATTCATAACTGATATATTATTATGTATGAAGGCATCTATCCTTCCTAAATCGACCTGTCAGTAAATAAAATACTTTATATTAAGTATTTAGTGTATTCGCATTTAATATAAATTAATATGTTTATACTGAACTGCACAACTGTCACGTTTTCCTGAATGTTTAGAGTAAAACTAACGAAGAGAAGGTTTAAGATATTACGATAACGTAATTTTTATAAATATAATAACTATAAATAGATTTAGATGAAGCATAGAAAATCAAACACATTTTGTAACTTGCCAAAATCTAAATAGAGCAATGCACCTATTATCGACCCTTTTAGCTAAAATTCTAAGTATTGTGTGCTTCGGAAATTTGTCATCCGATTTTCCACCAAATAGTACCGGTATCATTTGAAAGAACGTTTTTCATTGGTCATCTTCAGTGCTTTTAGTACCTTGTGTTTTAGACAGCTTTAAGAAAATATATCCAGCGAAAATATTTGCTACATTTTATACAGTAACTGTATATATGAGGTTTATTAATGGACAACCGGTGTTATTATGGAAAACAAAATATATTGTGTTGAAACCGAAGACGTGTATATTAAGCAGCACAGTGTTATTAACATAAAAACAATTTGAGCCGTGCCATGAGAAAATCAACATAGTGACTTTGAGACCAGCATGGATCAAGACCAGCCTGCGCATCCGCGCAGCAGTCTGATCAGGATCCATGCTGTTCGCTAACAGTTTCTCCAATTCCAATAGGCTTTAAAAGCGAACAGCATGGAACCTGACCAGACTGCGCGGATGCGCAGGCTGGTCTGGATCCATGCTGGTCGCAAACCAACTATGTTGGTTTTCTCATGGCACGGCTCATTTATTTCTTATTTTTACCATTGAATATTTACTTTCTTCACACTGATTTACAGTCAAACTAATAGATTTCTTAAAAGACACCATCGTCGGCGAATCGTGGCAGTTGGAACAGCGAATGTACGCTTTTCTTAAGGAAGTAAAACGCACCGGTTTCATATGACAGCGCGACGCATGTTAACAAACGGAACCAAAAAAGGCATTGTGGCATTGTGTATGATTCACATTGGCGTAAATCAAATCTTTACACTAGATAAGCATCAGCTTTATAGCTTCAGCTAAGGAACATATTTAAACTATAAATATTGACTAACGAATATAAAATCAAGGTCATGCTAATTTTTCGATATGGCGAACTTGTATTGTATTTTGATTACCAATACCATAAAATTTTATTGTATGTAATTAGATTCAATAAAACAGAGTCGGTGTATGTGAAACAATTCATTTTTATATGATTTAAAAACAAATCGCGAAGTGTGTTAATTGGATTAGTATTCTCTGTATTTGTAAGTTTTCAGGAATATTTCTTGCTGCCTTGTGTGACTTTATCCTAGCTGAAACAGAAAACAAATTCTAATATATGGAAATACAGTAGTGATTATTGAATTTTAATGTACAAATGTATTGAAACTTTATTCACATGCATGAAGTTGTGTTACTGAGCTATCCTATAGACCAAGACACAAATGTGCACACAATTGCAATATTAGTGAAATTTAATAGTCCAGAATGGCTGAAATTCGTAATGGTATATATCATACTACAGTTTCAAAAAATATCTTTATTCTATGTCTCAGCCAGCATAATATAGTTTTGACTAAGCCGTCATAATATACCCTTAACTCGGTTATAAGATACCTCTAACTCAGTTATCATTGTATACAACATAATATACCTTAAACTCAGCCATGTTCCTCGCTGTAAGTGTTGGTGTAAGATAACTATCGCCTGAGAGTGATATCCAAAAATGTATCAGCGTGTCCTGCCATGTTGCCCCACATTCTAATTCATTTTGATCTTCGTTTCTGTCTTCTTGCAGGGTACACTGAAACCATATTTCTATCAATCTAAAATAGAAAGAAAAATGTTTTATGAATACAGTGCCTTTTCTATTATTATTTTTCAAGCCACAATAACGAAGCGGCAAACACGACGTGCATGGGAATACTGTTTTGAAAAGATCTGCAACAAAAAAATGTGCATTAAATCGATTTAACCAGTATCCGGTCTCACATTAGTTTCTGAAAATATTCAAAATACTTATTACATTATGATTTATAACGGTTATTAAATTTCTCCCTTTTTAGCAGCAACCGAAGCTTAAAAGCCTTCATAGATATCCATGTACACAAGTAGTGTTAGCAACCTTTTACAGATTCTGTGACCAGCTTTTTAATCAACACAGAAAACGTACGCATTATAAGTTAGAAAAATCTTACCGTTCATATATTGACAGAGCATCGCTCACAGGCTAATTCAAGGCATTTATTCCCTCTACTTTGGAGAAGGCCTCTTGTGCACACTCCCAGAATACTTCGGACACTGGATTTCCCTCAGAGGAACAATTAACGTTATACATATAATCATGCTGCAATACTACAAGACAAAACAAGTGTAAAAATATCAACATGCAATACAAAGTCTCCTACTGGAAGGTGACTTATTATCTCAACTGCAGTATAACATAATGATCTGATATCTGTCAGTGATGTATGTACAATAATGTATTATATGTACAATATCTTATATCATAAAAAATAGTACAAAGGTTTGTACAAAGAAAGAAGGAGCGGGCACGAAATTCTTCTTATTTGATATTTGATCCCATCGTATGACTTTTTCTCTTGACCTTACAGGGACAAAAATATCGTTCTTACAGAGGTTGAAAAGGTATTAATTGGGTACAAAGTACTAAAAATCTGACCTTTCGTCTCGCCATTTGTCATTGACCTTCAACTGACAAAGTTATATGTTGATGGTTTATATTTTTTGCCATGTTTTCTTTTAAAATCTTTAGCCGGTTAAAATGATACTAATGTGGCACAATTTTGCGGCAAACAGACATACAGAGAGACGGACAACCGGACCAACAATAAGATGTCACCAATATTTTAATTAATAAATTAATGTATCTATCAAATTGTGGTTATAACAATATGCAAATTAAGTAACATTTCAAAAACGTTTTGATTAAAATAATAATTGTTTTGAATAGGTCAGAAAATGATTCAGTTTTCGTACTTTCAAACAATATAACTCTTTGAAAAGTAACAAAGGTATATGATCATCATCACGTCAACAACATATCCAACAATCTTTCCAAACGCGATTGCATTGATCATCAGTATCTTGTAGGATTCGTCGTAAATTTACATTATATCTCATAAATTAAACGGGGGCCATAAAACATGTTTTCAGTAACCCAAATTTGTGGCATGCACTTGTGTTATCATTAGATTGACTTATATAACCCAAGTTAATGTTGGCGTAAAATGACTAAATATCAATATTTCTTCTTCTTAATGCTTCTTTAAAACATGTTTTCTCGTTTTCTTTCTTGTTAAAAACTGAACTTGGATATTTCTTCTTTTTTCTTTGATTGTTAAAACATAAACTGTTTGAGTAAAAACTATGGTTAAACACGCTCTACTTTTTGCTCAAAAATATGTTTTGTTTAATATTTTAACATTGTTAGTGTAAAGCATGAGAAATAACATAATTGCAGAAAGATTCTGCTAGTAATGAATAACTTCAGTTTATCATACATGTAAGTGACGTTTTATTTTTTTATTTATTCTTTTAATGTATTTGAACTGGAATAAAGAAGTTTTAATAAAATATGACAATGATAAAGATTTTAAGCTACATGCCACTTTATTTTATATCCCAATGGATATCCTTTATTTAGTCTAAGGTTCATTACACGTTTCAGTTAATTTAAAACTCATTTATGTACTTGTTTCTGCGGAGCAGAAAACAAATTTTAAAAATTAAATCATTTGTTTTAAGAATGGTTTAAAGGACGCTATCTTTATATGTTTAATAAAAAAAAGTTACATATAATAAGCTTGATGAAAAAATATGTCAACGAATATACATACTGTATCTGTGCTGGGGGTAGGAGGTGTTAACTCCCAAATAGAATCCCAGGTGCACATTTTCACATGCTGAGTACAATTCCTATCTCTTTGAAACATATTGGACACATTCTTTTATGCCTTTAATGCATATTTTTTGACTAAGTCAAGGACCATAACTCTGGTCTTGTAGAGAGAAATTCAGAGAAAATCCCAGGTGCACAAACTCACGTACTGAATAATATGACTTCAGGTCAAATATTCTTAAGATACATGCAACACAAATTTTTAAACAATTTGTGTGTATTTTTTCATTTAGTCAAGGACCATAACTCAGGTCTGACTGAATGTTTTTCAATACAGAACACCAGATGTCAAACTTCACATGCTATATAATAGTCCTGTAATGTTTTACAACTTAGGTAAAACAATTTTTGAGTTACATGCGAAACAAACTTTAATACCCGATAAACGCATTTTGAATGAAATAGCGGCTCTATAACTCTGATCTAGTTGAGTGAAATCCCAAAATAATCGCCAGGTGCAGAATTTCATGTGCTCAAAAATATTCATAAACTGTTTCGGTCAAAGGCTATAACTCCGGGCTGTGAGAGTGAAATCCCAAACATAACATCACATGTTGAATAACATTCCTGTAATATTTTATGACCCTATCATTTATTCTGTTATGTTCTTTTATGGCTATTTTTGACTAAGCCAAGTCTTTCTGAGTGAAATCCAAAACAAAACTAAAGGTGCACATTTCCCAATGCTGATCAACAACCCTAGGAGATTTGATAACTCTAGGTCAAATACTTTTTGAGATATGTACCACACAAAGTCGGAAGGACGGACATTTTGTGACAAAGTCAAAGGCCAGTTAGTGAATTCCAAAACAAGACCCAAGTTGCACAATTCATATACTGATCAATAATTCTATGAGGCCTGATGACTCAATGTCAAAAAGGTTTTGAGATACGCGCGATTCCAATTTGGACGGACGTACAATCGGACAGGCAAACCTTTATTGGGTATTTACTTCGTTATCAAGTACAAACAATGGAAAGAAAATAACCAGTAAGCGGTGGCGGAAGGAACAGAATTTACCGTTACCTATTGTCCTCGGTACCCAATAGATGTAGTTTCGTTCGCTTGGACAGACTTAAGGACAAGGGCAAATCAAAGTAAAACTACCCTTCCCCCCCCCCCCCCCCCCACCACCAAAAAGGTGGCTTTCTTTTAGTTTGTTGTATGATATAACGCGGCTCAACATGGTTAAATTCCAGCATATCTGACCTTTGAATCATGATACACGAAATAATAAAACACGCCAACGCCTTCAGTACGTTATGAGCGTGATGCATTTTGGGACCACATCTATCGTACCTTCACTGATTATGCTTGACGGATTATCGTTCTAAAAAAAGAGTGAAATCTTGTTTTCAACTGTTTTGTTTAATATCTCTTCCAGCGTCGGACAATCTGTGACGATCTTTTCAACACACGAGGTGATTTTTTCTTCAGTCTCTCGATTACTGAACTTAATAATTCGCGTCGTTTAAACCTAATCTCAAGGTACTACTAGTATGTCAATACGTTGAGATACAATATGTTTCTTTTTTGAAACAGAAACAAACACAAAGGGAGAAAAAAATATAATGTATGGTTATTAAATGTGTATCGTGAAATATACGAGTTCAGCGCGACTTTTGGAAAGCAGTATTATTCCGTGAAAGAACGAATGCATATTTCTCAATGCAAATCTAATAATCTATTTCTTATACACAGATACTACATATGTAATGATTATATATTTTCTTCAGCGTTAAAGAACTTTAAAACGCGACGACACGCATAAAAATGACGTCACAAAAATGCTACGGACTCGATAAGATATTTGAACGTCAAGATGTTGACATTTCAGTTTCCATTGTAACTTAATGGAGTTAACACTTGGGTATGTTAAAATGTATGATATTTGATCGGCTGGATTAAATGGTAGATATAAAAAATGCCATGCATTTTTAAAGAAGAAAGTAACTTTTGAAATCCTTAATTACTCGTGCAGTTTTACTTTCCTCATAGATATTATGTACTTTGTAATGTGTATTTATTGTAAACTCATTGGCGAGGTGTTCATATTAAGACATGTTCAGTACCATACATTTGTTTCCATGAAAATGGTACCTAGCCTGACTTTTTCTTAAGAGACCCGAAATGACAAAATATGTTAAAAAGGAGTCCTCCGTCACTAAACATTTACCATCTCTCATACCTTGAGAAACAAGATCAATTTTACGACAGCAAACTCATTTTACACAAATTCTGAAAAGAATATTATAGCTTGTTGGACGTGTTTGTGCCCGCTCGCTTAGCTCAATAGGGAGAGCGCAGATCTACGGATCACGGGGTATTGAGTTCGATCCCTGGGCGAGGCGTATGTTCTCCGTGACGATTTGATTAAAGACATTGTGTCTAAAATCATTCGTCCTCAACCTCTGATTCATGTTGGGAAGTTGGCAGTTACTGGCGGAGAACAGGTTTGTACTAGTACAAAATCCAGAATCCAGAAACACTGGTTAGGTTAACTGCCCACTCTTACATAACTGAAATACTATTGAAAAGCGGCGTTAAAACCAGAACAAACAAAGAAATTGACGTGTTTGTAAACAAAATGCGAAAATAGTTATACATTTAGTAATTCGGACTTTCATTATTCATGTGACATTAATTATTCGGTTGGTCATCAATCCAATATAAGGCATGCTGCAAATTGGGAGCCATTTTTCTATGAAATCCTATATATGTACTTAAAGTCCGTAAACAGAAATAACGACACATGATGCTTTAAACGCACATATCAATGTGATTCCAGTTTATATTTCTTATATTATTTGAAGTGTAATAAAGTTTCTTTTTTTGTGACATATGTTTTTCTGGCTTGAACCGTATGCCAAAGGAAACAAAGCGAAGCTTTTTATCAAGTTTTATGCAAGAATAAAAAAGAAACACTAAAATATATTCTAGACTAAATAATTAAAAAAAAGGCTCAGTCCTGTGTTAGGTCAGTAATGGGAAAAAGCATAGTATACTTCCTAAAACCATGAATTTTATTTTTCATACATTTGTATCATCTGTCTGTATGCACATCTCCAGCCAGGAGATGCGAGAGAAAACGTACGTATGCCTACCTGCAGACCTGCGTCAATTCTGTAAGTATTTCATCGCCCTTGATAATACCATCACTGCAGCATAGTATCAATTATACGTCTGAAATCCGAAACATAATCCTCTCGTAAACAATAGCTAAATCTTCGAAATATATACGAAAGTCTTTGACAACTGGACTCATTACCTGACGTTGCATTTGTCACAGCGAGTATTGCCCAACAATGAACAAGAACTGAAAATATACACAGAATAAAAATGATCAATAGACCTTCAAAATTATTAGTCTAGACACATTGGTACACAGTGGTATGAAATAAACAAGGTTTAAAAAAAAATCGTCAATATCTACACAAAATTGTGGAGTGAAATTCAGAAACCAGATAAATTTTCAAAAATAAAGCTGAAATAAATTCATTTGCAATATCTCCAGTATCGTCTGAAAATGGAGAATCACGAGCTCAAAATATACAGATTTTTGTCCATTTTGTTCTGTCGTGAAAAAAGACATCGAAAAAGTTCCAAATATCGTTTGGGGAGTTTATGACCGTGCCGGAATGTAAAGAAGGCGACACGTCATAGTTGAAGTGTTTTTGATCCTGTGCTTGTACAACATTACGACAGAACGAAAAGACGCAAACTAATAAAATTTGCGACAGAATGACAGACGAAAACAAAACCGAGTGACAACTGTCAATCTTTACGTGATTTTTGCACGGACAGAAGCATATTCTTTAATTTCTTTACACCGTGTGGTAAAAGTTAGGAACTTGAGATTTAAATATACACAGTTAAATTAAAATCATATTTGATATCATAAAATATTATATTATAATAAGACAACAACAACAATGTCTGTACGTCAGAATTATTACGTTTTAGCGTACAATGTCATAGCGGTCACACACAAAACAGGCAAATATCTGGTATAACGGATGTACATAAAACTCGTTGATACCATGTTAGAATCAAAATAATTTATCGCAAACATGCTCTTGAATGAAATCATTGACGTTTAAATACGTATTAGTACGAGTACGTATTATTACGAAGGCGCACACAAGACATTGATGGCTTCATTCCGTCGTACTGACGCCTGTAAAAAAAAAAAAAAAAAAAAAAAAAAAAAAAAAAAAAAAACAACCCCACAACGAATATGGCGTCTGCCCGCATCTGAACGGAAAGGAGACAATTTCTCCGAGAAAAGACGACATATTTTAATTGTCGTCTTTCTGATTGTACGTAGTATCGTTCTTTCGCTTACGGCAGTATATAACAAATAAAAGGAATAATACAAGTATTGTGTATAAACGTCTGTAAAAGCCCAAAGTAATGTTTGTTACAAAGACTGGAGATCGAGGTCACTAACATATCTGAAGGGCTTCTGCATAATTATTACACAAAAAATCGTTTAACATGCTAATTTTGCATAAAAATCATGACACGAAAACTTAATCCGGTACAATTTTTAGTTACTATTTTGTTGTTCTTGGAAACGGTCAACATGTTTTAATACAGGGCCCACCAATCAACATCACTACAAAAGCATGCACTTCATGTTTTAAAACGATCATTCTTATTTCTCTTTATTACAGACGTTCACAAACGTGTTGACCTGCTTCTAAGTATGAATTCTGTGAGAAATTAAATTAAAACACACCTATTGATATTTCCAAAAATCGTTGATATGATTTCAAAAAATAGATAATGGCACAAGTTGCATGCGATTCAATACATTCATGTCGACGAAAATTCCACAGTCAATTTAAAGGAGATAAAACAGGGATTGTTGAGGAGATGGCAGTGCGTTTGGGGTGGGTTATTTAATATGTCATGTTTTACACTATGGGTTGGATAAGAACATTTTTATGCTACCAAGAAGATTTTATGGAAGTAAGAAAATGTAGATACCCACTGTCTACATGCATAAAAGTAATTCGAATCTGGCAGAGCATTTTAAAAATAAAAATCATGCATTAGCAACATGTAAAATATCTTGTTTTTACATGATTTTTCGCCGTTAAAACATGCCCAGATCCAGCGAAAAAGGTAGTTCATATGCAAGAATAGACGCCAACTGATAAAAGGTCGTACTTCATTCTTTTGCGAGTCCAGAACGATAGACCGAAGTTGGCGAAAACAGCCACAATATAGGACAGGAATCAATTCATCTTTTTTTATTTCTACATTGTGTGATAAAATGGATTATGCACGAAGCTGAAATATATTTACATTTTCCTTTAGCCTTTTTAAGGTTCTTTCTTCAAATTAAATATGTAAATTAATGGATCTAACTCTAGGTCTTTCTGCTAAACCAACCCAAACGTACAGTTTATACTTTATGGCATTACATACACATATGTATATCTTTACTTACGACAGACTATATGTTATGCAGAAAAAAATATAATAGATCTATGTTAATATCGTAATAATTACACAAATAGACATACGTACGACAAAGCCTTAGTTCATGGTGTATGTTATATATTTACTTATAACTGTTAGATAATCCCTCGAAATTAATAGTCATATATGTAATTAGCAGATATTGTCCGAAAACTGCACTAAAAAGTATATACTTCGTTCGTAAGAAATCTTGACACATTTCTAAGAACTTTACTGTTAAACAGTGTGCAAAAAATAAATATAAGATATACTTACTGGTTAGGCTACAAGCATTTTGATATCACCTAAATGTCACTTTAGTTACTACAGTTTTATTCCAGTCAATGTTTAGTCTCTTGATGAAGGTTTCTTTTAATTATCTCGAAAAGTTATGTAAATGTCGCCTATCATATAAGTTTCCCATCAAAATGCCAACACGAAATCGGAATTATGATATTTTATATTGTTATATTTTGTGTATAAATGCTGATCGTTTACAGTCGGTTTCATCATCACATATAATTTGAAAGGGCTGGTTATTATATACCGAGATAAGCGCAGTAAGTGGTCATTTTGATAACATTTTGACGATATCATTTTAACCATCCGTAGGGCATGAACAAGACAAAATAATAGCTTTTCCAAGCCGTTATTAAAACAGCTTGCAGATGAGCGTGACATGATTTTTACCATAAATGCATACATTCCATATCCTGGGACTACCTCTGAGACCGATATAATTATCATAAAATGAGCCGTGCCATGGGAAAACCAACACAGTGGGTTTGCGACCAGCATGGATCCAGACCAGCCTGCGCATCCGCGCAGTCTGGTCAGGCTCCATGCTGTTCGCTTTTAAAGCCTATTGGAGTTGGAGAAACTGTTAGCGAACAACATGGATCCTGACCAGACTGCGCGGATGCGCAGGCTGGTCTGGATCCATGCTGGTCGCACACCCACTATGTTGGTTTTCCCATGGCACGGCTCAAATGTTGCGTTTGATCAAGGTATTTCGAGTTCCTTTTGTAGAGCAGGACACATTTTTAATCAAATTACTAATATTCATAGTGTGAAGGATGCCTGACCTGTTTAATAGTTAAAAGCTACCACAGTTTCACTAGAGTGGCATAATATTTGCCTTTCCTATCCATACAACATTGCCATTTTCAGCTGGAAGAAGAATGTGTGAATTGTAGTTATACTCATAGATTGTGATAAATATCTGAGTAGTGTTGTTTTGCGTTAAACATTGATATACAGTTGTTTTCTCCAAGTTAAATGATTGTATATATATACAGACATTGTAAATTCAAAACAGTCTTATCATCATGTAAAGTATCAAAATTGCCTGTTATTGATGTTTAATTGAGTATCATAGCTAATACCTGATGCTTTTCAGCATGCTCTTCCATCATACATTTAGTTAAGTTTTATAAACTATATTTTGGATTTGTTTCGACAACTGGGTTATCTTTATTATGAGTTTGTATTATTTGTCGTCAGCAATTTTTTTTTATCTAAATCACAGTTATTTTTTTCAATGGCAGCATATAATTTATAAAATGTAAGAAAAGTCAAGCTCTGATGTAAAACCTTGAGGAATCGCTGCTTGAACTAAAGTTTCATTTGCCATTTTATTGTTTCGTCTGGACCGTTGGCTTTTTTCACCGTGGCCCAGTGGTTAAGGCGTCCGCCTCGGGATCGGGAGGTCGAAGGTTCGAGCCCCATGGGGAGCGTTCGTCCGGGGATGTTTGTCATGGGACTCATTCCGAAATGGCCGGTTCGTGAGCCGCGAGCTAGTTAAATGAATGGTTACCGATTTCTATCCGCCTGGCGCCTGGCATAGTGGTAGAAGTTGGGAGGTAATTGGTACGCATAATAAAAGGTGTCTCATAAGTCAAATTGGCTGACCCTTTCAATAGGGGTGACACTATAATAAACAAGACCTTTACCTTTACCTTTTATATATATCATTGTTGAAAGAATCAATATGTATTGTTTGTTCCTCATTTCCTTCTTCGAGACCGTAACTTAAAGGCAATATTTCCGACAGGAAGGTATTTGGAAAAGTTATTGTTATATTCAATAGACAATTGATTTAATTAGATAAATAATCAGCATGACATCTTACTCTTGATATTTTTTTAAAACGATAATTCAAATGCAAGTTTATGATTTCCTTTTTTTTAATAGCCAAATTTACCTTAAAATACTGTCGGCAGAGCAAATTTAAAAATCGTACAAATGAGCAAAACTTGCACGAACATTTGGCTGGAAGAGTCAGCATTATCCGAGATGGCAAGTAAACGTTTTTGAATGTATTTAGTGTAATACTAATCTTGCTGTCCGTTAAGTCATTGAATTTTGTACCAGACTAGCCCAATTATTCAGATTGATTTGATGTGAAAATCTTTTCTAATGTTATTTTCTATTGTTTTTGATCCCTTGGTGCATATCTAAGACAAAACTGATATCACGATACTACGATGCCGAACGGCAAAACCACGATAGTGAAATGTCAAAAGTACGACTGTGAAAAGTTGATTATATACAACGATAAAAGATCAAGTATTCGCTACGGTTAGAAGTTCTATGAAGGTGCAATCCCGTGCTTAAATAATACAAGGGAAGGGCACATCGGGTCTTTCTTCATTAAAAGCTGAAAAATCGCCATGCCCTGAATTGTGTTATTATAACATACTAACATACAAGTACCGTATTGATAAAATCTGTAAAAAGTTTCCTTGGAAGCATAGAATGCAACCAAAAAAGAATAATAGCAGACTATATATATATATATATATATATATATATATATATATATATATATATATATATATATATATATATATATATATTAGCTTTTTCTGTAGAATGTAAATTATATCTAAACGTTTAGAGTATAAATAAATGACACATCTGCGTCTTTCTGTGGAATATACATACTCAAGTTTGTTTTACAGTACGTTTTCCTGTGGAAAATGGGCCTACGATTGATTCGTGGAACGGGCTCCGACATTGTCTGTCCTGGTTTATTTGTTAATATATTGCACAGAGGTAGCAATGAACCTTGTACAAACACAGGGATTGGAATATATTAATCGGCCGTTGTGGTAATAATGCGTGTTTGATAAATGAAGTTTTGGCTAAACGATGTTTTACTCAAGCGAATTGACGACTTAAGTTTGTACCTGGGAAACGGCTCAAGAAATAATGTCCTAGATAGTATAAACTTTTGCTGTTTTGAAAATATATGTTACTCACTATTCCTTCCAATACGAGTTGTAAATATAATAATAATAATGCTGTAACACCTAACCTTTATTCTTCTTGACCCAAATGTATGAATACTTCTAATTTAAATCAACCAAAATATGATTTAACAATATCTTAATGTACTATTTGAGTCTATATGAATTATTGAACGAAAGTATAGAAGTTGTTAGTTAGTTCAAAACGTAACTAAATCTTTGATGTTAAATTTTGATATTTCTTAAATATTGTCCAGTACTGATCAAACTTACCAGGAATTATGGAAGAACAGTTGGATAAGATGTTCCATAGGGTCAAAAGCCTTTCACCTGGCCTGCCTGAACTCAAAGTGTTTGTGCTAGATAATATAGTAAGCAGCCAGTTATTTGCCAAGTTTTATACCTTTGATGGCTACATTTATCTTATTTCTTCAATGGAAATGAGAAATAATTTCTCATTATGCGGAAATGCTATCAAAATTGATGTTCATCGACTGTCATTTAAAATAACTTAACATAGAGTCAAACCATTTAGATCAAAATGACACAGCACGTCCCTCTACCTTAACTGTAATGAGCGAAAGATGTCTTCAGTTTGCTTACATCAACTGACAAACATATTTGTAACTTGTAGTCACGAATTAAGATGTGTTGCCGCATGCAAATACTTCATTTGTTTAACTATATTAAATAAGTACATAATATTTCATTATCGCACATCGCTTTAAAACAGTTAACGCAACTGATGTATTCAGAAAGTAATGTTAAAGGTGAGAAACTGACAAATTTTGGAAAATTTGGACTTAAAACAATTCCAGATTATTTGAAATATTATGCTGAAAAACTAAAAGAAAATGAAGCATTTGTTTTTGCTTCTGGAGAAAGAAAATTTTGGGATGTCGTTAGCTGGAAAATGCTTTATGAAAACTCATTTTCCACTGCCATGTCACTTGTACAAATTGGAGTCAAGGAAAGAGAGTTAGTGGCTGTCAACTTGAGGACATGTCCGGAATGGCTATACATAACGTTTGGTGCGATGATGGCTGGAGCAATACCGGTGCCTATTGCGTTTGTTTACGAGGACGGCAGTGACATTATTGAAGTAATGAAACGGTTAGAGAAATGTTCAACATTAGTGATGGATCCAGGATGGGACGGAGAAAACTTGAAAATCATCAAAAGGCTTGTTAACTCTTGTAATGACAGTGGAGAAGTTGAATGTGAACAAATGCCATACCTGAGGAACCTAATAGTTCATGATCCAGCGAATATCGAACCACAGTTTAAATGCAGACGATTGGATGATCTAGTGAATGAAACGGATAACGAAATCAAGCTACCACCAATAGATGAAGACGAGATAGCGGTGTTGTTGCAGACATCAGGAAGCACAGGAATAGCGAAACTGGTTGCACATACTCATAAATCATTATTATTGACGTGTTTGTTTCAAGACTGTGGCTGGTTCACTCCGGAGAATGTGTACTTCAATGACCCCCATTCACGTGGATTGGAGGACTGCCCTTGTCTTGTCTCATTGGTCAGAAACGTGTAACAATTTCTGGATTCCGAAAGCCACCACAAGATGCGATATCTGAGATGATTGAGATCATTGGTAGAGAAAAATGTTCGTTGTTTTCGCCTTGCCACCATTACTTCATGCAATTATGAAGCAAAAGGTATAATTTTAGTATTCACTTAATATTTCCTCTATCACTAAGAAAACATTACTACTCATTATGCATTTAAACGTCAACTTTTAAATGTTCACTATCCTTTATAATATGAAGTAACCGGTGTTGTTCCAATTCCAATTAATTATCCATTTCCCTTAAATTCATTTGTGAAACATCAGGTATTGTTCAGATGTCAGCTAGTAATAAATAAATAACTGTTATTATTATAATTAGATAACACTATCATATACTGTTATTATTATTTACATAGGATAATTTACCACGTGACTGGCCGGTGAAGATGATCCTCACTGGAGGTCAGCCACTAACAAGAAGTATAGTGTCAAGTATTGGAAGTGTTTGCAAATATCTATGCTGCGGTTACGGGCAACCGAATTCATATTGATGTCCTCAATGGTTGTCGACGACCCCGAACAATTTACAGAATATGCGTGTGGAAGGGTGGTAGCAGGACCTGGCTTAGAGGTTAAAATTGTTGATGACAACGAACAGATAGTTCCAGTGAATACAGGGGGTGAAATTTACATCCGTAGCCCTTGTATGTTCAAAGGTTATTTCAATGATAAAGTCAGAACTGATCGTGTAAAATCAAAGGATGGTTGGTACAGAACGGGCGATCTTGGTAAAATGAATGAAGACGGGTTTTTCTATATTGATGGAAGGAAATCAAATATAATAATATCTGGCGGCATAAATGTCTTACCGGAAGTTATGGAACCTGTTATAAAAGCTTGCCCAGGCATTGAATCCGTTGTTGTGGTACCGGTTCCAGATGATGTCAGCTACCAGTTGCTTTGCGTAAGCATAGTCCCAAAACCTGGAAGTGGACTAACTGCGGCACAAGTTCAAACCTTTTGTGAAGGTTTACACAATGATAGAAAGGGTGTGTTTACAGTCCTTCCGAAGTTTTATCTATTATTTGCGAAGTTTCCAGAGACAAGAACCGGTAAGACGTCGAGAATCGAATTGGCAAGAATTGCTGCAGCTTCCGTAAAAGGATAACAGGAAAGAAAATGTTGATAAAGAGACTGGGTATCTGAACATAGCCTCCTATAACCAGTATATAGCAAAATGAAACACACACATATACGTATACCATTAGACTGCATAACAAGTTGTCAAGACACTCTTAATATAAACTGTTATACTGTAAAATGTTCTTTTTTATTCCATCGAAATCGAAGACCCCGAAAGCATATCTTGTAGTTCATCACTTATTTTTGCACTCATATCATTTCACAGTTTTCATTCAATCATAAACATCATCAACATGCAATGGGCATTGTCTCAAAACATTACTAGATTCTAAGCAGCCTTTTAATCTTCTGCGTCCATCTAGATATGTTTTGCAACTGAACCTCTCGCCTAAAGCTGTATCTGTTCTGTTGCCGCAACTATTGCTAGCTTAGCAATTATGCACATTATAAAATTTGGTTGATACGTCTTCGAAATAATGATGTAGTCTGACAGGAAACCAAACAATAAAAACTATGTTGGCTGAGTTCTGTTAGCTTCGGTTTATCGTTCAGTTGCCTCTTGTCTTTAACCCCTAGTCTGCTAAATTTTTAAAATAGACTTGTCCATCATTCAATTTGGGCACTACCACTTACTATTCAAAGGGGTGTTAAATAAAGATTTACTGACTGAATAGCAAACAGTGCAAACCATGTGCAGGCTGACCTTGGTCTGCACTGGTCTCAAAGGCAGAATCACTTGCCGGCAGCAGGCTAAAGGTAATCCGGAGCGCAGTCGGAACGGTTATATTCTATGTCGTCCGATACAACGTATTTTTTCTTCTTCCTTTTTTTTGTCTGCGAAACTACGTCTCTTCGTTCTTGCTCTTGAGCCAGTAAGATTAAACGAAAAGATACAAACTAACAAAATGTCGTCAATTTCTTCTTTTTGTGTGCCGCAGAACGGCCGAACTAAAGGACACAGGACCGATGTCGATTGAAAAGAACCAACATATAAGATCTTTGAGAAACAGAAAATTAAATACTGGTACCCTGATTTGAAACGAATTCATCTTTGACATAATTAATACATAATGCTGTTTACAGGAAATTGATGTACAAATATAGTAAACTCTGAAATAGATAGATAGATAGATAGATTTATTTCGGTAAGATAGATTTATTTCGGTAAGGAGTGCACATACATGGACAATTAAAAACAACATGTATAGTAATTACAACATAATAACATAATACATACATGAAATTAAAAATAGCCATGACAGGCACACCGTCACCAAGGATTACACAAAAAAGAGAAAACTCTTATTTCCACTGTGGTCCTTTGTGTTGGTGGCATGACATAGAGAGGCATAACAGAGTTTACAGAATTATGTGACTAGATGGAAATTGAAGTATGTGACTAGATGGAAATTACACAGCTATATCAAATAGAGAATTATGTGACTAGATGGAAATTGCACAACTATTTCAAAAAGTAAAATGCGAGCTTAAATTAAAATGTTCATACATCGAAGGCCATAAGAATAGTTATTAAAACACATTAAATAGTTATTAAAAACATTAAAGTAATTATGCTAAACTGTCTAGTAAATAATTCTTTACTAACGTTTTAAAAACAGGTAATTTCTCAGTCTGTTCTATACTAGCAGGCAATTTATTCCATAGGGAAATACCAGAAAAGAAAAAGGACTTTACCCCAAAACCTTTGACCTTTGGAACAGCAAAAGCACCTTTGTGGCTTAACCTTGTCCTATATGAATGAACAGTATCCTGTGATAAAATTGTCTCCCATGTAGTCCGGGGCTAACCCATTTTTTATCTTAAAAACATGACACAGGATAATCTGGTCTACACGTTTGTTGACTGGTAACCAGTTGATAGATTTAAATTGCTCTGGGCCAATGTGCGACCTAGCATCAAGGTCCAGAACAAACCTCATTAACTTATTCTGTGTGGTTTGGAGCTTGGATTTAAGTAACTGAGTCAGACTATGGTATCATATAGAACAGGCGTAGAAATATTTTTCGGGTTTAGGGCCATGGCAAGAAGTTTCTTGGTGTGTTGAGTAAGATAACGTTTCTTCCAATATAGATATTTTAACCTTGCGTTAGCCTTTTTTAATATGGAGCGAGCCACTGAATCGAAAGATAGGGTCTGATCAAGGGATGCACCAAGATATTTGACAGTAGAAGTTGGTTCAATAGTTGTACCATTACATGTAATATCAAGAGTTGGATTTGACCTTATTCTATGTTTAGACACAAATAAGATTGACTCAGTTTTACCTAAATAAAGTGACAATTTATTATCTACCAACCATTGACTGACAAGATGCAGGTCATCTTTCAAAGATTTTTCTACAGATGACTTACATTGACCTGAAACAAGTATACCAGAATCATCTGCATATAACAATAGCTTGTTTTTAACCACAGTTGACATATCGTTGACGTAAATTAAAAATAAAAGAGGGCCTAGTATGGACCCCTGTGGAACTCCACAGGTAATGGGAGCAGAAGCAGAATGAGTACCAGAGACATCCACCAGCTGTTGTCTTCCTGAAAGATATGACTGAAACCATCTTAAAATGTCATCACCAAGTCCCGCTGAACGAAGCTTCATAATCAGAATGGAATGGTCTACTGTGTCGAAAGCCTTTTGGAGATCTAACAGAATTATACCTACTACATGACCTTTATCCATCTCCATCCTTATATAATCTGTTAAATGAATTAGGTATGTGTCTGTTGAGAAACCACTTCTGAACCCAGACTGAAATTTGTACAGTAATTTGTTTACCTTGAAGTATGATTCAACTTGGTCGTATACAACCCTTTCATAAATCTTGGATACAATACTCAGAATTGAAACTGGGCGATAGTTACCTACAGAAGTTTTGTCATTCTTCTTAAAAATGGGAACAACCCTGGCTAATTTGAGATCATCTGGTACCACACCTTGAATGAGGGACAAATTTATGACATGAGCAAGAGGTTCAGCAATAATGCAAGCTCCATCTTTTACAAAACGGGAAGGTATACCATCTAAACCTGTAGCTTTATTAGCACCTAGCTAAGGTAAGTATTTCAATACCTGATTTTCAGAAACTAGTGAAAAAGAGTAGTTATTCAAAAGCACACCTAAACTGCCATAAAACTTATTAACCCTAGCCGGCAATTTTTCAAGAAGTTTTGAGGCAACTGAAGTGTAGAATGTATTGAAAGAGTCAGCAATAGTTTCCTTATCAAAACAATTATTACCATCAATATTCAGACATATGTTGGAGCTTGAAGAAGATAACCCTTTCTTAGAAGGTAAGCCAAGATTTTTAAGGATAGCCCACAGTGATTTGGAATCATTTTTATTTTCTTCAAGATTCTCGGTAAAAAAGCTTTTCTTTGCCGAATCAATCAAATATTGTTTTTTGTTACGTAAAGATTTAAAAGTACAATAGTTCTCATCACTTCTGACTTTTCTATATTGCTTAAAAGCTAAATCTCTCTGGTTTATTGCATCTAATATATCAGCATCCATCCTTTGTTTGATACGCAGTTGCTTAACTGGTGCAATATTGTTAACAACGGACATATAAATGTTCTTAAACTGTTAGCTTAGTATCATTGTTCAGAAAGTAAATAATACTTATTCCCAATCCACACTAACAATTGCATAAAACTCTTAACTAGCGCATTTTAAGATTTTATGGAACTGAGTGTTGTAATTATTTCGCGTTAACGCGATTGGAAATACTTATATGAAACATTTGCGCAATCAAAATCGTTTGATGTTTTTGTGACCTAGTAACTGGTTACAATATCTCCGAGTTTGAGAAGTATTTTTGGGTTCTGACAAAATATTTTAAATCTAATCAAGTAGATTTAACATTATTATTTTCATTAGTTATCGCTGTGTAAAAAATTCTTAATCAATCAAAAGTTTTTGTACTAAAGATTGAAGTACAGATACCACGAATTTTCATAGCTTACAGATCCGTATTGCATTATAATAATCCTCCTGCTTTACTTGTTTGATAGCAGGTAATAAATGAATAACTTCAACACACACATGTCTAAAATTTAACTAATATTTTCATAAGGTTGAAAGTTATTACATCGTTTGAACACTTTTGACCTTTCGCGTAAAAATATCAGTTGTGATCACTAAGATGGTTTCTATGTGAAAAAATTTTATGACACATATCAATACAAGAGTTTAAATACATCACATTAGTATCAGCTGTGATTCAATATTTTCAATTTTGACTCGGCGTTGTTATATTTTCTCGTCCTATGGGATCATGGAGAACATTCAATTTAAATTTACTATAATTGGAGTCCTCTCAGACCGATGCAAGGGGGCGTGAGGGGTGTTGCACATTTCACTACTTCTCATGAACAGACGCAATCAGAGTCTGCTATTATATTACTTGGTTGTGTTCCATGCTTCCGACAGATCTTTTCAAAGATTTCATCAGCCGTCTTAAAGTGCCGCGTGGTGCCTGTAAAAATTTCCCCCGTATATGGACTCAGTGTTCTTAAATCTCACCGGGACTGAGCTATTTTGATTTCTGTCTTCTGGCCTGTTTCGTCAGGCCCTTAATGGTGTTTCTCTTGTTGCTCCGTCTTCAGCAAAGGCACTGAGTGCACGCGTTTTAAGTTCATAAGGATTGTTTTTATATAAATATACAAGAGTATTTTTGTGTTTTACATAACATGCCTTCTGTTGCCAATGCGTATGTTAGGGTTTCACCTGGCGGGAATAACTTTCACTGTCATGTGACTTTGGAACATAGTGGTTGTAAGAGTGAGGTTAAGTGCACCATAAACCGGCGATGGTTTTGCCACTGACCATTCCAAGGCGGTACCCCGATATGTTCCTTTATTTGTTCGTTTTGTCCTAGTGTGTTTGCTTTGTGTGAGTGTATGTTGGTGTGTTTGCTTTGTGTAATAGTGTTTGTATGTTGGTTATGTGAGTGTCAACGTTTTTGTTTGCTTTGTGTGAATGTGTGTTGGTGTGCTTGCTTTGTGTAAGTGTTTGTGTGTGTTGGTCATGTGCGCGTCAACGTTTGGGGAGGCTGTTTTTTATGGAACGATGCTTTCCCTGTTGGATATTTATCCTTGTTTTTTGTAATATTTTCTCGTCCTCTGCGATCATTGAGAACTTTCCATTTCACTAATATTTTCTGGTTTACATTCCGATTGTTAAATGAAAATTCTTAATGTATCTTTCAATTTTAACCATTCCGGCAAAATATCATTTTATTTTTATCAAACACTCTGCGAATGAAAATGGAATTTTCGCTAAAACACAAGAGCGGAATTGACGTTTTTCTTGTAATATATCAATCATGTTTTGCCATAATAGCATCAATTACGCATTTGCATTAAATGAAATGAACTCTTTCTTTCGATTTTTGTACAACATTAATCTGTTTCTACATTTTTTCACTATTGTCCTCTATAGAGAAACATGGGTACAATGGGATGTGAAGCTAGTTCAAATTGCTCTTTTTAGAAAGAACATAGAAATAGGTTTAAACAAGTACTGTAGTAAGTACAGTGCTTTCTGTCTACAACAACACCTGTTGGGAGACGGAAAATTTGTTTGTTTTTCCGAGAGGGTAGTTGTAGAGAGGTCAAATAAAGAACAATAAGCATATCTTGGAGCCAGTATCAAGTGTTGTTGCAAGGAGGGAATTGTTGTTCAGAGGGCCGATGTAGAGAGGGAACCCTGTAATTTATGAGATTCAAATTAACAATTGGTGGGATACGTATTGTGCTCATACTGATATCAAATTACGAAATATTAGAAAATAAAAAGGTTTTATTTTACAAAACAATATCTACAACCCAATAAATCTAACTTTAATGTTAAGAAACATGTTGAAATCTAAATGTAATGTTAAGAAATATGTTGAAATTTAAATGTAATGTTAACAAGCATGTTTAAATCTACATGTATTAAAACCATGTTACTGATTCGGTGAACCTAACAGCTGTTCGAAGAAAATGAAGAGTGTTATATGTATCTTGATTTTAACACTTTTCGTTTATTATTAAATCTATATTTACAGTCATTTTCTAAGTTTAAGCACAGTTACAACTAACTTCCAGCAGTGACGGTAACAACATTTGATGTCATAACAAAGTACTGGCAAAAATGACCAGTTACCAGTTACCAGTTTGGATCTGATAACTTTTCTGGTGAATTTAATAATAAAACAGTTATTGTCAATTAGGTTTTGGTCGAAAAACGAACATAAAAAACCCCGAAACGCATTTAACATTTAGCCTGCTGGCGGCAAGTGATTCTGCCTTTGTGACCAGTGCAGACCAAGATCAGCCTGCACGTCCGTGCAGTCTGATCATGGTCTGCAATGTTCACTATTCAATCAATAAATGTTCATGGAACATCTCTTCAAATAATAAATGGTACAGACCAGAAGGACAAGTCCATTTTAGAAATTTAGCTGGCTAAAGGTTAACATAAAGCCCTTTGGACTGCTTTATTTAATGACTTCGTTATTCGGCATTGGTTTACATATCCATGAAGACCAGAAAAAATATCAAATCTATGAACAAACTTATAATACATGTGTAGAAATGACATTTTATCATATTGTATCTATAAGTTTTACTTAAGATGTCACAATATTCTGCATATATGAGATTGTTTTGTGTCCGTGTTTTCGGCCGTTTTGGGTTTGTCAACCTTTCTCGGGAGCGGGAATTTCAGTCGGCGTTTCTCTTGGGCTTTTACTGTCGTCTGGATGGGTGCCCGTATTGGAGAATGCTGTTGAAAGAATAAATGGATATTAAAGCAAACTGAATGGCGGCACATGTTTATTATGATGTTATCTGAAGGCGAAAACACAAGTGGTCAAGAGTATATTTTTTCTGAACGGACTGTGAACATTAGACGGTCTTTTCTGTGTCTTGGCGAATATATATATTATACGGTTACTTTAGAAACATATTACATAAATATCAGGCGACTATGATGTATTTTGTATTCGCTTAAAGCATTTAATACTTTTTGAAAGGACATTTGCTCGTGATTTTATAACTGTAACAAGCTGATGATATAAAGATTATGGTATCGAGGGATTTGGTTTATGTTAACATTTGTCACTTTACTTTCTTTTACCAGACAGTGAACGAATACAAAATATTTTTAGACCTGGATTATCTGTGGTATACTGGATACTGATGACTCCCGGCGCCGTCGTGCCGGCACTGTATATGTCACTGGAACACGAGATCTTTGAGATGGTTTTGGCTTGATGGGTAGATGGTGTCCTTCTTCACTGCTAAAGTCTAAATATACAGCAGAGACTGCAATACGCCATAATGTAGCAACTTTATCACGCAATAAAATCGTCTAAACCAATTCTAAGTTATTGAAATTGTGTTCATTTTATTTTTAGTGAAATAGTCCTATTTCTACAAATTAAAATTAGTTTTTTTAAATTACCGTTTTGTTTCTAAAATGTTTCTCAAAATAATTCCAAACAATGAATCGTTAAAACCGAATGCTCCCCGATGCATGTGCTTGTCCCAATATAGGGAGTAACGTATTAGAAACAAACAAAAAATGGAGATAATAAAAATAAGAAAATTGAATAAAGGGAGAAAATTTAAGCAAGGGGCATTAAGTGAAATTTTTGCCTCTATCATTTTGTAAAGTTTCAATGAAATGCCATTAATATTTTTCAAGTAATGCTCCGGACAAACAATATTTGGTATAATAAAGTGAGATAATTAAAAAACTAGGTAAAGTAGTGTTATGGTTCTTTGACACTGCACTTTCCGTCAATGGCCTCTATCATTTTGTGAAGTTTCAATGAAATACCATTAATACTTTTCAAGTAATGCTCCAGACAATCCTTATTTTGTATAATAAAGAGAGATAATTAAAAAACTAGGTATGGTACAGTTATGGTTCTTTGACACTGCACTTTTCGTCAATGGCTTCTATCATTTGTGAAGTTTCAATGAAATGCATTTCTTTCAAGTAATGCTCCGGACAAGCCTTAGTTTGTATAACAAAGGGAAATAGTTAAAAAACTAGGTAAAGTAGAGTTAAGGTTCTTTAACACTGCACTTTCCGTCAATGTCCTCTATCATTTTGTGAAGTTTCCATGAAATGCCATTAATACTTTGCAAGTAATGCTCCGGACAATCCTTATTTTGTAAAATAAAGGGAGATAATTCAAAAACTAGGTAAGATAGCGTTATGTTTCTTTAACACTGCTCTTTGTCTCAATGGCCTCTATGATTGTGTGAAGTTTTAATCAAATGCCATGATTAATACTTTTCCAGTAATGCTCCGGACAAAAGTGTGACGGACAAAGCGCCAACTATATGCTCGCCATTCGTGGAGCATAAAAAATCCAGTACATTGCTAGCTTTTGAAATATATATTTAACTGATGAAAAGTCCTGAAATAATACCTGCAGGATCCCGAAGTATAGTAAGAGATTCTGTCAAAGCTTTTATATCATAAAACGTGCAAAATGCAAAAAGTTGTAAAACTTGTTTTGACTATGTGTTGCAGGGCCGTTATATTTTGGTAAAAGGATAAACACTAAGTCGAAGTTCAAAGGAAATCTCTAAAGGCAAAGAATCCAGCATCAGAATAAAAGTATAATCAGTCTTAGTCAAATATCGAACGAAAACCAGTTGAAAACATATTTTTCACCTGATAAGTCCTGTTGGCTATCGATCGTAGACGGATTTAGTCCGTACACAAGGCTTCCCTGTATCGATATGACTGACAATGCATTATCAACTGGTTTCGGTGGTTTTGGCCTGGCTGGGGAATTGTGCAGGCATATTATTGGGACATAATTGTTGTTTGCGAGCATGACACCTATGCGGTCCGCGGTGTCTGTCATCACAAGACCAAGTACCGGGTAGTGGGTGTCAAACATGGTGAGCTGTGTTCCACGCCTGTAGTTCCAGACACGAATTGTATTATCGAGGGAACCTGATGTAAGACGAATAAAATTATGATTTTATAGTCATACTTGTTAAAGAATAATACTTCTTTACTTCTTCAAACTAAAACAATTCAAATAATAACCATGTGCTTATTTTTCCATATTTCCAAACTTTTAGAAAGAGATTTTGATTCAGTAAATGATATATGAGCAAGTTTGATGGATATGATATTAAATAACGTAACTGTATTTCAAACAACATAATTACGAAAAGAATACATTCCCAAATCACATTTTTTCCGCATCTGTTTCTGCACATGTCCCCACTTTTTCTCAAAACTTCCTTATCATTAGTCATAAATTCCTAATGACCATTTGAAGTTATTTCCATTTATTTTCAATAAGGAAGTTCCCATTTTTTATCAATTTCTTTATCGCCCTTGTAATTTTAAGGTAGTTCTGCAAGTTTGAAAAACCGGAAGTGATGGCGCAACGTCTTTTATCCGGAAAACGTAGAATAAAACCTGGATTCGGCGTACGGAAATGAAAATCAGTTTATGACTTAATGGCAACCTGTGAATTGATTGATTAAAATGGCACTGTTACTATCTTTCTAAAGTTAAAATATCATATGAAAACATATGACACGTTAAATGATTCAAAATAATGTCTTAAATATAGTTTGAAATGGGCATTTCACTTTAGTCATGGCCAAATATCTCAAAAGTAAGCACAGGGACCTATACATTTTATTTCACCATATTATAGGCCATATGTTTATTTACCTTTGTGAGAAGTTTCACTAAAATCTACATTTTAAAAAAAATTCTATTCGCGAAAATGTTATGAAAGTTGCGATTTTCCCATAGACTCCCAATATGAAAAATTGCGTAAGATCCAAATTTTTCATATTAGTCTAGCAAAAAATCAAGCACACGACCCTATCTTTTTATTTGCTGAATTTTAATACATTTTGTATATTCTGAAGTTTTGAAAACTCAGAGTTTAATCAAATTCTACATTGTAGAAAAAATTTCGATCCGAAAGTGCAGAACTACCTTAACTCCATTATTTTTACATTGAGACTGCTGTGGCACTTTAAAAGACTCAGACTATTAAAGGTAAAATGGAAGTATAATAGGGGACTTTGAAGGTTCAAATTAAACTGGGGCCATTTCCATATGGTCAGATGGTGAGCCGCTAACTAATGAAAAACTGGTTACCAGTTGCATTCTTGCGCAATGCCTGGACTAAAAGAAATGACACGGAAAGTAAATGTGCATAAGACACACTTGTCCAATCAGTCATAATGGCTTCAGTCCTCTCAATAATGGTGACAAGAGAGCATAAACAAACATTAAAATAAACTTACAATTATATATAATTTAGAACTTAAAATACCTGAAATCAAAACAGAATCGTCTGCTGTCAAGTTAAGACACGTGACCTTGTGGAAATGTCCGACGAGTTTTTTCTCTATACTGCCTAATGTGAGACTACACACGTGGATAATCCCGTCATCTCCCGCCGCAAGTATCGTCTCGTTATCGCACGTGATTGCCAAGCAACGAACTGAAGAACTATGGTCAACGACAATCTAAATGTAGAGGGAAAAGAAAACAATGTTTGATAACAAAGTAAATGATATATGGTAGAAAGTCTAGATAGGTCAGTAGATTATTAAAATCACAAATAAATGGCTTTTTGATTAAACTAGTGCCTTTTTTCGAGAAAGGTGTGGTGGGGGTGGCTACAGCGTCTATCACTGTGGCAGACGTGTTCCAGTTTAAAAAGGAACACATTATTACTTTACTTAGAAATCGAGACTAACGGACGTTTGTTGAAGATAGGTTCCATCACATCCCACTTCTCATTAATGTTTGCATAAAGGCTCAAAAATCCGAATTTTAACATTCTGATCCGCACTCTTTGTTGTGAAAATAAGTCATCCACTGAGATAGAAGTAAACCCCTTCCGGTGAGGAGTAGTCCGATATACCTTTCACTTTGTTTTCTTAGTTGGATCTATTTATGATATATCTGTGAGACTTGGTGACCGTGTCCTTCATTCGTCAACAACAAATGACCGCGCATGTACGTATTCAATCTGGGAACAACTTTAAATGCTTCATTGTTATCCGTACATGTAAGCATATATTTTCACTAATATAAAATATTTCAATAAGATGTCACAACTTAACTCCGGACGTAAAAAGTGTTCATCTTGACCCAACCAAAGTTGTGTAGCATGTGACACGTGCGACATGTGATTTCATGTCAAATGTATGCTCATGCAAAATTGGAAGTCTTCAAAGGCCAGCAATGTTAGCTTGACATGATAGCTGTAAATCCTTAAACATTTCAACAACCCCGTTTGAAATCCAACTTGCAGACACTGTATACATTATGAACCAATACAGAGCTGTAGCGAGGATAGCTTGTCTAATAATATAGACAGACAGAGACACCAAATCACCAACAAACAGCTTGGAATCACACAATTGCAGCTCATTTGATAGCTCTATCGGCCTACCGCAGTACATATCAACTCCACGCCAACCGAGTACGGCTCTAACAGCCCCCGAACTGCTAAAGTTTACTAGTATGTGCAAAGCATATACCAGTCTGGATTCTACTCAGCGAAGTAATTTTATTCACAGTCAAAACTTGGCTTTCTTTAAAAAGAAGTCATTGAAATACAGCTGATCTTTTATGACTACAGTTTTTTTTTTGGCTGGACTGACCGGAGATCACCACGATGGACAGAGGTAACGTTCAGCACATCTACCGAGTTGTCTGTTGCCTAGTTCTCCGCAAATTGTTCTTGAAGGGAGTGTGTAATAGCTATATCGAAGACCTGCAGAGGGATTTCCCAAATTCTACAATCTGGATTGCAGGTGACAATAATCTATTTGGCACTGACTGGGACAGCAACGATTTTTCACTTTCAATCAATAGTTGCCTATTAGACGCAGGTCTTGTCCTGATATGCAAAGCTATGCCAGGAGCTAGTAATAATAACTTTGCATATATGAAGATAGCTCCAGAGGCCCCAAGGAACAGACATTCTAAAATGCTTTTCTCTGTTAAAACACGCTTACGCTAGAATGACGTCACGTTAAAGTGTGGTGACGTCAAAGTTTTTGTTGCGACAAAAAAGAGCGCTATTATATTTTATCTACTGTTTAAGATTAAGGGCATATTAGAATCGAAATAATATATAGCAAAAGAGTTTTTAACACTATTTATACACTCGGGCGGTAATACGTCGTACAAATAATTTCACTCGGACTGCGTCCTCGTGAAATTATTACGCCCGACGTATAACCGCCCATCGTGCATAAATAGTGTTGAAACACTCTTTTGCTATAACTTATTTCTTAAATCAACAAGAAAAGTACTGCTTTGGCTGAACGTATACCTTCAAACTCTCCGAGATAATGTTCAAAGTTTAATCTCATCGTTCATGACTAACAATAACACGAACTCTGACCCATCAAAATGAACAGCCTGCAGCGAGCGACACTTCACCATTATATTAGAAGAAACGGTATCCTCTAAGATGAGCGCTACAAGATTCAGTCAACCAAACTGAGGTTTCTTGAATGCCCTCTTCCTGCGGCGTGATTAGGAGTTGACCTTTCCTGCTAGTGATAAATGGTCGACAGAAAACAAACACGTTACATATAAGACATCGTGAACATTGAAGCAAACAAGAGGCTTTATATCGTCACTAAATAGAAGCGCTGCGACAGTAGTGGTAAAACCCCAGTCCGCGGAAAGGGTTTGACAAACCATCACCAAAATAAGGTCATCCTTAATCAGGCAGCTAATCAGCAATTGCACCTCTTATGACGAGAGACATCCCAGACTTCGCAGACATTCTATACCATTATGGATTACTTCTCCATCAGTTCTATATCCCTCCATATACGACTTCTCCATCAACAAGGCCGTCGTAGAAACAATACTGGTATATCTCAAGCCCTGCAAGGCCGCTGGACCAGAAAACCTTCCTACATGCATTAGTCTGCATTACGTGTTGTTTGAAGCTCACGGAAACACGAAAATACTCAATAGGGATATGTTCTTTACGGTAACAATAAGAAGGGAAACAAGAAAAATCTATGAAATTGTAACTCATACATATAATATATTATACAATATTTTCTTGAATATTTTCTAATACATCGTAAAAAGGGGAGTGGTGGACCAGCAGAGTCGCCCTCTCAACCCGGTGATCGTGGGTTCGAGTCCCACTGGGGTTACGAACATGCTTTCTCATATGACACCAGTACTGTCTTTTCCAGAAAGTGGACTCGAGAATGGTTCAAACGTGAAGGTTACATCAATATCGAGCTAAAATAAGATAGTATGAACTGATGCATTAATACATTACATTTAATGCATTACTTCTCAACTCATTGAATTACGATCTATTTCACACTGGGGACGAATTATTGGATTACAATATCTCTAGTTACCTAAACTGTATGCTGACGTAATTAAAAGTACTAGTTTTCTTCTCTTTGAATATTTTATACCGGATGTTAATTTTAGGATTTTAACAGTACATCGGCGTATTTACGTGCCACTAATTATATGGACCACTTAGCTGAAGGAGCTGATCAGTGTTTAATTACAATTACGCTGGTTTCATTATTACTGGGTTAATGACATTGTTTACTTAGTTTATATTCTGGTACCTCCGTTGTATAAAAATCTACGTCATGAGCGCTTATGCTCGCCCGTTTCAAAGAAGTGCGTAAGTTCTCTCCAAAGTACGAAGTTTAAAAACACATTTATTTCAAAGGCTATAAGTCGTATCGTTTTATAAAGGTGCCGTTAATTCAATTTTAAGTCAAGGCTATGTTATTTATGTTTAACTCCTCTTCTACGAATACCCGTATACTTATAGTGAATATACCTAAAATGATGTTTGTGAAACACCTCGTACCAAAGTTCTAACTTTGTCTTCAGTAGGCTTCATGAAATGGGCTCCAGTTAAACAAAATTGGGCTATCATTAAACCAATTGCATATAAGACATCTAAGAACATGCAAATATCATTTTCCCTCGTTTAATGCCTAAAATGAAGTTGTAAGGGAATTTTTAGCAGGGAAATGAATAGAAAGAAAAAGACATTTAGTTTGGCACTAAGTAAATATAATATAATGTAAAATTTTCACTTAAACAATATCTACGGAACTATGTGATATATGTATATTTACAAGTAATTTTCATATATGCAATGTACAATGAAAACTGTCAAAACAATTGCTTTATTCGAGTATTATTATTATTATTATACCAGATTTATATAGCGCCCTTTTCATGATCAATTTCACGTTCAAAGGCGCTTTACATAGTTCAAATGCAGCCACACAGGGCGCATAATTCATCCTCTACTAGTACAGACACAGAGCGATCTGACCAGAGGGACAGAGTGAGACAAAGCCCCCACGACAGAGAGATCAGAAATCAGATACAGGCTTGTCCGGCTAACTTAGCCTAGCTCGTTGCGAATAGACAGCCTGGTTCTTTAACGTGCCCAGTGTATAGCACTGATACACGCAAGGATTGCCTGGGTTCCTGACCAGTACACCTCTAGTTAGGTGGGAAACACTGAAAAGCGTTTCTGAAAATTCCCGAGTAGCTGCCGGGGATCGAACCCCCGACCTCAGGATTGGAAGGCCAGTGTGCAAACCACTGAGCTATCCGTCCACCTATATGTAGTATGCTACATTACTGCACATTTAATCGAACAATAAACTTGCTGACATTAAAAAATTGTTGAATATGCTTATTATTGAATTTTCTAATTCTTCAAAAGATAACACAATATTTTGATAAATGCAGCTTAAAACAGCCTGTATAGTTTTGTTTTCAGTAGCTAATTTATGAAAGAACTGACTCTATTTCAAGGGTGTTTTTCAATGAGTTCTCCACTCGATGTAACAATTGAAGGTATATATGCTGCCGTAAAGTTAAATGACATATTGTTAAATAGATTTTTTTCTGTTTCAAGGCGATCTCAAGTTCATGAAATTTAACGTACATCCGAAAGCATGTTGCATTAAGAAGAACAAGCATTTTGTGAATGAGATTTCTCCATTTCAAAGACGTATTTTACCGAGATCTTACGGCCAAGAAATTTATGTTGCACACCTGGCGGCATGTTGCCGGAACCTGAACTAAAATTTTGTTACCTGAACAATTTTTCCGGTGTCTAGTTCCCAGACTTTCACAGAACGATCCTGCGACCCTGTCACCAAATACTGACTATCCTTTGTACATTTCAGACATGTGACTTTATCAGTGTGACTTATTTCCTTTAATACTGAACCATCCGACAAGTTCCATATCTGTAACCTTTGATAATAGGGGATAATTAGTATTTTGACTTCTGTTTATATTAACTTAAACGGGAGATTAATAGCTTAATAAAAAGACATTATAAACGGAAGGAGATAATAAAAACAATCTGACTAAAGTACTTGATCTTCTAAAGAAGATCGCAGGATGACCCATTCACATTCATCTTTCTTCATATTTGGATTTTCGAAATTGCTGAACCATCAAAATAGAGTCGAATGTCAAAGGGTAAGAAAAATGTGTAGTCAGTCCGGGGCTCGGACCCGGGACCCCTCGCTTACAGGGCGAGTGCCCTACCGACTGAGCTAACCGCTGTCTGACACCTTACGTGACCAAGTCCGTACCGTGACATATGATTTCTCTTAAAACACGATGTGGTCGTCATAAGAATTGTAAATATTAAAAACCCAGGCTAAATGTAGATTTTTTAAACTTCTACTTTCACATTCAAAATGTTGTAAGCAAGGCTCTGATTGGCTAGCGGAAGGGTGGTCAGAACATGGCTATCAACAGCACGTCTTCAGATCCTAAGCGTAGCGTAACTGGAGATTACTTTAGTCAGACTGATAATAAATACTCACAGCAAGGTACATTCAGTACCATGATGACTTAAGAAGATCTACTTAAATTAGAACCAGTCATGAATATTCATCTATACAATATTTTTTTTTTGTCTAAGCTATAAAACTACACGCAATGATGTAAATAAGAATTGCCAAAAAATAAGTTTCTTCATTGTGGGAACAATGTTTGAAAAAAAAAAAGATCAAACGTTTATTCCTTCTTAAAGCCTGAAAAAATACATATGTTCCATACAAAATTCATCCTGTTCAATTTGACCAAGATAACCCCACTACTCAACCCTTTGATTTGGTTTGTTGAAAACGTAATAATTATCATACTTTTGATGAACAATCGCAGTTAATTAAGTCGGTAATAATCCTTTTTTAAAACTTAATTGTCTTAACTTTTAGCTTGCTGGTGGCTAGTGATTCTGCTTTTGCGACCAGTGCAGACCAAGAGTATCGTGCGCATTCCGTGCAGGCTGATCATTGTCTGCACTGTTAGCTATTCAGTCAGTAAATTTTGAGTAAACACCACTTTGAATAATATGTGCTACTGCCTAAACTAAATGATGGACCAGTACATTTTAGAAATTTAGCATGGTAAAGATTAAGATAGATCAGAGATTGTTTGGAAAAAGCAGAGCAGTGATTGTGTCCATATTCTACGGTGCCCCTAAAGTGACATGTTACACACTTTTTTTCCAATTAGGTAATGTGAGACTTTTTTTTATTTCGTTTAAACGAAATGATTTCGTTTAAACGAAATGATTTCGTTTAAACGTTTAAACGAAATGATTTCTTTTAAACGAAATAAGTTATTTCGTTTAAACGAAATCATTTCGTTTAAACGAAATAGTTATTTCGTTTAAACAAAATGAGTTATTGTTTAAACGAAATAACTTATTTCGTTTAAACGAAATGATTTCGTTTAAACGAAATAAAAAAAGTCTCACATTACCTAATTGGAAAAAATGTGTGTAACATGTCACTTTAGGGGCACCGTAATATTCCAATATATTGTAAACTAACACCTGTTATCTCCACCTCCAGATATACAACGCTGGCTGTTTGGAGCAACAAGATGTAGCAGGGTTGGACCTGCATACAGTCTCATTGTCTGACCGTCCTCTGCTCTCCACATGTGAATTTTTTGAGACACATCGAACGATAGGACGAGTCGATTATCCGATAAAACGTAAACGCCGCTCACTACCTTGTCATGTCCCTGAAAATAATTGAAAGAAAGACAGACATTATAAAAATATACTGTTTGCAAATAGATTGTGTTTAGAAAATGTTCAACGTTTAATATCAGACCAACATGCTTACAAATGAAGAAGGTGAAGCACCATCTTTAGTAGTGTACGGAAAAGTAACAGTGAAAGTTGAAAAAGGACTCGCAAATAAGAATGCTGAGAGTTTTTATACATAATTTATTTTAGGTCGATTGCAAAGGAAGTTCTACAACTTATAATAATCACTCTCGACACCTCATTCCTGATGGAATCCATCGCCACGAGGGTATGAGAGAAGAGGCCAGTTTCCCTTTTAATGCTGAGCGCCAAGCAAGGGAACTACTGGTGCCATTTTTCACGTCTTTGGTATGACGCGGCCGGGGATCGAACCCACGACCTCCCGCACTCGAAGCGGACGCTCTACCATGAAGCTATCGAGGCGGTTATATAGAAACGGTTCAATCCTTTATTTGGATGAAGATGTACCTAGATTGAACTTATATCTGAACAAGATACAAATATACTATATGTTCAGTGATCTATCCCGCTCTCACTTATGTTTGACATTCAGAAGTCATTCTGAAATACTTATCCATTTTTCAGTCATCCTAAATATCAATTTAAAGTATATTTGTGATTTTATAGCATGCTTCTACTCTCGTCTTTTCTTGGCTTCCTACAAAGCATAGTCCAACGGTTCTGTGTTTGAAGACTTAAAACATCCGAGTTACTCTCCCTGTAACAATCTAGGTACATCTTCATCCAATTAAAGGATTGAACCATTTCTATATAGCAGTTAGAGCTAATTTTGTTTCTTTGTTGATACACTTGTAATTTGGTGTCGCCAATATTCGTGACACCAGGCCAAGGCATAAATCTGGCAGAAAAAGCCTGATGCTTAAATTGCGTTGTACAATATTTCTTTTGTCATAAAACACACCCCTCCAACAAAATTTTATTCCATTGATAACATTAGCTACATAATGAAATGGGTCTAAAATCAGATTTCGTACACTCACTTTGTAATTTGTAATGACGGTTGCCATGGTAATGCTCCACACTTTCAATGTCTTGTCACTTGATCCGGATACAGCAAAAGAGTTATCACTGGCGAGATCAAGGCACGTCACTGCAGCGGTGTGACCGGCGAAATTTTCGGAAAAGTCACTTATGTCAAGGTTCCATGTTTTCAAAAGCCCATCCTGACTACCTATAAAAGGGGTAGAATTTACCATCTACGGAACTAAAAGCCATTTAGCCAAAGACAATACAAATGTCATTATAGGACGCACACATTAAGCACTGTTCTTTTCGACTACGAGACATGTGACTGACTGCAAAAAGGACAGCGGGGAAAGCTTACAGAATTACGTGTTGACTGATATTTTATAAAACTAAACGTGTACTGGCACATAGGCGAGCTTTAAGCGATTATTGCATTCCTAAAGGGTGTCACTGGTGTGTCCACTACCACTTAAGAACGTCGTTGACATTTAATAAGTATATTTCGTCATAGTGCATGCATAGTACTGTCTATGTATCAGGGACCCAGTCAGTTTTCTAAACTGTACCTGATATTAGTTTCTTGCTGTCTGGCGTCATGGCAATACAGGTAACAGGTCCACTGTGAATATCATGATAGGTCTCCACTGTATAACGCTTCAACAAACTCCATACGATAATTTCGTGCTAAAAATAAATGCTATCATTGGTAAAATACCGGCATAATTTAAAAATGCAGACACGATTCTTGCCCGCCTTTTATAATTTGGTATAGTATCAATCATATCAGAGCTCAAAACGACAAACAGATGTACACTGCCTCGCAACCGAGGCTAAATCGCAACCGAGGCTAAAAGATTAATCTAGAACAAGTGTGTGGTTGGCTTCATATCAACTAATACTGACTGTAATTCTCTTTAATATTCATTTAACGGCAAGGCACTCTCATTTTAACCTGCAATTTGATCATAAAAGGCTGTTAAAGGCTAGATTTGTTGTACAAAGTGTTACGTATATCTCTTTGATTTTCTTTTTTCTCATGTATATATGTGTATGTATTTTTAATTTTAGCATACACCGATTGACATGATTTTACCTTTGATGCCGTCACTACAAGTTGTCCGTTCTCTGACAGCATTGTAGAAGTCACACCATGTTTATGTCCCTTGAATACGTTGAGAACTTCATTGGCGCGGAAGTTGTAAAGGTACACATCCCCGCTAGATGTTGCTACCACGCAGTGATGACTGTCTGAACAAATCGACACACTGTTTATCTAGATGAAAAAATACAACTTATCAAGACACACATTTCATTTTCAACAGGCTGAAAATACTTCAGACCTGACCGGAAATCGAACCCGTCACCTCTCACACTTAAGGCGGACACTCTACTACGTTGCTATAAAAGCTAGCTCAATACCAAGGAAGTTTAAGTGCACCCTTATACTCTACCCTACTACATTAATAAGACAACAAATCAAATAAATATTAAATGAAAAATGATAACTTAGCTAAATGCTTCATGAATGGAGTGTTTTCTGGGGAAAGTTCTTTTCTGAAATTCAGTAAAACCTAACACACATTCAGCATCAGGTTATCAAGATCTATGTAATTTAGTCTAATGACCTGACTCTCGTGAGTCACTGTTACACAGTCAAGTTTGTTTCTATACGTGATTTAATTAAGATCCAAATCATTGTAAATATCTATGAGCTAAATGCACAAGTCTGCCACATACGCAACTAGAAACTATATTGAATATTCATTTCCTATATTTGAGTAATAGTCTAAATCCATAGAATTTTTAAAGAAGAATTTGAAAACATACTATTCAAGAGATTTTTATGCATTGTTTAGGACATAACAGATAAGTATAGCGTTTTGTTGAGCTATGTCAGTTATAACTATATGCTTTCCCTTAAATGTTAAACTGGAATTATGTACTGTTTTATTTAATATAGGCTTTGTAATGTACTTTGTAATTATCTTTATGTATCGCAAAGACTGTTTTATGTTTTATAAAAACTCATATTACAACGCCAATAAATATATACGTGTATAAAAATAGGTGTTTGATAAAATAAAACAGTTTCGTTTTCAGTTTTGTCCAAGATATATTAATATATCTGGTCCGTACGGTTTCCCATCTCATGAAGAAGAAGGTAAAATCCATTAAATCTCATATCAGGTAGTTTTCATTGCAAAATGCCCAAAAGGTACACACGTTGTTTCTACTAACTTTGTTACCAAGGCATGATGTGCTATGCTGCTGCTCGAGACTTGATACTTCTACAGATTTGGGTGTTCCTGGATTCTGTACCAGTACAAACCTGTTACTTGCGGAGAACAGGCTTGTACTGGTACAGAATCCAGGAACACTTGTTAGGTTAACTTACGAAAGACCCGTGGTGACATTTCAACTTCATTATTTCACGATTTTTGCTTCCTGATTTCACGATTTCTATTTCATGAATTCACGATTTTACGATTTCCACTTCATGAATTCACGATTTCACGAATTCACGATTTCACAAAAAAACTTCACGATTTCTTGATTTCACGATTTCTTGATTTCACGATTTCCACTTCATGAGTTCACGATTTCACGATTTTTGCTTCCTGAATTCACGAGTTCCACTTCTTGAATTCACGATTTCACGATTTCAACTTCATGAATTCACGATTTCCACTTCACGAATTCACGATTTCCACTTCATGAATTCACGATTTCCACTTCATGAATTCACGATTTCATGATTTCCACTTCATGAATTCACGATTTCCACTTCACGAATTCACGATTTCTACTTCATGAATTCACGATTTCACGATTTCAACTTCATGAATTCACGATTTCCACTTCACGAATTCACGATTTCCACTTCATGAATTCACGAATTCACGATTTCAACTTCATGAATTCACGATTTCAACTTCATACTTCATGAATTCACGATTTCCACTTCTCGAATTCACGATTCCCACTTCATGAATTCACGAATTCACGATTTCCACTTCACGAATTCACGATTTCACGATTTCAACTTCACGATTTCACGATTTCCACTTCACGATTTCATGATTTCAACTTCACGAATTCACGATTTCCACTTCATGAATTCACGATTTCTACTTCATGAATTCACCATTTCAACTTCACGATTTCACGATTTCCACTTCATGAATTCACGATTTCTACTTCACGATTTCACGATTTCACCATTTCAACTTCACGAATTCACGATTTCCACTTCCTGAATTCACGATTTCACGATTTCCACTGCATGAATTCACGATTTCACGATTTCAACTTCATGAATTCACGATTTCCACTTCACGAATTCACGATTTCCACTTCATGAATTCACGATTTCACGATGTCCACTTCACGAATTCACGATTTCCACTTCACGAATTCACGATTTCCACTTCACGAATTCACGATTTCAACTTCACGAATTCACGATTTCACCAGTGGAAATCGTGAAATCATGAAGCAGAAATCGTGAAATAATGAAGTTGAAATGTCACCACGGGTCTTTGGTCTTTCGTATTAACTTCCCGCCGTTACATGACTGAAATACTGTTGAAAAACGGCGTTAAACCCAAAACAAACAAACAAAAAACAGATTTGGGGCAGCTGAATGACATGCTTCGAAATTTTGACATGCACTTTAAGATTTGAACTTAAGTTCAACTAAATGAATCTTTAGAGATTTTATGAGATGGTCTATAGATATCACTCGCGGACCGAAAAAGCCGAATGATAACGGTTAACTTAATATCAGGTCATAAAATACTCTGCAAATAAGACATTTTACCGTCTGACATCAGAAAAACGCACACAGTTATTACGAAAGGAGAAATTAGAATCACTATATCTCATTAATGTTTATTTTGAGCTTTCTACAACGTACGTAATGCACATAATTCACGTGAAAATATATACTTGCTCATGAAAAATGAGAACTAACCATGCCACTGTGAACCTGGATTGTTTGAGCTACTGTTCCTGTTGCCATGGCAATCACGTGTATCGAGGAATTATCACAACCTGTCGTGTAAAGTTAAATCTTTTACAGATGTCATTTCAATAACTTATAATGGAAGATAAGCACGTTCTTTCAAAGGCAAATCATTATATTCTAGAGAAATTATGTCGGAAAACCTTGATTGAGGTTAAGATGTTAATCTGGTATCTTATATCTAGACTGCGTTAAGCAGTTCTCATTTCCCTCTAGTATTTCAGTACTGCGAACTTTGTAGCACTATGTTTATAAAGTGCAAAGATCGAGATTTTTTCTTCTCCCTACACATTATCATAACATTATATTACATAATCAACGTATAAGCCGTTACTATAGCAACAAATAAGATACATTCATCAACATGCAAAAAAGCACACACTTGCATGTGCACGATTATTTCAGTCTGAGTTTACTGGCGCCATGGGAGGTAACTAGAGTCCCCGGCTTTAACCTGTAGAATATCTTACCTGCAACAAGAAACGTTCCATCAATAGAAATGTCTATGCAGTGTATAGGGCTGAGTACGTCAACATCTATGATATTCATGTGGTTCCAGTCCTTCGTGTACCACACTATAATCTTACTGTCCAGTGAGCCTAAAACAGAAAACACAACAACCTCGCCATTAGTTATCTTCAACCCACAGTTTAGTTTTCAATAACAATCATACCTACCAAGTTTGATCTCTCATAAATATTGTAGGATGTGTAATTTGGAAAACGTAATTGTGGCAAACTGACGAACGGACAACACGAGGAAAACAAAAGTATAGAGAAACGCATTCTAAAAATAAACCTAAATTAAATTCTGATTTAAATGACACAGGAATAGAAATTATTGCGCACAATGAGAGGGTCGCAGTGAGGTTTGTTTTCAAACATTGACCATGCATTCGAAGGTAACAACGTATGTTAACCTTTGTGACAAATAAGATGTTTGGCATGTTTCAACAACGCCACTTTTCCTTCCTCTGGTTTAGTAATATGAAATACGCGGAGCGCGTTCAGCTAGAGAGTCGCCTCCAAAATTGAAAGAATAGTTTTGAACGTTAGAGGTTATTTATAAGGTCACGGAATTTGATTGGCCAGCTTGTTATGACAACAGTTTTCGAGGTCAGTTGCTCAGTCAAGTGTGTTTTACCAATTCTAAGTGTTCCTTCTCGACGTTTATTAACTTACTTGTTATTAATATTGTATTTGATTTACACAGACGGACGGCTGTTACACGTTTTCGATGCATTGATAAGGTTTTTACGACATCTCCATTAGAAAGTCTTTTTACGACAACAGATCCATCTTCAGTACCACAAATCAAGTCTTCCTCTTCCAGGCATAGTAAACACGTGACAGCGCTTTTGAAGTCCCTGAAAATAACTTGTATTTAATTACAAGGAATGTCTTTTCATTTCCGTTTAAAATATCACCGGGGTTGTTTACAGATTGATGCCATAGGTTTTTAAACATAACTTCCAGACATGTATAGTTTTGTTGTTCCTTTCATTTATAATGTTTTTTTCATGTTATATGACAACATTTGAAGTTGGTGCTTATATGGATCGATGATTTCGTCCGCTTTAATACCGCTGTTCGAGTAAACTATCACGGACGTTCTAGGCGCAGTCAAGCAACCAAAATAAAATCAATCCCTGGATTTAGAAACACAACTTACGTGTGCCTCTTCAGGCGAAGTGTATCTTTATAGAGAACATTTCAGAATATTTACGGTCAAAAGGCAGGTCAACACTATAGTAAACCGTAATAGCCAGTTAACGACACAAACCACTTCCAATGTATAACCTCAATTACATTTTATAGTACATTTACGTAAACAGTTATTATCATAAACGCCCAATCTGACTAAAGTACTTGATCGTCTAGCGTAGCGTAATAGCAGATGTACTTTAGTCAGATTGATAAAAACGCCTGAGCAATGATCCATATACATGTTCAAAATGTGTAAACGTGAAAAAGTAATTTACACACCCTACCCAATGATGAGTTTAGTGAAACAAGTCCTTACAAAATAATCAGTTACTTTATACATACCTGTATATATCAAGGCAGGATTCAGTATCGAGGTTCCAAGTTCGGACTGTTTTGTCCTTCGCACCAGAGGTTAGCATCCTGTTGTTTGCGTCGAGATACATACATGTGATCTCTCCAGTATGCCCTGTAAAGTAGGAAGGAGAGCGAAGTTTACTTAAGATGATGTACACTAATCGAAACTATTAAGTTGTTTTTCTATTATTTGATCTTTGCCCTACTTTTGTACCACATACAGCACAGTTTGGAATTTGCCAGACTGGTCTAAATTTTATAAACATTCTGGTTTCATACAGATATGGTACAGGCTGCAAACTACGGATTTCAGTATCAATGAGATTTCCCATTAATTGACCTAGTGACCTACTTTTTTTTATCTCAGATAACCAGCTTTGGAACCTGATATATCCTTCATTGTAGTGTAATGCTTAGGTGTTTTGTATTTTATTTCGGGTATTTCTTTCAGAAGTTTAAAATTTTAAAAATTATAGAAGATGAAAACTGTACATTTCATTAATTAACAATCAGACAAAACTTGTCAACTCTGCAGTAGCTTCGGGGTGTAAAACATCCGTTAATATCCAAGTTAAATAACCAGGTGGACAGGAAGTGAAATAATGTGTCTGTTGTATTTTCCTGTATAATCCTTTATAAACTCAATATACTATGTGATCAACAAGGGGTGGGTGGAGGGGAAGCAGCCCAGGTGACGGGCAAGGGACATGGTCGTCCCGCTCCCGTTAAAACTCAATTATCATTGATAAAAGGTAGGCTGAAGTACATTTATAATTAAGAAATGTTGTTAATAGAATTGTTAGCAGAACTGTTTTAAAAGGCTCATTGAACATTGATTATATCTGTGAAATTAGACAAAACATTTATAAGTAACTGCTCTCCGTAAGAAATAAAAATTTTAAAACTGTCATACAAGTGTTGTGTTTTCAAGAAAGCTTCAGGTACACAAGTGTTACATAACATCATAAATAGAAAACAATTCTGCCCATATGTTATATTAGTCTAATAGATAGGGCCTAGATCTGGTGGAAAATATGGTTTTACATAATGACCTTCTTTTGATTCCAGATAATCCAATTTTGACTTAACCTTGATTTTATAAACATTTTGACAATGTTTCATAAAGATAATAAAGTAGAACATATGGCCAAGGGTTTCTGTAATTTGACCAAATTACCTACTTTTTTATTCTAGAGGACCCAGTCTGGCCTGGAACACTCTGACCAGGTTTCACATACACCATTCTAGAATGATCTTTTTATTTAATCCAAAATATTCCAGTCAGTTCCAAGGTCGTCTGGAATAATATTAAGATAAGCATTCAAACCACGTTACCTTTGAGATTTGGCCAAATATTTAACGAACCATTTGTGGACGCCGGATTATGGACACTGTACCATCCACTTATATTAATAACTCAAAATGAACCCACTCTATATAAAATAACTTCTTTATTTTATATATAGTGGGTAGTCTTATTGATCAATTTCAGACTCCTGTGGTTTGACAGGCAAAATAGTGTCATGTTAGAATTATTAACATATAACATTGTGCTGACATTGCTAGTACGTACCTTTGAATGACTTAACTTTTCGTCGTGTTGCTATGTGGAACATTGAAATTGAGTACTCAGCAGCAATGATAATGTGTTGTCCGTTTGGCATCAAGGAAGTGCAAGTAATTGGTTGGTCATGTGACATTGAAGTAACCAATGGCTTGTGCACTTTATCCAGCCATGTTGTCAAGGGCACCAGGAGGGGAAGAGTATAATTATCACACCATTCCATACACTGTGTAACCAATGGCTCAATGTAACGTGGAAAATAAACTGTAAGTAAACAATTATATATGAAAATAGTTATTACGAAATAAGATGAAATCTCTACGAGAAACCAAGTGCATTAATTTGTTGCCTGAAGATTAATTATTATATGCCTCCGCTGGGAATCGCCGATCAGTTTCGCAAAGAGGCTCCCACTAAGCCAATCAAAGCGTCTTAGTGATCCAGATTTGCATTACCTCATTAAATCGGAGGTGAAAATCTTTTACTACTGTTACATATCGCGGGTGCTGACCTCATACACAAATATTACCTCTACGGTGGACGCATTGGTCGAGTGGTCTTTAGAAGATGATTTCATATTGAGGTGAAGCCTCCGGGTTCGATTACTGGCTAGTCCCTTTGCGTTGTGTCCTTTGGCAAGGCACTTTATCACAATTGCCATAGTCGACCCAGCTGTAAATAGGTACTAGCAACTTGCTGTGGGTAATGTATAATTGGCTTTTACTGTTCTTAAAATAGGGTCAGTCAAAAGCTCTACAGAGCCTATGTTCATTGTTTCACAAAGCGATGGTAAATAAAATTTACCTTTACTCTTTACTCTAAAAAATCTTACTGATTAGAATCAGTAAGTCTGTTTGCTTCTATTACTTGTAATATTACGTTCAACATTTGATATACGTTGATACGTTACCTGCCTGGTACGGATAAACTGACGCAGACCAACATAATATTCATTCTGGCTCGGGCAACTGTCACAGCGTAAAAAAGTATAGGTTTATATCGGAGATGATATCTAGGGAACCCAGTATTTTTTTCTTATAATTTTGAAATAAGTAAAAAAATTCTTATATACATATACGGGTATACGTATACTATTAACAGGCCGGAAAAAGTAACATATAAACATCAAAATATGCCAACAACTGGTAAAATAACCTATAAGATAAATGACTTGAAACTGACCAAGGGAGCATATATTTTACCTTTAATTTGCCTCATCCTCCCAATCAGCTCATTAGCTAACTGCAGAGGTGATGTATGAAGTGCTACACCGCCTGTCATTAAGGTCAAATCTAGCAAATGCATATCTTCGTCAACAAAGAAAGACTTCACAAGGTCAAGGTTATACATAACCTTCTGAATATTGTCTGCATCAGCCATTGCCAATAGATACTCAAAGTTGCAAAATGTGTTCTCTTTGAATCGTTCTGTGTCTCCTATTAAGAAATAAAACATGTAGGTAAGGACTACATTTTAGGTGGGAAAATAATAATAATATGTTCGTGGCCTAACTTCTATTTTTACGTATCCATTTCATTTATACATACTCTTTCAACATGATAACTGGCATATTTTATATAACATGAATTGTATTAATTTATCACAAATACTATATGAATTTGCGCTGTACTATATGTATGTTATAATAACGTGGTTTCTGTGGTGACATCCGGGCCTTTTAACATCTTAATTTAGTATCAGAAGAAACTACTTTATCATATTTTGAAAAAAAACAAAAAAAATTTAACATTCCATTAACCAGCTGTAAAAGACGGTTTCAGTCCAAATTTTAATAGAACATGTGAACACATTTTTTATGTGTTGCGATCTGAATGTTTAAATGCTTAATCCCATGAGTTTTCAATAATATTTCAAGTTCAAGGACAAACCAGATTTTAAGAGATGGAACCAAAGCTCGTGCAGTTTTCTGAGGTTGTACATGACGTCATTGTAGACCAATGGTTGAGGACTTAGCAGTCGATCAACGTCTTCTGTAACTTTGGTGAGGTCATCGTAGTCAACGAATGGATTTCTCGTGTTCCACTGCTCCATGAATATATTTGCTAAGTGCCTGTGCACATGCACAGTGTGTTCCGGCGAGCTTAAGTATCTCTGGCGAACAGCAGCGACACATTGTTTGTTTATCCAGGTAAACAGCGTTCTGTTTCCAATACACCTCTTGCATAACAATGATCCTGGGAAATAAAATTATATGCTGGAAGTCATCTATCTGTAGCTGAGATAAAAAAAAAAGATTTAGAAATTTTAAAAGTGTAAAAAGGACTATAACAACATGTGGATGCTATTTATTACTTAAATGTTGAATGTTTGTTCCCCAAAATCATAATACAAGCAGATAGTTACCAATTTCGTGTCTAATTCTAGCCCATATATGATAAGGAAACCTTAGCACCATAGGTTGTCCCTGTGGGTGAGACTCTATAAGGACTTGGTCGTTGGCTGACATAACGTCCATCAGTTCAACTTCTGTCAAGCCGTACCTTGCCAGCGTTATATACATACATAAAGCGCTGACTATGACTTTTCCGTATGACTTTTCAAGCGAAATTAACTTATTTTCAATAATGCTTTCCATTGACACTGGTATCACATCTGGTAGACTTCCGATTATGTTAGGTTCACTCCAGGAATGCCACCTGGTGGCCATCTTGGAAACCTCCGTTATGACAAAAGGATTTCTGTCTTTTGAAAATGAGTTTATCACAGCCTTTCTTTGGTGTTCTGTTAATTTTCGCTTAGTTTTGAACAATATTTGGTTAAGCACCATTCCGCTTTCGTCTTCTGACATGTTGTTGATGTAAACAATGACATCATTATTGAGCAATTTGTTTTCAATTCGTTTAACAATGGCGGAATGCTCTGTAGACGAACACGATACCGTTATGTGGAATTTTGGCGGCAATCTTGTTGCAAGCCAATCAATTGCATCAAATGTTGTCGTCTGCTGCTCCTGAAGCAACTGCATTTTGTCGATTCCATCGATAAAAATCAACAAATGCCGTGTACTTTTGGACACTCTATTCATCAAGCCGTGAAAATAGTTCGTCAGCTTCCGTAACGAATACGTATCAATGTTAATTTCTTGTTTCAAAATTAAATTGATTTGCCAACACAGGTCCCTGAATATATCCTCTGCTGGAAGTGCCTTTGCCGTCAGACCCACAAAAACAGGAATTATAACAGCATCCTTACCAAATAGTTCCCGGGCCCTATAACACATTTTTGCTATAATTGTACTCTTGCCTGACCCCTCTGGGCCTTTGATAATACTAAGTTGATGATCTGAGCGGCCTCCATTTATCAAAAGGGCCTGAAGTTTTGAAATGTATTTTTCAAAGCCTGTAAAGGGACTATCATTGAAAAGATCAATACACCTGTGCAAATGAACCAACTTTTCGTTGTAATCATACGCGTGCTTTTGTCTACCTTTTTCAAGCAATCTTAGAGAATTATTCGCATTTTTGTTGTCAGTCAGTCCGACTAGTTTTCTGGTGACAGTTGTAATAAAGTTTTCGATGTAATCGTCATGTATTTTTTTACTTTCTTGAAAGTCTTCTAACTGACTTGAAATATTTAGCTGCAGGGCATGAGACTTTGGTACCTTGCAAAGCACATCTTGTTTAAGTTTCGAGATGGAGTGATGAGCAGCTGGGTGGTTTCGAGATTCCTTTCTCGAAGAACTTGACGAGTTTGCACTGGACCGATCAAAGCCATTTGGTTGATCTTCCTCTGCAAATAAGAGAAAATAATGCATGATATGTAGGTGTAAGTAAAATTAAATCCTACACCATCCGTAGCAACTGTTATACAAAGATACAGCCAGCAACCTATGATTGTGCGATAAAATATATGACTGGCTTTACATTTTACCCCCTACGATCGTATTATTGTAATAAGAATCTTTCAGTGGTTAAAAGTACTGATCAGGATCGAGAGTTAGTGTTTAAACAGTACGAGACTCAATCGAGTTACCACAACACAATTACTCTAGAGCAACATTGTTCCATTCATACCTTCAACTAGTAAGAGATTCTTTTTCTTGCAAACTGTATTCTTGAGGGTTTTTTTTAAATTTTGATTTGAGGGTGAGGGGCAAGTGACTTAAGGTAAGCGACCACGAGAGTAATCTTAACACTCCAGGATGTAATACGAGTTTTTACAGCACTGGCTAAACACGGGAAAATCTAGTGTATCAAGCAAGACAAGTGGTTCTATCTCATTTCAATTACGTATAGTACAAAACGGTTGTAAAACAACATTTCAAAGGTATAGTTATATAATTATGATCAACTTCTGTGCGGGTCGTAAAGACATTTTGATACGAGTGACACGAGTCATGGATGTGACATCACTCCCAAGTTATATTAAAACGGTTTGTGGCTTTATGATTACTAGCTTAATCCTCAATATTCCGTTAGCCCATGCTTTCAAGTCGAGGTTGAGTTTTAACAGCCTACTGATTGTTAAAATGTTGTTTCACATCGGATGCAGAATTTTGAATGGTTAGAATAGCGTCCGAATTCCTGCCTATATTTTATTCACTGATAAAACAAAGGGGTACATTTGCTATTTGTTAAATAGTTTAAATCTGGTTTCCTATACGCAACAAATGATTTTGATGCTGGCCCGTTATAATTGATTTTTATTGACCTTAATTATTTTGTTATTGTTTTCGATGTAACTTTCGTTAATTGCTCAGAAATGCTAATTGTTTTGTTTATCTGGTAAATTTAACAAAGTTTAACATACCAATGATTTGTCCATTAATTCTACCTAAAGTATTTTGTTTATTTCAGAACTAGTCATTTATTTTCGAAACTACCCAGTAGCGATTGCTTCTACATCTGTTGTTTACGATTATATGTGTACATAATGAACTTTATATTGATATATTTTTGAAATTGCTATGAATACTATGAACTAATTATAAACATGTTATTACGTTGCAATTTTTGAAAAAGGTATAAATACTCAGGAAAAATGCTTAGACCAATTACCTTACTAAGTTGCCTTGGTAAATTATTTACAGCTATCCTAAATGACAGAATTACAAAATTTACAGATGATAATAAAGTTATCACAAATTGCCAGGCAGGATTTAGGAAAGATCATTCAACTATAGACAATTTATTCATACTTCAAAGTTTAATTGATATCCTAAGAACCCAAAAAAAGAAAATATTTTGTGCTTTTATTGATTTTAAACAAGCTTTTGACACAGTTTGGCGCCAAGGTCTGTGGTCCAAACTGATAAAATACAACATTAATGGTAAATTTTTAAGAATTGTCAGAAGTATGTATGAAAATATCAAATCTTGTATCAAGACATCACAAGGAATATCTGAATTTTTTCCAAGTGTGATTGGAGTCAGACAAGGGGAAAATTTGTCTCCCATACTGTTTTCCCTATATCTAAATGACCTTGAAGATTTTCTTACAGAAAATAATGCACATGGAGTCACATGCCAGATTTCAGAACAAGACTTAATTACATATTTGAAATTATTTGTAATACTTTATGCAGACGACACAGTCCTGATAAGCGATACACAAAATAATTTACAAAATGAATTAAACCTATTCGAGCAATACTGTAATCAATGGAAATTAACAGTTAATATATCTAAAACCAAAGTGTTAATTTTTGGATCAAGAATTAAAAACAATATGCCAAAATTTACCTTTAAAAATGAAGATGTTTAAGTAGTAAATGAATATAAATACTTAGGACTATACCTTTCAAGAACATGCAGTTATAAAAAAACTAAAGATCATATAGCTCAACAAGCGACTAAAGCAATGTTTATGTTATTAAAAAAGATAAGACATTTAGACCTTACATTTGATCTTCAAATAGAACTTTTTAATAAGACAATTAAACCCATCTTGCTTTACGGTAGTGAATTATTTGGTTTCAGTAACATGAATAACCTAGAAAGAGTGCAGTTAAAATTTTTTAAACATATTCTAAATTTAAAAAAAGCAACACCATCTTATATGATATATAGTGAACTAGGAATTTTGCCACTAAAAGAAGAAGCAAAGATAAGAATGATTTCTTACTGGTGTAGACTGAATAATAATAATAATAATAATAACAATAATAATAAATTAGCCACAAAGGTATACAAACTCCTTATGGTCCTTAAAAGGCAAAGAAAAGTGAATTCAAAATGGCTAGACTGTATCCAAAGTTTACTGGAAACTAATGGATTTAACAATGTATGGTTAAATCCAAGCAATTTCAATCCCAAATGGTTTTCTTTAGCTTTCAAGAGAAACATTAAAGACCAATTTTTCCAAACATGGAACTCCACTGTCAATAACTCTACAAATTTTATGTATAAGACAATTAAACATGATGTACAAATGAACAAATACTTCACAAAAATTTCCAACTATTATTGTAAAATCCTAACAAGATTTCGAACAAGAAATCACAAGTGTCCAATTGAAGTTGGCCGTTACCATAATATACCTATTAATGAGAGAACCTGCCCTCTATGCAACGGCGGCATAGGTGACGAATATCACTATACATTAGAATGTAAACATTTCAGTGATACACGAAAAATATACTTAAAGCCATATTATTTTAAAAATCATAATACATTGAAGTTTGACCAATTATTTAATTCCGAAAACAGAAAGGAGCTTACTAAGTTGAGCAAATTTGTTGAAATCATTTTGAAAAGTGTTAAAGCCCAATATTAAGTTAGTTACTTAGCGTCCAATTTTAAGAACCTAATAGAATGTAATGTTCAGACAACCTTAATGCGGCTTGTACCAAACAGTATGAAAATTGCAATAAGAAAAATTCATACAGTAACAGTTACTATATTTTGTAACATACATTTTGTGTATATTTCATATCCCTGGGGTTTATACTAGGGTAACTCTTGTAAACTTAAAAAAAATAACCAACCGGATATATTTTTTTGTGTAGTTTTATCATCTATTGTACATTTTCTAGATGATTATCTTGCATTATACCATATGACTTACATGCAGAAAAATACTTTTTCCTGCTATAGAGAATGCAGATACTAATATTGTATCCTATCTTCCCGTTGTAAATATATGTAAATTTATTCTTACACAGACTTAATGTAAAATAATACAGCAAATTTGTAGCATTATATATGTAATTAGATTTCATTATACCGGCTATGTTTCAACTGTGTTTAATTTTCCGATAATGTCATTTTATTTTAAGCGTATTACATAGCTTTGCATTTTTTCTTTGACAAAATGCCACTATTGTACTTTTTCTAGATGAATATCATGTATACAATATGACTTGTATATAAAATATATGCAGGAAAATACTTTTTCATTATATAGAGAATGTAGCCACTAACATTGTACCTTTCTCTTAGTAAATATGTATAAATTTATTCATACATAGCCATAATGTAAAATAAGACAGCAACTTTGTGTCAGTTTGCAATTAGATCTTAATATGCCGGTTATGTTAGTGTTTAATTTTCCTAGAATGTCATTTATACATTTTAAGATATTACATAGCTTTGTACTTACTCTTTGACATAAAGTCAGATTCTAATAGTTATCTACTAGATGGTTATGACCAGTAACCATATAACAGATGTTCAGTATTTTTTTCTAATTAGATCTCATTATACCGGCTATGTTTCAACTGTGTTTAATTTTCCGATAATGTCATTTTATTTTAAGCGTATTACATAGCTTTGCATTTTTTCTTTGACAAAAAAGCCACTATTGTACTTTTTCTAGATGAATATCATGTATACAATATGACTTGTATATAAAATATATGCAGGAAAATACTTTTTCATTATATAGAGAATGTAGCCACTAACATTGTATCTTTCTCTTAGTAAATATGTATAAATTTATTCATACATAGCCATAATGTAAAATAAGACAGCAACTTTGTGTCAGTTTGCAATTAGATCTTAATATGCCGGTTATGTTAGTGTTTAATTTTCCTAGAATGTCATTTATACATTTTAAGCATATTACATAGCTTTGTACTTACTCTTTGACATAAAGTCAGATTCTAATAGTTATCTACTAGATGGTTATGACCAGTAACCATATAACAGATGTTCAGTATTTTTTTTCTCTCTATTCTAATAATCATGAATAATTTGATAATAGGCTACTTTACCGTATCTACTCCAAAAAATCTATTTCAAAAATTTACATTTATAACCGCAATGAAATAATTCTACTTGTTTAAACATGCTTGTTACAACATTGACATGTGGTATGTAGATTACTCATTCAAAATGCAATACTTGATTTGTTTAAAAACATTTGTTACAATATTAAAGGACATGTAGTACATACTCTACAGAATTTATTTCAAAAAGGTACTTAACCAAATTGAAATATTTATAAGTCTAAAATACTTGTTACAAAACTGACATGTTAATTTACATGTTAATCTTTATGGATTGTCAACACCAATAAAATTATTGTGTCTTCACCTGTTTCATGCATATATTTGATAGAATATACAGGACAACAGTTATTCAGAGATCTGAAGGAAGTAGATTCCATCTTTATATTTTACCTAGCTAATAGTAATCTTCCCAAAAAGACCTAATATTTTGTTTGTCTTTTTCTAACTTCTATATAGACTTTTGTTGACACTTGTAACAAAACTGCTGTTTCAAATATTAATATATATATATATTTTTTTTAGAACTTTACAGTTACTAGATCTATTTGAAAAGAATATTCACAAACAAATGATGATTATAGGTCTGAGAAAGAAAACAAAAAAATTCCAACCAATTCTGCCGACAATCAAGTCAGATGTGCCCTTGTGATTTCGTTTTCGGTCAAGGGTATGTCACCAGTACTTGACATCAAAATGCATAATATGGTATACTAGCATGCTAAAGCCAATTTTGTATAATATAAATTGGTATAGATCTACTAAACTAAAGAGAAAATATGTAACTTACCCCTTCTTGATAGTACGCATGCTGACATACTGTAAAGCTCTGGTAAAATCCCAATTGAGAATGCTTTTTTTTCCATAGATTTTAAATATAAATTCCACATATAAATGACACATCTGCTGCGAATTCTATTAATTAACATCCCTGTCCACATTAACACCATTTGGTGACACTCATTTGACCCCCATTTAATCACGGAACAAAGTTTTTACCGGCAGACCACGTGTGAGGGATTTTAAAAGTAAATAACGCATGCTTTTCTCAAAATTCTCACGGTCAATGATTAAGGTTCTTCCGCAAATTGAAATTAGAAATTCATGTGAAAAATCAGAATCCTCGAAACAGCTTTCGAAATGCAATGACACAAAAAATATATGATAAAAGTTGAAAAGATATATCTGTAGGTAAACTTGCGAGCATGAAAGCTACGTTGAACCCTATCTCCACAGTGCTTTGGAAGAAAATGAGTGAACATTTTTGGTGCAAAATTTCGGTATCGTATGCAACCTAAATTGCTATAAAATATTTACTTTCAAATCAAAGAAATGCCAAAATAGTGCACACGAGCGTTACTTTTCAAGAAAATGTCGTTAAACATTCTAATGCGCAAAACACGTGCACAGTTTTTCTAAAATATTTCGCCGCCATGTTTATTTCAAGGAATTAAATATATGATTGTTCTTTTACCTCAGATTTCCTTACTGAAATATATATGCCTCCTTATTCATTGTTAGAGATATCCATTTAGTATAGTTTAGCACTGCCCGATCTCCTTGATCTGTTACCGATCCTTTACATTTAAAGAATAAACGCAATGTGTAATGATAGTTTTTCGCTTTACACACCACCTTTGGACAAGAAAGGCGTTTCACTTAAAATGTGTAAGCATCCGCTGGCAAAATATTATTGAAAGATCGGAACTTTTTCTAAAATAAAGTTCAATTTCAATCATTTTCAAAAACTGGAAATATTGCACATTGTGTTGAATACATAAATAAAACAAAAATCCCCAAAATAAACCATTTTAGAACTTTTCCGGGAACTATAAATTTCAGCCGAACAACGCATTTCAGGATGACACAAAACTGGTTTCTCTTTTTAAAGTTTGTAAACAGTGTCAAAGTTCACCTGAGGAACATTGCTGACTTGTTTCAGTTTTACATCCTGTAGAAAACGATCAACTTTCAACTTTAAATGCATAGATGTTCTAAAATTATTCCAATATCAAAAACAGTCCGATCCTTTCCGTGATAAATAAAACGAAGCAAATTTAACTATTTGTTTACACTTTAACCATGTGAAATTAAAGGCATGTACTATCACGAGACTCCCGTGCATTTTGAACCTCGTGGTGAATAAACTGAATTTACTTTAAAGTATGGTGTCTCAGTTGAGCCAGTTATTTGTTAATTTCAGAGAACATACATTAAAAAAGTGTTTATGAGATTATGCATTTGTACGAATATTTACTAGTCTGCTTTATATTAACGACGATAGAAAACAAGTGTGCACTCGGCAAATAGCAAGTATAATACTAGTATACTGAAACTGATCCCAATGTTCGTAATTTTCAGAATGATAAAGAGCTCGTTATCCTTGGTTTCGTAGACAGTCTTAGTACTGGACCGCTGCTTCCGCTGTCAACACCGCAGTAATCACTAATGTAAAGTCAGTGTCCATTTCTATGCCTGAATTTCAATACACATTTATTATCAGTTTAAATCTATGAAAGTGTGAAAAAATATCATTGTTTAACGAAGAACCAAGAAACAGAAAGGTTACTTTTGAGATACTGCTGATTTTAATCATCAGGTTTTTGCGTGAGAAGTTCAACTGATTGCATTTTGTAAAATGTTTCGTAGTTATCTACAATTGTATACAAATTGTATTACCTCCTAACATATTTGGCTGTACATTTTTTCTGCGATTTATTCTCACTGTGTTTTTAAAAACATGCTGCATAAATTCTCATATTGTATAAAAAGTCGATAGATCAAAATTGGTTAGTTTACGACGCATGAAACATCTAATAAGGAATCAGTATACACATCGAACTTGTCCCGGACCAGTATGCGGAAATACTGTGGCCAAATGTTTCAAGATTGTCTAAAATATTTGCATATATCATGATAAAGCAAATATTTTGATTGTTTTTTATAATTTATAGATATACAAACACGTATGTGTGAGAAAGTTACGTTAAGTAATTTCGGTAGTTACAGAGGGGGTGCCGAAAATTCTATTTCCACCACATTTTCCGTGAGATAAGCAGCGCGTAAGTACATAAATTCCGCTATAATAAATTAAACCTTTATGATACTTGCACAATCCTTGAAAAGAATTTTGGATCGTTGCTAAATCTTGTTAACATTAAGTCTGAGACTTGTCTTACAATTTTAGGCAGTCTGGTACACCATACGTAAAAAAATCATTGCCCGCACATTGCACTACTTTTATGTATGCTGAAAATAGCAGTATGTACAGATTTATTTTCGTTTTTATACATGAGGTGGTCAGATTTGAAAACAGATTTTGTACTAAGTTTAGTTCTATTCAGTAAGACAATTCTCCTATGCACTAATTGAAACTTTGAACTAACTTTTGCCATTCATGAATTTTTAAAAAAGTATTTTGAAAGGATTTATAAATCTAACCAAAAATTTGGAAAAATGCAGGTAAAATATCTTCTTTGTTTATTTCCAAATTTTAGTTTTACTTTTTATACACCTTCTTTTAGTTCAAGTCTTGCAAACTGAGCTGTTTTTGTACTCTGGAACAGCTGCATTTGAAAGCTTTTGTTCACTATATTTTCACACCTCAAATGAAGGTCACTCTAAATTCAAGATGGCGGAAGTACCTTAAGACACAATAACTCAAATGTCTGACCTAGTAACATATTTATGGTCATTATGCTACACAGTTCTAAGCGCGTGCAATTAATCTGACCAATCAAAAACCTAGCCAATGATGGATGATGAGGTAATTAAAACTTCTAATTATAGAATAGGTAACGAGGCACTAAAATTAGAACCAAATGTTGGATCTTAATTACTAAATTTGATATGATGTGTAATAAATTAGATCTACTGTATTGATTTTGAACACAACCCCAATTATGATTCCTTCACTCTTTTGAATAAGAGTTGTCCTCTATTGATCATGTGTCTTTATTATTATTGTTATTTATTAGAATGTGAATCTCATGTTTATGCTTTGTACATACTGAGAATTTAATAATAAACTTAAACTTGAAACTTGAAGAAAACTGAACCAAAGAAACTGAATTTGAGGAAAGAAAAATGTTTAACAGATAGGGAGAGGAATGACTAAACAAAAACAGAGCGAGTTAGAGAGGGTGTTAATGGGTTAAGAAGAAAGAAAAATTTGGAAGGGGTTAGAGTTCACTGTGGTTAGGGTAACATAACATAGAACTTTCGACTTAGAAAAATAAAGTATCTAAAAGCTTGGGGGACAAAATTGTCTAAGAAGTTGATGCATTTATACCGGAATCTATTAAATGTATAGTTCAACTTGAAAATAAACCATAAAGCAGGTTAACAAAATCTGCCGACTTTCTTACTCTATACAACCTGCAAAGAGGTGGGTGCTGTTATACAAACTGACCAATGGCAAAGATGCATTCAGGGACTGGTTCCAAAATTCAGCTGATAGTTTTACAGCTTCATCGGTCCTTAACAAAAAACTTACACGGAGAAACCATCAGACTCTATGCACATAATACATTCATAAAAAATAATAGCTGTAAAGACGTTATTTAGTGAGGGCATTGCGGAACATGTACACTAGTTGTGTTTGCATGTTTTTCTCGCGCAGTCATACGTCTTATTACAGTAATTACGGGTTTTTTTTCTGTGACAATAATTTCAATAAAAGTGAGTCAGACAAAAATGGTCATTACGATAATGTTGTTGTCGATGGTGACGATGGTCACAGCTCGGGTGACGATACTGACCAAATGATGCTGCTGCTGATGATGATGAAGGTGATAAAATATGATTAACGTTGTTTAGATCTATAACAGTTATACAGTTTGTAGTGGCTTAGATAAATTTACAAACAAATCTACACGTAAAAAAACTGTTGGCAACTTCAAGCATTTAAATATGCATCTGAGTAAAAATATTTCGTATTGTGGCCCACACGTAACTAATATACGTTTTGGAGCTAGTTATTTTTAACATAATCTTTCATAATTGTACATGTGCATAATAACTATATATTTTATTTATAGTGAAGTATACTCTATTTTACTTAAATTTTAGTATAAGAAAATTAGTTCACATCTCTATAATAGAATCCGATGTAACTCATTGCAGACTTGGAGCGGTCTTCTGCGCATGCCCGAAAGTGATTATCAATTGTAGCGCACGGCAAAAATATGCATATTTTTGCATGTCCGCATGCATTTAGTGTACAATATGCATAAAATACTGACAAAAGGTTAGGGTTAGTATCACCATGGTTACAAAATATATACATTTAAGATATTTTCGTTCAAATTTAGTTAATCCGGTATGTACCGGAGTCTTTAATTTATACCGGCGCTCCAAGTCTGCATTGAGTCACAGTCAATAGAATCTAGCAAGTGTAAAGTTTTCGAAAATTTAGACGTCATTCAAGTGAGATTTCTCGTGCTTAGGCACTGATTAGGCTATCTTATTTTCTATCTTTTGAAATACAGCACGTTTGTCTTGCTTTTTCTTCGTTAACATAATTACCCGCGGCTTTTATCGCTAAATGCTATTAATGTATCACTGAAGTGAAAAAAGTGTCTTCATTAAAGGTACTGTTCCTTGCCAAATCAATACGCCATACTGCTTATTACTGAAGAAACTTGGATGATAATGTATCACGCAATGTTTTGGGCGTGAGTCAAAGAAAAAGTAAAAGAAGAAACGCAATTACTTTGAAATGTTCGGAAGAAAAACACCGTGTCCTCGGCGGAAAGCCACAACGCCTGCTTAATTTGTCTCTCCAATCCTGAAAGATATGAAAAATAAGATTAAATATCTTTTTATGTCTCTTAATGGATTTGACGCAGTACCGTAAAATCTGATTAAAGAAATGTTGACCACACTGTCAAGACCATTACGTTATTTGTAAGACTGCCAGCATTGTAATTAGATAAATTCTAACTGAGAAAGCGGGCAAATACATAGGCGATCTTTCGTCTGACCTTTTATTTTATCTTTACAAGAATCGGTATGGTCCACAGTTATATATTTTCGGTGAGTATATGGCCGAATATACACCTATAAGATTCTGGCTACAGTGTGTCACATTCGATCCGCCGTACCTTTATCATTAATCAATCTTATATTAAAATGATGCAAAGTCTTTTGCAGCTGGAGTAGCTTAATACAGATTTATTAAAACTTAAAGTAATTTAGCAAAATCCGAACAAGCAAACAATTGCTTTTCAAATCAACGGCAAAGTCTAAAACGTATGCTCTGAGCGCTGATGGTGTTTCGAATAACTGGAAATATCCCGCAAGGTCTTGCACCTGGGTAAAATAAGACCTAGATGAACTAAATTCTATCCCTATATAGTCTACATGGCATGTTGAATGTTCACAATATTAACACACATATTAACAATCCCATTTCCGTTTGAATATCCTTACTCCATTTTGAAGAGTAACATAAAATACTATAAAAAATGTTAAAAGAAAAGGTAGTGTAATTTCAAGAGTGATTTTTTCTGCGACGTTTGTTTACGAAAGGCTTATATCAAGACTTCTTTGATGTGGCCGTGTATTACTACTCAACGACAATGAGATTTATTTCGCCAAATATCATCTCTCTCAATACTTTCTCCCAACGTGATGTCATCAAAAAGAATGCGAGCAAAAAACACTCGTACAGATATCTGTCATTACGCGACTAAACCAAATGGCTTAAAAAGTTAAAGTGAAAATAGATTACCTGAAATAAAATACTTCTCTACCCATTGGTTTAAGCTAGCATGACTGTCACTTGCCACTGCTGAAGTCTGGATGGCCTCCAAGAGGTTCTTGTAGATTGTAAGCCATTCGTCGTGGTTGGCCCTACAAAAGTACACATCAAAACTGTTTATTAATACAATACTTGTCAGAGGCAAGCAGTGGATTTCATTTGCACAGTCATGTTCATTTTTGTAGGTGAAAATTACAATGCAAATGTTATATCACAAATGAAACTGGTCATGTTTAATATAAGATGACATCTGCAATTATATGGTAATTAGCTCACGTTTGACTGTAACCATCATGGAAATGAATTATCCCTTTCTTCTTATTTTATCTTTTATTTTTTTGGAATCCAATTAAAGTTTTGTTAATATCCATTAATACTGCCCCCCTGTGTGGGATGGTCTAGATTCATCAAGTCCTACGCCTAAAATAACACTCAAGAACAGTACAAATGTAATTCAAATAAGAGTAGACGCAACAGCTCACCCCGGGCACATTGCGCTCACTAAATTTTACTATATTACATAACAAATTTACTGCATGATTAACGAGTTTGACAAGATTGTCTTAACATTTTACAAATGACACATATATTTATATGACTAAATCTACCTAGACGACACTGAGTCACCTTGTTATTACTTTTTTGAAATGATTCATTACAAATAGGGCCACTTTTAGATTTTTAAGAAATGGGGTTTAAAACTCGTGCATTACTTATCATTGTGGAATTCCTCTTTAAGAACATATGTCGGAGGTATTGCGTTTTCATCCAGTCTATACCAACTCTGAAGCAACTCTTTTCCTAAAAAACAAAGCGAGGCATATTATATTACTATCGTTACTGTGTAAACATTACAACCCCAAATACATTCGTCAGCTATCGAACGATTTCACTTTCAAATTCATAAACACAACAGAATAAAGAATGTGTTAGTTTATTAATTACATACAAAATTTTGTAAGTCAAATATTGACATAAAGGCAGCAAATCGGTCGGACAATTTTTGTGCAAACATTATAGCTAGCCCTCTATATTTCTTCTTCGATTAAAAATGGTAAAAGTAAATAGACAAGAACAAATGATTTTGGCGAGTTTTTTTCCCGTGTGTCCTGATCCGAAATGTGACAGTTCCACCTTTTCTTGCAGATTCCCAATGCGTGAATTATTCGGCAAAAAACTGATGTTATTGTATGATCCTTATAAATAATGCATTCAATAGTTTGTGCTGTATGCCAAATCTATATTGAACATATGTTTACTTAGCTAATATAAATCATCTAAGTGTCAAAAGTAAAACTGTCGATATTAATTTCTGATATCATGTAATAAAACGTTTATTGCTTGCCAATCAACAGTCGAAACTATTACTATCAACCTAAAAGCGTGCAAAAATGTATAATATCTTTTGATGGAACATTTATCAAAGGTCACTGTTACAGGAAAATAGAAGAAGACGATGCTGCACACAGATGATTTATTTGCTGTAATGTTATACATGTAAAACATGCTTGTACCCATTATGTAAAGCGATTTTATGACCTTGCTCGTTACTTAAATATCTAATGCATTCAAACGTTTGCAAAGACTAATGCTTTATTCCTACAATTTGCGATCTAATATAACTTGTTAGATAAGAGATATAATTACAATTTTACGACTTTACAGGAGACGTGGACGAAAATAGTTGAAACTCGATATCTCGAATTCCAAAGGATAAAGCGTTTTACTACGAGATAGCCGTAATTCGACTTAAAATGAGCCGTGCCATGAGAAAACCAACATAGTGGCTTTGCGACCAGCATGGATCCAGACCAGCATACGCATCCGCGCAGTCTGGTCAGGATCCATGCTGTTCGCTTTCAAAGCTTATTGCAATTAGAGAAACCGTTAGCGAACAGCATGGATCCTGACCAGACTGCGCGGATGCGCAGACTGGTCTGGATCCATGCTGGTCGCAAAGCCACTATGTTGGTTTTCACATGGCATGGCTCAATTATTTTATGCACCTGACTTGAAAATGTCTTTCAGATAGCCGACATTTTGAGATAAGGGAGTTCGAGGTATCGAGTTTCAAAAGTGATTCGATTTATGTTTGTTAGGTTTAATGTTGCATTTCGACACGATATTTCAGCTCTGTACATTTTCATTCTGCTTTATGTTCAATCAACGATATTTCAAGTTTTTGACAGATATTATAGAATACCAATGATGCTGACAAAGAACTTTTTTTACGGCATACGTGCACACAAAAAATGAAAGCCACGCATTTGCTGCAAAACAAAGAAAAGTGAAAACACGTTATAAAATGTTGAGCTATCATAGTATCGTATGTTATTTTTGCGCTAGGAAACAAATATATATTGTCTAAACTGGAATTCATTTTGTTAAAAATGTACATAAAAACAAAGATACTGTATTAAAAATGAACCAAAATGCTCCTTTTTAACACGATGTCTTCCAAACGTTAGGAGAAGCTGTATCTATCAACAGTAAACAGAGAAAATTTTCATTTTTCTTGAAATCGAATTCTATTTTGTTTCATTGACACAAAGAATTATAAAATACACAGAATGGCAACTGACTGTAATCTCGCGTGATCTTACCAGCAAAAGAAGCGTGGTCATATGATGTTAATTAATTTACCGATGAATAATTGCTTTCGCATACAAAATGGCGCGTGGAGAACGCGTCACTTCCGGTAAACGAGATCTCATTCAGTTGTCACTTTTTTGTTTTGGCAAGATTTGCTCTATATGCCTTTTAAGTTGCCGATCTATTTTTTTTATAGCTCTTTGATTGACGGGGATCATTAAAACTGTTATATATGTTAACGACACTATCTGGTGTTTTTTACTTCCGGTAGTGACCAGTATGGCCGTTTGTTTACGTTCTGACCAGAAAACATAGTGAAAACTGTCAAAATATTGGACAATACTTTTTGAAATAGTGCATGATAGTGTCATAAACGTGTGCTTATGGATACTGAACAGAACTCAGGGGGTAATCTCCCTCACGGTAATAGTATTTCAGCCCCAAACCAGTTTGAAATTCTCCAGCATATTGACGATAATGGCGATCACGTATTTAGCGGTCAAAGCGGTCAAGGTGGACATGATGAAAGGTTTGCTTGGTCTTTACCACGCCCTAAACGAGGTCGTAAAAGCACTGGTGGTCAAAGTTTTGATACTAGCCTTAACGAGTATAAAACATTACCTGTAGATGAGAAAATTTCTGTTATGTATTCGGAGTTATATGTAAATAGAGACAAGCTTGAATCACTTGAATCAAAAATAGATCAGAGTTTAGTACTAAGTGCTAAAGTAAATTCTATAGAAGATGCTCTTTCGTCCTACGAACTCAGACTGAAATATCTAGAATATAAATCAATCGACCAGGATACTCGTAACAGGCGATGTAATCTGATTTTTGGCGGCCTAACTGAATTTAAAGGCGAAAAATGTACATTGGTCATTGACGATCTCCTGCGACATCACCTAGATATTGAATGGCCCGTGGCGATTGACCGTGCGTATAGGCTTGGTCCTTTTGAACGAGGCAGGAAAAGAGCCATCTTAGTTTCATTTGCAAATTACGCGGATGTTCAAGACATTCTCTCTAGAGCTAAAAATCTGAAAGGTACTACCTATAGTATAAACAAGGACTTTCCTTCTGAAATTGCTGGCGCTCGAAAAGCGCTCTGGCCGACTTTTAAAAGTATTAGATCCCGTCACCCTAACAGCAGAGTAGTGCTGGCATACCCTGCCAAAATTTTAAAGGACGGTGAAACAATTTTGGACAGATTCCCAGACTGGGATAAAATTATGTCAACCACTCGTAACGTAAACACAAAATCAGCTGATTGTGTTAATCCTCAACCTATAAATAGCCCGAGGTCGCGCAGTAATACCCCTATCCAGCACCGTGACGAGGTAAACATAAGTATTCACTCTGATGGATTAACTGGGTCGCCGGACAATACACGTAGTCGTCACAGGGATTCTTACTCTCCCAGTCATCAACCTTTACTAATACGAAGGGAATCCAAGTCACCGCAGGCCCGTCGTTCTTCAAATCGAGACGGACCAGATCAAAGACGTAGATCTGATGTTCAACGAAGGCATGCGCCAGATAGACATATAAGCTCCCAGAGCGACCCGAAAATAACACGACCATGGGACTCACCTCGACAAAACCAAAGTTTGAAAAATTCAGAAAATAACAATCTGAAATAGGATATTAGGGGGAATTCTGAAATAAAGCATTTATCATTTGGATGTCTGAATGTAAACGGGTTGCAAAAAAGACTGGAATATCCAGATTTTGTTGAATTTGTATTATTGCATGACATTTTTTGTGTTGTAGAGACGCATATTGACAGTTATGATATTGTAAACATTGAAAATTATACTTTTTTATCAAAACCTAGAGGTCAAAATTACAAACGCAAATCAGGTGGCATAGGGTTATATGTAAAAGAGCCAATTGCAAAATTTATACATGTTATACCAAATGATAATGAGTATATCCTTTGGATTAATGTCGACAAACAGCTTTTATTAATGAATGAAAATTTAATTTTAGGTGTGATATATCTCCCTCCTGAAAATTCACGCTTCATTAATGACTACGATTTGAATCTTTTTGAAAATGAAATTATTTCTAAATGTAGCCAGAATAAATATGTCATGTTGGCCGGTGATGTTAACGGCAGAATAGCTCAAATGAATGATTATATACCATCTGACACGTATCTGAATGATATCTTTGAAATTGACCAGGACTCTATCATGCACTTTGATAAATACGTTATTTTAGAAAATTTGTCTATACCCCTTACCCGCACCTCCAAGGATAAGAAAACAAATACGCATGGTTTATTAGTCATAGATTTATGTCGGAATAATAATCTTTTTATTGCAAACGGGAGGCTTGGAAAAGACAGCAACATAGGTGCTTTTACATTTAGAGATAAGTCAGTGATAGATTACCTAATTGCAAGCGCAGAATGTTACGAATTCCTATCCGAATTTGAAATAAACGAAACGGATGCGCTTTTTTCCGACGGTCACAGTGCGCTTTACTGGTCTCTTAAATGTGAACAAAGCTTACCAAGTTTTAACGGCTCCGGTCCTCAAGTAGCCAAAAAGCCGATTTGGCGAGATAACCTCAAGGACGAATTTGTTAAAAATATTAACTCAGGTCACTTAAATTCCATATTAAACACATTAAACTTACCGCAGACAGAGCTATCAATTGAACACGTTACTGATGAAATACAGCTTTTGTTCGAAAACTCTGCAAGTTGTTCTTTCCCTAAAGTTAACCGATCTCATGTAAGAAATAGTTACTCCATAAGAAATAACAAGCCGTGGTTTGGAACAAAATGTAATAAGGCTAGGAAAAATTATCATGATGCTAAATCAAACTATCGCAATAACCGTTCCGCTAATAGCAAGCTTAGGCTAAAGAACGCCAGCAAAGAATATAAAAGAACAATGAATTATTTCATTAACAAGTACAAGATTGAAAAAGCGAATAAGCTCAGAAATATGCATTCTAAAAGCCCTAAGCAATACTGGCAATTTCTGAAAAGCTTAAAACCCAAAACCAATAACACAGAACATCCGTCCATAAATGAGTTTTATGACCACTTTAAAAGTATTAACACGAAGCCAAGTGTAGACATTGATGAAGATGAACTACTAGATGATCCAAACTTTATAAATGATTCAAACTTGTTTCTTTACATGCCTATCACGGATCTTGAAATAATTAAATGCATAGATAATTTGAACAATGGAAAAGCGTCTTGCCCGACAGACAATATCTTAAATGAATATATCAAAGCCACAAAATCGTTACGTCTCCCTGTGTATAACCGTCTCTTTAATAGCATACTCGATACGGGTATCATTCCGAAATCTTGGTCACAAGGCATGATCATTCCTATATACAAAAATAAAGGTAACCCCACGGACTGCGGCTCTTATAGACCGATTACCATCCTATCATGTCTCGGGAAATTATTTACTTCCATTCTAAATCGCAGACTTACTAGCTATATCGAGGACTTTAACTTACTCGATGAAAATCAGGCAGGTTTTAGGAGCGGATACTCCTGCTCTGATCATATATTTACTTTACATGCACTGATTGAAATTTTTAAGAAAAAGAAGCAAAAACTGTTCTGTTCGTTCATAGATTTCTCACAATGCTTCGATAAGATCTGGCGGTTTGGTCTCTGGCACAAACTACTGCAAACCTCTATAAATGGCAAATTTTTTCAGGTAATTTTCAACATGTATCAAAATATAAAGTCCTGTGTGGTGCACAATAACACACAGTCTCCATTTTTTCTATCTGAAATCGGGGTTCGTCAGGGTGAAAACCTAAGCCCCATCCTGTTTTCCCTTTATTTGAATGATTTGCGAAGTTATTTAGAAACACATAATGTCCAAGGCATAAGTCTCAGTGACCCAATCAGTGGGGAAACCTGGCTTAAACTTTTACTTTTGCTTTATGCCGACGACACTGTAATATTATCTAATAACCAATATGACTTTCAAAATAGCTTAAATGCTTTTTATAATTATTGTAACCAATGGAAATTGGAGGTAAACAAAAGAAAAACTAAGATAATTGTTTTTGGCTCTCGAAATAATTCTAATTTTAACTTTAAACTAGGGGACGAAGAAATTGAAATAACGGACAATTACCACTATCTGGGGGTAACCTTTTCCAGTAATGGATCTTTCCTAAGAGCCAGAAAACACGTAGCTCAACAAGCCAGCAAAGCCATGTATCTTTTATTTACAAAATCCCAAAATGCTCACCTGCCAGTAGACTTAACTATCAAACTTTACCAACACACGGTTCTACCTATTCTTACCTACGGATCCGAAATTTATGGGTTCGAAAATATTAATTTGCTAGAAAAAATAAATAATGATTTTCTTAGAAAAATATCGAATGCTAGGAAAAGTACTCCAATGTACATGTTATATGGAGAAACTGGGACGTTCCCAGTTTCAATATCTATAAAATTCAAGATGATATCCTTCTGGACAAGATTGCTACTAGGAAAAGAAAATAAGATTTCATTTCTGATGTTTAAATATATGCTTAACCAAAATGACGTTAGTTTTAAATGGATCTCTAAAATCAAAGAAATTCTGGATTCGGTTGGAAGGTCAGACTTATGGCTTAATCAAGATGTAGCACTAAATAAAAGTACACCAAAAAGAATAAACCAAACTCTTGTCGACCAGTTCAAACAACACTGGCATAGCCAAATGCAGCTTTCAACAAAAGGTCTGTTTTACAATAGCTTTAAACATTGCCATGAATATGAAAATTATTTCAATGTACTATGTAGGAAAGATTATCTAACGCTTCTTAAATTTCGCACCAGCAACCACAGATTTCCAGTTGAAACAGGCCGTTATGAAGGAACCCCATTTCAGGAACGTATATGCCCACTGTGCAGTAATAACTCCGTCGGAAATGAAGGACATTATCTACTCAGTTGCGAATTCTTTAGGCAGGAAAGAAATAGATACCTGCGCGATTCGAATATTCAGGATAGCGATCTTTCATTTCGACAAATTATACAGTCAACAGACGCAAATTCGCTAGTGCATCTCTGCTCTTTTCTACGAATTATTATTTCTAAGTTTTGATATTGCCTCCCAGTTGCAGATACGCAAATAACCTTCCTTTTTTTCTCAAGTTAGTAATTAAAATACAAAACACTTAAGATAGTAAATATATCTGACCTACAAACCTCATAGAGTAAATCCGAGCACGTGTAACCTATCCGTAATTCGCTGTTATCGATCCATACTATGCCCCAACGATAACTTGATATTTACAAACATGACTATAAATAGATTAAAATGGAACATAGGGAATTCAGCATTTTTCTAGCATGTTACAATCTAAATATTTCTAGATTTTGTTCCAATTACAAATTAGCCCAGTGGTAAAGCATACTCTCCATGGTCAACAGATCTTTTGCCGTGTGGGTTCGAAACTCAGCATTGAGAATTAATTTTTATTTCACTTTTGCATAAAAATTTAGTTTCCTTCATGAGCTCTGTGACAATACGACAGAGAGGTATCTAAAGCCGATATGGCAGATCAGAATAGTTTATTATATATCAAAGATGATAGATTAAACGCATGCACTCAAGCCATGCGAATAATGAACATGCTATTGTGTTATATAAAGACATATATACAAATTCAAACCATCAAAGAAAGAAACAAAAGTAATGAAATAAAAATGAAAACGAATAGAAAAAAATCTGAAAAAAAAACCCTCATGAAGATTCGAACCCACAAAACGATTTGCTTATATCCAATTGTTGTCTGCAGTTTACCCAACTGAGCTATGTTGCCATATACATAGTGGCTATTTAAAATGAAAGAAATACTAATATTTAATTGTCAAGTAAATGGGTAACCATTATGAATTATTATTTCATCAGTTATCATGAAATAGACTCGTCCTTGCGTTTCGGCGGGAATCGCGTTATCATTGGGGATTAGTATAAGCAAACACTTATTTTTGTCTAAATATAGAATGACAGGTCATTAAAGCCTAATCACATACTCCCACGCTTTACTTTAAATCATTGCGACGTATTATGTAGTTCCTACTGAACTTATATATTTCGTAATCTCCCTTGTGTGTGTGTGTGTGTGTATTACTGTGTTTTTGTCAATGAACTAAACATCTTTTTAATAACAACTTCTTTAGAAGTTGTTATTAAACGTGAGTTTATCATGTATTTGTGTTAAAGGAGTAAATGAATTCCCCCTCAATACATATATACATGTATTTGTTAACAATTGATTGCACTCTTCTTTTTTTTTTTGCAGGTTACTACCGGAACTAGTTTTGGCTTTATTCAAATTTATTTGTATATCCTCATGTAGTATTATATAATACCTTGGGTGAATAAAGTTATCTGTCTGTCAAAAAAAAAATCTCGTGACATTTTCCGTGATAAGGATGCTCGTACACGACTGACTGCTCAATGCTTTACAGGTGTCAGTATTTATTTAATTAGCCATGCAAGATCACAGCTTTCATTATTCTCATATAATTTTACTCAGGGAAAAAGTAAATACGTGTAAGTTTTCGCGTTTAAGGATGAAGTATACCTTGTCACAAGATTTACTGAATCTTGGCAATTTACTTAGTGTAATTAAATGTTATAGCTGCTAAAATCTCATTTTGCTCGTCTTTGTCACTTGAAGAAAAATACAGTTTGAAATGCTCTCAGGGACTTTAAAAAGCCACATTTACGCATTTTGAAAATTGGATCCAAGAATATTTTCGTACTTGCATATATTTATGAATAAGGCTATAAAGGTTGTAGTAATTTGTCTGTATTAAACGAAGCGTGACTACCGCTTACGAAGCTCATATTTGTTGAAGTTTTATTCGGATGTATAGAGATTCGGTTTTCGTCGCCGTGTAAGAATACCAACTATCTGTTGAAGTCGTTGCATTATTTAAAGAGAAAAAGACTGACCAGTTTGTTCAATAAAAAAAAGATAAATTAATCTTTATGTTTCTACACGTCGACGCTGATCTGATGGAAAATTGATAAGTGAATATAAAAGTTCTTGAATACATATTGCAATCATGAAAATATTGCCATATATAATGAGGTGTTTTTAAAATCCTTTAGTGTACATGATTCTCTAACGGTATTTTATATTGAAAAAAGGGAAAAATGATTATTTATCACTTTTCAGCCTATATTATTTTGTTGTCTCCTTTTTGATAATTTTATTAGAATATACAACATATTTCAAACATATGCTTAAATTGTACATGTCGCGGGACTCATGTTTCCATGGTAACGAAATTTCCCTCATTTTAAGCAATTATGCATGATAAGGGGGTTTTCGATGGTTTCTCTGTCATTTTTTATGGTTAAATGTTTTTGCAAAATATACATCAAGTATTTCTTTTTTCCACGCTTTCCACGGTCCAAGGTTATTTATGAGACTAGGATCAGAATGCAGCAGTGTCACTGACCAATTTTAAGACTACAGCAATCAACTGGTTTAAACAGGTCTCAAAATCAGTTTGCGCTTGTGGGCCAGCTGAGTTTTCTATACTTGAACTTCATGCCAGCTGAGTTTTCTATACTCGAACTTCAAACCAGTTTGAACTGGTCTCCAACGTCAGTTTTATTTTGTAACCTTGCAAACTGACAGTGATTCAAACAAGCTTTGTCTGAAATCGAGCAGCACAAATCAGTAAAACATTATCATCTACTAAAAAGTAATAAAACTGTATCCAATTATAAGAGGACTTACTTTTCCCATGCGATTTTCCGCTACCATCGAGAATAAACAAAAACTCCTGTTCATTAAAGGCTGCCGGAAGTGGAACGTCACCATATTGATCTCCAAGTAAACCCTGTAAGAGTGAAAATCATGATAATGAAAGTTTGCTCTTGAACACGAATTTAGAACCTGATTGCGAAAATTATAAAATATTGTCATGACAGCTATGTATCAGTGAATTGTTTATGAGCTAAGTTACGTATACACTTCTGAAAAATGTTTTTCTAACTCTGTGTACTGTAATAAGACATGAAGCATCAAAAGCTGATATCGTGTGCCATTTTCGTAGCGGGACGCCATTTGCTGTCATTTTTTAAATGTGTATCATCGCGTTAGAACGTCAACTAATGTCTATTTTCTTTTCGATTTACTTATGCTAACAACAGACAGACAGACAGACAGATACCTTTATTTTCTATCAGGTTACACACATGAAAATTACATGGTATAACAACATGATAACAAATACATTGTATGATATATACAAACTGGGTGGTTTGAAAATTCAATATTAAATATAAATATTAACTTTTTTCTGAAGATGTATAGTAGATCTAGCATGAATAACAATTACATCAACATAAATAATATTTTTCTTATCTACAGTTTTATTACTCGTCACCTTGCGAAATATTATCGCGCTTCTAAATATAAATATCTTCGCTGCTAAACTCGTATATATTTTGCGATAAAAAGCTAATATATAATAACTAACATGTACATAATTTATAGCAACCATTCAACAAGAAGTCAAAGCCAGTACTGAAGTTTTTATACTTCGTATCTGGGAAGATCTAAACTTTAGTTTAATGCATTGTAATTGCTTGTACGACCACTAACGGACTCATTTCATTTAAATTCATATTTGAAATTTAAAGAAACATTATTGCTGCTTTAAACAGGCTCATATGATTGTCCTTATTTTTTTCCAAACGTTTACCTTGTTTTATATATTCTGATATTATAACGTTTATATCTATATATCTTTATATTAGCGTAAGGAATATTCCGCATCCAATAGCATGAACATTAGTATGACAGACAATTAATAATTATTGATTTATTCCTTGTATAATGTAAGGCAATCTTTTCTTTTGATGTTAAAATATTACCCCTCTAAGGAAATCGGTTTAATTACTCTCTGGTGAATAATCAAGTTTTTTCTCAAATGTGGATGTGTTGAGCAAAAAAGCATTCATTTACCAAGAAAAATGGCCCAACAGATTCCGCGTGACAGTCCTCAATTTCACTTATACGTTCTTGGAGATTTTCGCTGCTGCATGTGACGTCACAATTTCCGTGCAGCATGTCTATAAATAGCACATCGAGCCCATATTGCAAGCAGTGTTGCTGGAGATCAGGTAAAACTTCATGCCAGAGGTACTTCCGCTCAACATCAAATTCTGTAATTTTCAAAGCTATGAATTCACACTTCCTTATGCCAATTTTTAACCACAAAATACAATATTTTGCGCTTTATTTCTTGTTACAATCCTAATAAAGGAGAAGACAAAATACCCACTTTTACAATATTATTTCAAATTTTAAACTAACCCATACACTAAAACCTATAGCTTAGAACATTGCTTACCTTTAAGTTAATCGTGTCTGATGTAATGATTCAATATAAATCCTTAAGCATGTATATATTATGGCACCTTTGACGCAAGGGAACACATTGTGTAAATTACATTGATCAAAACTAGCCCACATTCACCTCTAAAAGTCTAACTCCTGTCAGTCGTTGACAGTTTAGGAAGGATTTTAATATCCTGTAAATTTGTTTAGCATTTTGTTCAGGCATTGAATAGATTGCCTTCTTTATATTTATAAAAGAAATTGTATGGTAAAATAACATTACCTGTGGGGTTTGCACAAATAAATATCTTTACGACGTTGGCTGGAAGTGACGGGATATTTCCAAGCTGACCTGTAAGAATGTTATGGAAGTCGTCTGTCTCGATCATAATGGCGGCAGGGTCAATGCATGTCTGTAAACGTTTCATCCACTTTTGCTACTTTCCCCCATCGTCTGCAGGAGTTTTGGTCGTGTTACACCATTTATCGCGAGAAATGCTTGTTGTTATTGACTGTAAGTATATGTTAAATAATTCATATCTAATGAGGTTGCATTTAATTTCCATGTACCTCAAATACTGAATTGAAAAACGAACAGTGCCTCGTTTTCAGCTCAAGGACACTGGGTAAATAACGGCCATGAACGAACCTCACGAGCTCGGCTGTCACATGTTTGTTTTCTTTATTTGTTATTTTGCCAACTTTTCATTATATAAGTCAGACAAATTTATAATAAGGAAAAATGCTACAGAAATTGATAAAACTTTTCTTATCCTTCTATATATCTTAACATGACGCTTCAGGAAAAGGCACTCTTCTGATGGGGTTAAATCTGGTGGCCTGACCCTTTTGTTTTTATATATAATAAGATTATCCATGAATCTGTATGTATATTTATTAACGCTCGCCACTCCCACATTTATTTGTCATGTGAAAGAAGTAATGAGATATGATCAAACTTAATTAATGACGCACCACATCACATAGTCAAATGTCAAGTAGCGACTTGTACACCAATTTTAGCTATAAATAAAACGAGATCTCGCTGCTACTGTAACCAGTAAACAAGAAAGAAAACACCAATAAAATCACTGCATTTTTTCTCTCTAATGAACACACCTTATTTTATTCTCATGTTCAGTATTTTGCTCAGTTTTATGTTTTAAAAATAAGCCGAATGACGTAATGCAATATCAAAAGGTCGGTACTCGGCTAGTAAATACTGCTTCCATTACGGAAATAATTGCACTTTGCAGACAAAATGTATTTAATTATTCTGCAATAATGTCGATTCATCACGTCATTGAAAATTTCGCAATACAGGAAAATTAATTTGAACTCCGCTGTCAAGATAATGCTGCATAGTTTATAATGCCAGCGCATTCATATTTCAAATAAACATTTTCATATTTCATATTGACTTATCATATACATGGATATATTTGGCTGAATTTGCTAGTGAAAATATTCCGTTTATACTCTCGGAATTGTTCTAATATCTTTATCATTAATGTTTCGTTTTGGTTTGTATATTTTACTAAACACGATTTGAGCCGCGCCATGGGAAAACCAACATAGTGGGTTTGCGACCAGCATGGATCCAGACCAGTCTGCGCATCCGCGCAGTCTGGTCAGGATCCATGCTGTTCGCTAACAGTTTCTCCAATTCCAATAGGCTTTAAAAGCGAACAGCATGGAGCCTGACCAGACTGCGCGGATGCGCAGGCTGGTCTGGATCCATGCTGGTCGCACAGCCACTATGTTGGTTTTCTCATGGCACGGCTCATTTAATTTTCAATGATTATTTTCATCGCGATTTAGCTTATATGAAGTACTCTTGAATCCGCTTAATGGAAAATCAAGGAAAATACAGAAATATGCTCTTCAGACAATGGGCTTTTTTTAAAGCCTTTTAAACTAGAACATTCAGTTTGAAGATGTCTACCAATTGGTGAGCTAGTCATTTCTCCGTATACATAACCTTTTGTTCATTTTTAGTGAAAGAATTGTTGCAAAGCAATTGATTATATGAACTGTATTGTTTGAAAATGTAAAATGAACATATTATTGATGGACGAATTTATTAGTAACATAATTTGCACATCTTACATTACCATTAGCTACAAAGTCTGCGGATCGACGGATAACGCTTTATCTTATTGGCCAATATTATTGGTTTGATTGACAGATCGGATCTATTCATTGTCTATTGTATTAATCTGTTTTCATAAAACATTAGAAGAAAGTACTATCGAATTATTTTGAATTATTATACCTCATGTAAAACACCTAATGCAAAGTCCCTATGTTTCAAAATGTACTGACTTTAATGTCTCTCACGCCGATCCGCTTTTTCGAATAATCCCCGGGTAATAATTTTAATAACATCTGCGCAAAGGTGTCCTTTGCGCATCGCACTCCATGGAAGGTATTTCAACAAGTTTCAGTGGATTGCATAGACCTTTTATCAACCGCGTTGTTAGACGCTTATAAAAATTCGTTGATATGCAAGCAGTTGTTGCTTTATAAGCCTGGTTCCCGTCGTGTTCTAATAGTAGCAATTAAAAAACAGGTAATCCAGGCTATGGTTGTTTCGGTATAATGAAATAAATAACACATGTCAGTGAGAGTATTATTGATATTCTCAACCTATCGGCTCGTACCGGGTATTAATACATCTTTTTGGGTTGACAATGTCAAAAATGCTCTCACTAGCTGCCATGTGTTATTTAATTGCCGCCAATTTTAATTTGCCACGGACAATATTTGGCAAAAACGCGTAGTACTTCTAGAAAGACTGAACTTAGAAATGGTACTGAATGATAGCCAATACCTACGATGTACCAATCAATAACTTTCACTATTCTAGTCTGATTATTTTTATAGATATTGCTATTCTAATATTATGTTTCCCATGGGAAATTGCCGAAATAACACACTCACTGCCATGTGTTATTATGTAATAGTACTGTTATAATAAAATGTATTTATCTGTTTGGCAAACTGTGTGTTTTTCAATAACAACATTTTTAATAATATTTTCATTATATTCTGAAAACTGTGCAGGAAGAAATAATGACCTGTTATCAATATACATATATATAAAAAAGCCTTTTTTTATATTTAAGAAATAGATGCAATATATGAATATATATATATGGAATTATAAATACAATTATTAAATTTTATCAGATGTCAAGAACAGAAAACCAAGATATATATGTTTATTTCATACATTATTAAAACATGTACTAAATACCATTTGAAATATTGAAAAAACATACAGTCACTGACTACATCCACTGAAATGTTCCTAGATTCTTAGGAACATTCTTATGAACACAGTGAAATAATTTTATTGCCGCACATGTTGTTACTCTTAAATAACTAAATATAATTATAGGGTAAATTAAAAACACTCAAAAGATTGTTAGAATTGATGCCAAATTTGACGGGATGATAATGCTGTTGAAGTTTAAATGTTTATCCCCTTAGCTTGAACACAAAGCACACAAATGAATGGTGTATCTGACTAATTTGCAAAATCAAATAAAGGATGAATAAAACTATAGTCTGAAAATGAAGCCATGTTAAATTGTTGCAAAAATGAATTTCATGACTCTGAAAAGCATACCAATTATCAATCTAATTCATACAAAGTCCTTTGCAAGTATGCTATGCATGCAGTGTAGCAAATTAATAGAAGAGTCTGGTTGACTGAGTCTGTCTATGAGATGTTATAAACAACAATTAGAATTTGATTTTTTAGCAAAAGATGCATGGATGCATTAAGTAAATACATTTCGCAGGTAAATGAAAGACGAAAAGCAACTGCACGTCATACACAAATGTTAAGAATGGTTTATGTGTTTGATTCTTTTCACATAAACATAACAGGGCTGTCATACACGAGAATGTAGCTCGAGGCAGAATAAGCTCAGTTTAAGTTCTACTTATTTCAAAACCACTTCAAGAGAAGTTGCAATGGTACTGGAATATAAAGAATAAATCTTTTGTACATTTGTCAGTTTACAAAATAAATCTACGCAAATAATAAAGACTGCAGCAGTCCCGAAAAACGAAAGAACAGCCCGTGCATGAATCTCATACGCCATTTATAGCCTTAAATTTAATGATAATTGTAAACTAAAACAAAAAGTGTAAACACTTTTTTTACAACTCCGCTGGAAGGTTGGATTAAAATAATTTGAAACATAACAAAACCATTTTTTTTTTCAATGACTGGTTAAGTTTTATTAAATATTAAAATTGGTACTAAAACGATATTTCAAATGTGAATCAATGAATTAATTCTTTTTTCAGAAATACAAATCTATTCACACAATAACATTAGAATAAAATGATGGAAGTTGCTCACCTATCTCGCATATTGTAATATCCAGCATGATTTGTTTTTCACATATTTACATCATTATCCCTACAAAGAACTTTCAGATATAAATTTTATTTCATGTCGTTTCACATTCACCTCTGATTTTCCTTATATAGCGGAAATACTCTCCAGTTACAGTTTATTCCTGTCATGATCGAAGTTACCATGGTAACATGAAAGTCAGGTAGGAAGCTCATTTGAGTGAATTAATAAGGATGGCCCAATATTATTAACGTTAATATTCCGGATTAAAGAATATGTCACATTCAGTTGTTGATGGGATTACAATATTGTTTTTCACGTTAGAAACGTGCTGCATTTCGCACTACATTGTTATATTAATGGTTAATTGACAGAAATCTGCAACTATAGTAACCATCGGCTCTATGGAATTTTATAATATCTATGTTAGATGAACGATTGCAAAATCCAATAATTAAAAAGAGAATAACTGTGTATCATTCGTTGACAATATGATTGAACGGCTGTTGATACAGTGCAACCTCTCTTCAATGAACACCTCTCGGACCACTTAAATGTGTTTATTGTACAGACATTGTAATTTAAGAGAAGTAACTTGGTAAAAACTTTTTGTCGAACGAAAATGTTTGCGATTGTACGGTTGAACCTGTCTTAACGGCCATCTGTATTAGCTCTGTTGAAGTGTTAACGGGGTGCTTTCATCTGTATATGCAGTGATTTTAACTGGAATTCGGTCGTTTAAACTGTCTATATGGTGCCTTCAGCAGAAAATGCAGAGCTTCCATCTGCATTTGCGGTCTTTTGAACTTTATTAGCAGTTATTTCAGCTGCATATGAGATGCATTCAATTATATATATATATATATATATATATATATATATATATATATATATATATATATAACTTTGTTCCTGATGTTTTTAACTGTATAATAAGTTGTTTTGAACCTGATATATGTAGAGCGTTTTTCCTTTATTACGATGCTTTTACCTGTATTTGTAGCGTTTTTAACTTTATAATATATATATGATTCTTCTTTCTGTATCATATGATACCTGTAACTGTATGTGAATATCGTTTAAATTTACAAGCGGTAATTGCAATTTTATATGCTGTGTTACGGTTCTTTTAACCGTTGTTTACAAACTAACCGGAATATTACGAACGTTAACGAATTTTGCCGAAAACGTCCGACACATATTATTCTACTTCGTACGAAAAGAACCCTTCCATCAAATGTTTACGGCGAAGTTCGTTCTCTTTAGTCTTACTACACTCTCTAAGGCATTGGATACTGTTGGACACTGGAACAAATATTTTATATGTCTGAATTTTGCGTATTATTTTCCCAAAGTGACTTGAATTTGATACAATGTCAAGTAAAACTAATTCTTGCTACAAATGTAGATTATATGAAGAATACAAACAATTATTGCGCTAACCCGTTCGTTGGCGTCCAATCCGAAGCGTTTTGTTTTTGTTTTTTATGTAACTTGAAGCTGATATCTCCATGATCACTTATTGGAATGGACTGAATTCACTGTAAGGATGGGAAATGCAATGTACGGGTTTCGTTACAAAGTTATTATATCCTTTTTCGACTTAGCCATTTATTTACGCAAAGTAGTACTGTTCGCTACAACATCGTTATGTGTGGAAATACCACAATGTTTGAGTGTACCTTCTGAAGAAACCTATAACAGTCTCCTACATGGATGAAATGTCCCACGGTTTGAAAAAGTTAACAGAATGTATCATGGTTGTCACCCGCTGCGAACGACAAAAGGAAGCAGATCAATTGTCACATCGGTGCTAATCACAAGTAGAGGGTGTCAGTTAAAATGTAATTGATAACACACGTTTTTCTCGAAAAGCAGCAACAAATCAGCAGGTGTTATCGTTTTTCAATATGCGACATATTTATTAATATCCTTACGATTTAAATAGTCAATAATTGACGTTATTCTAAGAAGCTTTATGGCCATACGATAACTTAACGCGTGTTAATTCTATAAATAGCATATTGAGATTTGTATTTTGAAACCAATAGTTGTCTATTATGTCTATACATCGTTACGGAATATGTTTGCTCATGTCGGTGTTAAAACACACAGAAACCCAAAATAACAATTTGGAAGAAGTATGCAGAAACACCCTCCGAATGTATGCAGATTCTCATGAAAAAGTATATCTATAAAAATAGATAATTCATACAATAATCAGAACAAGAACAACAACAACTTGTACTAGTTAGGTGTGAAGGATCCACAGGCCTTGTTCTATGGCTCCTCATGTTACTGGCTACATTTTTGGTTTAAACATATTTTATTAGCGAAATGGTTTACAAAATACATATACAATCAACAAAATTCGCAAAAACGCTTAGGATAGGATCGAAAGCCTAAGGCTTATATAGATCTTTTCCTGTATGAAACAGTTACACATTCAGGGTAGTATATGAGATTACTAATAGTCATTTTTTCATAAATGTCATGAAGTAATAATAATTATTATAACTGTAGAAAAGTGAAAATGATAAGTGTGAGACACAAAGACTTGACGAGAATGGCCAGATGGTTAATTTCAAGTATTATTCAAAACGTTTAGAAGACTCAATGAACCTATAGACTAATTTAAATATTGTAGTATTTGTATCATCTGTAAGGTAAGAATTGCCATAGAGTAATAAATCAGTAGTAATATCAATATCCGAAGCAACTGAATTTACACCATCCAGTAGAAGATTTCTTTCATCAATGTAAAACGGACAAGAGAGAAAGTAATGAAAATTCGATTCCTCACTTCCGCATTGGCATTGAGGTGAATCCACAATATTCCTGGCAAATAGATGCGCTACATTCGGTACGCAAGCGGGTATGGAGAATTTGAAGTTTTCTTGGACCGAGAAAGAAGTAAGAGGGGACTTGTGGTGGCTTATTTATATTACTTAGAAGGTTCTTGAATATATTCAAGGGCGGGGCATTTCTTAATTCATCAGGTAATGAGTTCCAGGCTCTAATTGTAGACGGAAAGAAGGAGTTGTAAAACAAAGACGTTTTACTTGCTATGGAGGGGATACACTCTGGATTACGTAAGTTATATCTGGGTTCACTAATTCTCGTAGGGATAAGAGAGTTTAGGTAGCCAGGGACAAGAGAATACTGAATTTTGTAAAACAATATGAGTTTATGAATATAACGTCTATTTTCAAGCGTTTGCCAGCCTGTTTCACGATAAAGTTTTTCAAGTGATACTAATCTGGTTGTCACGATTCTTGCCGCTTCCGTCTGAATTTTGTCGAATTCTTGTTTTTCATATAAATAACAGTTATCAAATACAACATCACTGTATTCCAAAAGAGGTCTTATAAAAGAAAAGTAAATTGTTTCTAATGACTTTCTATCAAGTTTGAATTTGAGTGACCTGATAACATTTACTCTACCCCCAAGCTTTGTCCAGGATATAATTAAAATGTGCACGCCATGTACAATCATTAGAAAGAAATAGTCCTAAATGTTTATGTTCAGTTACTTCAACAATATTCTGATCTTTCATGACTATTGGTGGATGAAATGGTTTGTTATTTTTTCTAGATATTATCATAGAATTTGTCTTTTGGGCATTAAAAGTAACTAGCCATGTTTTAGCCCAAAATTCTATTTTCTGTAAATCACTATTAAGGATATTTGCTGCATGAATAGGATCGTCCACTAATATCGACAGGCTGGTATCATCAGCAAAAAGTCTTATATTTGCTTGAATATCGCGCACAATGTCATTAATATAGATTAAAAATAGTAGGGGACCAAAAATAGAACCCTGGGGAACTCCTGCTTCAATTTTGACCGACCTTGACGATTTACCATTAAGTTGTACTTGCTGATATCTATTCGACAAATAATTTTCAAACCAAGAAAGAACTTTATTTGACAGTCCAATTGCCTTAAGTTTTAAAAGTAGTCCCTTGTGCCATTCTTTATCAAAAGCTTTGCTGATGTCACAAAATACAACGCGCAATTCTTTACCAGAGTCCACAGCTTCACAAAATTTATGATATAAATATGTCAACTGGTTAGTTGTAGAATCGTGAGGTAAGAATCCAGTATGGTACTCTGTAAGAATATTATTATCTACTAAATGGTTAAAAATATGTTTGTACATAGCACGCTCAAAAACTTTACACATGGTAGAAAGAAGAGAAATTGGTCTATAATTTGAAACCAGTGATGGGTCGTCCTTTTTATATACAGGACATACATTTGCTAATTTCCACTGAGTAGGAAATATTCCTTCCTCGAGAGACTAATTAAAAATACAGCTTAAAGGAACACTCAACTGATCGGCTCCTTCCCTTAGAATACGATTGTGTATAAGGTCGGGACCAGTGGCCTTTCCGAGTGGAAGCGACTGCAAAATTGGAACAAGTTCACCAGGTTCAAAATGTATAATAGATAATTATGTCTCCCTCAGGAGACATATTGTTTTTGCCCTGTCCGTCCGTCCTTCCGTCCGTCCGTCCGTCCTTCCGTCCGTCCGTCCGTCCGTACGTCACACTTCATTTCCGAGCAATAACTGGAGAACCGTTTGACCTAGAACCTTCAAACTTCATAGGGTTGTAGGGCTGATGGAGTAGACGACCTCTATTGTTTTTGGGGTCACCCCGTCAAAGGTCAAGGTCACAGGGGCCTGAACATTGAAAACCATTTCCGATCAATAACTAGAGAACCACTTGACCCAGAATATTGAAACTTCATAGGATGATTGGCCATGAAGAATAGATGACCCCTATTGATTTTGGGGTCACTCCGTCAAAGGTCAAGGTCACAGGGGCCTGAACATTGAAAACCATTTCCGATCAATAACTAGAGAACCACTTGACCCAGAATGTTGAAACTTCATAGGATGATTGGCCATGAAGAGTAGATGACCCCTATGATTTTGGGGTCACTAGGTAAAAGGTCAAGGTCACAGGGGCCTGAACATTGAAAACCATTTCCGATCAATAACTAGAGAACCACTTGACCCAGAATGTTGAAACTTCATAGGATGATTGATCATGAAGAGTAGATGACCCCTATTGATTTTGGGGTCACTCCATCAAAGGTCAAGGTCACAGGGGCCTGAACATGGAAAACCATTTCCGATCAATAACTAGAGAACCATTTGACCCAGAATGTTGAAACTTCATAGGATGATTGTACATGCAAAGTAGATGACCTCTATCGATTTTGGGGTCACTCCATTAAAGGTCAAGGTCACAGGGGCCTGAACATTGAAAACCATTTCCGGTCAGTAACTTGAGAACCACTTGACCCAGTATGTTGAAACTTAATAGGATGATTGGGTATGCAGAGTAGATGACTCCTAATGATTTTGGGTTCACTCTGTGAAAGGTCAAGGTCACAGGGGCCTGAACATTGAAAACCATTTCCGGTCAGTAACTTGAGAACCACTTGACCCAGAATGATGAAACTTCATAGGATGATTGGTCATGCAGAGTAGATGACCACTAACGATGTTAGGGTCACTCTGTTAAAGGTCAAGCCATTGGGGGCTTAAACATGGAAAACCATTTCCAATCAATAACTTGAGACCCTCCCGACCCAGAATGTTGAAACTTCATAGGATGATTGTTCATGCAGAGTAAATGACCCCTATTGTTTTTGGGGTCACTTCGTTAAAGGTCAAGGTCACAGAGGCCTGAACATTGATAACCAGTTCTGATCAATAACTTGAGAACCACTTGACCCAGAATATTGAAACTTCATAGGATGATTGAACATGCAGAGTACATGACCCCTATTGATTTTGGGGTCAGTCTATTAAAGGTCAAGGTCACAGTGGCCTGTTCATGTAAAATCATTTTTTGGAAATAACTTGAGAACCACTTGACCTACAATGTTGAAACTTAATAGGATGATTGGACATGCAGAGTAGATGACCCCTATTTATTTTGAGGTCACTTGATCAAAGGTCAAGGTCACAGGAGCCTGAACAGTGACTTGAGAACCACTAGGCCAAGAGTGTTGAAATTTAGCGGGATGTCTGGACATGCCAAGTAGATGATCCCTATTGCAGCTAACCATCAGTGTCTCTTTGACTTTCGCTCCTGACCCCTATTGACTTCTTGCCTAAAGGACTTTGCATTGGGGGAGACATGCGCTTTTTTACAAAAGCATTTTCTAGTTGGGTATTAATATTGTAGTGAGGTGGTTGGGGATCAACTTGAGAATCAGCGTTTAGTTTTGTTTGCGCAACAAAGAAGTTATTGAATGCATTGGCCTTTTCAACATCATCCTGCAATGTATCTGAATTAACTTGTAGGGGGAGGGGGGGGGGGGGTGTATGGAATTAGTACAGCTTTGTGACATAAATGCTTTAATGACTGACCACCACGACTTATTACTACGGTTATTTAATAGAGAGTCTATAGCTTTATCCGAGTGTTGTTTTGTTGCAAGTTTGATATCCGATATAATTTGGCTGCGTAATGTGCGAAATTTATTCCAGTCAGAAGTACGGTTTGTTAAACGAGCACGGCGGTATAAGCGTTTACGGATCGAACATTTAATCGATGATGTTAGCCACCTAGGTTCATGTGGATTTATACTCACGGTTCGATTAGGTATAACTCTTTCACAAAGGTCGCGTAAATACGAAGTAAAATTATTCACCCAAACATTAATATCCTGATTGTACAAAGCATTCCAATCTGTAATAGAGAGTTCGCGACGGAAGTCGTTATAGTTGCCTTTGTCATAAAGCCAAACATGTCGTTTAAATGAAGTAGATTTTGGTTTCACAAATTTGAAGAAAGCAAATATGGGACAATGAAAACGAATATTCTGCTCTAAAAAGGGATCTCCAACTCCACATAAAAGGAGGGAGCTCTTGTTACGAAGTAAGAAAAGATCAATAATGGATGATGAATGTTCGGTAAAGTGTGTCGGCTCATCAATACATTGTGTAAGCCCAAACTGGGTACATAAAGCAGTAAGTTTCCTAGCGGAAGTAGTATTGGCTGGATTTAAGTTAAAGTCCCCAGTTATAACTAAGTCTTCGATTCCAGTATTGTATGCTAAGTCAATAGATTCTTCAATACGCTGAGTAAGAGCATTTGAATTAGGTGGACGATAAAACAAGCCAAGAAGAAGTTTCTTGTTCTTATGAACTAAAATTTCAATCCATATACACTCAATTCCAATAATTTCGAGATCATACCGACGTTTATACGACAAGGAACTTTTCACATATAAAATGATTCCACCATAACCACCCAAGTCATGGTCTTTACGTTCGGGTAGTTGAAAAATTGGTAAAAGGAGCTGATCATTAGTAATATCAGGCGATAACGATGTTTCCGAAAAGGCCATTATGTCAAAATGAGAAAGTTCACCTTGAATTAATGTAAGTTTTGGTAAAAGACTTTGCACCTTGTAATGAACAACAGAAAAATTATGTGACAAATTAAAAGACACGTCGCTGTCAGTTGACGTTTCCTCAACATTGACTAAAGGACCTGGGTTAGGATGAACATCTCCGGAGATCAGTAATAAATAAAAAGTCAACGTTAAAAATATAAGTACGGGTAATAGGGCTATTAGGCTGTTTGCAAACCTGACGTTTTCTAGATACAACTCTGATACAACGAATTTCTTTTTAAAGAAATGCGCACGCGAAGAAGTACTTAGTAGCACCGACCTTGTATGACCGACACTATTACAGAATGAAAATGCGTATTGTGGTCTGTGTAAGACCCATATTAAAATACAAAAATGAACTAATAAATTAAATCTGAGTATTCCAACGTAATTTGGCGAGGCTGGCTTCCTATTGGTTTTGATATCAGGAGTCATGCTACATTTTTAATTTTTCTAATTATGGTAATGCAACCAACATCATTTTCATAACAATCTTTCTTCATTTCAGTTGGTTCACGCACCATCTGCCATATTATATAAGGCAAGAAAAATGAATAACGCAGTTAATTTAACATTACTTCTGATTTTCTTCAGGAGAAAAACAAAAATTCAGTTCGCGGATATTTAGCATTACAAATCTCATACAAAATCTGTAGTGTCTAAAAAAGAAGTAATTGATGCAGTCGGCATTACCTCTGACATTCTTAGGAGAAAAAACAAAATTTCAGTTCACGGATTTCGTATACAAAATCTGTATATAGTGTAGCCGAAATGTACAGATCGCCGTTTACATAAATGAATTTCCTTTTCTCGTGTGCAACGTCGAATGAAAATCCTGTGACACCTGTTTGAGATCCAAATGCAAAATATAGCTGTATTTTTTTTAATAATTATGAACATTCTACATTGGTTTTCACAATGTCAGACTTACATTGTATATGTAAGGCATCTTTTATTTACACAGGGCAGTTAAGAGAACCTGAAAGAATTCTGTTTTTATTTAGAACTTTACAGTCTGCTTGTACTTAGTTACGGTAAGCTTGTGAGACACAACGGCGCCTTAGCAACAAAGATAACGAATCGACGGATAATAGGGTTATTATAACAGTAGCTGGAGAGATCCGATATCGAGCCGAATACAAAATCCCAGATCTAGCTGTTATTATGACCCTTTTATTACATATTAAAAAATACCTCTACCTTTTTGTTTGTTGTTTTGTTATTGAACGAAATTTTCAATGGTTATCGATATACGTACGCTATTTATAGAACTGTGTCAGGTCGTGCATATTAATGAAAGTAGTCCGGCAGCAAACAATACAAAAAGTACAATATGGAATTTAAAAGGTATAATAAGGAATTGTTTTTGTCTGTTCATATTAAATTGTGAAATACATGCAGATGTTTTACAGAATTCATATAGGTATATAACAAAACGCATTATCTTATCGGTCAATATTATTGGTTTAATTGACAGATCGGATCTATGCATGGGATCTCACGGTAATACGATGGTATCCTCTTCTGATGCTAAAAATAACTCGCCAGTCAGAACCCCAGACTCAAAGTAAACATAAGACAAAATATGGTCGTCCAACAGGCATTTTTAGAATTTATTAAAGTCCAAAATGATGCCACAATGATTTTGCCACTTTAGTTCAATGCAGCAGTTGCAAATGCAGTGATTTAGACAAACTATGTACAAACCCTTGTTTTTTTATTAACTGAACAGCAATTTTTTAATATCGCTGACTTTAAGAGTAGATAAAGCATATGCTTTCCTCGGCATTGGAATGTAAACTCACTCCATATCCTAGTTATTGCGTTATATTTTAATTCAAACAATTACTCAATGAACAATCTATCATTATTGTATTCGTACGCGTATATTAGCGTTGCATCATTGCCGAATCAGATCTCTGATAACGGTGATAACTTGCTTATTTTACATCGAAATATTTAAGTGCGAGCACTTGCTTTTTAAAATCATTTCCTAAACGATGATCATGGAAAAACGATCTCAAAACTTTCGGTGCCGATATCAAAATCATTAAAAGTTTGTGCGGAAATATGTTTATTTGAAATTACGGAGAGTACATTAATTGTGTCTTGTGTCTGTACATGTGTTAACCTTACTCTTTAACAAACATGTTTAACATAAAGCCCGTCGGCGCTTATTCAATGTGCGTATTATTCGCTGGGTTTACACAAGCTTGAACTCCAGGAAAAATAATGATTTAATCTTCAAAATGTTCAGATCACATCGGGTTCCTATTGATGCAAACGCCATGTAGACAGCTAAAGGTAACTATTGGACATCAGACAATAACTGTTATTGGTCCCGTTACATTGTGAAGGATGTGTTTTCTATTTTTCCATATGATATATTTTTAACACATCGTGGATAAAAGTATATAACGTGTATGAAAGATTACCAAGAATAATAGTTATAAGCACATGGCGAAATGTATTTGAGCGTAGCAGCTTGGTTTCTGGGTCATATTTGACAGTAGATTTTTACCTGCAATCTTGGCGGTTTTTTTTTCTTTAAAAGATGCACCTGGGTTACACAGTCTACTCACTGCAATGCAGCATTCAATGAAATAACGCGAATATACCAATCAAATCTAATAAAAAATTGTGTCTGATTCAGTCACATGTATGTACGTAAATAAACGAGATGCTTGTTGTTTTATCACGTTTATTGAGAGATTTAAACACAATACGCGTGTTGAATGTCTAATAGAAAACATTATTTAAAGAATATCGGCCATATAATATATGAGCCGCGCCATGATAAAACCAACATAGTGGCTTTGCGACCAGCATGGATCTAGACCAGTCTGCGCATTCGCGCAGTCTGGTCAGGATCCATGCTGTTCGCTTGCTCATATATGGAATATTTGCCAAGTCTAAGTACGAGGAGTCGACAAGACTGCTGTTGTGACAGTAAAAGTCATAAAAATGTCCTTCGGAAATATTGAGCGGAACCCCCAAAAATATAAAAAATGTGATGGGGAGGTGTGTGTTTGTGTGCGTTGGGGAGGGGGGGGGGGGGGGAGGGGAGGGGAGGACTTGCATTTGCAGTCAAAAGTTGTTATGGCGGTTTGGATCCCACCTATGTGTGTTGCTGATAATGCAGACATATGCCCGTTGTATATTTTCTATATTATCGTCATATAAAATAAATGACATTTCCACTACATATGTCTTGTATTGATTATGACACACGTACTTATGAACCAGAAACCAGGTAAGTGTCTTGACTTATTGTCAATGGAGTGATGTCTGTGACAGGAGGGGATTAAAAACCTGATTGATTGAAATACATTACATATACTATCTCTATACATGTTCTTTATTACTTAAATCACAACGGTTTAAATCTGAATTGTTTAATTTCTTTATTTGCTGTTTCTACATTGCCAAAAGGAATAAATCATGAAAATTTTGAACTTATGGACATTTTGTACTTACATTTAAGTATTCATTTTAAAATTGGCATTTTAGTGAAAGCGGGCTTTCCATGACCAAGTGAAATGTGGAAAAATGGCTGTTGGGTAGATAGACATGTTTCTTGTTAATTTCGCCCAAGTTTTGATGAGGAACTTATATTATACTATCTTAATATATTATCTCTGACAGATTTTATTCTGGATTGATTGCGTTAAAAAATCTTTGTCATACCTTTCTTGCTTATTAAGTAACCATTTTCTCTTTTCACGTATCTGTAACACCTTGTTGTGTCAGCCGCTCTCATTACCAAAGTTTGATTAAATATACATTCAATCTTTCATTCCTTTTCGATTTCCCTTTCTCAAAACAGTTGTAACATCTGTTAAAAATATGTAGGCAATAGCGTGTTCAGCGATGCTTTATAGCTAATGCATTCATTTTATCGAAAATCAAAATATCATGTGAGTTCGTTCGTTTATCCGGAAAATCATATTGACGGTCTTTGGTCTATCCTTACTTCGTTCAATGAAAATCGAAAAATATAATTATGCTATACTAGTACATATTACATGTATCCTCGTCATTAAACGATCTTGGCAATACAATTAATGTGGTTATTTTTAAGACACAAGGATGTCTTTGCAAAAAATGATTATGAATTGGACTGCAGTATATGTGTTTATACTGATATCATGTTTGATTCTCTCTGTTTATATTCATTTTCTGGAAGAATGGAATGCAGTAAGTCTCTTTAAAATATTCTTACTTTGAACTTGTAACTTTTAAAATAAATATTCTAATATATTGTTATAAAAAGCTACAACAAACAAAACCATTTGAATGTACATGCAATATTGAAACAACAACAAGTACATATACATGTATATAGAGTATCGACGAACAGGTATTGCTTATTCTGCTATCTCTTAATTTCATACAACATAAAAGCAAACGTCGTGCTGAGATTAACAACACAAATAGTATTGGATGATGGGTGATATGAACGCAATAATTTTGAATCTTTGTATCTTAATATAACTAAATCTGCTTTTCTTATAAGTGAGGGGGTAGGGACAACCCCAGCGGGGGTCGTGGGTTAGAACTCCATTGGGATCACGACCACGTCTTCTCATATGCACCCGTACTAGTTTTTCAAGGAAGCGGATTCGAGGGTGGTTCAAATTAGCTTTTTTAAAGCTTCATCACAGTCGAAATGAAATAATTTTTACATGAGCAATGTTTGAACTAAAGCAGAATGTTCATTTTAAGTTTATTTGGAATCCGATCGGTTTTGCTTGGCTTGCAAATTTGATTAACGAGGGAAAGGGTGTCAGGATGTTATAGATAGATTGTGCAAGACATTTTCGTCTTCCTAAAAGTATGTATAAAATATGTCGGACCCATTTCGTAAAAAAAGGTAGAAACACGGCAAGATACAATGGACCATAAATCCTCAGGTATTTGAAAATAATTTCATTACTGCTGGCTACAAAATTTGCATCATGTAAAAACATTTTCTTGCTATTGACGTTCCAGGGCGGTGCCCCACTAATTTCCTTTGTTTCGTCGTTGGTTGTTTTTTTTGGTCCTTTGTTAGTTATTTTGTTCTTGCTGTCTAAGATGCTTACGTTGTCTATGTCCTTTATCTAAATTTCAATCAGACGCCTCCGTTACCCAGTAGGCATTTGACGTCGGTTAGACGTCGTATAGACGTCGGACCCCGACGTCTGATTAACGTTGGATTTTGGTTGGATTTGCAAACCGTTTAGACGTCGGATCCTGACGTTGGCTAGACGTCGCAATCCGACCATTTTCCAACCTAAATCTAACCACTTTTCAACCAAAATCTGACCAAATTTTCAACGTAATTTGCAATCAAACTAGTAATCAACACATGTATTTTATCATCTTTATTTCATATTATGGCGACGTAAGTCCAAAAAGTAATGCAGTAATTGAAACTTTCAAGTTTCGTCATTTTTGTATGATTCTTCAACTCCGCCAACATGTCCATCTGAAATGTATAAAATTTGACAGTTTTATTATTTAACATATACAATTATACTAGTGCTATTACTAAGAGCATAATTAATACGTGCCAAACAAATATGTAATATTTTAAATTCTATGAAAAAAATATTCTATAACTTCGTAAAACGTAATTAAATGCAATTGCTTTTTAAAGTAACAAACAAAAATAAGTCATTTAAAAAAATACGGAATCAGTATAACTTTTAAAATAAGTATAATTTTTAAAAATCTGTTACTCACGTTGCGGATCCTTCCCTTTGTGTAAAGTATTTATAAACTTGCTCTATCTTATCCCAATAAATATCAAATTACAGGAAGACTGTGTAAACCGATGCAGGCTTATCCCGCGAATGTGTGACTGATAGACAACATGTGTAGAAGAGAAGATCTATGTGAATTTAGAATAATTTATGTATGTGTATAGAATGCATTTTTATCTTTAACAGTTTAAAGTTCGTGAAAAAATCCGTCTCCGAAAATAGACAATCTCATGCGATATTGTAACATAATTAATATATGTTTGTTGTGAGAATGAACTATTATTAATAAGCGCATGTCCAGGCCTTTATGAATACAAATAAATATCTTTAAACTATACTAGCAAAATTATACCAGTTAGTTTTATAACTAAAAACATTTATCAGACTTTCTATCCAACCTAATGCCAACGTCTTCTAGACGTCTAAGTCTGACGTCTATTAAACGTCGTGGATTTGACGTTGGTTAGACGTTGGATTCAGGTCGCCGACGTCGCGACCAAAATCCAACGTCTAACCAACGTCGGTACGACGTCAGGTGTTTACTGGGTACTGACTTGGCTGGAAGGGGCGAATGGGGTCTTCCTATATCATTACGTCTGAAAATGGTGCCATATGACCAAAATCGTGTCAGTGTGACTCAAAGACACCGACATCTCACAAGAAAACAATACATAATAATGAAACAACAATAACAACAAAAACAAAAACAGTAGCAAAAAACAACAACAACAACAACAACCACAAAAAAAAAAAACGGCAACAAACCACTTCTGTTAAGACACTGCCTTCTTATAACCTTACTTTTCTTAATGAATTTTATCCTTGCTTTTAACGCCTTTGGCGTAAGCATTAGGAATGAAGGAACGTATCTTTTGAAATGACATGATGAAAATATTCATTACTTGCGGTAACTTATATGTTTGAGTTGGAATAGGTTTACATAACACAGTTATTCACTCTGAGCTGTACTTTGAAACAATGACTGCTTTTCAATTATTTTCCACTTCTAATCAATGCTTTACATCAGTAAGCTAGGAAATGAATGTACATTTCAATTAATTTCGTTCCGACAGCATATGGCAGTAGCATGAAAGCCATACAAGGTTGGCGTGCAGTAGTTCGTGTAATCGTTAAGACAGATGTATAAAGTATGTCTAGTCATGCATTAACAATATTGGTGGTTTCAGCGAAGTAAATATTCTTCACATGGTTTTATTTTGTACAAGAAGTTAACCAATTGTGTAGACATCGATCAATGTCAATTTATGAATTAAGATTGGCTGTTGTTACGGAATACCCATGTCATGATGTCACTTAATTGCACCATTCGAACTTGTACTCTACGGGCTATTACACTAAGGATTTTTTCCAGATCTAGTTGCTGAAGAGAAACACAAAGTACTGAATATGTTTAAGAATTAAATATTGAACTTTTCATTTATCGATTCTTTCCCTTTTAATTTTGGTTGTGGGTTTATCCCGCTACCAAAGTTAAAGTGTATTTCTGACAATCACAGCATCTGTATTTGATTCCGAATCACATCCAAAGGATGTTCATGTGCTACACAAAATAGTCCCATTCATGAACAATGCGGATGAATTATCAATGAACAAGCAGTTCTTATTCAACCTGTATCCACTCGCACTGACCATTTAGATTATATAAGATCTATTAATGATAAGGTATTCCGGCCCATGGTTACATCACAAGCTGGGTCAGGCAGAGTTCATCTTAGATATGAGGCACATTAAATTTGTATTTGTTTCTCATTCATGTATATTCATAGACTGGCATTTAAACAGAAAATAAATCTACCAAAATTCCGCAACCATCAGACATTTCAAGGCTTTGATTAAAATTGTTTTTCAGTTTCTGTTTCAAAGTGTCTTCATAGAGTAAATATTCAGTGCCTTCATGTAGATTCTAATACTGGTGCATTTGTGCAAGTACGACGGCAATGACATGAATACCGTACCAGCGGCAAATACCTATATGCATATAGTTCAAATAATTCTTCAAAACGATCGTCTTATTTAGTTAATTCACTTTTCTATTATGGCCCTATTAAACAAAGGAGACTGAAACTGAGTATTATAATGCAACAAAGGCACTTGGTAAGTCACAATTGCTTTAAATACTAAATAAATACACGTATATTTATTTTCCTTTATTTTGTATCTAACCGGTCTACATACAATACTGTTTCTTGTGAAGTTAATATGTTACCGAAACAAAATACCAAAATACGCAAGGAGAGAGTTTCAAATAAGCTTGGCTTTCTACTCAATCCTTCATGCTGTAACTATGTAACGTTTCATGTTGTAAATATATATGAATAAAATATTGTTTAAACCAAGTCACAGTTATGACGTCATAGTATCAAACGTCATGGCGGCGCGTTATAAAAACAAAACAAAACAGGCAATGTTTTGGTAGTTTTCACCAAGGAATGAAAATTGTTGTACACATCAAATGTCCTAATGTTGCCTTTTCGAAAAACTATTTTCTTTCCTTCTTCTGTTCTTTATTTTTTTTTTTGATTTTCAAGGTGGGGGTCCGGACCCCACCCCCGGACCCCCACCCCCCTCTGGATCCGCGCATGGAATAAAATTACTGTCGTTCAGATATGTATTTTATATCGCCCGGCCGCTCGTGGTATAAGTCCATCGGATCTTAACTGCAAACAATGATTTATTCAACAATAAATCAATATTTTGGATATTTTATTTCTTAATTACATGTCGTCGTTTATACAGTATGAATATCAGATGTTTTCTAGAAAAAAGTCGTCTAGTGCATTTAATACAGTACTGTATAGATCTAGTACTGTATAGATCTATAATCTTTCATGAAATTAACGGAAAGATCATTCCGTTTGTAACTGAACGTTTCAAAGTCACTATGAATTACGTTAAAGATGGCTTTCTAGAATTCTTCCGAGACCCACAATAGAGATCATAATGTTTCTAAATGTCATTTTAGTCTGTAGAGTTGTTGTAGTGCAATTACAGATATTGTGACAGAGATGTTTTCAAAACTAACGTAACAATTCTAGTGTCATTTCATTTAATGACCGTCATTTCATCCAAACTAATGTAGTATTTTAGCTGTCCTTTAATTCAAACAAATTTAACACTTTAAACGTCATTTTATTCAAATACATGTAACTTTAATTCAAATTAATGTACCAATTTCGCTTTGATTTTATTCAAACTAATGTAACGTATTAACCGCCATTTCATTCAAGCTGATGTAATATTTGAGCTATTATTTTATTCATACTAGTGTAATTTATTCATTTTCATTCCAGCTTGAAGAGTACAACTCACGTTTGTTAAAAGAAGGCATAAACACGGACACTATGCACACTAATGTAGAGGTGTAAGTTATGTTCATGTACCTTTTAAGGATTTGGGTTTCCGTTTTCACAAACTTCGATATTGCATATTGTAAATTTTTGCAATACAGATAAATACATAGAGTAAAAGGTCGTTATTGATTTAGCCACGACGCATCTCAGTTGTGCGGACTGTTTTGACTCAATGCGAGCTGCAAACGAATCGTCCTGACTTTTTTGTTTTGAAAATAATCACTTTAGAATTGAATATTATTTCATTTCATAAAATTGTATATATATGGACAACCTTATAATAATTCTAAATAATAAAACAATAAATTATTACAGCTGTCAATCAAATCATATAAATTGTCCTTTTCTGGATTCCGTTTTTTTTTTCAATGAGATAGATGCCTAGGAAACAACACATTGTGATAGATAAATGTGTTTTGTGCAGTTTTGCGTTTTCTGACATTGAAATAACATCTTCAAATCATCTTCGTTAATCAACGCTGTTTTGAAGGGCAAGTCAAATGTTTGATTAAACAATTCGCCTGACTGGTTCAAACTAAAATAGATTGGTGGAAACAAAAACAGCAATATCGGAAATCCGATTGATAAAGAAGATGAATGTGAATTGAAAGCCCTTAGATCTTACATTTGGGTAGACCGATTACTTTAGTCAGATAGTCAGATTGCTAACTGAAAGCATTCATTGTACACCTGTTCTAAAACCGTCATTAGTTGACGATTTTGTTGTTTCAATGACAAGTATCTTTAGAAGTATCTAACAGTAAATTATTCTAATCAGTGTGAAAGAAAGAGGAAAAAAATGTTGTGGTTATATATCTGCCCTCCACATTTGTAATACACTTGGTTTTTAAAGTACGTGTGAGGGCCTTTGGTCTCCACAACCGTCTGACAGCACAACGTTTATTCGATCAAGATGGTAATTGAGTACTTAAATTCAATACACTGTTTATTTCAGGGATCTAAATGAGCAGGTAGATCTTGTTTACACGTGGGTAAATGGCTCGGATCCAAATTTCAACCGCCAATTACATGAATACCTAGCATCAATAAACAGAAAAAAGTATGCCCCAATTTGATTTACCTTCTCCGTTATAAAGTTTGTCCCTGATTTCTTTTTTCATTGAATGCATCATTTATAAAGACTCAGAGGGTGGTAATAGGGACTTTTTAACTTTTCAAAATATGTTGATTTGTTTTTATTATATAAGACGATTTTGATAGGGATGTTTTCCATTGTAAGTTTCTGCCATTTTGGTCATCACTTTTTTTAAAATTTAGAATCTGGCTTTCTTTTGGTTGTTATAATGCTTCCAAGATATCTTAGTTATCATAAAAGCAACAAATTCCATGCAAACATTGTTTATTATTTCTTAAAGGAGTATTTTTCGAAATGAAGATTTTGGTAAGATATTTGCAACAGGAAAAAAGATATTTTGGTCATATTATTGACATTGTTTAAGACATTTAAAAAAATAGGAAGATCCCATACCACATGTGGGAGACCTTTAGGATGATCATAATTTATATCTGGATCTTACCGCAATTTGAAAAAATGAAACCTTGTGACGGATTAGGTAGATCAAACAGTATTTGTTTCTGTCTTATTCGAATATACATGTATGTATTGATAACAATATTAGAATATTGTTTCTAATTTTAAGGTGTTTTGATATTCACTGTTTCAACTACTGTAATAAAACGATTTATAGATGTTTATTTACTTTTTATTCTTTTACTCTGTTGGTATGTTTTATTTCAAAATGCTGACTTAATGTTAAGTGCGATGTGTAGGAAATCATATAATATATTTTAAAAAGTTTGCATGTCGGAGCACTTACATACCCGTTTCCAAGAATTTAATAAACATGGCGCGGAACTACACACCTGCCTTAAGCTGGATTTCTGACTGTTTGACATAAGTTTGCATGTGTATTTTTCCATTGTAATTTTTTCAGTACAGATGTAATGGAATTGAATAGATTTTATGATCTTGGAACTATCAAATACTCACTGAGATCTGTTGAAAAGTATGCCAGTTGGATTCGACATATTTTCGTGGTAACAAATGGACAGTTTCCAAGTTGGCTGAGACGCAATCACCCGAAACTCACTTTTGTTACACATGAGGTAATAGAAATTTCATTAGCATTAGAAGTGAAATTAAGAAATCTGCAAACTTTGAAAAGAGAATCTTTTATACTTAATACATCCTTAACTGATGGTATTAGAAATCCTTTGCTGAATTAACACCTACATGTATGACTCTTACAGACTATAAAATAGACACCAGAATTCCACGGAAATTTACTTAAGTCATATTTCTTACATGAATATTAACATCCTAGTATCTTGAAAACACTTTTTAGAAAATTATATTACCGTTAAGCTTCCAACTCGCAGTTATTTATTTCTCACTCTTAACAAAATGCAAAAACAATCAAAGCTTATACAGTAACAATGGTGTGATTTTCATTGGTTTAGTGAAACTGTAATATTAGAAAATAAGTTGTTGAGCCATTCCCAGTTGTATGTATATTTTACAATGCCGAAGACAACTGAATTATAACTCTTACCTGCAGGAAATATTTGCAAACAAGAGTCACCTTCCAACATTCGCATCACCGGCAATAGAAAGCAACTTGCATAGAATAGCCGGTCTTTCGAAAAGGTTTATCTACATGAACGACAATATTTTATTAACCTCCAAATTAGAGTTATCGGACCTTATAACAATTGGGGGAAAGTACAAGGTAACTTAAGAATAATGTTATTGAAAAGTCCCTCGTTTTAGCATAATGAGCAGTTTTAGCTGATGATTAACAAATGTTTCAAATGTCATATTCTTTTCTTTTTGCCAGTTGTCCTATTTTGTACTGAACTGAATCTGTACAAATTATTATGTTGAAGTAGACAGGTAACAGTTGCACCCTATCTAAATTGAAATTACATATAAGTAACATAAGTAGATATAGTAGTCGCAACTTGACCCCGACGGTTGACCTTAGGCTGATTATTCATATCGATTATTTCATTGTAGAAATAAGGGGTGCTTAGGGTGGCCGTGTATATCTAAATGGAATGAGTTTGTATACCGCGTTTTACGAAGACACCTTTTCAATAATAGGTTGTGCCTCGTTATGTATTATAATACAAAGGTCAACCATCGGGGTCAAGTTGCGTCCACTATAACTTTATATGGCTTCTTGCCGTTTGTTATTGTTGCTAATACTTTAAAAATAACTGAAGGTAATTTCTTGAACTTTAATGCTTATAACAAAATGTTATCGATAGCATTTCGAAATTACAAAAGAATCAAACATTGCCATTATATAAATTTACTCATTTAAGATTTCAAAACATTAATGAAAATAGGCCAAAATACACTAAAATCTTAAAAATATAGTATTAAACGTTATAAGGGAAGAAAACAATAACAAACACGGAACAAAGTCGTAGTTTCTGTCCTTGTTGAAAACGGGCATTTGATATAATTATTCTCTAATAAAACACATTCTACATCTCTGTAATCTTACAAATAGTTTTTTTTCTGTTTTCTTAAACCGCAGTGTTTACATAATTGTGTAATTTTGTTTCTTTTGAAAGCCGGGACGTGGTAGTCAAAAGAAAAAAAAACAAGATCTCTATATTTTAGATATTATAAGAAATTTTAGTATGTTATCAACAAAATATGGATCCAACAGTGATTTGTAACTGAAACGTTCGATGTCCGATTATAGTGCTTGCTGTTTCTTTCTGCATCCCCATTATATACAAATCCATACTTAAGTTTTGGTAAGGGTGCTTGGCTAGTCCTATTCGGTCCCTCTTGTTTTATTTTACTTTCAACTACTAGTTATTTTGGGGTAAAAAAAGATTATTTCAGTAAAATCTGATTGCATAACACCAAATATCAAACCACTACATATTTGATGTTAAAGTTTTAACTTAGATTTGATGATATAATTATTGCTGACAAAAAATAAACAAGCAGAAGGAAAGTATTTAGATATGGCAATTTTGGTTATTTATGTTGTTAGAATTTATAAGACAAACTACAAAGTGTTTATTTTATATAATAAGTTAACGGTCGAAATGAAAGAATTGGCTGGAACCTAAATTTAATCGTTTATAAAAATTGTTTATTCAAAGGTTAAGTTTATGACGGAAAGACCGTTCATGTGCAACAAACTGTGTAACGTAAATAGTGTAAACAATGGCGTATGTGAGCAGAACTGCCTTACAGAGAGCTGTGAATTTGATGGTGATGATTGTATCGGTAAAAAACCTCCACCATACCCTGGCACTGACGGAGCATTTATGTTCGACAGCTGGATGGGTTCTATAATGCACACTTACTTCTTGCTCAATAAATGGTTTGGTCCAAAGGATAGATATGTGGCAGAGCATGGTGCACATTTGTTTGATAGAACTATTATCAATAAGCTGAACAAAAGGTACATTTTAAACTTTGCGAGGGTAAATGTATTTGTTTTTCATTAGATGAGTTTCATACAACCTTTTTATTAATAAAAATAATCTGAACTTTTTCCATCTTTGTGAATCAAATTATAAATGTTAAATCTAGTTACATGCGAAATAAGATATAGATAAATCTAACAAAGTTTGCTTCAAATCTGCATTGAAATCTTATTAAAACTAATAATTTGTATCAACACGGACGTTCAAGCCACCATAGCCCTATCATTATTGAAGCGGAAAATTTATTAACAATATTTAAAAAAAACACACGAAAAGGTGCCTCGTCAATTATCTATTCGATTCTACGTTATATGTTATGTAAATATATATATTTTACTTTTCAGATTTCCCAAGGAGTGGGAATTAACTTCTTCTCATAAGACCCGCCACCACCTGTCCGTCCAGTTCCAGTTTATGTTTATACAGTATCTGAAAGAAACCGGACAAATTGACGTAGTATCAGATATGAGGTATGTAAGTTTTAACATGTTTATTAGTGTTTTTTATGTAATATGTAGAGTTACCTTGTAAAAGTCGCCCCGACTTCGTCTCAGTGTTGTTATATTTTCTGGTCCTTCGGGAGCATTGATTTCAACTAATTTAGATTTGAAGATTGAATACTGCTTAAGCCGGTGCTAGGGGGCGTGGGCAGTGTTGCATTTTCCATTACTGCTCACGAACAGACTCAATCAAACCGAGTCTGCAATTTTCACTGTTTGCCTTGTTCTCGGTGCTTCCGAGGGATCTACTTTTCAGATTTTATTTACATCATTTTGGATAGGTATTCTCTGTTATTATTATACTGTTTTTGTTTCATAATGTAAACTAGTATTATCAAAATTGTTCAGACAAAAAATCAAGTAAGAATTTGAACAGAACTATTTTTGGAATATTTATCATCGATCAGTTTTAAATCACCAAAACTTGAGCGTTGAATTGTAGACCGTCAATTGCTCAAGCTATGGAGCGGTGATTTAAATAAGGAGTCATGTAATACTTCATGTATGAACTATCCGTGACATATGACCTTTTCAAAATTATTTTTGCTAGCTTGTAAAAAAGGTGACTGTCATATTTCTCCAGTGAAAATGATACAAAACTTTCAAACTTAATCTGAGAAATGCAAAAGAGAGCTGTCAAAATTACGTCTACAGTTTATTTCAAGTACAATTCAAGAGTTGTCACTATCGAGTAAAAAAATGGTGTCAGAATTGACTGAAATTTGCAGTGGACAAATATCCAGCCAAAGTCATTTCTTGGTGTTTAATTCAAAGCTAATCTTGATATTTAGAAAATTTAAACAGATCCTATTACTATCCTCTCAGTTCTTTAGAATGCTTTATTATATATGTTGTCGCGATTGTTTTATATCTTTAATATTTAGAGAGAAACAAGGGAAAACCTTGTGACGGTAAATGCAGATCAAATCTTTGTGGAAAACTTCGTCTGTTTGTTCTGATCAATTTGATGTGTATGTATTTCATTAAAAATATAAAAGAAAATCGAAATAAAAGTTCACTTTAAGGGCGGTAATACAACAAAGTGGGTGATGCGTAAGTGGTCTTTTAAGTTCATCTTGAAACTTCTGAACAAGATTACTTGTACAATACCACAAACACAATCTGACCTGTCCCTCCGGACTCTTTCGATTTCCGTTCGTTTATAGATAATTCTATAGATAATAAGTATGACTGCGTAACGTGTAGCGTAACAAATAATTTATTGTCCTATATTTTCATCAGAAAAGCCCGAAAGTGCTGCAACAAGGTGAAACTCGTGGTGGATAACAGATCTGATGAATCCAGGAGGAAGCAGATTGAAGTTTGTTCACTTGAGCTCAAACTGAAGTAAGCAACTTGTTTTAATTTGTAAGGCGATTCATGTAATATACTGTTGGTGAATCCTTTTATAATTGTAATGATAGTTTTTCACATGATAACAGTGTGTTTCAAGTTGTACGAGAAACTGTAAATATTTTGACACTTCTGAATTGGTTTTGTAGTGTCAGTGGTGTTGCAGGTTGGAATATATATGTATGTGTTTTAATGCTTGCTTTTCTCTTTGATATTTATGCTACTTCAATCCGCTAAATTTAAATCACATATCCGATAATTGTTTCAATAAATTCCAAATGCATTTGCAACTGTTGAAAGCAGTCCATTCATGTCCAAATCCAATTGACAAACTTCACTTCCGGACATTATCACTGTATTTCCAATCACTGTATTTCCAACGTCAAAAACAATCCACAGTAATCGGTTAGTGTCTTGACCGTTTAACCGCTCCTTCCCCCTCCCCCTCCCCCAAAAGTGAAGGGGAGATACGTTACCATTTAGAGAAAACATTTAAGACAGAAACAAAATGTGTAAAATATTTGAGTTATTTTTGTTATCACATCTACAAAATTTATCCACACTAAGGTTTGTAATATTACTCGGTGGAAATACTGATTAATTTTACAAGAAAGGTGATTGCTCAACTTTCCATTATGCCTCAGTGTTGTTATATGGCGTGCATTTAACTAATTTATATATGCAATAGAGTTTTACTTCAGCCTTGGGGAGTGGGGGGGGAGGGGTTTAAGAGATGTTACACATTTCAGTACCTCTCAGAAACAGAGATAATCAAAACGATCTGCTGTTATGTTTGCTTGATTGCATTTTATGCATCGGAGGGATACTTTCCAAACTGTATCAATTTAGCTTAATTGTCGTGTAGAACTTATATTTCAAAACCCTAAAGCGAACAAAAATGCAGCCCATTTGGTTATGTATATAATTTGTATACTTTTATTTACAGAAAACCGAATTACCTTGTTTTGACGAACAGTTTTACCATGGCGATGTCAGATAAAAGAAAATCTATAATAGAAGCGGACATCACAAACTTCTTGGAAACTCTATTCCCAGAACCTTCAAGTTTTGAAAGATAGAATACTTCAGTGACAACTTTTATTTTATATTAGACACAGAACACGGTTTTATTAATTCATAAATCAGGCTAAGATGGTATGCTGGAAATAACGTAATACTGTATAGTGGGATATATTCACGGTGCCAAATGTTCGCGTTTTTTAGGAGTTTTGAATTAACGGTGTCTTGATTTCGCGGAAACTATTTCGACCGCGAATTATAAACATTGGTTGTAAACAAAAGAAAGGGATGTCACTCTTCCTAGACATGCAAATAATAACAAATACGTAAGTAAGTCTGTCGTTGTCGTCTGAATAGAGACGCATATAGCGTATAATACTAGTAAAAATTCAACACTTGTGCGAAAATACTAAAATCGATAAAAGAAATGCAAATACGTCCAGTTTCAAATGTATCTTTAATTAACTGGTTTCACACTGTAGATTACTTTAGCATGTACATAGTTGATTGAAAGGAACTCAGTACTGATTAATGTTAGAGGTGCGTATGTGCATTATTGTGTTTGAACAAACTGTTTTATTCATACAAAAATGGTTCTTTTGATATTCAGACATAAATTCTGCTTTATCATCAAAAATTAGAAATTTTAGGTTTTCATAATTGTTTTAGTTAACATGCTACAGTAGAGAAGCAGATACAGGAAGTAATCATGTATAAGATTAAGAACCATCAATAGATAACGGCCTAGGCGGGAAAAAACTTCTGATGGAGCCAGTTTGAAGGCGTCTAATTTTGTTTGCAGTCAAGGAAAGAAATTAAGTACAGTACATGTTCAAAATGTATGCCTGGCTTGAAATTTGTAAATACTATCAATTTTAGTAAAGTAGATTTAAATAAAAACGTATTTCATTACCTCTGTGCTTGGTTGCATTCTATGCTTCTAAACGTTGTTCGTATAAAGTGTTTGAATGCGACATGATTGCTGTAAAAAGTGATTGGACACAGCATTGTCCTTTCGAATCATGGAACCGATTTAATGTTTAAATACTATATAACAGAGTTCCGCTTGGGCCTGTGCTAAGGGGCGCGAGGAGTGCTACACATTTCACTTCCTCTCACGAACAGATTCAATCAAACCTCTTCCTCTCACGAACAGATTCAATCAATCCTCTTCTATCGCACTGGACTGGCGTTTTCGGTGATTTTACCTAAAAGTTTCCACTGATTTTACCTTTCCGGTGATTTTACCTATGCTTGCGAAACCCAATTCGCATCCCCATGACAGATGACTCTTGTGCTGTTAATGACAACTAACGATTTGTGTTCTGATTATATATTCTTATGTAGAATGGAATAAAATCAAATACCTTCATAGTTACTCTTCATTCCTTATAGTATAATTCTTCATAGTTACTCTTCATTCCTTATAGTATAATTCTCAATTCAAAATAAGTTATTTCACGGAAAAAGCCTGAACCAGAAAATTTGGTAGCGTCATCTGTTTACAGACGCTAATTTACCCAGATTTGTTAAAATAAGCTGCTACAAGAAAGGGTGTTTAAGATCAAGTCTTTTGTCTTGCTTTGTTTATTTTGCAATTTGAAACAAGTATGCTAGAACAATAATCTGTTGTCTGGTGTAGTTGCAGTTGGGAATATCCGGCTCTCGTATCTGTTTTGGCGGAAACTCAGCAGATCACCAATGCAGCCAAAACCGGAACTCTCGAGACCGAATATTCCTATCCGCATCTAAAACTGTGGTCAATGCGTTCTTTTGGCTTTTATTTTGAAGATCTTTCGCAAGAGCCGTTAGCGTATTGTTATCCAGGTGTCTTCTCTGTATTAGAAAAAATGATTCTTTTACAGACGACATCTTTTTAAATCTAGTCTCTTACAAATGTTGTTCATGCGAAAATTGTTTAATTTACCTATATATAAGTATGTCAAAAATTTAAAGTACACACAAAATTGTTCTTCTTTTATTCATTTACTTGATAAAATGCATTCACTTATCTTAAGTTCACTCGAATATCAGTCACACATTTTAAGTACATGGTTTTAATGATGTATTTCTAATTTCAATTTGCGGAATATCATTAAGGCAAGATCATAAGCACTGTTATTACGTATTCAATACTAGATGCCCACGGGCAATATGTCGAGCCCGCCAGCTGTCAAAAGGACTGGGAGTTGTACATGACACTCCTTATCTCATTGAGGCAAACATTTATGCCAAATAAAAAAGAGATTGCAAAAAGTTACAATATAAGTTATCTGAAGTAACAACAAAGGAACGTAAATCTAAGAAAAAAAAATAAAAAAAGAATTAAAAAAAATATGAAAAAATTCTAAGTCCACACAAAAATCCACACCAGTAGAGATAGGTCAAAATACACCTGAAAATTGGATGTAACATGCATGTTGTACTACAGAAAAGTGGACTTGATTTTCCCCTACGACCAGTAATACAAAAGTTACAAATATAAGCCTTTTATAGTAACAACAAAGGGAAGTAATTCTAAGAGCTTACGCATGACACTCCGTCGCATGAAGATGAACAATTGTGCCAAGTTACATCAAAATCCCTCTATGCATAAAAAAGAAATGTCCAGACAAAGCCATTCTTGTATCTGACATTTGACCTCTAAGTGTGACCTGACTTAGACCTAGGGACCGGTTCTTGCACTCCGTCTAATGATGGTGAACATTTGTGCCAAGTTACATCAAAATCCCTCCATGCATGAAGAAGAAATGCTCCGGACAAAGTCATTTTTGAATTTGACCTTTGACCTGTAAGTGTTACCTTGACCTTTGAGATAGGAACCTGGGGTGTGCGCTTGACACTCCGTCCCACTAAGGTTAACATTCATACCAAATATAAACACGATTGCTCCATGCATGTCAAAGTTATGATCCGGACAAACAAATCCGGACGGACGCACGCACGCACCCACACACGCACATACACCGAACAGACATTTGGACAACTATGTCTTCGCTTCCGCAAGCGGGCTCGACAACAAAACCTTTAGCTTTCGGCTCTGATCTCTGTTCATACATTTATCCTTCGTATTTGAAAATGATAAAGTGTATATATTGTAAACACTGTTTGAAATAAGGTATGCTTAAAATAATGTTAAACACTTGACTATATTGAAACAGGAGTTTACAGAAAACAAGGTGTATATGTAAACAATTATAGTAGAAGGAAACTGAAACAGCAAATGCAGATCATTCTTTTCAGTCTATGGTTGGACGATTTTTTAGATTACTACATATCCAATTCGATCCTATTACAGTATTTCTTGTCAATAACATAACAGACATTACTAGTATGTGATGGGTATTTATAATGAATGAATGAATGAGTTGGGTTTTAAGGCGAATCGACAAAAAAAGTCATATATCGCCGAGAAAGTTAAATGAATTACGTTAATTGTAAAGGGAACCTATAAAACTATTAAACTAAAAAGGTATATACTTTATATAGCGTAAAAAGACAATTGCAAACATAAAAAATGTAAAACATGTAATAAAATCAAATAAAGTTCAGATTTTATGATATATGCCTATTTGTTTCAAAAATTGCAAATTTTGTGGGCAGGAACTTGTTAAACAACTCTTTTAACGTTTTAAACATTATAGTATGAATTGCGCTGTGGATCGAAGTCACACAGTCGATTAAAATTGTTAATAGAAAAGCGGTGTTTGACATGGTACCATTCAGGTTGATCTTCATTGTTCAAAGATACGAATGAGTTAACCGAGTATGACCTATTCGACAACGAGAAAGAACAACTTCCTCCCTGCGAACAGATCTATTTCCCTGGTCCCCATTCACCTAAAGTAGGTTTAATTCTCGAAGTTTATTGAGCGAAGCATGTTCCATGAAGACTGCCATTAGTTAAAATAATTTGTTGATATTTGACCTAAAATCGTTATGGTAATTCATTTAGATTGATTTAATGAAAGTGATTTCTTTGCTGCGGTATCAGCATCCTCATTTCCATGAATCCCAACCTGACTAGGAATCCAACAGAATATGATGGACTTTTTAAAAGATAGTTATAAACCCTGACAAGAATATTTTGAATGAGGGATTTTCTGTTAACGGTTGTGTATTGATTGTAAACAGAAAGTGAGTCGGAAAAGATGATAAACTTTTCTTCATTTATTCTGAAATAAAATTAAGGGCTAAATCAATAGCTTTTGCTCGGCTGAAAAAATTGTAGCGATTTGGCAACGTAATTTTGATTGATGCAGATTGCTAACGGCGGCACATCCAACCTTTGAATCATCTTTAGAACCATCTGTATAAATTGGAAAATGATCTTTGTAAGTCGACTTGATTTCATTATATTTGGATTTGAATATTTCAGGGTTTGTTTCAGACTTTTTCAAGGCGGTTTTCATATAAAAAAGAACTGTTGGAGAACTAAGAGTCCATGGTGGTGTATTCAGAACTAAGTTTTCTTTGATATCATCAAATTCAAAATCAGTTTCCTTCATAGAATTGCTGTTTGCGAAATCCAAAGGTTTTTGTTTTGGTTTCTGTCATACAAATCCTGGTATTTGGGGTTTAAATATGATTTTAGGGCAGGTTTGGGATTTGTTGGCAGCTACCCTCAGAGCATATTGTAATGACAGTTTTTCACGTCTCGTTTTGTAAAGGGAGGGTTCGTTTGCTTCAACATACAAGCTTTCAACAGGCGATGTTCTAAATGCCCCAAGAGCAACCCGAAGACCTTGATTATGGATAGTATCCAACATTTGTAAATACGATTTTCTGGGCCCAACCATATACAACACAACCGTAAACTAGCTTGGACCCAATCAAAGCTCTATAAAGTCGTAAAAAACCTTGCGATTGCTCCAATCAGTATTTGAAATTTCCTTTAAAAGATTCAACGATTTCAAACATTTGGCTTTAGGTATTTTTATGGTGGTATAAAAGAAAGCTTTTTACAAAATAACACCAAGAAATTTTGCTTCGTCAACAACGGGTATTTTGTATCATTTAGAAAAGCTCAGGGTCACAAAGCTGTTCCCTATTGACAAAAATGGACACACTGAGTTTTGATTGGGAAAATTTAAAACCATTTTCCATGGCCCAAGTTTGAACTTTGTTTCAAACACTGCTGTAATTTGGGGTTCAATCGTACGCATATTTTTTGAACGATAACAATGAGAAAGCATCAACATATAAGAAACAATCTATCCTGGTGACAAACATTTCACAATATTATTAATTTTGATGCTAAAAAAGTTTTTGACAGAAAATGAACCTGTGGAACTCCCTGTCTTGCTCAAAAGAGTCGAAAGGGTAGAACCAACACGTACTTTAAAATTGCGATCTGATAAAAATTGCGATTAAATGTTGGAAGAACGACCTTTTAAACTAAGTCGTTAAGATCATTCATAATACCATATTTTCCTGTAGTGTCAGGCTTTTTTAAATCGAAAAAGACAGACACTAAATGCTCTTTTTTAACAAATGCATCACGAATAAAATTTTCCAGTCGAACAAGATGATCAGTTGTGGCTGCGCTGCTTGCGAAAACCGCTTTGAAAGTTTTTAATTAGGCCTTGAGATCAAGATACCAAATAGTCTAGAATTGATATACGTTCTAGCGTTTTACATAAACAACTGGGTAAGTGCAACGGTCATAATTACTGGGGTTAGTGCTATCTTTCCCGGGTTTTGGTATTGGAATAACATAGCTTCTCTCCAGGAATCTGGAAAAAGGCCCGTTTTCCATGTAATATTTTAATTTCAAGTAGGAGGTCTAATGATTCTTGTGGGTAAATGTTTTAAAAGTTGATAAGAATTTGGTCCGGACCAGCTGCGGGTATGTGACATTTATCTAAAGCGTCAAGCAATTCTGTGAAGTGAAAAAGGGGTTTTTTTAATCTTCATCATTTTTTGAATCAAAATTTTAAAAGGGTTTTCTTTCTTTTGTCGATTTTATGTTTTGAAACCTTTTATCATAATTGTTTGATGAAGAGTTTTTTGAAAAGTTTTACCAAGTGTATTGGCAATGGGCCTCCTTGCTAGATGCAATAGACTGGTCTGACTTTGTAAGATGGGAAACATTTGAAGATTTTCCTTTCCACTTATTTTGCGAAACATTTCCCAGACTTTTTAACCGATGACCTAGAATTAAGTTTTGAAACGTATGAATGCCATGATTTTTCTTTGCTTTTTTTATAGTTCTGCGAGCTTTTGCTCTCAGAATCTTAACTGATTTTAGGTTTTCTTTTGTCGGCCGTATATTGAACTTTTTAATGGCCGCTCTACGTTTTCGACAGCAGTCTTACAATCATCATTATACCAAGGCTTATTTTTATGTTTACCATTTCTTGAAGTTTTAGGAATGGACTTGCGCAATATCGGACGAAAAACTGAAAACCGATCAATAGGATCAATAAAAAATTAGTAAAATTCTCCAAAGTCAAATCATTTTTACTAGCGTTTCAAATTGCTTCCAGTCAGCTTTATTAAATTTTAAATATGAAGGGTGGTTGATGGGAGATTAGAAGTATTTGAAACAACAATTGGAAAAAAGGTCACTACCATGCAAATCATCCAGTACTTTCCATTCAAAATCCAAGAAGATGTTCGGTTGACAAATTGTCAAATCAAGCGAAGGAAAAGTTACCTGTTGCAGGATAAGGGAAGTTTTGGATTATCATTTAATAAACAGAGGGCATTCTTCAATAAAAGTTTAAATTTAAATTTTACCTCTAGTGTTGCTGTCAGAACAGCCCCAAAATTCATGATGACCATTAAAATCTCCCATAAGCAAAAATGGTTGTGGTAATTGTTTTATAAGATCATCAAGATCTTCAAGATTTAGTTTAAATTTGGAGGTATGGAAAATCGAAAAAGATAGAATTGGTCGATGCAAATGTATGTTTATTGCAAAAAGATTGAATCTTGTATTTAGAACAATTGTCTGTGCGGACATGCATTATTAAAAATAATAGTGTACACCAGAAGCTCTATCAGTGTTAGTAATATGAGTTATACACTGAATAATTTTGAAAGCTATTTTGTCCGTTTCCTTTTAAAAATGTTTCACTGAGGCACATAAGTGAAGGATTAAAATTTTTATAAAAGAAGGAGAATTTCATTATAATTTGCTTTAAGTCCACGGCAATTCCACTGGATAATTTTACTTTCCATTTACATGGTAAACAAAATTTAAACGATGGAAAATTTAAAAGTATTAGTGTTGCATTGATTCAGGAGGTGGGGAAACCTTTTGATCTTCCCTCCTTTTTGCTAATTACACTGGACGGAGCAGATAATGGGGATCGTCATCATCCCCCGTCAACCGGTTCATATCAAGAGGGAACCGGTTATGAGTTTGAATGGGATCGTTTGGGAAACCCTTCCAAACCCATCAGTTTTTCAAGTCAATTTTTTGTTTGGGTGTTTGACTCACCCCACGTTGATTAGAATTTTGCTTTGACGACTGCGAATTTTTGTAGTTGGGAACATTTTGTACAGCTGGTGGCGCCTGGTTTAGCAGCTGCATTTTGAATACTGGTGTCTGAACAGGTTTTGCTGGTAGTTTTGGCTTTTCGTTTGAGCATTTGAATAGGCACGGAATCAGTTTGCGTGACGCATCAATACATGAGTAGATTTGTTTGAGTTAGATTTTGTTATGGAAAGAATATGTTTCTGTCAGTGATGGAGATACGAATTTAGCATTGGCAATTTGTCTAGCTTCAGGAAATCCAATGCCCCTGTGTGAATTTGAACATGGAGAATTCCTTTTTGATCTTCCATGTCTTGCAGTCTCGAGACTTGGCTGATGGGGCTGCCGCAATTCACACAACGCAATGGATATCTGCAGGTGTCATGTTCATGAGAATAGCCATTTGGCAGCATTTTGGGCAAATGTGATCAGCTTTACAGTTCTTTCATTGTGGCCAAACTTGAAAAAATTATAACATTGAAGAGGATTTGGGAATGTAAGTTGAAACTTTTGTACGAAGATAGCCAATGTTGAAAAAAGAAGAAGAAAATGGAACGCCAAATGTTAGGATGATAGTGTTCGTTTGGATTTCTTTGCCTAGTTTCTTTATTTTTTATGCGTCTAGCAGCAGTGACATGTTGCGCAGCAAGTTTTCGCACAATTTCGTCTCCGATACTCCTGCAAGATAGGACAACGAATGATCCCCTTGAGGAGTCAGAGAACGGTGTGGGATACACTTGCATGGGTGGTTTAAAAAAAGACGTTTATGCCAAGTAATTATGTGCATGCGCTGCTTTGTCAACCTCCACGAGCAGGTCCCTGTACGCAGTTTCTTAACTGATTTTGGAACACAGCGACATCTCGAGTGTTTCTCAATCACAAATGGAGAGATACTTGACATTTTAAAAGTTTCGTCGGTGGACTGAATCAGAAGAAATCTAGGGTTAAATAGTGTTTGAGCAAATGGTCGGTGAGAAGAATTCTCACCTTCCTTGTCGTCAGAGCTGTTTCCGAATGCGGTCGTTTATTTTTATTTTTATTTTCCATGCTTAAATGTTTCAGATTCATCACTCGCAGCCCCCACCCGCCGCGGAGTCCAAAAGGGAACAGTAAACAAAGCGGATATCCAGCTTATACATGTTAGGGGTACTGTATGATATACTCGGCCAGATATTTTGCAATCTTTTATATCACCAGCTGTATTGCAGAAAACAATAAGGGGATGGAAGGGATAGTACTCTACCCAACCAATTGACCAAGCCACCGCCTTCTAGGAAATAAGATGGAAATACATATTTCAGTGAAGTGTTCTATAACTTTTGTGAACGTACAATGAAATTTGCTGAGCGCAGTAAAATAGACAATAGAGAGAGACATTTGATTTTGTATAATATAAATTTGCAAAAGTTCAGAAAATTGTACAATCTAGAAATGAAAACACATAGATGTAATTTAAAGTGAAGAACAAGAAAATGCAAACGTAATTAAAGAGATTTCCTAGGGCTTGGCATGACTAGCCGATGATCGTTTTCGGGCCAATACGACCGCCAAAACGTCTACACCGATCAGAGGCCAAAGATGTGTATTGGGATCCACATCCCGGAAAGAGGATGTATACATGTAAACAAGTACACATCATCTCCCCGAGATGCCATGGGGCACCTCAACATCCAGGACCCTCTTCTCCGGCTTACGGGCCGCCACCCACGGGGGTATTTATAAGCCCTGGGTCAAATGGAATATAAAAACTGAACACCCTATATGTCTTTTAACACAACACAAATAAACATTTTGCTAGCTATGTTTGATTGAGCCTGTTCATTGTCAGAAATGAAACGTACACGCCCTGTAGCCCAAGGTTGAGCATCAACATTTTCACGTGTTAAAAGTACGAAAAACAATTTAGAGACATACACAGATATGTTCATACCGCGTTGTACATGGAAGCTTCAATGATAACCAACATGAGAGTGAAATTCCATTAAAAGCGGCGAACGGTCCCGTGTGGAATATTGGGTTTGTCAAAAACAATGAGCAGAACTAAACAAAGAAGAATTTAGAGATAGGGTAAAAGGTTATTGAGCAACTTCCTCGAGGCAAAATTGAAAGCAGACACCATAACCAAGAGCAGATTAAACGGTACCCAAAGGTATGACAGCGACATAATTGGAAGCACTCAATCCAAAAAAACTAATCAGTACCATCATCAAAATAAATGTCGTGCTGAACGATCTGAAAAAATCGAAATATGAAAGTAGGAGGAGACTTTTTACGGCCGCTACATGACACAATCAACGCTGTTGTGATAGTCTTCGTTTCTAAATGCATGTAATATGTTGGCCGATATAGAATGTCAAATCGGTCTGACTTGTTAAACTTCCAAGTATTTAAAATGTATTTGAACTGAATCTTTATATCATGGCTAATGGCTTTGAGTTTTACAGTTTGATGAAAATCTTAAAAGACTTGTTTATGTTTTTATTGTTGCTGGACAGTACATAAACAAAATAAAACTCATGTCTTCGCTTTGTTTGTGAATGTCTGACTGTTCGTCCTACATCAGGTAAATTATGAAAATTAGCCTGAAATCAGTTTAAAAACTCAAAGAATGAAATTTCAAGATGTTCGATTTTGGTTAAGACCGGATTTGGACCGTTACAGATACCTTTTATCAGTCTCGTTATTTTCATCAGTCATGGTCACCTGGACTCTTCAGTACCTTGAAAAGTCAAAGGTTGCAGTAATGTTATGTTAGTGTATGAAAAACACGTTTGTTTAACAATTCACCACTTGGATATTCAGAATGGATGGACATTTATAAATGGTGCGTTTGTTTTATGGTACATTGCTTGTTTTACATTGGCACGATTTATCAAACGTTTCCCCGTTTGAAAGTTTTGGACTGGCTAAATAATTATCATATTCGTCCATAGTATGTGATGCAAAGATTATTAAGTTGTTGGTAACTGTTGTCGGGTAATGGAAAAGTTGTAGCACTACTGAGAAACGGAAGAAAGATCAAAATTGACATGTATTCAGATTTGTCAAAACCATTACTGAGAGACTGATCAATGATGACTAACCGAATTTAAATGTTCTCAACACACTATATACTTCATAGGTGCTTTAGTGCTATTACATGTGTGTTTATTCCTGTTTCTTATTTGTTTCCTTTCTTTCAGTGTTTATTTACATAAAAATTATGTAAATTTATGTAAGTCTATACCTATAAGGTGCTTGCATAAGATTGGTCATAAAGACAGTTATTATTGAAATAGTCACATGTCAAAGGTAACTATTATTAATAGCTACTATTAACGTGGTTTCATGCTAACTTTAGGCAGATTATTTTAGATAATCAGAAATTTTTTGTCAATGAGTAATTTGTTTTTTTCTTATTTGTGTAGTCACTGTTAGGATTAAAACCCCAAATAAATCGGAATATCTTTATAAACTTTGAGCTTGAGCTTTAGATGTTTACTTTCTTAAAAGGTTTTTTTTCTGTCCTCAACTTAGTTAAGTTTTTTCCCCTTTTGAACTGTCTTTACGGACTATTAAAATTTTTGTCTTATTTACGAAATTAATGGACAGTCTCAAAATATCCTCTAACTGTCAAAAATGACATGTCAGTAATCAATCTGATATTATTACATGTTAGTGTAGTCATGCTAGGATAAAACTTAGTAGTACAGAATACTTTTATAAATTTTGAATTTCATATGTTTCTTGTTCAAATATGTTTTATATTCCTTATCTCAGATTTTTACGACCCCCTAGGGGCGTTTTCAATTTTTTGTTATAAAGGAAATGAAAAGGATTTATGTCCTTTTAGAATTGTCTCCTAGCTGTCAAAAATGACAAGACAGTAATCAATTGTTATTTCTATATATTAATACTGTAATAGTCACATGTCATAGATAGCTGTCATTAAAATAAGCTATTATTAATGTGGTATTGTGTTTCTTTTTTATGTAGTCTTTTTTTAGACAGTCAGATAGTTCCATAAATTAAAATCCTTTTTATTATGCAGATGTAGCACAGAACATTATGTAGGTTTTTCTTTTTTCAAATATGTTTCTCTTAGAAAGAATAGTCTAGTCTTTTCTTTGCGAATTATCTTTATGGACCATCACAATGTAACAATTTTGACTGTAGTTTTTCATTTTCAGACTTATCTTCGTGGGCGGTCTCAATTTATTTTTTTACTAAAGGTCAAAAAGGACAAGTCATCTAGACAAGTGGTATTATCAAACATCATTATTGAATTAGTCACGCGTCATAAAGAGCTGCTACTTATATTTTTTCAATTCGATCCTATTACAGTATTTCTTGTCAATAACATAACAGACATTACTAGTATGTGATGGGTATTTATAAAGAGCTGCTACTTATATTTTTTCATGTTAATTTTTTGTACATTTATTAGGCAGTCAGAAAAGTCTGCCATTTATACTTCCTTTGTGTTTCAGCCATTGTGAGGATAAAAACCTTAAGATATAGCTCAGAACATTTAGTGGTTGCTACTGTGCTACTTTTGGTGTTTTTTTTTCGCGCGTTTGCCTCTTACAGCTGACCTTGTCCTTTTTGAGTTTCTGAAGAAAGTTAACTTTAATTACCCAAAAGATGTAAATACTTTCTTTAAGACTCTTTGGGAGTAGGACGTTTCTATGTCATAAGTATGTTTTGAATTTTGTTTTTTTGAAAGAATCATGTGACTTCGTCTTTCTGCGCACAGAATACGCGTAAATACTTTTTTTAAAAATACTTTTGCAGTAAGACGTTTCTATGTTTAGAATTTTCTCTTTTGTATTCTTGAAGGAGTCATGTGACTTTTTCTACCTGCGCGCATAGGGTGTCGTATCTTTTTTCCGTTTTTACGAAATTAAGTAAAAAAAAATTGTATTCTTGAAGGAGTCATGTGACCTTTTCATCTGGCGCACAGAATGCGCGCAAATACTCTATTAAAGACACTTTTGCAGTAAGAGTTTTCTATGTGTCAGCATTTTGTATTCTTGAAGAGTCATGTGACTTTTTCTTTCTGCGCGCAGAAGGTGTTTTGTTTCTTTTTTCCGTTATTGTGAAATTGGGAAGAGAGAAGAAAACAACAACAACAAAAAAAAAAAAAAAAAAAAAAAAAACGTTAGAGTTTTGTCATTCCTTTCTTTTACAAAGAAGATATTGTTGGATTAAAATAGAGATATAGCTGCACTTACCCATTTTGCAGAGAAACCTATATGTATCTTAGTTTCTAGGTATTTTGTGAATTGGTTTTCTTTGTTGAGGAAAAGGAAAAAAAAATCAAAAATGATTATAATTATGTTTAAACACTAGAAAGTAACATCAGAAACCTACGGGTATCTTGTTTCATGCATGTAGGTGTCTGATGATATTTTCTAGAATTTATGTGCCAATGTTTAGACATTATCTTTTGAACAAGAAAAGGAACAGCCGTTCATAAAGTTGTATATAAAAAAAACTATTGGTAGTCAGTTTTGGATTCTTTTTTTCTTTGCCTCAACAAAGGAAACAAAAAACACGAAATATCCTGAAACTAAGATACCCGTAGGTTTCTGATGTTACTTTCTAGTGTTTAAACATAATTATAATCATTTTTGATTTTTTTCCTTTTTCTCAACAAAGAAAAGCGCTGTGTCATTTGACATTTTTTAGACTGTTCAGCATCTCAAAAAAAGCTAAACAAATCATGGATGAAAGAAAGAATAATAAAAATACTCTGCTTCTTATGTAACAGCAAAAAACAAAACAAAAAAGAACAACACAGTGCTGCACCTGAATAATAGTAAAAAAAAATTCAGTTTATTTAGGAACATACGAAAATGTAGTTCTGTTTTTGAAGTGAAAAACTGAGGGAAAGAACATAAATTTTTATTTTTGTACGCAATATTTAGACATAAGCCTTAAAAAAAAACAGTCTATCATAATAGTATATATAAAGACGGCTAGCAATAATTGATTTTGACTTTTTACCTTAACCAATAAAAGCTAAAAATTTCACAAAAGACTTAAAAAACTAGTTTTGTGTTTTGTTTTGTTTTGTTTTTTGCTGTTACATAAGAAGCAGAGTATTTTTATTATTCTTTCTTTCATCCATGATTTGTTTAGCTTTTTTTGAGATGCTGAACAGTCTAAAAAAATGTCAAATGACACAGCGCCCGGCAGTAGTGGGTTTACCACTGCCTTTTTTAATTTTTTCTGGTCGGTTATTGGCCATTTCTTAGTAAGATCAATTAACTATGCCTTTAATTCGGGGGATCTGTCGGTTTCTCTTAAACTAGGGGTTATAACCTGTATCCCAAAGGGAGATAAGAATAAACGTTACATTAAAAATTGGCGTCCCATATCTCTTTTGAATGTTTCGTACAAAATCGCTTCTGCTAGCATTGCTCAAAGAATAAAAAATGTCTTACCAAATCTGATTAGTCCAAACCAAACTGGTTTTCTTCCAGGAAGATTTATTGCATATAATATAAGACTAGTGTATGATGTAATGTTCCACACAGAAGAACAACAAATACCAGAAATGTTATTGTTAGCGGATTTTGCAACAGCTTTTGATTCCCTTTCATGGTCTTTTATGTACAAGGTGTTACAGTATTGTAATTTTGGTGAAAACTTTATAAACTGGGTTAAATTGTTTTATAATGATATACAATCTTGTGTCAATATAAATGGTCACCTGTCAGACTGATTTAGGGTTCAGCGATGTTGCCGTTAGGGGGACCCCCTGTCCCCTTATATCTTTATTCTCTGTGCGGAAGTATTAGCGGCAATATTGAAACAAAACAAAAATATTAAAGGGATAAGAATAAATAATATAGAATTTCTCCTGTCACTGTATGCGGATGACACAACTGTATTATTAGATGGAACTGAAAAGTCCTTAAAAACACAATACAAACATTAGACTTCTTTGCAAGAATATCAGGATTACAAATAAACATAGATAAAACAAAAGCTGTTCTGATTGGATCTTTAAAAGATAGCAGGTTTTTACCTTGTCCAGAACTAGGACTTCAGTGGGAGTCCCATAGCTTTAAATTACTAGGAGTAACTTTCACAAATGACCTAAAAATATGGCAAATACGAACTATTTACCAAAAATTGAAGAAATTAAAAGGCTCTTCGCTCACTGGAATAAAAGGGTTATCAGTCCAATAGGTAGAAATATAGTTATAAAAACACCAGCTTTACCAAAAATCAATCACCTTATTATGAGTTTGCCAAATCCAAATAATGACATCATAAAAACTTTGCAAAATTCTTTTTATACATTTTTATGGAATGGCCAGGATAAGGTAAAAAGAAGTGCTATTATTCAGTCCTACGAAAATGGAGGTATAAAAATGATAGAGTTAGATACTTTCATTACCGCTTTAAAACTGACTTGGCTTCGCAGATATATGAGATATAATACTACATATTTTGAACTTATTACAGATATCTACCCTTTTCTTCCAACCTAAAGTAAATATGGAATGAATTTTATGAATAATAAACTGAACACTGTTGGAAATTACTTTTGGAATGATATTCTTTAAAGGAATCATACGAATAAATGATCAATACCCAAAAAGACAGAAATGGAAATTTTCTGTTGTATAATGATTTTATTGATAAATATGAAGTCAGAACAAATTTTTTACAATACCGAAGTATCATCGCATCAATAAGATATTTCATTGACAAGGTTAGATTTTCACATTATGCAAGAAGGGAAACCTCACCTTTACAACCATTTGCAGTAAAAATAATAAATAGTCAAATAAAAGGATGTAGAAAAATCTATGATTTCCTACTTGCCAGGCCAAAAATAATCCTTTCTTCAAGGAGAAAATGGACTGATAAATTAAATTTAAATGCGCTTTTTAACTGGAAATATATATATAAATTCCCTTTCATTGCAATTAAAGATACAAAGTTGCAATGGTTTCAATTCAGACTGAATCATAGAATCATGGCAACAAATTACTCTCTCCAAAACATGGGTTTAAGAAATGATCCGTTATGTTTTTTCTGTAATACAGAAACTGAAACTTTACAACATTTATTTTATGATTGCCGTTATAGTAACTTATACTGGACTGAGGTTAAAAGATGGATAAACGAAACTTGTCCGAATATTTCCACTGAATGGCCAAAGACAGATATTATTCTAGGTAACGAAACATTTAGCATTGCATTAATGAACATATTACTAAATGCGAAATTTACTATATATCAGTGTCGAACTAGAAGCAAATTTCAAAGCTTTCAGTTATTCAAAACACAAATGGAAATGCCATTGAAACTTGAACATTTTAATGCTAAGAAAGGAAACAAATTAAACAAATTCAATGTAAAATGGAGTGATTGTCTATCTCTGCTTTCACTAGACAATTGATCTTTCTTTTGTACAGCTCATTTCGAAATCTCCCCAGTGCTGCACCACCAACCCCTACTTTGTTTCTGTCCCTTCTCCCCCCCCCCCTCTTTTTTTTCTCTCATGCTTTTTTGCATAGCCTCTCATGCCGATCTGGTATCTTTTATTTTTGTTCTCTATTAAGGTTATAAGAAGTAGGTATTACAAACAAGAAAGATGAATAACTGTGTTTTGATTAGCTTATTATACTTGTAGGAATTATTTCCATTTATGTAGCTCAATAGTACTTATTATACTATGGTATTGCTTTGACCCTTGTTTTGTTTAACACAATTGGTTTCTGCTATTGAGACCAGTGTAGATCGTGATTAGCCTGCACTGCAGTGCAGTCTGATCAAGATCTGTGTTGTTTTTACGCCTATTGGTCAGTATTTTTCGGTAAACATCTTGTAATCTCTATAGTACTGTTCGAATTGAAGGACAGACAATTTCTTTAAAGAAATCTAACATGGCAAGGGTCAGGGCTTTATACAAGTTCTATATAATACAAACTTTTTCAAATAACTCAGTATGTAATTACCTACTTATAGAATATTTCTTATACTATATGCTTTATGCTGTAACCTATTTTTGACATTAAAAAAGCTATGGAGTATTGACTCCTGACTGACGGAAAGCTGAGTACGGAATGGCCAAACACCAAATATCAAAAGTGTTCATGTATGTTTTGCCTAAAATGATGTCTATTTTAATGAAAAACCGATTGGAAGTAGTTATGTGAGTATCTATAAAAGTAACATTTCCTACTTTGGAATGGTGTTTAAATGACAACAGTATTCCATAAATTGCCTTCAAATTCGCCATTTGAAAAACCCGAGGCATGAAGTTGCCAATCTGTATATGCAATTATGTCTTGCCCATCATGAATCTTGAACAAAATCTAAAACCTGTAAAATCTCCTATACCCCAACTTGTAATGCATTTCATACATTTTTACAGATTAATTAAACAGGATTCTTAATTTAATTAATGAAAAAGAATAAACTTCACTGACGTATTCAGAGCACAACGTTTCATCGAACATCTAAAGCTACTTCAGCAATACAATAATGTTGGACTCACTTGAGAAAATAGGTCAGTCCAAACAAGTGAAGTAAAACCATAAATAGCAAAAACGAATATCTGTAGAGGTACTTCGCCTCTAGCGATTTTCAATGGGTTCATCAACAAGTTTGAAGGCTAATTTTGTTCTGTCTTAGAACCTTGCCTAAGACATAAACAACCCCAACTGATTTTGGTGTCGAGGTCAAAGCGACCTTTAAAGCCTTCGACTGCTTTTACTGATGATCAAACTTCATACATACAGACATTGATTCCCTATTAAATCTTGAGTCAAAATCAAAGATTATGATTTGAGTAACCTTTATATATAGATGTGGGCTACTTTTTGGGTTTAATGAGTTCAAAAAACTGGAAGCATTAGTGAAATATTGCAAAATGAGGGAGACTTCTCGATTAAAATGCATACCGGTTCAGCTACGCTTCCCTACAGTCCTCTCAGGGCTTTGATTAAAGTACGTGTGAGGGCCTTTGATCTCCACAACCGTCTGACAGCACAATGTATATTCGATCAAGATGGTAATTGAATACTTAAATTTAATACAATGTTTATTTCAGGGATCTAAATGAGCAGGTAGATCTTGTTTACACGTGGGTAAATGGCACGGATCCAAATTTCAACCGCCAATTACATGAATACCTGGCATCAATAAATAGAAAAAAGTATGCCCCAATTTGATTTACCTTCTCCGTTATAAGGTTTTTCCCTGATTTCTTTTTTAATTGAAGGCATCATTTATATAGACTCAGAGGCTGGTAATAGGGACTTTTTAACTTTTCAAATTACGTTGATTTGTTTTTATCATATAAGACGATTTTGACAGGGATGTTTTCCATTGTAAATTTCAATTTACCTTTTTTAAAAGTTAGATTCTGGCTTTCTTTTGGTTGTTATAATGCTTCCAAGATATCTTAGTTATCATAAAAACAACAAATTCCATGCAAACATTGTTAAGTATTTCTTAAAACAGTATTTTTCGAAATTAAGATTTTGATAAGATATTTGCAATAGGAAAAATACTTTAGTCATATAATTGACATTGTTTAAGACATTTAAAAAAGTTAGGAAGATCCCATACCACATGTGGGAGACCTTTAGGATGATCATAATTTATATCTGGATCTTACCGCAATTTGAAAAACAAAATGAAACCCCGTAACGGATTAGGTAGATCAAACAGTCTAATTCGAATACACATGTATTGATAACAACATTAGAATACTGTTTCAAATTTTACGGTGTTTTGATGTTCACTGTTTCAACTACTGCAATAAAACGACTTATAGGTGTTTATTTACTTTTTACTCTGTTGGTATTGTAGCGAACCCCCCTCGTCGAGCGTTGGCCTGTTAGCTCTAGAAAGGGTGCTACGTGAGTTCGCCTGGGCCCGGCTTTTGGCAAATACCGAAAGTGTTTTTCATATATAATCTAATTTATGGGTAAATATAACGGAGGCAATTTTAAAGTTTAACTGTAACTTTTATTAACTATAGAAGAACACTAGCATGGCATTACATAATGTAATACATAGCGTAAAAACGAAAGTATAATGATATGCTATAAAGACAATTTCTAACAGTAAAATGTTATCTGTGCATCGCGTTTAGTCCGTAAATGTAAAAGTTAGGCACCATAAATAACGTTAGCTTGTCCTTTAATCACACACTTCAGCTTAAAGAAAACACACACTATTTTATAACACTTCTTAGAAATAAGTAGCACTTGAAATCAGCACTAGGAACACAGGGATAAAACTCCCCGGAATATGAAATTCACTGAGTATTACTCGTCATCTTAATAAATACACTGTAAGGAATCAAGTTAAATAAACTATCACTGTTCAGTGGTATAGATATAATACTCCGAACGTTGCTTTTAATATTGAAGTACGTAAATATGTGAATTTGGTATTGTTTACCAAATAGTATCACTGCTGCTTAAACATAATATACCACTATGCGTATCTAACACAACGATTTAGAATTACAAGTCCATAATAAAGTTTACACTGTAACACACCGTTGGTATTTGGTATCGCAGGTATCGGATACCAATTATACCAATTGGTATCAACGATAGATAAGCTGATTATTAAAATTTACGATCACTAGATAAACACATATAGCGCAACTTCCATTGTAAACACAAATTCTAAGATATTTTACAATGTAACTCACTGTTGGTATTTTCGCCAAATGGTATATACCAATAGATCTATTGGTATTTATAATGTTTAACACCGAATACCAATTCAAGGATATTATAATACTATAAGTAATCTTATGAAGTTTGATAGATGAGTATGTACGGTAAAGAACACGGGTATTGGTATACGATACCAATTGGTATACGATGATGCTGGAGATGGAAACAAGGAAAACCAATTCCACACTTTATTTATTTAAGAATATTACCTCTTCTTTGTTCATGGTTGTATACCAGATTTGGTTTTCTGAACTAGATGGTAGATTTTAAAGTGGCATTGGTATTGATACCAGTTGGTATATTTAACATATAATTTTACGTTGGTAGTGTTGGTAGGTGTACCGCACGAATACCGTCCTTGTTCGGTATTGTTTTGAATTTCGCGCCGTTCCCACTTTTATACTCCGATACTTGTGACGTCACGTCTCGTGAAAGTGAAGCGCAGTAATGGCGGCTCTAAAACCAGGAAGTGACTTGAAATTACACTTTTATTTAACGATTTTAAGCAACAAACACATTATGAAAGGATATTTCGGGAATATTTCGTAAGTAAATCACATTTATTATCGATATTTATCGGTTGAAAGAAGCGTAAATCAGTTGAATAGCCGAAATCTAGCATTTACGCTAGAAATAAATACTGCCGATTTCAAGCACAAACTTCCATGAATATTTTGATCGCGGACGACGATGCACAGTAAAAATTAAATCTGTAATCAAAAGTATGCATATCTATGTACATCATATTACAAATAAAATGAGTGAATTTACATTTAGAAACAAATATCAACAACAACAAGTGCTATTTTCAACATGGGTGGGGGAACATAAACATTAATAAAGTACAGCTATTAAAGAGGGTAGGACTAGAATGAAATAACGGATCGTTACAGTATGTTTAACTTCAAAATGCTGACTCTAACTGTTAAGTGCGATATATTAGAAATCATAATATATTTAAAATATCTTTAGCATGTCGGAGCACTTACATACCTGTTTCCCAGAATTTAATAAACATGGCGCGGAACTACACACCTGCCTTAATCTCGATTTCTGACTGTTTGACATAAGTTTGCATGTGTATTTTTCCATGGTAATTTGTTTCAGTACCGATGTAATGGAATTGAATAGATATTATGATCTTGGAAATATCAAATACTCACTGAGATCTGTTGAAAAGTATGCCAGTTTGATTCGACATATTTTCTTGGTAACAAATGGACAGTTTCCAAGTTGGTTGAGACGCAATCACCCGAAACTCACTTTTGTTACACATGAGGTAATAGAAATTTCATTAGCATTAGAAGTGAAATTAAGAAATCTGCAAACATTGAAAAGAGAATCTTTTATACTAATACCTCCTTTACTGATGGTATTAGAAATCCTTTGCTGAAGTAACACCTACATGTATCACTCTTTTAGACTACAAAATAGATATCAGGTGCCGTATTCATAAAGCATCTTAAGTATAATTTTTGACTTAAGTTTAAAATTTTACTTAAGTTTGTGGTGATTTCAGCTTAAGTCTTATTAAAAAACTTAAGTCCTATTCATGAAACAGCTTAAACTTAAGATACGTAAGAAATGACTTAAGTCAGAAAACAAAATGGTGTCGTGAGTACGATTAAAGTGTTGTTTTTCAGATAAAAGCATTTTAAACATAATTGTGCATGTTGTATCGGTCTGAAATTAATGGGTTTTTTTTAATGTTTTGGTCCACAATAAAAGCCAAGAATTACTTATTAAGCTGTTTTATGAATAACTAATATACTTAATTAAAATAAATTTCTTACCTAAGTAATACTTAAGTAAATAATCAATTTCTTATACTTAACATGCTTTATGAATACGGACCCAGATTTCCACGGAAATGTACTTAAGTCATATTTCTTACATGAATATCAACATCCTAGTATCTTGAAAACACTTTTTAGAAAATTATATTACCGTTAAGCTTCCAACTCGCAGTTGTCACTCTTAACAAAATGCAAAAAAAAAAAAAAAAAAAAAAAAAAATCATAGCTTATACAGTAACAATGGTATGGTATTCATTGCTTTAGTGATACTGTAATATTAGAAAATAAGTTGTTGAGCCATTCCCAGTTGTATGTATATTTTACAATGCCGAAGACAACTGAATTATAACTCTTACCTGCAGGAAATATTTGCAAACAAGAATCACCTTCCAACATTCGCATCACCGGCAATAGAAAGCAACTTGCATAGAATAGCAGGTCTTTCGAAAGGATTTTTCTACATGAACGACAATATCTCATTAACCTACAAATTAGAGTTATCGGACCTTAAAACAATTGGGGGAAATACAAGGTAACTTAAGGAATAATGTTATCGACAGTATTGTGATACGAGGGTTTAAAACGAAAAGAAAGTAGAGTGAACTCGAAAAGTCCTTCGTTTTAGCATAATGAGTAGTTTTAGCTCACAAAGAACAAATGTTTTAAATGTCATATTCTTTTCTTTTTGCCAGGTGTCCTATTTTGAACTGAACTGAATCTGTACAAATTATTATGTTGAAGTAGACAGGTAACAGTGGCACCCTACCTAAATTGAAATTACATATACGTAACATAAGTAGATAAGTTTATATGGCTTCTTATCGTTTTACATAACCTCAAATATTTTGATATTGTTGCTAATACCTTAAAAATAACTGAAGGTAATTTCTTGAACTTTAACGCTTATAACAAAATGTTGTCGATATCATTTCGAAATTACAAAAGAATCAAACAATGCCATTATATAAATTTACTCAGTTAAGATTTCAAAACGTTAATGAAAATAGGCCAAAAATACACTAAAATCTAAAAATATAGTATTAAACGTTATAAGGGAAGAAAATAGTAACAAACACGAAACAAAGTCGTAGTTTCTGTCGTTGTTTGAAACGAGCATTTGATATAATTATTCTCTAATAAAACACATTCTACATCTCTGTAATCTTCCAAATATATTTTTTCCGTTTTCTAAAACCGCAGTGTTTATATATGTGTGCATTTTTGTGACGTTTGAAAGCCGGGATGTGGTAGTCAAAAGAAAAAAAAAACAAACACAAGATCTCTATATTTAGATATTATAAGAAATTTTAGTATGTTATGAACAAAATAGTGAAAATACGGATCCAGCAGTGATTTGTCACTGAAACGTTCGATGTCCCATTATAGTGCTTGCTGTTTTTTCTGCATCCCCATTATATACAAATCCATACTTAAGTTTTGGTAAGGGTGCTTGGCTAGTCCTATTCGGTCCTTCTTATTTTATTTTACATTCAACTACTAGTTATTTTGGGGTAAAAATATTATATCATGTCGTATAATGACTTTATGAATTCATTATACTTATTTAGATAAGAATATTTTATCATCTTGTTTTTCGGTCAGCTATATGTCATCGGTCAGTAAATAGTCATACACAAAGAATTTCGGAATGCTACTTTAAATAACTTCAGCGTTTGTTTACATCTGGAAAATGACAGGTTAAGATATCTCGTCCAGGTTAATTACCTTCTGGCCACGTTATTCGCTGCGTCATGATTGTTGTTTTGTTTCTAATTAATTATAATGACAGATGACTAAATGAATAATGACATGTTTTTATTATTATGGTCAAAATGCGTGCCCTTTTGGAGAAAAACAATTTAGTCATCCCTACGAAGTTTTCCTTAAATACCGCTAAATTCTAGATAGAACTTCAGTATCAATCTGCCCGTGCTAATGTTAGTAACGTATGCCGATACTCCATACGATTTAAGATAGTTTAGAGCCGAAGCAATTAACAATGAATTATTATTGTTAGAGTTAACATTAATGAAATAATAGAGATTATGTTAGGGAATTGTGAAGAAAGACATTGTTGTATATATTAACTCAGAACATAGTACTATATTAAACAGTAGTTATTATAGAGAACAGAGTTGTTGTTGTTGTAGTTAGAATAGTGAACTTTAGACCCTGTTACACCACACGGGACTTATTTGGTGCCTTAAAAGAACCAGGATTCGAACGAACCTTCGGACCGTCGCGGCCACAACAAAAGAAGTACTACCAACTACGGTTCGGTTACCCGGGGGAAACTGTGACGATCATATCCTCTGCACTGGTTGTTTGCTTGTTTTTTTGTTGGCTTAATTATGGCAGATCAAGATATCGCAGCAATTTTCGAAAATCTGGGGCGTGAATTGTCTAATGTTTCGGCTGTCGTAGGTACTCAAAGTATATCTCAGGTTATTCCACAATTTGATGGGGACCCGAAACAATTTAAATTTTGGCTGAAAAATATTGAAAAATACGGTGTTCTTACGGGTTTACCTGGAGATAAATTAAAACTTGTCGCTTATCAGTCAAGCAGAGCGGCAGTAAGTGATTTTATACAAAGATATTTAACGGAAAATGTTGATAGGGACTGGAATCATTTAAAAACAGAATTGTCTTCAAGGATGCTGAAATACAAGATCCTCAGCATGCATTTTGTTTACTAAGAACAATCAAACAGGCTCCAGGTGAAAATGTTCAAATTTATGCCGAAAGACTTCTTACTTTGGCAGAAGAAGCTTTCGTAGGTCACAATGGTGATTTAAATTTAATTGAAAGACAAATGATTGGATTTTTTGTGGATGGGCTGGCACACGATTTTTTAAAAATGAAAGTTAGGAGAGATAATCCACAAACTCTTCAGGCCGCCGTACGGTCCGCCATGAACGAACAAAATTTGAGAACTAGATTTAATCTACGGATAGGACGGAGTGTGGATTCGTCCTCACATAATTCCGCTCAAGAAAATGAACCTATGGAAGTAGATCATTTAAGGCCACGCAGACCTTGCGCTTACTGTAAGAAACCAGGTCACCACATAAAACAGTGCCGACACAGGCTTCAATCTGTTCACTCTGTTGAGTATGGACCTTCAAACGTTGATCCTCGCATTCCACCTAGATTTAAAGATCAAGGTCAAAATAAAATCGAACAAGATTATAATTCTCATAGATATCAAAACTCATCTAACTCTGACTGGAAATCTAAGATTACTTGCTGGAACTGTGGTAAGTTAGGGCACCTTGCCAGGGAATGTAGAACTAATCCAAACCGTTACGTTAATCATCAAAATCCAAATTATCAACGTGCATATAGCAATCAGGGAAACTAACAACCTCCTATCACAACGAAGTCGGTGATAGGAGAAATCGTATGTCTACTTTTAATATAGCAATTTGTGGCAACCCAAACTCTTGTATAATAAAAATTAGAGAAAAACGTTTAAGATGCCTTGTAGATACCGGAGCTGAGGTTTCGCTTATATCATATAGAACCTATGCGTCCCTGCGACGTAAACCAAAACTTTTAAATAATAAGGCTAATCTTCAGTCTGTAAATGGACAATCTTTGGTCGTTAAGAGTAGTGTAAATTTAACATTTAAAATAGGTTCAGTTAAAAAGTCCCATTTATTTTATGTGGTAAGCAACATAAACAGAAACGGTATCTTGGGCCGAGATTTCTTATCGCAAAATGGTGTTAGATTATATTTTGATTTAAATTGTTTAAAAATAGATGATGAATATATTGCTTTAGAGGAGGACATACACGTAGCTTCCGTGGTTAGACTCGCCAAACTACGGTCCTGAGACCTAATACTGTAAATATTATAAAGGGAAAAGTCAGATATACTAATGGACTGAAACATAACAGAGTTTATGACCTAATGGGGATGAACAACTCCTTTTTGAATAACGAGCCAGGCTTGCAAATCGTTGATTCTGTAATTAGATTACATGGCCACAGGCAATTACCAGTCATGGTTATCAATAAAACACATAAAACTATAAAGTTAAGAGAAGGTTTTCCGATTGCTAGGTTAGGTGATTTAAGCCTAAGGGACATCTCGTCCGTAAAATTAGATACTAGCAATTCATCCAGTGAAGAGGACATCTTTTCAGAAATTAATGTGCCCGAGGAACATTACGACTTAATACATAATCTGCTTAAAAACAATAGAGATGTTTTCGCGAAAGATGACTCAGAACTAACATTGACTGATACCGTTACAATGAAAATTGATACCGGGTCACACCCACCCATTAGGCTCAGACCTTATCGCATTCCTATAAATCACCGCCAAGCAGCGGATGACGCAATAAAAAAATGTTAGATGCAAATATTATACGTCCATCCTATAGTCCATGGCGGTTTCCTGTTGTTATTGTTTCCAAGAAGGACAGCAGCAAGCGTCTTTGTCTGGATTTTCGTGCATTGAATGCAATATGCCGTCAAACGTCTTATCCGCTTCCTCGTATAGATGATATCTTACCATTATTAGGAAAAAGTTGCTGGTTTTCCAGTCTGGATTTAGCTAGCGCTTTCCACCAAATACCTATTCAGGAACAAGACAAAGAAAAGACCGCCTTTGCCACGCCATTTCATGGACTCATGGAATTTAATTCCATGGCATTCGGGCTTTCCAACGCACCAGGTTATTTCCAATCATTAATGAGAGAAGTCTTAAAAGGCTGTGAATCTTTTGCTATCGCATACGTTGATGACCTCATTTTATTCAGTAAATCTTTTCAGGAACATATTGATCATATTAAGATTGTTTTCCAAAGGTTAAGACAACATAAGCTTAAACTTAAGTTAAAAAAATGCCAATTCCTACAACAAGAAACAACCTATCTCGGATTTACAATTGATAAAAATGGTATCCGTCCGGATCCGAAAAAAGTAGAAGCAATCCGAAAATTGCCACGCCCACAATGTGTGCGCGACGTACGAAGCTTATAAGAATGTTAAATTTTTTTCGTCACATGATACATAACGGTAAACAATCATATACGGAAATTGTCGAGCCACTTATCGATCTAACAAGAAAGAACGTCAAATTTAATTGGTCAGTAGCTTGTCAGGATAGTTTTGATCAATTAAAAGATAGCTTGTCCATTATTCCACAGTCATCTTTCCCAGATCCAAGTCGACCTTATAGGTTATATTGTGACGCTAGTGATACTGTGATTTCTGCAATACTCACACAAAAATACGATGATGAAGATTCAGGTCATTATGTTAACGAAAAACCAATTTATTTCATTTCACATAGACTAAGCAGGACACAAAGGAAATGGCCGATCGTAGAAAAAGAAATGTACAGTATTCATTTTGCTATCTCAAAGCTTTCTGCATACCTTACGGGTGCTGAATTCGTTATATATACGGACCAGAAATCACTCATTTACCTATTTAACTCCCCCATGCAAAATAGAAAGATTCAAACATGGGCATTAAATATTTCTAGTTATAACTGCAAAATCGAGCATATACCTGGCCGACTAAATGTCATAGCGGATTTTCTCAGTAGGCCACCGGCGCTTAAAACCAACAATACAATTAATTCTGATGTCGACAGCGACCCTGTCTCTGATGTCAAGGATAACACGTATAGCTGTCAACCTAACAGCCCAAATTCAGCGGACATTCCGGTCAAAACAATTAACGCTATTAATTCACACCAGTTAGATCTTAATGACCTGGCCGATAAACAGTTTATTCCGCAACAATCACACATAGAACCGGTTCCTTCCTTTTCGGATTTAAATTTGGTCATGGAACAAGATAAAGATCATACTATTCTTGAACTTAAAATGAGATTACGGCATGGAAAACCACCTAAAACTGAAGCTACCAAGTATATTGAACTTGATCAAACACTATATTACGTCTCCAATGTCGACGAAGAGCCGAATTTTCGATTATTCGTACCCAGTCACCTTAAACATTTGGTTATTAAACAATACCATGATGATAACGGTCATCAGGGATGTCAAAGGTTATTCGCAACAATTAAACAACACTATTTCTGGCCCAGAATGTTTAAGGAATTGTATGATTATGTTTCTCAATGTGTTGTTTGTCAGACAAGAAATCTCACTACCATTAAAACCCCTAGTAAGGAAACTGGTATACCTCCGTTTCCATTTTCTATTGTTTCAATTGACGTTTGTGGGCCATATCCTCAAACTTTATTGGGAAATAGGTACATCATTTGCTTTGTAGATAATTACTCAGGTTACCCGGAGGCATTTCCTGCTCCTGATAAAAGTACTAATACCATCATACATCTGTTTTTAGAGGAAATATACAGCAGATACAGCACTTGTTTAAGAATTGTAACTAATAATGGTTCGGAGTTCACTAGCGGCACAATGCGTGACGTGCTTCAGGAATTAAACATAGAGCACATAAAAACTACACCCTACCTTCCATCTTCTAACGGAATAAATGAAAGATCTCATAGCACTATGAATGATATTCTCTCGAAAAAGGTACAAGATGATACACGTCAATGGGATCTCCACTTAAATATGACCCTCGCCGCCATGCGATTCACAGTTTCTACTAATTCTAAACATTCTCCCTTCTTCTTGCTTTTTAACCGTGACCCTATTCTACCAATTGATAATTTACTTAAACCTAGACGGAAATACCATGGTGAAGAGTATGACAAAATTATATTAGAGGAACAACATAGAGCCTTTTTAAATGTGCATTGTACACTGAAAAAGATAAAACGCAAGCGTGTTTTAAAAGCTAATGAGAATATTAAAGAGTCAAACTTCCAAGTTAATGACCCTGTATATTATAAAAATTTCAACAGAAAAAGTAAGTTAGACGGGAAGTGGAAGCCCTATTTCCGAATAATTGAACAGAAAACTCTCTTAAATTTTATTATAAAAAAACCAACTTGACAATTCGACGCACAAAGTTCATGCTAACCAAATTCGTCTGGCTAAAATAAATGAATGGCCGACTCCCGCGCCTCCATCTGGAAGGCCGCTAAGAAAGGTTAATTATGCGGTTCCCCCTGCGAATTTAAGCAGCAGTGATTCCGACTCTGAGACTAC